>NW_024609835.1:17006571-17606571 GCF_016920785.2 Ixodes scapularis
AACTGGAGTTAGGGGAAAACAACAGCTAGATTTTATAAATGGGTAATATGGAAATTTTTGTAGGTCGTACCTTTCTAGCAAACAATTCGGTAAAAAAAAAAAATCCCCCCCACTCGTTTCTATTATCCAAAACACTTCCGACGCGCCACTGCCTGCAAGTCTTTCCAAACTATTCAAATGCGATGCAGACTTCAAACAATAGCGCGCCATTGAAACCAAAGTTATCTTTTCATTCGGAGTCACTTTCGCCACTTGGAAGAGAGCCAGTGGCAAACCCCCCCCCCCCCCTAAAAAAAAAAAAAAAAAAAAAAAAATTTTTCTAAAAATCCGTTTTTTTCTTGTATCTTTCCTGAAAATCAAAAGGGTTAAGCTTTTTTAAAGAAAGAAGAAAAAAAAAACCGAAACAGAAATAGATTGTCCTTTCAGCACAGCGCACTGCCGCGGTCCGCCTTCTAATTGGACCCGGGTTCGTCGGCTGGAGCGTCGGAGCGCGCTGGCTCTCGTTGCGACAACGGATGCAGAACCCGCAGTCCCGGCTTTGCCAATTAGCGCTACCACTGGCTACGGCACCTCGTTACGCTGATGACCTTCTTTGTATTCCCCTGTGAGGGAGTGCCCGGAACCCTCCTCCCCTCCATTCCCCTGTTTTCCCCTTATTTTTGGGAAGGAATGAAATGGCTCCACGAGACCAACGACTTCTCAGGGTGAAGCGCCCTCGCTTCTGCAAAGTTGACGTCTTTTTGCATCGCTTACGCACGTTGAGTTTAGCAATTCAGTTTTATCGCGGTACATCTCTCTAGTTTATGCATTCTTCATAATATATATTACACCAGTGACAGTCGAAACGTGATGCTCTTTAGAGCTCCTACATATATGCCATCCTGTACCGACCACCAATTGACAGTTGGTGTTTTTGAAAGTATTGAAATAAGTTGTAGTTTGACTCATTTGTCTCCAGAACAAGCCTGGACAGGAGCCACCTTCTCATCACCGTGGTCTCTCCCTCCGATACTTTGCCTGCTGCAATTGAAGTTTACTGTGAAATAGTATGGGTTAAGCAACGTAATGCGTGCCGAAATAATTTAGGAAGAAAGGGGACTCATATGTATTGTAGACATGGCACCTGCCGTGCTCTAGTTCGACGGCAGGCTCGGCTCATGACGGCTACTTTGTTGATTGAGTACTTTGTTTCCCCTGTCCAAAGCGAGAAGAAGTACCTGTACCTTCAGAATGTTATATATATATATATATATATATATATATATATATATAACGGTTTTCGAAACTTGAGGACAATACAATGCGCGCATTTGCAATGAGATGAAAGAAATGCTTTTCAACGAGCCTCGGAGCAAGTGTTACGCCACAATAGGAACACAAGGAGCTTTCGGGAACACGAATCTGGGTCACTGCAGTTCAGTAAAGCCATATCATTCTTTGGCCGAAGGGGTGCCTGTGCTCGCATGAAAACGTGTTCGCGCATCTTCATACTGGAACCCCCTGAACCGCTGTATTTCGAGAACGATTCATTGTGATCGTACTGTGTGTTGGCGTCACAAGACTCCGCTGACGGAGCCACTCCAGCTCCAAACCAAAGATGGGGTCTGAATATAAAATCCAAATGATGTCGCCAGCACTTCTCTGGCTCCAAGCATGACGTGCCCTTCAAATACAAATTGAAAAAAAAGTGGACAAGAGGACAAGTGGATACATACAGGCGGGCGTACTTGGAGATATCCATTTGTTCTTTTGTTGGCATGTGGAGACTGCGTTTTGCTCGTGCCTTGTTTCCTGTTGTGTGTTCGGTCGTTTGACTCAAAGTTTGCAATTTATTCAGCTTTTTCCTGGAGTCTCACGATGCCTCGTTACGTAGATTGCTCCTGCCAAATGGTTTTCCCAAGGTTGCAAAATGTAATTTAGATACTGAGCAGAAGGTACTGAGAAATGTAAGTAGTGAATACTCTATACTAAACGTATCTGCAAGATACCAAAATGCTATTAAAGTATTTGAAATACAGTTTGTTGTGTAGCGTATTTGAGATAAACTCAAGTCTGGGCTGTGTACATGCCGATACTTCCGGAGGTATATCGGCGATTCTGTACAATACAAGAGAAATTGGCAAACGTCAGATTCTATATCTATCGTCCTTGTTTTACGTACTGAAAGGTTTTGTTTGCGGTCTTCGAATCGCGCTCGTGTTTAGAGCTGTCAGTTTTTTCAGCGCAAAAATGTTGATCGCCGAAAGCCTTAGGCCCCGTTAAGTGCCATCGGAGTCGAAAACTTAGACGGCTGGGCGGCGCGTCTCTACATAACGAAACCCGACGCACACTTTTAAAAGAAACGTCCTTTTCATTTTCGTGCTTCGACGCAATCTCGTCGTGTAACATCATTAAAGAACTAAGTAAAACAACAAACAGCGCCACAAAAGTTCAAAAAGCATGCCATAGGGACTCTTTTTCTAAACCTGAACATCACTTTCTGGAGGGAAGCCAGCTAACCGGTCGCCAGGCAATTCTGAAAGGAGCTGTCAGTTGTAGCTGCTTCCACGGACTTCTATGTCCTAGTTATTTACGCTCGAACACCAGAGAGCAGCTTTGCGATCCCTCCCCACCCCCTCCCCCCTCAAACACAAACACGCACGCACATATATTACAAGAAAAAAATATCGACGGCAGTGTACCAAAAATTTGAACCAGAACGGCATGATTTTTTTTTTTTTTTTTCATGTGTCGTTGGGGGGTTTGTGCGTGGGCAGAGAAGATTTATGCTAGCTTCGCACTCCTGTTTTAGTGTCATTTAGTTCCCTGGAAGATTGTTACAGTTTCCTTCATTTTATCTGTTCGCTGCAATGTTCGGACTAGTCGATGCATCGCTCTCCTCAGTTTCACTCCAACTCGATCAACAACGCAGACAATCAATCAGCGTCAAAAGTGCGGCGTCACGGCGATCGTCGTTTTTGTGACTTTGCTATCTGCAGCAAAATTATTCACACACAAAAAAAGCACAGGGTCACGCTGCGTTCACTTTGCCTAATTGCTTTATTCAGTGATAGCTAAAAAGAAAAAGAAAGGCGATGAGCCCCGTGACGAAGCACTTTTCGCGCTGCTTAATTTGCTCCATCCGAGTGTAATATTAGCCGCCGTGGGACTTATAATGACAAGGAGTGTAGCAATTGCTTTAGAGAAATTCGTCGTCATGGAACCTTGCAAATATCAATCCTTCGTGTAAATCAGAGGACACACATTCTATGTCAAAAAAAGACCCAATATCTTTTTACATTCCATTTATGCGAAATATTAAAACATATTTTCTGCAAATACTTTAATGAAATTTTCAACACGACTTTAGATAAGGGGTTTATAACCATTTTCTATTTATGTTAAGCCGAAGCGCCATAGGCATTACTGCATTGGAATAGAGTGTGCACAATAGCGTTCAATAAAAAAAAAAGTATACTTTTCTGCCCGCGTGCATAAACAACGCATCAGAGAAAGCTGAAACTGGGGGAGGATGTGACGCTAGCAGTAGGTATAAAATGCGAACATTTTATACCCACATGCGAACAAGCTACTGGCACATGTCGTGACCGCTGGAACTCGAAAAGCAGATTTCGGACAGCAGTACCTAGAGTTGTCATTTCATCCTTGTGTTGAATACGTGTTATTGATCTGTGAATTTCGAGTGCGGGTGTTTTTTGTGTCGTGCCATTCCACTCCTATCTTGGTCCTGTGTAGGACCGATAGTGTTTGAAATAAATAAATAATTCAATTATAGTCCCTCCCAGCTTAATAAACTAAGAGCGGGACGATCCCCGTGCAACTTATTATCGCAGCAGCCATGGAAGTACTAAAGGATGCCGAAGAACGAATCACCCAGAAAACGTGTGAGCCTCGCATCCTAAGTTTCTCCAGCTGTCACTCACTATAGGTTTGTACCGCATCAAAAATCACTTCCGAAGCCATGCTAGGGTTACAACGTTTTCCAGTCTACGCTTTAAGAAAAAACAAAAAACCAACAACTTTCGGAAAGGTTTTTTGACGCTCAAGATCTCTTTCACCTCTTGAATAACGGTTCTGCCTCAAGCACTATCGCCCTTTGGCGCACTCAAAAGGCCACTGGGCGATGAACTCTTTCGCATCCAAAAAGAAGCTTAGAAATTGCTTCATAGGATTTTTTTTTTTTGCGAAAAAAACCTTTTGGGGGTGCTTAAAAGAACTTGTTAGGGCAAAAGATTTAGACAAGCCGAAGAACCCCTAAGAGTTCTTTTACGACCAGACTTTTGTGGTCGTAAAAGTGTTAAACTATATGTTTCACAGTGTTCAACTATAGGTTCTAATCCCTTTAGGCTGAGTACGAAGGAAGCCTATATTTGTCATCCTTATCGTTTTGGCCGGTTTTTGAAAACGGGCTTCACGTGCTCTTCTTTCCATTCGCTAGGTGGTTTTCCTGGTATCACAACTATGAAATAATGCAAAAAATGAAGGCTGGAAGAAATACTAGAGTGCTCCTCTGGTACACGACTATGTTACTACACTCCAAAATTGTTTTGTTTTCATTCGAGCTATTGACCAGATTAAGTATACACTCGTGGCTTATTTAGGTATATAACCTGCTTCCCTATATAAGTGAAGAGATGGGGACGGGGGAAACTACTATTGGGGACGTAAATATAGATTCAAAAGCACTATTAAAGAGTCTCCCTTAATTAACATTATTGGCCACCAACCGACCCGCGTCGCTGATTGGCGGAATGCCTGTCCCGTCTTATTGTCTGAGCCTTTCACGTATTTCCTCTATTCCTCTGGGTTGTATTCTAATCTTTCCAGAACGTCGTTAAACATCGTTTTGAACCGTGACACCGTATTTTTTAGACGTTCCGTGAGCTCTTCTAGGTGTTCCAGAATATATTTGCGGTTTGAGACTAATCGAACTTCAATATTCGATTTTTTTTTTTTGGACACTGGTGTATTTTCACAAATATAATCGAATTTGTGCATTAATTATTCGAATTCGAGTTCAGTATATTTTTTCCAGACTTACGCACAGGCAACAGGTTCACGGGCAAAAAGCCAACATCTGTTGGTTTGACCAGGCCAAACCCGTTTTTTTTTAGATCTATCTAAGGCACTTAAGACAGTTTCTCAGCCTATACTTTTGCATAAGCGTAACGTCGTACTAGGCAATCCTTCTCTGGTTAACTGAATATCTGGTTTTCTTCCTCTTGTCTCACAGAATATGCGTTATAACTGTCCCATATCTCTTTATTGATGGTTTGTCGTCAGATGTTCCTCTCGTTTAAGTTCTCTGAGAGCTTCTATTTTTATTGTGCATAAAAATACGTAGACAACCGCGTACTCTATCACACGATCATCTTTTACGGAATTGTAATATTCTAATCACTTTTGTAGCACCCGACAAATGACACAATTTGAAGCGTTCTTGCGGCTCGTTCACACGGCTGCGTCGACGGCGTTGTGCTGTGTTGCGTCGGGCAGCACAGCGCCTCCCCATTGGCTCG
This sequence comes from Ixodes scapularis, assembly GCF_016920785.2. NCBI lineage: Eukaryota > Metazoa > Arthropoda > Arachnida > Ixodida > Ixodidae > Ixodes > Ixodes scapularis. The sequence goes on from NW_024609835.1 coordinate 17,012,091, forward strand.
CCGTAAGGGTCACCATAGCAACAGCTTGATGCAAGCAACAAACGAAACTGTGTGAATGAGCCTTAACACCTGATAAATAAACATACTTACCCAAATACCGTATTCATATAATTTCTAAGGCACTCATCTCCTTTCTTGTTCGCATATCCACTAAACAGTTGCAGTTCGGTCTTCTTTCTGGACGTGTCAATTTTTTGGTCTAGGCATATTTTGAGAAGAGACACAGCACTGAATAATATTGGATGACTGCAGCTAACATTGTCTGTAACTTCACAAGCTGCTATGCTTCTAAGATACAAATCTCGGGTCCGTCGAACCCTCAAATACGGTGCAGTCGTTTTGGAATTAAGACAATGAGATGTAAAGAAACTGAATCTTTTCAAAGAAAGCGTTACGGTTCATTTATTGCCGGTGTCGAAAAAGTTTTGAGCCCGACGTTTAACATTAAAGGAGCTGTGCAACGATTTTAACATTGAAAGAATTGGCATCTTCTACTTTTGACATTGTTCACCTTGTCACAAAGGACAGAAAAGACATCTCCGTCTTTCGAAATGTTGCCATTGCGCGGCGTAATCGCGGGGCAAATATTAAAATATTCCCTGACCTCCAGCCGCGTGCGGCGGCCATGAGAAACACGCGGCGTGACCAAGTGGGGGGGGGGGGGGGGGGGGGGGGGCTTTTAGAAAGATAGCAAGTTGTGCGAATGCCTGCTCGATAAAAGGTAACTTTTCTATAAATCTTGTCGTTCCAACATAAATATAAATGCGTCAAATACCTGGTATCATCGACAAAACAAAACTATAAAGCTTGTCGACGGGGCGCTGGCACACATGTCCGCTTCATAGCTGGCAATAAAAATAGCCTCGTGAATTTCTCTGCCAGTCTTATTTCTGTGCCGTGCTAAAATCTTGATAAAAAAGTGAAAGCCGTTTGCAACTCCCTCTAACGCCGAATTTGAGCGCAGCTCTTGAGGAGGAGTAGGGAAGGAGACTAAGAGGGGGGGTGGGGGGCGGGGTCATGTGACCTTGGGGAGGGGGGGTCGTGTGACCTTGGGGGGGGTCACGTGACCCCCCCCCCCCCCCCTCCCTGAGGTCACCGAAGTTACCCGAGGTCCTCCCGAAGCCCTCCCGAAGGAGCCCGAGGTCCTCCTGAGGTCCTCCCGAAGGAACCTGAGGTCCTCCCGAGGTCCTCCCGAGGTTCTCCCGAACGAACCCAAGGTCCTCCCGAGGTCCTCCCGAAGGAACCCGAAGTCCTCCTGAGGTCCGTGGGGGGGGGGGGGGGGGGGGGTTAACGGTTACGCCGACGCCGACGCCGCTCAAGCCGGAAACGGGCGCCTAAGAGTTGCGCTCTAAAACAAATCGCCGTTTCATCTCGCGAAATGAAATGACGTTTTTGATGAGTCGTCAGAGTGCGCGATCAGCACAGTCTGACTCACTGTTGCTAACAGACGTGTCGTTCGATTAATTTGTTTTTGGTATCATGTCAAAGCTGAACAGACATACGCTGCACAATGCACCATAGGTCCTAACATGTAACTTGTTACAATACTGTGTTATTGACTCCGCGTGGAAGTTGAAACTTAAGCCTGCAATTTATCGTCAAGGCCTCTTTTTCCGCTCCCATTATATACGTATAGTTGAAATGTCGAACGTTGATATACCACATCAAGCCAAACGTGATGGTGAAAGAATCATAAAGATATCTCCATTCCTTCAAGAGATATGCACCACCAAGATGCTCATAGTACGTCAGGCGCTGGCATGACATCACGCACGCCGCAATCAAGTGACACGCATCGCATGTCCAGTGCGGCCGCGGTGATGCGGTGACTCGCGTTTCGATCCGCACTTGTTTGCGATGGTTTGTGTGCCGTGCGGTTGAATAGGCTTGTTTTCTGGCTTGATATTTGTTTCTTTCGGTTTCTTATATATCGTTTAGTTGTATAAGTCTACCTCAAATTTAAATATCTGTTTCATTCGATTGTTTCTGTAATAAACAAATAGATGTTTTTCATTTGATATTTGTATTATTCCGTTACTTATAAATACATCTGTTACGTCCGATACATGCCTTACATTTCACTAACATTTCACTAGACACGGCACGTAGACGTTATCACACCTAAACTTGTGGCCGTGTGGCCACTGCCTACCCTTTTTTCTTTGATCTTATTTTTATTTTTTGTCTGCGTGCGTGATACTATTTGTTTCTTGTTCACTTTCTACCCGTGCAATCCCTCTAATATATCTGCAATATCTGGCAACCAAATGAATCCATTTTTTAGCTAAATATTGTCCCACTCAGAGCAGTTCACCCTTTTACAACACATAGAAGCGAAAAAAATGCGCAAAAGAACAAGTGTATAAAAAGGGTTTGCAGTCTTAGTTGAGGTTCAATTATTTCCTAGGAATAGCAATTTCATCTTTTCCTATGCTTGACATCCATTCCTTTGTTGACGTTTCGTAAGTATACTTAGGTACTAGACCCCCAACAAAGCGATCACTTTCATCTGAACGTTCAAACCATAACAATAGTCTTTGACGGCCAAGGTTACAAGAACAACTCAGTTGGGAAGCCGTCGTAGGAGCCTGCTTTGAAAAAGTGGCTCTGATCCGTACTCGAGAACCGAACGAGACGCGATTGCAACGCCGCCATTTTTCCCGCAGCGGCCACTCCGGGAATTGCACGGATGCACGTACCAGTTCTTCAGGCGGGTAACGCAAGGGCCAGTGTGACTATCTCGCAGCGCCGTCTTGCGGTAGCTATATAATACAACTTGCATGTTTTGGCTTGCCGCTAAAGGACGGAGCTGTAGTCGCATATAGTTAGGTCTTGGTGGAGGCGAGTGGTCCGGATTTCAAGGGTGAGCTTTCCCAACTGAGTGTCTTAGAAACGTTGGTGACAGCCTAAAAAACGCCGGGCGTGACAGTCCCGATCCTCTTGTTATCGCTCCACAGGCAAGAGTGCTGCGTTACTCGGTAAGAATGCCGGAGAGAGAATCGTCACATTATAAGCAACGCCCTGAGTTTTTTTCAGCTGTAGAGTGACTTTAGGGGTTATCAATAAAGCAAATACACTCCAAACCCGTGCTTTCACTTTACAACGGAACACTCGGATAGTCAGACACTTTGATCTATACGGATATATAACCCGGTGAATGACAAGGCTGAAAGAAGTCTAAACCTTGTAGTGAAGTAGGGATTGTGAAACTCGAAACATGGCGAGAGAATGAGTCATTATGACCTGTACCGCATCCCAGAGGAGAAATGATTTTTTTCAGTGTCTTTGCAGACCGTGCAACTCCCGCAGTTTGTTGTAAATAAATCGCCAAACGCCTTGCAAAAAAAAAAAAAAAAAAATATATATATATATATATATAGTGTTGTAGAAGTTGGTGAAAACTTTAAAAGCAGCCCGGCATATCTTTAAAAAACGTCGGCAGCCACTTTAAGAATTCCAGAAGGTGCTTTCTTAAGTTCACCGCGTGTAATTTGACAAAGATGGTAGAGAAAAGCTCTCGCATACAATTTAAAATTAGTTACTAAACACAATAATAGCTGAGGGCACCTACGTTTTCTTTATATAATGCGTGGGACCGTCATCAACAAGCTGAATGGTTCGAAGAAGTATTCTATGATGGTAAATACCAGTCAGTTCATGATTATCTATTTTTGCCTGGAATTCACGAAGATATTAATTATGTATATAATTTCATCTAGTGTGCACTATTGTTTGAAATGCTGCCAAAATCCTAATCAGTTCCATTTTTTTTCAGATTCTTCAGTCTGCTTTTTCTTCTCTTGTGTTCAACGCTACAACGAGCGCTTGGCGATGACTCAGACTTAGTCCCTGAACTCTGCGATCTCAGGGACCAGCCGATGTATTGCAAGTGCGAGAATAAACACATCGGCAAGGACGACGTCGAAATCACCTGCTTTGTTGTGAGAAATCTCACAGAAGATCACGTTGTCTTTAAAGCCTTCCAGAATCAGCCATCGATCGTTTCGATTGCCTTCAGCACGTTCCGTAGTGACTACCATCTCCACTTTGTTCCGAGAGAAGCACTGCGTTCCGCGGCGCCTGCCCTGGAGAGCCTCAAGTTCACTCAAGCCAACCTTGGCTCGCTTAAGACTCACTCCTTCTACAACCTGCCTAAACTAAAGACGCTATCTCTCGACTCAAACGACATTACCGACTTAGAAAAGGAGTCCATTGCCGACTTGCCTCACCTCACAAAACTGGAGATGGGCGACAACAAGCTCGTCAAGCTCCCTGCTCACGCCCTCTCGCGTCTGTCGGCACTGACGCACCTGTTCCTAGAGCGGAACCAGATAAAGAGCATCGAAGACACGGCCTTCGCTGACTTGGGTGCGCTAAAAGAACTGGACCTGAGCGACAACATGATCGTACATCTGACTGAGGGCACATTCAAGGGCCTCGACCATCTGGAACGGCTGGACATGTTCCGGAACAAGCTGCAGAGGTTGGACGCCCGGGTCTTCAGCGGGACGCCGGCGCTCGTGGAACTGGACCTCAAATACAACAAGGTTTCGGAGGTGGACCCGCTGGCCTTCGAGGGATTGCCGCGCCTCAAGAAGTTCTACTTCTCTCACAACCGGCTGCGGATCTTACCGGCGAACATGTTCTTAGGGGCGCCGAACCTGCTTACCGTGGACCTGTCGCAGAACCAGCTGCTCACGCTTACCTGGAGGACTGTCCAGGACTTGAGGAAGATTGACGCCGAGTCCTTCGACATGAGCCTCACCGGTCAGTGCTTTTTGAATGGTCTTTTGCGAGAACGGCGGTTCGGGCTTTGGTTCAGAAGGTAATTTTCATAGACCGCACACTGCGGATTCCGGGCTCCGCAAGCGCACGCTCAATCAGTAATCAAAGTGACGGAAAGTGCTCACACCAGTAAGGCAGTGTTGTTGCGTACGGTCTACGATAATTTCCTATTTTCTTTATGATGTTTTTAAATTTGTAAATCGAGGAAATGACTGCCGATGCATCGATACACTGCTTCGGATATCAGAATATAACAAAAAGTTCACCACTTTGGAAATTTATTAACTATTTCGGCTGTGAATCTGCGATAACTATACTGCACAAGTTTCCATGAAGAGGATCGATTTCCTACTTCTCATAGAGAATCCCTGATAATTAGCTAGAGAGGTTCAGATAGTTTCAAAATAGTCTTCAGGGTTTATAGGCAGCGTCCAGACAAGTTTCAAGGTTTATAGATAATTCGCAGATAACTTCCAGGCATCTAAAATATTAAAACATGCGTAAAGTTCTGACGGAATTCAATCCCAGTGAAAAAGGAGTGACCTTCAATAAAATTACATTATCTCAAACTGATTTAATATGTTAGAATAAGCACTCAGTAATTCAAAACTTTTTTTTTAAATAGAAGTTTGCGAGATAATTATTATTTATCGGGGTTCTTACTTGTTCCCATAAGAAAATGCCAGTTTATGCATGCATCTTGTTTACAAATTTAAACTCGCTTGCTCTTGAACTAGCTTTAAATGTTAATAGGATTCAAAGAGAAGGTGCTGCATTTAAGCAGCCAGTAAAACAGTGGTTTTAATAATTTCGAATTGGAGATGAAAAGTTCAACACAACAACCAACATGGAAAACCTTTTGTTTTTTTACATAGATCGTCTCTTAAATCAATGAGGTACGCGGGCGAGCTGTACCAGGGCTAGCCTGAAATACTCGATCAAAGAAACGTCAAACGCGTGAAGGTTATTGTTAGGTTATCCCTATGTAATTCCCTCACACGAGGGCCCTTAAAGAAAAAAAAATAGATAAAATGAGTTGAATTGTAGGTTGCCACAATCATTTGACAAGCCGCTACAAGTTACCCGAAAACTTATAGTCATTCTGTGGTTCCCAATCATAATAATTCTATATTAATTCTTCCTTCAGCATGTTGCAACTAGGAGTGAAATACCGTTTTGAAAACAACTAAAAATAGTTTGAAAATTAATAAAAATGCCGCTTGTATATCTCTTAATTTTGAGTAACGTTTTTTTTTATTATTGTTTTCCCGATATAAGGTTTCTGATATCCGTGCACGTCTTTCCCTCCCAAACGTTTTACAGGTTGTAGTACTACAAAAGGCGCAATGGGTTTAATTAGTAAACTCAAGCCCGTCTACCATACTGTCAAAACCTTCCACCGCAAAAAAATCAATTTTAAACAAAACAAAAAAATCGGAATCACGTTTTAAGTAAAAACGTTTATAAACCAAAATCGCTCACAAGATTTTTTGAACTCTAGAAATTAAGACATCTTTCGACATAAAGATTTAAAAGAATGTCGGTACCTTGGAAAATACGTATACTTCGTTTCATAATTAGTATAGAACACTGTCACAGCTACTAGCGCGCGGGCGTGGCCTTATCTATGGTTTCGTTTGCGCGAGAACGCGTGCAAATGATCTGCGAGATCATTTGCTTGCTCGCGTACCCCATGCTCGCTCCAGCAGTTTTTAGAGCGTTGTACACTAAGTATGAAGCAGAATATAGACTCTAGTAAACTTTGTTCAAAGAAATATGTCAAAATATACGAAATATAAGATATGCAACTTAAAACGGGTTTTAAATTCCCTTAAAACTTTTCCAGTAAGTGTAATTTTCTTGTTTCCACATAGTTGCCAGATATTTTCAAAAAAAGTTTCAAATGTTTTGCCCAATAGTGTTCAGAGAGTTTTCTTTTTCGTTTTCAGAATCTCTACCAAACGGATTTGTTTTATGAAAAAAATCTTGATAGTTTCGAAATAAATTTTAAGATAATTTAAACATAGTTTGATAGATATTTCAAGACCGTTTGAAGGTAGTTAATAGGTACTTTAAGACCGTCTGAAGGTATATAGTTATCCAGCTAGTTTTAAGATAGTTCTGAGATACTACTTTGCCATAAACGTTTCACACAGTTTGTAAGATTTTTTAGACTGTGGGCCGCACACCTACAAGAGAGTTTACCAGTGAGTTTTAAGACAGTTGCAGATAGTTTGCCGAATATAGTTTCCAAAGAGCTTGCCAAATGCTTGCCACAGTTTGTCAGATAGTTTGAAGACTCTTTCGAGATAGATCGCAAGTAGTTTTCAGATAGTTCGCCAGATGGTTTCAAAACTGCTTCAAGAGATTCATTAGGTGAACAGACAGTTCGCCTGCGGTAGCTCCCGGGAATTAAGTCCTAGGATAGGCTGAGTCAGTCGTGTCGGCGTCGAGGCTTTATTCCTGATAATTCCTGCTTGCCATTTCATTAGGGAGATGAACAGACCGCATTTACGTAATATGAAAGGGGCGTCGCGGTCAGAGAAGTGGACCGGTTTTGTGTAACAGATCTTGAAACATTATCCCCGGCCGATTGCGGCACTCTACATCTAAACCATTACATGCACAAATCGGTACACAGAAATGGCTGGTAGCGAGTTTCAGATTCCGGATGAACTCATCCTTTTAGTAAAATTGAAGTCCATGGTTCAAGAAGGGTTCTGTAAGCTGGTGTAGAGGGTTAATGGCGCAAATAAAAAGCATCTAGCGTAACAGGAAGTGGTAATAGGAGTGGAAAGGACAAGCAAAAGGCAGGCGACAGCGTTCAATCTAGCCTAACTCATGGGATGTCCAGTTGGCGTTATCGAACCCAGTTAGAGAAATGGATTCACATTTGATTTTATACCTGGATAGTGTATTCAGACAGTAACGATATGGTAATTTATGAATAATATATACGGTGAAGTGTCTTAGTTTTCTTCTTGGCTGTCAGGGACAGAACAAAATAAGAGAGAGAGAGATAACAGTGTGAGAGCAGTTATGTGAATATTTAATAAAAAGGAATAATTTGTATGCTTCTCTTGCCTGTTTTCCTGCATACCTGTTGTAATTTAGCGGTTTAAGATTACTCTCAGCTACTTTTAGAAATTTATGAAATATTGATTTTAAACCAGGATATCGAAACTCGTAGACTGAATCGATACCGTAAGTATTCTAAGAGATGCATGATCCACAGAAGATACCAAATAGAACATTCCTTGTCCAAAGACAAACTTCCAAGGTAGAAGTTTTTACAGATTAATACTCACCTGTCGCAAAACGTCACATGTGCGACTATACCGCAATTTTGCTGTTTAATTTATATAAATTATATTGCGGCTAGCATCACTAAGCCATAGCAGGGGTGGTTACGCATGATCATTCAAAGCAAATTTAACACAAGAGCACGAATAACATCTACAAGAACACCAAGTGACGATAGGGTAAACATTTCATTTGGTAAAGAATCCCATCCGCCATGGAGGCGGGATACTCACGTATTCTCGGTTTTCAGTTTCTGCTGCCTTTAACCGTTCCATTCGGTGCTCAGTTTAGAACGTTTCGGGCCGAGGAAACATGGATCAGGGATAAGTTCCCGGCGATTCCGTTCTGTCTGCCTGATCATTCTTCACTGTATTTAACGTTGCTTCATCCGGACACGACTTTCGTCGATCATAACGTCTGGCAACAACGGTGGACGTCATATTGTCACGAATGACAACTGATGAGGCGACGAAAACTGTAACCAACAAAACGTTTAATGGGGCGAACTTGTGCCCAAAATAAAAAGGAAAAGGAAACAGAAGATAACTATAGCGCGTCGCGGGCGTCCATGACGGCGTAACAACAGGATCGAACGCTGGGGCGAGACTGACTGCGGCTTGCCACGGGGAGCCCCTGGTATCTGGAACACTCAGCCTAGAACGTTCGGCGCGTAGAACATTCGAAACTCGATCAGACAAGAAAGTTCTCGAATTTGCGAGAACGACAAGCAGAGAGAATAAATAAAAGAACGATCCGCTACCTGGAACCGAACCCAGATCTTCCGCGCGACAGCCAAACAGGGTAACCATTCGGCCATGTACGCACCCGCTCAGCACGCGCGTGGCAATATGATCATGAACTATTTAAGAACCTGCTCTGCCAATACCCGATGGGTTTCGGTGCCGTTATGGAGGCGGGTTACTCACGTACTCTCGTTCTTCAGCTCAGTGCACCTTACGTTTATGATACTAATGTGCGTTACGCAGAGCCTTGTGAAGCGGCACCGAGACCCAACTTGTTGCACTTACAGAGCTTGTTTTTCAGCGTGCCGCTAAAGTGCCTTCTTTGAGATCTCGGGTTCTCTTATCCGAGGTGAAAAAATGATTAATTATATCTGGTGATGTGAAAGTAACCCTGGTCCTCTCTCTGCGGAGCAGCAAAGGGCGTTTTTAGAAGCACTCTGTGTTATACCAAAGCTATAGGAGGGACAAGTAAGGTCCTTTCAGATTTGAGGTAGATTAAGCGAAATCAGCAGATAGGAGACGAGAAGCTTGCTGCTCTCACAGCCCGGATCGATTGGATGGCAAAAGGAGGGGAGTGTGAAGGAATTGGGAACCGAAATAAGTTGCTTATAAAAACGAAATGAAACCATAGCTGCGCAACTTAGTGCGGCATGACCTTAAAAAAAGGTATAAAAAATATTTTTTTTTAATGCGCTGCCAGATTTTGCCAGCGACACGTGGGAAGATCCGAACGAAATGATATATCGGTATGCGATAGTAACCTTGGCGTTCAAGTTGAACCGTTATAGAATTAATCGCGCCCATAGAATCGGTAGTTTCCCTTCAACAAAACGCGGGTTGATCGTCATACAGCTTCGTTCATTCAAAGAAAAACAAAACAAATTAGACCAAGCGCACAAACTAAAGTTCAGTAGAGTAGATTGTTGGGCTATTTGGTTTTGGAACTTGGAATACATGTTACCGCTCAAAACACAAGGAGAACGACGAGAACCAATATGTGCGTATTAAACGCCCTAATAAAATCCTGCTACGATGTGATGTCAGAAGGTCAGGGCACGCAGTATAGGCGGTTTTTGGCAGCTGGCTTCCCGAATAATGTAGTGGTGTCAGTTGCGGAGGTCGCATTAAAAAGATTACGTAGTGAAGCTTGCCCTAGCCCAACGGTTCTCAGAGATAAACAAAAGGTCGCGGTGATACCGTATACATCGGGACACTGTTTGCGCGAACACGACAACGGCGCCTTTTGGAATTTTATTAGGAAGGAGTGTTAGAGGGCACGCAATTTTACCCCTTATTTAGGGCTGTAAATGAGCTCTTTCTATAACAATAATTTTTTTTATGACAACATTTTGGTTCCAGTGTCGCGCTCTGTACATTCACAAAACGGCGCATGGCCTGAAAAGGGTGGCCAATAGATCGAACGTAAAAGTGATGTTTTCCGCACCAAACACACTTAGTAGATTATGTAGGGTGACAGAACCTTTTCGTAAGGTTCCTTCTGGCTGTGCGCGGAAAGCTGTGGAATCCATTTGTTGAATGTGCGGAGGAAGTAGTGTATCAGATGCGGAAACAAGTATATAGGTCAGACCGGTGGGTGTGTTAATGATAGGCTAAGGGAACACAAACTTAAACTAGGTAAATTATCAGGACGGTCGTCTGTCCGATCATTATCAAAGGTGTGCCGTTTTTTTTCCAGTGAAAGGTTTTGGCGGGGCACAAGGAAAAAGCTGTGAGGGAGATAGTCGAGGCAGATGAGATTAAGAAGGGTGGGGCAGCATGTGTCAGCGTGACCTCAATTGATCTACTTGACAAGGAACGTGCCTTCCTCACTGACGCGGCATGGCATCGGGTTGGCTAGTGATGGGGCGATATCAGACACGGATGGTATATAAGTTACGTTTCATGTAATAAAATCAGTTGTTTGTAGCGCACTGTGGTGTCTAATTCTCGTCTTTGTCCTTGTGTTTTGAGCGCTAACATGTTTTCCGAGTCACAAACTAAAGAGCAGTTATTTGTCAATCAGCGAGGGCTTTTTGCTACGTGCAAGGTCTGAGAGAAAGAAACTGCTTCAGTATGCTAAGGAGCATAACGACAGGTTCAAACGCCGCTTTAACACGCTTGCTATAGGTGGAGAAACGTTCATGTACGATTCCGAAACTGACCGTGTTGTTGATTGCGTCCAATAGCAATAAAGGTCCCCTGTCGAGCGTCGTAAAATTGAACTAAGAGAACATGTTTCTATCGTTATACACTGTCGTAGTATGAAGCATTAAACAAGTGAGTTTGATGATCTGATTGCTGTCATTAATCCTGACAGTTATTGGGACAAAATCGTGATTGGACGACCCCATTATGATTCAGAAATATTTCCTTCTTATTTCAACGTTCACCATAACGATCGTAATGCAAGCGGAGGTGGCGTTTTTGTTCTTGTTAAAAAGCAAATGAAGAGTAGTGCATTGCCGTTTAATGATCATTCAGATGAATCTGTCTGGTGCAAGATAGAATCGGAGAGCGAACATCTGCTAGCCTTCTCGTTTTTTTAGAGGTCTCCGGGAATCAGTGATACGAAACCACTCGAGGTGTTACCTGATTGTTTATCTGTGTTAGTGTCTGACCAGTCATCGTTGGGTGGTGATTTCCATCTTCCCGATATCAACTGGTGAAATTAGCCACCCATTTTACGTAGCAGATCCAGTCTGCTTCACTTTTGAAGTCATAATGAGTGAAAATGGGTTTTATCAATATGTAAATGCTCCCACAAGATACGCTGGATCAATTTCATTGAATTTAGGTCCTGGGCTTTGGAACAACCCTACGTTCGTTTGGTTGATTAATATACTTGCAATTATTAGTGATCATGATATAATTGTTGGTAATATTAACTGCGACTACATCAGAATAAAAAGACCGATTTCAAAGAAAGTATTTTATTGTGATAAGAGTAACTTTGACGGCATGTCGGATAACCTATCTTCGTTCCTACCAGAGTTTGAAGAATGCCCCGTAAACATAAATATGCGCAGTTCGTGGAATCGTTTTAAAAGTGTGCTTGCTGAATTAGTTTTCGTAAACCTGGCAACTAACGTGAAAAAAAAATTGGAAGTTTGCTAAGTCTAACAGAAAATATGAGGTTGTCATTCCGTGTAGATCTGATGGCCATAACACTTTCGCTGGGGACATTCATTAGGCAGCGTGTTTCAACACATATTTTCCGTTTGTTTTCTCTTCACCATATCTCGGAGATTTTCAATCTCTGCCGGAGTTTTAACGCGGTAGGGCTGAGTTGTTGTCCACATGTCTGACATTGTTGTTTTGGAAAACGATGTGCGTTCTTTGTTCCAGAGCCTTAGATTAGGGGCTGCGAGCGGACCAAATAGCATTTCTAACCAATTCTTGAAAACAAAATAAGCTCGTGCTTTGTCACCGTTTCAGTTATTTTGTGTAACAAAGCCACAGAGGACAGTAGGCTTCCCCGCGAATGGAAACGTGCGAATATTTACCAATTCATAAATCATGTGCTAAAACAACCTTACTAACTATTGACCAATATCACTCACCAACGTATACTGCAAAACCATTGAATATATTGTTTACTCCAGTATCGTTAAACATCTTGAAATGAACATTATTTTCACACTTCAGCAACACGGTTTAGATCTGTTTTTTTTTTTTTTTATTTGTTACATGGCTAAGTCCGTTCTCCCGCGACATTTTGTCTTCGTACGATGAAGGCTTCCAGGCAAATTCTGTATTAGGGGATTTTCAAAAAGCCTTTGATGCAGTTCCGCATGTCCTTCTCATACATAAATTACCCTCACTGGAGCTACCGACAGTTGTCCTTAGGTGGCTAGCAAGTTATCTGTCCAATAAGAACCAATGTGTTATCGTCAACTTTGAACATGTCTTTAGACATGTTCGAAGCTTGAATGAAGAAAACATGCTTCTAACATGCTTGAGGGGTGTCTGCAGGTAATTCTGTCATCACGCCTAAAGCCAACACCGAATGTTTCTTGTAGATATTTAAGTACTGTGACTGCGGCTAGAGGGCTACCGAAAGCCTCTCTAACTGGCCGAACTGATGAAAAAACAAAAACACACAATACTCCGGTGTTTCGGGAGCAACGCTCTGTATTAGGAAGCCAGGGAGAGCTTAGCTGCAAGTTTGCAACACCGAAGGAAATTGCGACGAGTGATACTTCCCTTCCTGCGCGGTCGTGTATATCGATTCCATGGGCTACCCAACCGAAGGGTCGCTTCTGTTTGCGGTATCATCCCGAAAAAACGACCTCTTTGTCCTCCGCTTCAATTATATTATCATTTTTTTCTTTGTTCCGATTGGTCCAGCGGTCTGGAACATAAGGGACGAACATAAAAGGAAGGCCATCTTATCGGTTTCCTTTATTGGAAACCGATGGGACGTCGTTCCCGCTATTCAACATTTGCCATTTTGGACGGGTGGATCGTGTGTGCTTCACGCGGTCCGACTGGACATCCCAGATGGGCACCCGCCAGAAGCGCGAGGAATGTTCCTTCCGCCTCTCGATAATGATTTCCCGTCCGGAAGCCATCCGGTCCGTTAAGGCTTGACCTAAAGTTTTTTTTTTTTTTTTTAGTTTTAAGCGTTTTTCGGCGGTGCGTAGGAATTTTATTGCCCAGGCAATTTGGTATCAGGGCAGTGACGTATGCATGGCCTGCACTGACGTCGCATCAGCTGCCATTGTGGGGGCCTTGCTGCCGAGTTCGTACCTTCTGCATCGCCGATTCCGAACTACTAAATTTATTTTTCTTGCCAGGAACGAGTAGGGATGACTACCATCATGGTGCGATGATGACACGTTCAAGCCGTGTATATTGCCGCGCGCGGAGCTGGCCAAGTAAACAGCGCGGCCTTTGAGCAACCGTTATCGTGCTTGCCTCCCACGCGAAGAGCCAAAGTTCGATTCCTGATAGTTACTCATCTTTTATATAATCTTTCAGTTTAATGTTCTGGTGAATTCGAGAACATTGATGTTTATTCTAGGTCCGAATGTTCTACGCGTCGAGCATTGTACGCCGATTATTCCAGGAGCCCACGCGTGTACATAAGGGGCTTCGCGTGGCGAGCCAAAGTCAGTCTCGCCCCCGCGTTCGATCCTGCTGTTTGTCGCCATCGACGCCCGAGACACTCAATTTTTATCTTCTCTTCCCTTTTTGTTTTGGGCACAAGTTCACCCCACTAAACGCTTAGTTTACTTAAGTTGTAGTCACCTCATCACTTGTCATTCGTGACAATATTTAAAAGAATAGACGACATGGGGTCGATGTAGAGGAACACATCAACGTTATTTTTCGCCCATTTGAGTGCAGTGGACGGGAAGCTAAGCATTTCGTTGAAAACAGAGCTCACGAACTTTTGTAACATTGATTAAACATGCCACCCTATGTTTCGCGATTTCGAAATGGTACGTCCTTTTTTGTAACTTCCAAAGTATTATAAGTGGCACGCGTACGAAAACGCGGACTCGAGTAACAATATGAAAGCGGAATGATAAAAAATGCGAAGTTCGTAGAGCCAATTCGAAATTAAGAGCACCTGAAAAAGGAGATTACAGTCACCCCGAGCGACGATTGTTGTATAATCTGTTTCACCATAATTTCGAACGAAGCCGAAGTTACAAGAGTGAGAATGTTGCCCCAAACGAATTTGGTACTCGTCACGGCAGGCCAAGCTTCAGATGATTATTCTCACCCATATCGTGAAATGCCCACATGTTTAATCGAGTCTTAGAATGCCCACGGCCCGCAGGTCTAGTTGTTTATTTTTGCATATTTGAGCGAACACCACGCGCTCCAAATCATTAGAAAGGGTTACTTGCAGTCAGTGCTGCCAGTGGATAAACTTGTTTTCGGTGTTTCACGCTGTCTACGAACCCCGTCACTGCTCTAATGCTCCTGCTTGTCGCTGATAGGCACGTCACTTCAAGCAGGATCACTTTTTGTTTTTGCCGGGCTCCTTTAAACAAGTACAATGTTTACTCTACAGCGTGTAAGGCTCGCCCGCTCCTCGCGCACCTAGTGCGTTTGTTTACCCCTATATTCACCCAAGTGCTTTTATTTCCCCCCGACGTGAACCAATGATCGCTACGAGCTCGGCTGCCTCCTCATCGCGCGTACTCTACGCGTTTCCTATGTTGCCTTTTGATTGTCGTATGTCTCAGGGCTTCGATGCACCAAAGACACATTTTAGAACACTTGCTCACCGTTACACCCTAATCAACCTGTAGCGTATGTTCGCCCGCCAAGCGCTTGAAAGAGCGCTACAATCTACGAAGGGCCGTCGGTGAACGACAGGGCTCATAATATGTTTAGACCGTGAAGACAGGATGCGCTGTGGCACTGATCACGGTGACATGTCACGCCATAGCCTCCTCTATACTCACAAAGCCTGGCAGTTTGACGACGGAGCCATAGAGTGCCCGGTCGCAGATTCGGGGCGCGAGGATCTGGTAGCACAGAGCACCAAAAAGCCAAATCTCTCGCGGAACCTGGACGTCAGCGCACAGCTTCCGCAGCGGCGAGGACCCGAAACACACCTGTTCGCTCGGGCGAAGCGGGTTTCGGCGTTTCGCCGCAGCGGGGCGCCAGTCAGGTGGCTCTCCTTTCATCCGTTGTCTGCCGCTCCACCTTTTCCATTGCGGCGGCCTCTTCTCGTGGCGATATGCAAGGCTGTGTCAGTATATAGGGGGCTTTGGTCATGCTCAGTGCCACGCACAGACAGTTTTTCGTAGTGTAGACTTCCTATCAGCGACGTCATTGTCCGCGGGCCCTCCGTAGTTTGCAGCGATTTTCCAAGGGCTTTGCGGGAGTGCGGACGCTCCAGATTGCTCAGAGTGCATGTCCATGGCAGTTTAAAGGAAAGAAGGGCATATTATTTTCACGCTTCTTGCTTAGCTCTTAGGCGTTTTTACCTGCGAATTCCGCAGACCGATTGGCTGCCCGGTAAAAGCTACGCCTTTTTTTTCTGCAAGTAACTCAAGCAAGCGACTCGGGTTTGAGATCTGAGCACTCCCAGCAGCTTCCTCATTCCACACTTGTACTAGCCACTGCAAATAGTACTCGTGTCTTAGGAATGCTGTCAGGGAATCGGCAGTAAAAAAAAAAAAAAAAAAAAAAGAAAAAGCGTGAATTAAAAAAAAAGAAGGCGAAATCCACGTGTGAATTGTTGTTAAACTTTTTGTCGTGACTGTATATATTCTGTGGTGGGGAACCTAACAAAATGGGATCACGCTTTAATACTATGCGAAGTTGGAGGGTGAATTTCTTAACGTTATCACGTGGGCTTTGAAACGTGCTCGCCTTTTTTGCGGCCTTTCAATTTGAACAGTGGACAGTGAGTTGGGTGTCCTCCCCCGCGCTCTCTTTAAACTGTCGTTGGAGTGTTTTCATATCTCGAAGGACCCTCTCTCGTCGTACGTGCTTGCGCATCAAAGACGGTGACTTGGGTGACTCGCGCCGTACAAACATTGTACGTTTTCGTGCGAATGGAAGCGATACGAAAAGAGAAGTAACACAACTGCGCTCGCATGACCTCCACACTTATAACTACGCAGCTTGACGAAAACTATAAACGGTAGTTATAAGATTTAGTTTCATCATATGCCGCCTGTTTATTGAATACCGAAGCTCACCAGAGACCTGCTGAGCTTCGTAAAAAAAAGCAAATCAGTTAGTTCTTGGGAAGATTTAGAGCGCATGTTAAAGCGGGGTGGAACGCAAGAGGTACCATGTGTGATATACACAAACACGTTTTTTTTAAACATGCCCGCGTTTGCCCCGTGTGGACATTGGTCGTGCTTAGTAGCCAGGATTGCCTTAGATGGAGCATCTGACACTTACAAAAGAACTGTGGTGCTTTTCTGTTGAACGGCTGTTGAAAAACGTCATCAGAGGTTATAAATGGCAATAGCTTTTCATCCTACTCTCTCCAGCTCTTCTGTTGAGTTTCTTTAGAATATTGGCCCGATTTTTAATAAAAAAGTCAACAGACTTTCTGTCGCCTCAAAGATGCTTTTTCTGTAGCTTTTCAATTGAAATGCTACAGCTTTCAATAAAAAACTACAGCCTCCTGCCTAAAAAGAAAAACAAATTTACAGATAGCCATTCATTCAACGAAGTTTTGGAAGCTTACTACAGCTCTCCACTCTGCGCCAAAATGGCTGCAGCAAAACAACGTTAAAAAAATTAAACACGCGATTTTTTTTTGGGGGGGGGGGGGGGGGGGATTTTGTTAGGAAACTTTGTCGCTGTGTGGATTTGAAAGCACTACAGACGTCCCAAAACTACACATTAGAAACAAACACAAACACGATGAAGGATTGAACACTTAAACCAGTGGTTCTCAAATAGAGGTCCGCGAGGTCTTTGGGGTCCTCGAAAGCATTCTAGGGGTCAGCGAAGCCCTGCCTCATCAGTCAAGCCCGGGTATAAAAGTTGTCTTTTTTCAAGTCGAGAAGAAATGTTTCAGTTTTCGGGCGAGTTTTCTCGTGTGTACGTCAATAAGAGAGATCTAGTTCACTCCAACCCTTACTTATATCCATTTATTAAATCAATATAATATTTAACCATTACCTTTCCCCTCCCCTCACCACGAAGCTTTTTCTCCATCATCGCCGCTGATTCACAAGGGGTCCGCGAAACATGGTTGAAAAATTTTATTTTCACCAACATAAGTCATATAATTTACAAACACTTCCACATCACTCACATCACTTCGATCTTTGTCCACACAGAGAGACAGGTAAACTCTTAACTAATTGGCGTACCACATACCTCTATTACAACCTTAAAAAAATTGGATTGGGTGGGGGTAATTTCTACCGCAATGTGCACTCCACATCACAACGCCCTTTTCATCAAAAACATATCCCAGTCCCGAACCAACATAACTCCTAGTCCCGGTCTCAGGACTCACATTTTTTTTGTTCCATCACTTGTTCTGTCACCAGAAGGTCACACTCCAAACCAAAAATAAAGTCTTCCCATCCTCAAAACCTAAATTTTTATACAAAGTCTTAGGGTGGGAACTTGAGCGCCACGTGGCCACTCATCACATCTACAAATTGGCATGACCATCTTCTTAAAAACATCTCCTCTCCCAAAGTAAACAGCTCTTGCTCCAGATGGCTTCTTAATTCGGCTCGTAATCTACCCAAAATCGGCCACAAGGCTTGTTGTCTTCGTCCTACCACCACCGCCTGGCTCCTATTTTTCCACAAGGCATAATCCCCTACAGCCACCAACAGTTGTGCGAAGTTCCCTGTCGGGCATGAGCCCCGCTCCCGATGCCACAAAATTTTCAACCCTCGAAACCCGCAATCTATCGCCCTCCAAAAGGTGCGCGTCACGACACATTCGGCAAATGCGTGCTGACAATTCTCTATGTGCTCGCAATTAGGGCACAACGCATTCACATCCTTCCCCCACCTTCGGACTTTATCCTTTGTCGGAAGCACCTCCCACCCTTTCCTCCACTGGAATTCCCGTACATGGCTCGGTATCCTCGGTGCTGTCATACTATTCCAGGGAAACCCTTCCATCCCTCTGCGTCTATGAGGTGGGACTCGCGCAATCGCCAACTCCTCCATCACCCGTACCGCCGGGCTTGCCCAGACGTCGAGTTCGGGGTCGTGGAACTTCAACTGTCTCCACAAGGCTAACATTCTTTTTAAAAAAAGGGGAGGCCGCTCGGCCGACGGGAGCAAGTTCCCAGACACCTTTGGCACTATCTCGCGTCTCTGTGGCCCCAGAAAATACAGCGCCAAAGGGCGCGCCGGATTCTCCTCCTCCTCCACAATCGCCAGCAAAGTTTTTAGTCCTAACACCCCCGCAAGGGTGCTGACGCAGGGGAACCCCCACCCTCCCTTGGTTCTGGCCAAACTTATAACCGGCTCGGCTACCTTCACTTGTTTGTCGCTCCAAAAAAAGGAGTTCAGCTGGCGTTGCACTCGCATTACAAAGTCTGCCGGTGGAACGCCCACCCTGGCCGCGTACCACAGCCGTCCACACAGTATTGTCTGCGCTACATATCGTTTCTCTGCTGGTGGCAGATTATAAGATTTTGCCATTTCTATTTTTTTCCCATTTCAGTTTCTATGTTATTCCATGTTATACACGACAGTCCAGTGGAATTGTATGTGATACCTAAAATTTTTACATGAGGCCCCCAAGCGACCTGCGGGAGCGGCCCATAAACCCCTCCCAAACGCAGTGCTTTACTCTTACTATGATTAAGGCGAGCCCCCGACACTAGCGCATACTCTTCAAAAAGCTTAAAAACTCTATGTACACTGTCTACGTCTTCGAGGTACAACGTTATATCATCTGCATACGCCAGCGCAACTGCCCTCTCCGATCCCGGCATCGGCAGGCCCCGCACCCATGGGTCCTTCGTGATCTTTACCAGAAAGGGGTCCAACGACAAAATGAACAGTACTGGGGACAGCGGACACCCTTGTCTCACCCCCCGAGTTACTGGAAAAGAACTAACTATGCGGCCATTGATCATCAACTCACTAGTCATCCCCCCGTACAATTTCCGCAGTGCCATTATAATTTCTTGCGGTACACCGAAGGCTTCAAGAACCGCAAACAGATATGCATGTTCAATCCTATCCAAAGCTTTCGACTGGTCTAACGAGACCAGCATCCCCTTCGCCGATCTTATTCTTGTATATTCTATCAAGTCCCTCGTAAGAGCCGCAGCGGCGAAAATACTTCGGCCCGGCACCGAGCTCACCTGCCATGGACAAACTACCTCAGGCAACACCCTTTGCAGCCTCGCGCAAACAATTCGCGCCACGAGTTTATAATCTGTATTTAACAATGTTACGGGTCTCCACGAATTGGGGTCCCCGCGGTCCCCGCCTTCCTTTGGCAGCAAGACCATACGTCCTTGCCCAAACGATGTGGGCACCTCCTCCCCCAACACAGCCTTTCGGACCATCTGTACCAGGTGCTCCTGTAGGAGACTCCAGTACGTCTTGTAGAATTCCACTGTTAGCCCATCTGGCCCCGGCGACACGCCGGACTTCATATGCTTCAAGGCCTTAAATACTTCCTCCGCCGTCGGCGGGTTGACTAAGGTCCGTGCCAATTCTGGGGGTATCGTTGGGAGGTCGGGCAGGAATCTCACAAACTCCTGCGAACCAATAGGCGTCCCCTCGGATCGTGCCAAGGCCGCGAAGTGTGCTCCAAAACGACTCAGCATAGCTGGGTCGTCTGTGCCTATAATACATCCACATCTCCCACCACTGGGGGCTGTCTGTCCCTTACTAACGTTTGCTCCGCCATGCGGAGCACTTCCGGGTGTGCCTGGGGTCCTGTCCTATTCCAGGTTGCGGTTCCCGCCGCCGAGCTCATGCGCAGCAGCCTCTCGTACCGCCGTTGCAATTCTGTTAGGTACTCCTTCATTAGTGGAGTAAGTGGCCCCCCTCTCAATACTATCCTTACCCTGCATACCACGTCCCACAACCGTGCATTCTGCTGTCTTCTCCAAGCCCTCGCTGCGCCCTCGCAGTCTTCCTTCCATTTAACTTTTAATTCGTCCCACGACTTTGCATCCGCCGTTGCTGCCTTTAAACTTTCCGTTAAACGCTCTGCGAGAGCCTCCCGCGTAACCGGATCTAACAAAATGCGGTTATCTAAACGCCACGCTTTTCCTGCCAAAATGTCCCTGTCGCCTCCTTTAATGTCTATGTAAACCGGTCTATGGTCAGAAATGTACACCGGTGTATTATGCATATCCAGTGCGGAGCATCCCTGGACCGCGTTCACAAGCACCTTTGCTACGTACACCCTATCAAGACGGGTGGCTGTTTTTCCTAACTGCCGCGTATGCTGAAACTCGTCACCATGAAGATGCGTCCACGCGTCCACAAGGTTAAAATGCTGTCCAATTCTCTCGCCCCTGCCCAGGTCGCCCCTGCCCAGTCCAATTCTCTCGCCCCTGCCCAGGTCCCCTGATATCTCTATTCGTATCCAAAAAGCAGTTAAAATCCCCAAGCAAAATTGTAGGAGATGGATTCAACAAAAAGCAGTCTACCCCTCGAAAAAACTCATTACATAAGGAAGGCGTTGCCGGTGCATATACATTCACCACTCTATATTTCTTTTTACCCCAATTAAAGTCAAAACTAATAACTCTTCCTTGCGTATCATACATGCGAAAGGAATGATTAATCAATGCTCTATTGAAAATAACCACCCCCACCCCTCCTCCGCAGCGCCCATGCGAAAACGAAAAGTAACATTCCACACAAAACCTCGCCCGAAACTCTTCCCTTTCTTTTGGGCTTGCAAAGTTTGTTTCTTGCAAAAACAACAGATCACACCGAGCCGCTCGCGCAAACTGTATAACTTCCGTTTGTTTACGAACCGACTTAAAACCTTGTACATTAAATGTGAGCAGCCTAAGCAGCATACCTATTATAAAAGACTTAACATTGCCACACTCACAGGATATGTAGCCGTTGCACGCCGTACTACAGTTCGTAGAGTCCCGCACACCACATCCCGCCGGTACCAGTGTCTCTGCGTCGTTGTCTGTCCGGGGTCCCGTAGTGGGCGGCAGTCACCGCACCTGCCGCCGTCGCACCGACGCCCCCAGGCCTGCGACGCACCTCCCTCCACGAGGCCCCGGAACCCCACTCGGTCGTCGTCCTTCCAGTTACACACAGTCCAGCCGGTCAATTCTCCGTCGGGCACCCCGCCGTCGCCGCACTGCTGTGACGTGTTGGCCGCCCCCCTCAGGCGCGGGCCACATCCCTCCTCCTTGGCACCCGCCACCTCCGTAAACGTGACGTGCCTGAAGCACGCACCCCGCGTGTAACATTCTTCCATGCACTGCACTTTGAGTGTCCTAACCCCGGGGAGTGTCTTTATCCCAACTATTGTCCTTTCCTCCCTATTTCCATATGCCAGGGTCCTTCTTGAGGCGTACATCACCATGCCGGCTCCCTTGGAAACTCGTAGTCTAAGGTCTTGCCCATTCCCGTCCCCTTCCATATGGGGGCCTCCTTTTTCTTTTTTTTTTTTTTTCGGGGTATCCTGAGTATATTTAAGTCCCATCGCATGCGGAAAGTTATGAGAAGAAAACATTTTGTTCCACTCACAGAGTCGGCGTTCCCCGGGCGTCCTCGGAGACTCTTGTGTGCGAGGCGTCGAACTCCCTGTCCGCTCGTCCGTGGCTGCATCTGGGCCGGCGAATTCCCTCCCGGCGACAAGAGCCAAGTAGCAGGTCGGGGATGTGTGCTGGCAGGAACAAACTGCGACTGTCTTCTCTTGTAGACCCATCGGGGCGGGGGAAACTACGTTGCCGACGGTAACCTGACTTCCAACTTCTGTCAACTTGAGCTTGTTATTCTCCTTAAAGGGTGCTGTGCTTGGTAGCGCGTATCTCGGTAACGGTGGTGTCGACAGAGCGCGAGCTTGACGCCCGTCATCACCCGCCGGTCTTTCCAGCTCCGTCGTAAAGAAAAAACAA
Organism: Ixodes scapularis; assembly: GCF_016920785.2. Taxonomy (NCBI): domain Eukaryota; kingdom Metazoa; phylum Arthropoda; class Arachnida; order Ixodida; family Ixodidae; genus Ixodes; species Ixodes scapularis. The sequence continues at coordinate 17,034,444 of NW_024609835.1, forward strand.
GAAAGACCCACCCCTTTACTTGTCTCTGTCGCACGGCGTTCCTTTGGCTTCCTTACGGCTCTTTTTCAACCCCAGCTTCTGACGGCACGAGGAGGCCTCGCTGCGCTTGGCGTTCTCTTCCTTCGCCTTCGCTCTCTTGTCATCCAAAGGGGTGTAGACGCACGTGTTTCTCTTGCCTTCAGCGGGTTCCTCCATCTCCTCTACGTTGTCTTCCTCTGTCTCGTCACTTCTCACGTCGACCACAAGATCTTCTGATTCCGACCCAAACAAGTCATCCACTGTCGTACTCCACTTCGGGTACAACTCACCCTTCGCCGCGGCAATGTCTGGGGCGTTTTCCTCCCATGGGGTCTTTGAGGCTTCGCCCCCCGCATTCGGTGCCGTTTCCGTCTGCTCCCCCGACGTGGTCGAGGCGTCGGTGGCGTCAGCTACTCCTGTCACCATTTCCGTCCCTCCTGTCGACGGCTTGTCACCCACGTGGGGGGCGGGCGCCGCTGTTAGGCCTCCCGCCGTTAGGCCTACAGCGTCACCTCCCGCCCCCACGACCGTCTTCTTTGTTCGGGCCTCCTGCGGTCGTTGCCAGCTTGCTCCCGCGGCCAGGTCCGTCCTCTCCTTTTCTTTACTTGTTCCGGGCAGCTCCGGGAAGTCCTCCGCTGGTAAACCGGCCACCGTCGAGTACGAGCGCCGGGCAGAACAGTCAACAGTAGCATGCGCCGCTCCGCACCGCCGGCAGCCTGCTGCGCACGTCTCGGTGGCGTGGCCGAAGCACGCACACCTCATGCAGTACTCCTCCGCGCATTGCGCCTTAAAGTGGCCTTCTTTTTTACAGCGCCGGCACACCCTCTTCATACCTCTGTAGTCACACGTGACTCTATAACCGCCGATACGTAGAAAATTTGGGACGGGGTTTTGTTCTTTCATCTCCATCTTCACATACCTTGTTCCTGTCTTGATGCTGGGCGTATCTTTGTACACACCGTACGAGAGTTCTTGTACCTTGCCGTGCTGGGCCAGGCTTTGCACGAGGAGCTCGTCGGGGACGTGTGCCGGCAGGAACAACACTGTAACCGTAGTTACTTGTGGCCCTACCGGGACGAGGGGGACCAGGTTGCCACCGATGGAGAGACTTCCGGCGACCTGTAACTTCCGTACTGCTACTTTACTGTTTACGACTATTTGAAAGTGCATAGCACCCATATGCTGCACTGAGAATACTTCCGGCAACGAAACTTACTCGAAACCAAAGGGAAAACAGTGTTACAAACTTCGTGGACGGTATCTCTTACAACTAATAATAATTCGTTCAACGAACAATAACTCGGCGCGGTCGATGAAACAAAATCCTCAAAAACGGCTTATATCAGAAATGTTCTCGCTTCTCTGCATATTTCCGCCCGCCAAGTAGGCAGCGCGGCCGTAGCCAAATGGTTATCGCGCTTGCCTTCCACACGAAGGGCCAGGGTTCGATTCCTGGCCGCGACTATGTATTTTTGTTAACACTGTAATGTGATGTTCTGGTGAAATCGAGAACCGTCTATCTGATTCGAGGTCAGAATGTTCTACGCGTCGAACCTTCTACGTCGAATGCTCCAGAAGCCAACGTGTGTACAAAAGCGGCTCCGCGGGCAAGCCGGAGCCAGTCTCGCCCCAGCGTTCGACTCTGCTGCCACGCCGACTTCGACGCCCGCGACGCTCTATTATTATCTTTTGTACTCTTTTATTTTTGGCACAAGCTCGCCACATTAAACGTTTATTTCCTCCTGTTTATTTATTGTTTTTTTAGTCACCACCCGTGACATTTTGGTGGAGGTGCTGGGTACCGCATGTCCGTGCAGCGCAGCCCTCCGAGTTCCCGCAGTACAAGTCCAAACCCAAGCTCCCGAGGACCCAACGAAGACCAGATCGAGACTCGATCAAGTCGCCGCACCCAAGGGCTACACCCGGAATACTGACTTTTACCACCCAGGACCAGGCAGCAGACGATGGCCAACCAGTCGCAGACCCCCGCCGCTCCTACCGTCGTCTACCTACCCGTCGCTCCTCGGACACCGGCTCCATTCCACGGCCAGCAGCACGAAGACGTCGAGGACTGGCTTCAACAGTACGAGCGGGTGGCCCAGCACAACCGATGGACGGACGATCAGCGCCTGCAGAACCTTTACTTCGCGCTCGAAGGAACGGCCAGGCACTGGTTCGAGAATCGGGAGACTTCGTTGATCTCGTGGACCGCCTGCAAGAATGAGTTGAGGCGAACTTTCACTAACCAGTATCGACGGGAGAGAGCCGAGGACCTTCTTCGAATGAGAACCCAGGGCGCAAACAAGACCATCACCAGTTTCGTCGAGGATGTCCTGCGCCTGGTTACTCGCGCCGACCCTCAAGCCACCGCCGAAAAGAAGTTGCGGATCCTGATGCGAGGCGTACGAGATGACATCTTCGGAAGCCTCGTCCGCAACCCGCCGACCACCGTCGAAACGTTTGTAACAGAGGCGACCAACATTGAACGGGCCCTGCAAGCACGAGCCGCTCACTTCCATCGAGCTCCTGCCGTCGCTGCACCCACGCCGTCAAGCTGCACCCTCGGCCCCAATATTCCGGGGATCCGAGAAATAGTCCGGGACATCGTCCGTGAAGAACTGAAGAAGCTGATACCTGCCGCCGAACGTCCATCTTCACTCTCGATCGCCGAGATTGTTCGAGGAGAGGTCCAGCAAGCGCTCCAGCCAGACGTTCTCGCCGACGCCGCACCGGAACCACCAGCTGTGACCTATGCCGCCGTTGTTCGTCGTCCGCAGCCTCCTATTGCTCGGCAGTACCCATCTGCACCCCAACGAGAAGTCTCTTCGCCGCAGTACGCGCCGCGTCAAGAGCAGCGTGGACTTCGAAAGACCGACGTGTGGCGCACGGATGACGGACGCCCGGTGTGCTTCCACTGCGGGGAGGCTGACCACGTTTACCGGAGGTGCCCCTACCGCCAGCTCGGCCTGCGAGGATTCGCTCCAAACGACCGTCGACCTCGTTTTGGTAAACGACCAAGGGACATCGAGGAATACCTCCGTCGCCCTCCGTCACCAGCGCCCGCCGCACCACGAGGTTCCCGTTCTCCATCCCCCCGACGTTCCGCGTCGCCTTTCCGTCGGTCGCGCCGTGACAGCCTGTCCCCCCAATCTCGTCGGGAAAACTAAGTGCGGCAACGCCTGGAGGTGCCGTTGCCGAAGACGACCCGAGTAAAGAGCCTCCAAGAACGCCGGAGCGCTCCCACTCTCCCGACGCCACGCATCTCTACGACGCGCCTGCAACGGTGTCCAACAACCTAAACGTCGTCATCGACGGCCACGACGCATCGGCACTCGTGGACACCGGAGCAGACTACTCAGTCTTGAGTGGGAGGCTGTCCCGCCGCCTTCGAAAAGTCATGACGTCGTGGGAAGGACCCCAAATACGAACCGCCGGAGGACATCTCATCACACCAGTCGGGAGATGCACTGCTCGCGTCGAGATCCACGGTGAAACGTGCCCTGTCAAGTTCGTCGTTCTGCAAGACTGTTCGAAGGACGTTATCCTCGGAATGGACTTTCTCTGCGAGTATGGCGCCGTCATCGACCTCGGAACAAACCGGCTGACGCTATGAAAACCTGCTCCACCAGCGGAGGAACCCCAAGCGACGTCACCCACGGTCCGAGTCCTCGCAAACCACGTAAACCTACCACCGCGGTCGAGTGTTTTCGTACTTGTCGGGATCGATGAAGCTTCCTGTGGCGAAGTTCTTCTCGAGGGAAGCCTACAATTGCTCCTGGGAAGAGGCATAGGCGTCGCAAGGGGAGTAGCTGAACTTCAGGATGGGCGGACTGTGGCCCTCGTGACGAACTTCCGAAACGAAACGCAACACCTCACGAAAGGTGCAGCCGTGGGCCACGTCGAGAAACTCCGAAACCCCGCCGAAATCGCCTCGATTACTGACGAATCCTCGCCGCCCCAGCAAGACAGTACGTCGCCAGCGCAGCTCGACATTGACCCTAAGCTTCCGGACCCTAAACGGCGTCAGCTGGTTAACCTCCTCGCCGAATACCGCGATTGCTTTGCGACGTCGTCGAAGGTGCGCCAGACCGCGGTTGCCAAGCACCGCATCGTTACCAAGGACGACGCGCGCCCTGTGCATCGATCGCCGTACAGAGTCTCCGCTAAGGAAAGGGAGGTGATCCATCAGCAAGTTCAAGAGATGCTGAATGACGACATTATTCAACCTTCAAGCAGTCCATGGGCCTCTCCAGTCGTGCTGGTTAAGGAAAAGGACGGAACTCTTCGGTTCTGCGTGGACTACCGGCAGCTCAACACGGTTACGAAGAAAGACGTCTACCCACTCCCCCGCATCGACGACACTCTAGACCGGCTGCGCCACTCTCGATACTTTTCATCGATGGACCTGAAGAGCGGCTACTGGCAAATCGAGGTCGACGAACGGGACCGAGAGAAGACAGCCTTCGTCACGCCGGATGGACTGTACGAGTTCAAGGTGATGCCCTTCGGACTATGCACGGCGCCAGCAACTTTCCAGCGTGTCATGGACACCGTACTGGCAGGGCTGAAGTGGCAGAGTTGTCTCGTCTACCTTGGCGACGTCGTAGTATTTTCAGCTGCCTTCGACGAGCATTTGAGACGACTCCGAGCTGTTCTTCAAGCCATTCAGACCGCCGGACTCACACTCAAGCCGTCAAAGTGCCGGTTCGCCTATGACGAACTGAAGTTCCTTGGCCACGTGGTTAGTAACGAAGGCGTCCGCCCAGACCCCGAGAAGACTCGCGCCGTCGCGGCATATCCAGCGCCGACAGATAAGAAGGCCGTGCGAAGATTTCTTGGACTTTGTGCCTATTATCGACGCTTCGTTCGGGATTTCGCAAGGATTTCCGCACCACTTACGAATCTCACGAAAGACGCCGAGAAGTTTGAATGGGCCGAGGAGCAACAGCAGGCATTCGACGAACTGAAACGACGACTCCAGACTCCTCCTGTGCTTGGACATTTCGGCCAGGATGCGGAAACATAAATTCACACGGACGCAAGTAACGTGAGAGTGGGCGCAGTACTAGTCCAAGTGCAAGAAGGCATCGAGCGAGTCATCGCCTACGCAAGTCGGACATTGTCCAAGGCGGAGAAACATTATTCCACGACTAAGAAAGAATGCCTTGCGGTCGTCTGGGCATTAACGAAGTTTCGTCCGTACTTGTACGGGAGCCCGTTCCGTGTAGTCACGGACCACCACTCGCTCTGCTGGCTTGCGAACCTGAAGGACACGTCAGGACGCCTCGCTCGATGGAGTCTTCGACTACAAGAGTTCAACATGACAGTGGTCTATAAGTCAGGCCGCAAGCACAGCGACGCCGACTGCCTGTCCAGAGCCCCCGTCGAAACCCCTTCCGGCTGCAGCGACGACAATGACGAGTGCTTCCTAGGAGCAGTGAACACCGACGATATGGCACGACGTCAACGGGACGATCCTGAGCTGCGCGCATTAATCGAGCACCTGGAAGGGGGCAGGAGTGCCGTGCCACGTGTCTTCTCACGAGTACTGCCGACCTTTGCCATCCGACAAGGTGTACTCTACAAAGAAAACTTCGGCGACAACAACACACCGTGGTTGCTGGTAATCCCGAGTGACCTTCGAGAGGAGATCTTCCAAGCCTGCCATGACGACCCGACATCCGGACACCTTGGTTACAGCCGGACACCGGCCCGTATTCGTGAAAAGTATTACTGGCCGAAGCTCCCCAAGACCGTCCACCTATACACACGATCATGCCACGAGTGCCAGCGACGCAAGAAACCGCCGGCGAGGCCGGCCGGACTTCTGCAGCCCATTTCTCCTCCAACTACACCCTTCCAGCAGATCGGAATGGATCTACTTGGTCCTTTTCCGCCTTCGATGTCGGGGAACCGCTGGATCATCGTCGCCACAGATTATCTCACGCGGTACGCCGAAACGAAAGCTCTTCCTTCAGGGACTGCTGTGGAAGTCGCCAAGTTTTTATCGAGTCCATCGTCCTCCGGCACGGCGCTCCCGAAGTTCTGATTACAGATCGCGGATCTTCGTTCATGGCCCAGCTGACGCAAAAGATCCTTCGTCTCAGTGGCACCGGCCATCGTCGAACCACTGCATACCACCCGCAGACCAACGGGCTGACCGAGCGACTCAACAAGACAATCGCCGATATGATCTCTATGTACGTCGACGTAGAGCACAAGACGTGGGACGAGGTGTTGCCCTACGTCACGTTTGCCTACAATACGGCGGTTCTGGAGACCACTGGATTCACCCTTTTCCAGCTGGTACATGGTCGGAAGGTAACGACCATGCTGGACGCAATGCTACCCCATGAGCCATCTGACAATGAGAGCGACGACGCCCAGGCGGTTGCTCAACGCGCCGAAGAAGTCCGCCAGTTCGCCCGACTTATGATTCAAGACCAGCAACGCGTCGACGCGGGCCGCTTCAACCTTCGTCGCAGGGACGTTCACTTCCAGCCCGGAGACAGGGTGTGGGTGTGGACGCCCATCCGTCGCCGCGGCCTCAGTGAGAAACTGCTGAAACGGTACTTTGGACCATACAAGGTACTTCGTCGCCTCGGCGAGCTGAACTACGAGGTGATGCCCGACGGAACAAGAACATCATCACGCCGCCCACCACGACCTGAAGCCGTCCACGTCGTGCGCCTGAAGACGTACTACGCTCGATAGGACTGTGGATCTTCTGTGTTTCAAGTGACTCTTTAGTTTGCCGTTCTTTTTATGTGCTTTGTTTTGTTTTGGGATGCATCGGGGTGATGCACTTTTTAAGGGGGGAGTAATGCCGCGCGCCAAGTGGGCAGCGCGGCCGTAGCCAAATGGTTATCGCGCTTGCCTCCCACACGAAGGGCCAGGGTTCGATTCCTGGCCGCGACTATGTATTTTTGTTAACACTGTAATGTGATGTTCTGGTGAAATCGAGAACCGTATATCTGATTCGAGGTCAGCATGTTCTACGCGTCGAACCTTCTACGTCGAATGCTCCAGAAGCCAACGTGTGTACAAAAGCGGCTCCGCGGGCAAGCCGGAGCCAGTCTCGCCCCAGCGTTCGACTCTGCTGCCACGCCGACTTCGACGCCCGCGACGCTCTATTATTATCTTTTGTACTCTTTTATTTTTGGCACAAGTTCGCCACATTAAACGTTTATTTCTTCCTGTTTATTTATTGTTTTTTTAGTCACCACCCGTGACAATATCACCTTTCAGGATGAAGCCAGTCAAGGCAGTTTCTCCACTTTCTAAAAAGTTAATTTGTTTTTCTCTGCTAGTTCACTAGTTTAATATAATCATTGAAGTCACTCTAGTCACTTAAAATGTGAGAACGGCGGGGCGTGTCTTCCGAATGCCTGGCCTTCAGCACGCGCCCATTGTCTTCCGTCGTGCTTTGACTGCACGCGCGCGCTCGAGGTGCACGAACGCCGAAGCGTTGTCTATAGTAGGCTCACGCTCAAGGCGGGACAACTGAAAGTGCTCCCTACCGTTCTCACCCTGTCAGGAACTATTCAGAAACTTAGTGACTCTAGACATCTATTCGAGGTGTACTATGTTCAATAAAAAGTGAACAGAAAGTCTTAAGCTCTCTATTGACACAACTGAAAACCCCGAATTGGTAAAAACTGAAAAGCCTCGGGATGAGGATTTGCGTTTAAAGTTTCATTTTAATGTTAACCTTAAACAGAACTTGCACTGAGGTGTCTGTGAGGCTGCTTCATGCTTCGGAACGACATCCGCTATCCCACTTTGATTTAGTTACGGCAGAAATACATTCCCTAAGTATACAAATCATAGCCGATGTTCTAACCGATGTACGCTGATTGTGTTTCTGACTCCGGAAATTGGCACCGACGAACATCGAATCTGTTGAAAAAATAAACCCTGAAAGAAACACGACCGTTATTGAAGTAAAATAAAACCCCGAAAACACGGAGCTCTTTTCACAAATAAGGGAAAAACCGCGCGGGGCACCTCAATGTTTGATGCATTTTCGGGACTCAAGAAAACGAAGAGGACTCATACTGCGACTTCCCACGCAACTTTTTTGGGCTGTACTTATCATCACATGATAGCTTACTCCAGCCAATGGTATAGGAAGATGCCATCCGCGAGGAAGCATGCTTTGCAGCGGCTACACTATAAAACCCAAAGGACGTCATCATGCCACGTGAATAATGCCGTTACATAATCCATAGCGTAATTTTCGTAGCGCTTTGGCGTCTCGCTTTTACGTGTTACGGGACACCAAGTTACTCCTGCCAAAAAGCGTAATGTGAAGTAAGTTGGGCCTTTCGAAGAGCGTTACAAAATTACCCCTTTATGTGCGTATATCACACTCGGTGTTGCCTTTTTTGTGCCATGCTCTCAAGCTTAGCTTATACCCCTGTCGGACGAGCAGCTCAAATGGTCATTTACGGAGATGGCATTTACGTAAATGACGTTCAGGTTACCCGTACCAGACGAGAAATGTTAATGCCATTTAGCCTATATGTTTATTGTGATGGCCTTCGCAAAGTCGAATCAGGCACGCGCACCGTGTTCTTGTTACAACGACCGTTAACTCAGCAATATACCATTTTTTATGTTTTGTTTTAAGAGAAAAAATACAAGCCACACCAGAATAAAGACTTTAACACAGTAATTAAAAACAGATCTGCTTTTCTTGATGAAGAATGGGTTTTTCCGGCAACCGCGATATGCTTGCCGTTTGGAAGCACGTTAAAGGGACTATGAAATAAAACTTAGGTTGTGATTAATTATTTTACATTCGGATATTACTTATCGCATATCGTTTAGTGGGCCAAAAGAAAGAGGGTAGAAAGTCAAAAGCCTACTCTTCAGTACGCTAATTTGAAAATATAGCGGACTATACACAGATAACCTTATGCTCCTTTAACATGCCACAGCTCGAAGACAAGCAACTGCAGTGTTGCCGAACTCCGAGGTCACTTCTTAACCAAATGTTATCCGCAAATATTTTAGATTTCACTAGATTTCTGGAAAATGTCTTTGGCCACGGAAATATTGAGATTATCGTTATGTTTCTGCTAGAGAATAGATTACAGCAATACAGTGACCATTTCAATTTTTGAATATTTTACTGGGGCCTGTTAAATAATAACATAGATAATAATTATGCAAGTACTAGATAACCGATAAGGACAAGAGCGCACTATAGGAAGCTTTCAGAGGTATTGTTTATTGAACCAAGAACTTAAATACCCCTTAGCGAAAACTATGACACTTGAAATATATCGCATTCTAATTTGAGTGTATTTGAAGTACAGTTCATAATTGTAAGTACACAAAAAATGGACCGAAAATATACACTTTTTTTACTTTTTGTACTAAAATATATTTCTGAAAATATTTTTAAATTACCTTTATTAAAACTACATTGCAAGTTCCCTTCATGCGTTCTGAAATATGTAAATACTAAATTAATAGGCACAAAATACCTTCCTCATAGATTTCTTAAAGTAATTATTTATTTCATGTAAAATGTACTCCAACCCTAATAAGAATGCAGCAATCAAAAATATCTGCAGAATAGTCTTAAAATACCTGGAAATCGTAAATACTGTTGTGTTATGCTCTAAGTATCTTTTGACTGCAATACTTTGGTAGTTTGACTTAAACTACCAAAGTATTGAAAAGCTCGCCTATCAGAAGTTAATTTCAAGCAGATGTGGAGTACACTGAAGTACCTAAATGCAGCATTTGATTAGTTTGTCAATTGAGTTGTGCAGCATCGCACTGAAAAATCAGCCCAGTTAAAGTTATTGTTTTTTTTTTCTTTCAAGAACACATTTGATGAGTTTCTTGCACACTAATCACAAACGGGGTTCTGGAAATACAACCACAATACTTGCTGATGCTGGAAAGCTTCAGCAAGTGCTGTTAGCAGATATGCTTGGCGTGGTTGTGTTAGCACAATGTTAGTTCACTGAATGTGTATACTCACCATTGTACGTGATGTGAGTAGTGACTTTAATATAGTGACGTTAATAACCATATTAAATAGTCAACTACTAAAGAAAAGCAAAATAACTGTTTTAAAGTGAAGACATTGCCTTAACTCGCTTCGTCCTGATTGGTGCTATGCAGAGAAGCAATAACATTCTTTCTAGGAGCCGTTTTTGTAGATATTGTTTTAGCAACTGCGCCGAATTGTTACAGTTGTACTTGACGATATCTCTTCCTAAAAGTAAGAGATATCGTCCACGAACTTCAAAACACTGTTTCCTCTTTGACAGACACCGAGGAGGAGAGCGAATACTTGGAACCTTAATAAGTGGAGAGGTGGTCACCGGCCTAATGATTACCTTCAATATGCAGGCTATATAAGGCTCTAGAGCAGTCAACGGGACTGTGATTCAGGTATTCAGTGCGTTGTGGTGTTTGTGTTCGTTTCGTATTTCGAATGTGGACAAAATAATAGAGAATGAATACAAAATCAATATTCATATTTAATATATTTCAACTTCGTTTCAAGTACGGCCTCTTTTTGCTAAGGGACGTCATACCGATTAAAGCAAAATTCTACTTTAACTCTGATTTTTAATCAGAAAAACAAAAATAGTGCCCACAAAGAAAAAGTACGCAGAGGTTTCTGCCAGTGCTTCTAAATAAAATGCGGGTGAAAAAGGTTGACAATGGATACGCATCTACTCAGTCTCGAACACATGAATACGTGTTTAAACTGTGTTCATTTCATTTTTCATGCGATCAGGTTGGCGCTTGGTGCCCTGCAAATTCATAAGTGTTTGCTCAGCCTAGAGTTCGTTTGACGTTTTGAAAAGCCTCTCGGGTTTAGGTTGCCAAGCTGTTCCTTGTTTTGGTTTTTATGAAGCTAACCTTGGAGAAAACTCTTTCAACTGTCGCAGTAAAATGTTGCAAGCAAAGAAGCTTGCTCACAAACGTGCTTAGCACTGAAACATCGGACTGCAGTCACCTTGTTTGGTGTCTTTCATATGTTTCCAGAAGCGTTCCCCACTAACTACAGCAGGTAGGTTTAGATCGTTGTTACGAAGCAACTTCTGTTTTCTGTCAATCATATTAATGCCATCTTCAGCGCCTTGCCAAAACCTGATGTTGGTTCCTTTAACATTGTCTACAGGCAAAAAGCATGTGTACGCCCAGCATGGTACCATGGTCTTCCAATAATTCCTTCAAAATATCTGTATCAATACCCACACCTCTAAAAACATTTTTTTTTCGGTGGTAAGTCAAAAAAACACGTTTGCTCAAGCTTTTTAAAGAAAATAACACCTCCCCGGAAAAAAAGTATCCCTAGATTTGAGCAAATTTCTCTTTTCTTCTGAACGATCAACAAAATCCCTATATCAAGGGACGAATCCTCAGGGTGGGCAGCGCTGGGCAACCGTCCAATTGGCATATGGGCTCCGCCATATATTGGCATTGAATTTACGACAATCTCAATTAGGCACGCCAGGCATGAGGCGACCCGAAATAGTAATGAAGGTGCTCGTTAGTGTAAGTGTCTCTGCTGTTGTTCACACGATTAACCGTTCAAGCGTACTTGTCAAATACAATCTCTTAAAATTATAAGATCTTGAATTCATTCCTCGTTTGTAAAAAAAATGAACTTTCAATAGTTTGAATATTATATGTCCTAAAACTGAACAACGCCAAAATCTAGTGCTGCAACGGGCGCCAATAGGAGAGCCGCTGTGAACCCTTGCGCTCGATTGCCAGATTCCTTTTTGTTTGAGAAAGCATAATTATATATATGTATATATATATATATATATATATATATATATATATATATATATATATGAAGTATGGGTTTGGAGATAAATAAAAGATGAATGGTGCTTGGACACAGTAACGAATTTCAAGCATAAACAAGTGCCCGAGTACAACAACTTGTGTTTATAAAACAACTTCCTTACCGCCAATTGGAACTAGCGCATGGAGAGTGGACTGGGAAGCAACAAAAACAAAACTTCCACATTGCGGCATCGTAAAGTCCGCTTCTTCTAGCGGGCGACAAGCTCCGCCAATCGGCCGAACTCTCTTAGTATTGAGAGTTCTGCTTTTTGGGTTGTACGGTCACACGTTATACTATTTTACTACTACTAGAAGCACTATTTTAAGATTATAATAATACCGTTTTAGTAGCACGTTTCATGTATATTTTAACGTTTGTACACTTTTAACTCGTTCTAATTACACCAAAAATAAAAATTTAAATACATCCCTTATGCACTAAAATAGATTGTTCACATATATTCCGAAAAGATGCTAGTATAATAATTGTGTTCTACACATATGTTTATCGCGTACTTTTAAATATATGAAAAATATCTTTCCATTTTACTGGTTTATTTTGATATACATGAAAAAAGAGCCCATATGTTCTCGTAGTTTGAAATATATGCGAAATAAGTAATAATATTTATGGCATACGTTTAGATACATTAAATATTATGCAGACATATTTCTGTCATATACTTAAAGTAATAAAAGCATATCTTAAATGAATTTCTGACCTACTCAAAATATTCTTTTGAACCACGGTTAAAATCGTTCAAAGAGGAACACAAGAGAGAAGACAAACACGGGCGCTTGTGTTCTTTTTAGCGTTTTTAACCGTGATTCAAAACAGTCAATATCAAGTAGCCCAACAACAAGTGCTTTTACATTCGAAATGTATTATGTGTGTGGACAGAGTATACCCTTTTTCGCTAACAGTTAGTTGTTTGTGTGGTGAATTAAGATATACGTTGTGCATTTTTAGATTTGCTTGCCTTTATTTTTATCAAGACGTACACTTTCCAGACACTAAAACATACTTTCTTTTTGCGACAACCAAATCTTCTAAAAACTATACTTCGTGCTCCACATGAATATTAAATAATCCGAAACTTTATTTGTCTTGATGTGACAACTAGTACACACGGCAAAGCGCTTCGGTGTTAGGTACGTCCGCGAGGGATTTGTGACAACTGGCCACACTGTATCCACTGATCAAAATTGTTAACGCTACTTTACTTTGAGTCATATCTTGTTTAGTCGCTCTGGGGTTGGTAAAGTTCACAGTGCCTTCGGTACAAGAAAGAAAAGAAGAAGACCGCTGGTCAGGCGAGTGATGCGTTTTTGATTGTTCCTCTCCACCTCCCTGTCGACATTTAGCCTACGAAGAAAAAGATACTCAACTCCATCATTATTGCTTCCCGTGCAACCCGGCTTCCTGCAGACTCCTATATCTCTTGTTTACGGCGCAGCGCATGCGGGGGAGGAGTCGGTGGGCACGACTCTGTTTACACAGGACACTTTGTTGCCAGGTTTCGCTTCGACCTTCCTTTCTCTCGGCTCTTTTTCGTTCTCTTCATTGGCCTTTCCTTTCCCGATATTTTTGGGGGAAAACAGCGGGGAACTCTGGGTTTCCGCTTGCTTTGGCAGCTCTTTGTTTTCGGGCGTCAACCCCGTGTCCGAAGCAGAGCAACTCTTAGGATAAGAAAAAATATATTCATTACGTTTGCAAGCGGCAGTTTCGAATCGAACTGCCTCTCTGAGGTTTTATTAGCTCTTCACGAGGAATTTCGTTTTATACATTTGTTTCTTTGTTTTAAACGAAGAAAATGAAGTAAGGAGAAATGCGACGCCCTCGTTTCGGTGTTTTCTTTTTTTTTTTTTTTATTTGACCGGGTTGTTTAGTTTTGTTCAATGGAGTAAGGAAAGTTGCGCCCTTGTTTCGGCGTTTTTTTTTTTTTTTTTCGCCGTGTTGTTTAGTTTAGTCATGCACCCTGGGGGTGAGGGGGTACGTTTGTTTATGGGCGAGGATGACTCATTTCACTATTTTGAACACCGCGGACTCGCTTTTTGACGCGGAAGCGAGGCCCCTTTTTTAAATATATATTTCTGATCTATCCAAACCACGGCCGTCTGACTTGTGCGTGTCTTGCGAACGGTCCGGTTGTTTACGGTCTTTCCTCCAAGGGTGCTTCTAGGTCTAGAAATAACAAGCCCTAATTTGCTTTTTGGCGTGCCTGCGTGGAAGAGCTGTTCCAACGCACCCTAAATCACTCGAGAAATTCTCTTGGAATAGTGGATTATGTTACAAAGTTACAATATAAAATGACGCGATCTTGCATGCAGTCTAAAAATATCCGCCTCTGTATTCATTTTTGGGCGTTGCGCACCCTGAGCACCCATCACGCAATGTCAGCGGTTTAACGGATCATAATTGGAATGTTTCTGGGGTATATGTCTGTCTGATGAAAATGAAGCAAAGTTTTGCTCTCAGCTACGTGAGGTTGAGGCTTTGTTAATTACCAGAGTGGGAAAATAATAGTGGAGAAAAAAAGTAACCGACCCTTGAGATTAAAATATGTGGCATGTATTTATTTCAAATTACCATAGACTACCCTTGCCCAGACAGCAGTGAATGTACGCACATGTACACATGTTCAGATACAATTCTTACAGCAACAGAAACAATAAATGAAAAATTATTAAAAGGCATCACTCTACAAACGTTTAACAGGCAAATTATAATTTATAATAAATAAATTATAAAAACGGTCACGCTATCCAGTTCTAACAAAAACCGAGACAGCACACAAAAAGAAATGATTAAAAGCCTCATACTAATCTGAAATATTGCCACGCGCGTCGCCGAACAAGCGCGTGCGTGTCCGAGTTGTTACCGTGCTTGGCTTTCGTGCGGGTTCAACTCCTTGGAGCGACACGTATTTTATTTATTCTTTTAATTTAGTGTTGTCGTAAGTTCGAGAACTTTGTCGTCCGACCGAGGCAGGAATGCTCTATGCGCCGAAAGTTCTACTCCGAATGTTCCAAAACCCCAGATGGTAAATCCCGTGACCATTTGAAAAGGTCACGGCAGTGACGTATTGACATATGATTCGTGGAGGCAAGTGACCCCCCCCCCCCCCATAAGACGCATATACACAGTGGCGTACCAACTTGTTTTTGAGCGGGGGGAGGGGGGGGGGGGCCAAAGCAGGACCCCCACCCCCAGGGCGGGGGGGGGGGGGGGGCGGTGCCCTTGCTATCCCTTGGGCGCCGCCGGCCAGTGTTTGGCCCTGACCAGTGGCGGCTGTTTCGGGGGGTAGGGGGGGGGGGGCGAAACACTTGCCTTGCCCCCCCCCACACACACACACACACTCCGAGAGCTGGGGGGGGCACGCGCCCCCCCTCTTGCCCCCCCCCCCCCCCCCCCCCCCGGTTCGTACGCCCATGCATACACGCCACAGAAATTTTAAAACGTAGAAGTAAATGTCTAACTTAGGTACCCTGACGTCGCCAAAAAGCTACGAGGAAAACGATAACAGCTCAACAAAACTAGCATGAGCATCTGAACAAGTCCGGATCTGCCCGACGGAAAGCGAAGCCGGCGTAGCTGGCGCGGCCAGCGACCAGATGCAGCCATATCTGCTGGATCCTTCCTACCGCTGACCTCGGCGGTGTGATCAAAGCTTCTCGCTACTTTTCCTGTGTATAGGAAGTTTATGTGGGATATGTTTGGTTCACGTGACTTCCGAGAAAACGTTGCGATTCCATGCCACATTCATGTGCTCGAAAGAAACTCAGATTGCATTAAAATTGGTCTTCCGTATCGAAATTTTTTTGACCTTCTTTCTAGTAGATTCGAAACTCTGAATGGGAATAATTCAAATGTTTCTTCTTTTTTTTTTTTAAATGAAAATATTTTTTAGCTTTACTTAAATTAAACAAAATCGGAGGAAGTTGGTCGGCTAGATCAAGAGCTGTGCGCGATTCAATCATCTGAAGAAGCAGGCTTAATTGGAGCATCTCCATTGGTTTCAGATTTTTAGAAAGAAAGATCAGATTCAAAAAGTCCCGTCGGTCATTATTATCTAAAGAGAGACGCTTGCATAATGCACCGTTGTAATTGCACTGAATTTAGGAATTGATGAAAATACTGCTTGCGTCGCAACTATGGGTGAGTAGAAAACAGCTTTTAGAGAAATGGTCACCGGGTTGATGCCCATATTAATTCTGATTTGGAAAAGAGAGCTTCGCTGTAATTGCTGCACCACCTAAAGAATAAAGCAAAAAGTAAACAGAAGCTGTCGCCTTATTCCGCTCACGCTTTTCTTTAGAGGCGGAAAGGCCATTGAACAGATCACGGAATAAGGAAGGCCGCCCGTCTAATCGAAGCAGGCAGCACTCAGACTGCCGTTGCCGGATTCGATCAAGCTTTTGTCGGCGTGAAGGGAAACGCACCGAGCAGACGGCCGGGAATCCCCTAGACGCCAAGGGCCCTGTGGGGGAGGCGTTGCAGACGGATAACTGGATTAGCCGCCATTAGTGTTAATGTTCCGTGGAGAGTGACCCCAATCTTCGGGGCTCCCGGTCTTTGGCGGCTTCCTCGTCTGGCCAGAAAGCACGAAGTCGAATCTACTTTTCTTTCTCACGCACACGCTCAATCAAACTCACACACACACGCACACAAGCACTTAAGTACAAACACACAAACTCAAACATACGCGAAAAACCTTAAGAATAAGGGGAATTTAAAGCCTTTCCTTTTTTCTTTGAACTTTTTAGCTTCTTAGAGTCGGCTTTCGCTTTCCGTCTCGGAGTCACTGATTATGTTGAGGTATTTTCAGTCGACTATGTTTTATATATTTATATTTCTTGTGTATCCTACTTCCTACAAAAGACAGATAGATACCGAAAGTAATTTATGGTGCTCCTCAAAGCAGCGCAAGTTCTGTAGTCTATACAATTGACTCATACGCTGCTGGATTGATAAATTCCGTTCTTTTTGATCATCCTTCTCGAAGGGACGCGATAGATTTCGATTCGTTTCGTGTCTGTCAGTCACAGCAAGCGTGGGTTATCAAGAATCTCCCGTTAATTCCAGCAGCCACGAATACGTACAAATGAACAGATCACGTGACCCGCGATAACAGTGGAAAGGAAGGGGTAGATCGACGCATTATCACGATGACATCACAGCATCGTTATCACCGCTCGCCAACTTGATGCCTCTTGTCTTCTTTTATCTTTATTTTTAACGCGAGAGCATTAAGGAGCTCGTGTCACACCAAAGCCGGCGTCGGTGGCGTGCGCTAAAATCCAGCATTGGTCGAGAGTGTCATGACGTCAGAGCCACATGCCCTCGTGCTGAACAACCCACAACGCTCACGTAAAACGTGACGTCACGCGTAAAATTAAAGTGATTAAAAAAACAAGATGTGTAATACGGCTTAAAAGTCGCGCCATGTCTCAAATGATTTTACCTTAAGAAGTAATTCATTTGCTTTAAAATAAAAATGAAAAAAATTAATGCGGGATTCGAAGCCACGACCGACTAGGTCATGGCTTAAAGGGGCCCTGCAATGACTTTTTGACTGGTTCTTAATTTGCACTGAACCTGAGCGTACTGATCGTAGTAACTTAATCCAACTTTTCTTTTCTCAAATTTCGCTTTATTTTAAAAGTTATAGGCAAATTAGAACTGCAAAAACAAGCAAAAAATAACCTCCCTCATGACGTCGTAGGTCCTGCCTTGAGCGGCCTTGGACTAGAGGAGGAGTGGTGAGCTCATCGAGCGCATACGGCTGCCGCACTCCGTGTCGACGGCTCGAGAGGGCTCCACTAAAGCACGTGTTGGATAAGCTGTATGAAGCGGGCGGCCAGGGCAGCTCGTATTGTATTTGCAGCGCGACTAAACACTAATTCGGCATAACATTTCATTGGCCACAAACGACAGCAAACACGGGGTAAAGATCAGTTCAGAACGGGAGCCACTTCGCGCTGACGCACCGCCAAGTGGCCAAATCGCCAACAGGGCCCGCGCCGTAGGCCTTCGGAACGCTCGGAACCGGTCGGAATCTTGAGCCGGTATACGACCACAGCGCCGCCGCGTACATCCGGGACCTTTCTACTCTCCTCGTTTGTCGTAGCCTCATCCCACTAGCCCTTTCTAGTATGCGCCGTTTTTTTCCGCCGCTTGGTGGCGGGTATGTCGACGGGTCATTTCTCGTTTCCGTACTTTCTAAACTGCATTGGTTTCTTTTCTGATCTAAAATAGTGAACAAAAACTACTTTCATACATAATTGAAACGGTTCGCGTCACTTCTATTTTGTATCTCGACTAAAAAAAAGCTCTTAGCGGCTTTGACCAGTGACAAGCCCAGGACCAAAGACGTCACATTTTGCGCGCTTTCGGTACCGCGGGTCGCCCTCGTCGGTGGAGGATGCATTTAATTGCATTATGATCATAACCTTAACTTGCAAGCTTCACCCTTGCGAGGTTTCCGCGTCGTTCGGTTAAGAGGGCGCGGTACCTCTATTTATTCGTCCGTTTCAGCCACCAGATGGCGCGCGGCTCGAAACGTGGTTGAACGCGTAACTTCTAGATGGCGCCAGTATCGAGGTGTGAAAAGGCCCGCGTTATCCGCTGCGTGAAATAGATCCCGAAATGTGCCGTGTTCTCCCGGCGGAGGAAGTTTCTCCCTCCCTCGCGCGCGCTTGGTATGTACGCGCGGTGGCCGAGTCCGGCCTCTGCGCTGTGTGATGCAGTGGGTGGCGCTCGTTTCTGTTCGGAGGTAGGAATAAAAATGCCGGTCCCCTTTTTTACGACGCTCGTTTCTATAGCTTGTTTTTTCTTTTTTTTATCTCAAGTGACCTACAGTACCGCCTGTTCGAAATCGTCCTTTGCGGTGAGCGATTGAGAGTCAGGTTAGCATTTTATTGGGGTCAGCACTACACGTTCAATGGAGACCTCGGGCGGCGATGTAAATATGCATTGCTCCCCAAAGTGTGTCCAAGGTGCGCAATGACAATTGGAAAGGGTATTGAAGGCGCGCGACCGTCGGTTGGTAAAATACGTGCGTTAGATTCACTTATTCAGTCTAATCATTTTTGCCAACGTCTTTTATCTGTTTCGACAAATGACATGGTCGAGTCTATTGATAACCTTAGCTAGGTTGGACGTACGGAGTGTCCGGGCTTTAAATAAATTTGCTTCGTTTATGTGAATGAATAACTGTTTTCTCTTTTCCGTGCTCGGTGCTATGCAAAAATCGCTGAGATGTTATGGTAGCTCAGTGTGGCGGCGTTTTGCACGCTGACTCGCTATTGCATTCGCTGTGCACAATATGTGTTCAGATGGAATGTGCCAAATCGTATTTCCGATCGATATGATAGATTTACTTTGCTACAGTGTTAATTATATTTTCCTGATTTAAACTGGTTCGTCCCTGGTCTGAGCCTAAGTTCAAATTCGAAGAACAGACAGACTTAGCGTCGGAACAGCCGTAATGCGCAGAAAGAAATTAGTACCATGAAAGAAAAGCAAAATGATACGAGGTGGCTCAGTGTTATAAAGGTAATGAGTGTGCAAAGGATGCCATCGTACGTGTTTTTTTTTGTTTTTTTTTACTTTTCGCATTGCTGGGAAACGCTCAAGGTACCAGCAAAGACAGCGAGCTGGCGTGAAATTCCCATCGAGCGGAAAACGAGTGTCGTTTTTATTTCATCATGCGCTTTCATTTTGATATGGCTCAAAATGGGCGCGAAATAGTAACAGGTAAGGCAACAAAATTTAGATGTTAGGTCTGGAGCACCGCCATACTCAGCCGTGTTGGGGGCATCTCTCGCGAGTCAATACGGCAAAGGTATTGCGCGTCGGACTGTAAGTGAGAGTTATCCATTTCAGCGAAACCTTGATTTCGCAAAACTATTGTGGCTCGAATCGTGGCTTCCAGTACTTGGAAGCCACGAGCGAGAAATGAATGACAGTTGATTTTGGAGGACAATCGCGACGTGGAAACCCATAAAAGAGAGTTCCAATAAGACGACAGCTTCCCCTTCTCTTCAAGTGCGTGGGTTACGCTCTCAATCCTGCACCTGTGGTAACACTGCAGGCTCCTAAAATCGCTTTGAAAACGTTCCTGATCGCAACAACTTTTTTTTTTTTTGTCGAGGCGCTATTTCATTATTTTTTTTTCTTTTTGTCTACCTTGATACCCCATCAGCGCAAAAACTACCATAAACTAAAAAAAAAAAAAAAATAGTGGGCATACAACGACAACGCACTCTATGGGACCCGAGTCAAGGCAAGAACAACTAACTACTAAAAGGGGAAAAAAATCATGTTCGCATACACAGACAGAACGCCTCCATCGAAAGAAATGAATCATGCGCTTGTTCTGCCAGTCTCGTTGTGCGTCTGTCAAAAGCCACAAAGGAGGAAGACAATCAGCGCGTACACCACTCCCCTCCCCCCCCCCCCCCCCCCCCCCACCACCCCTAAAAAGAAGAAAAAAAAGGTTTCTTGGGCGCGCGCGCGGTCGCCCAAGCGATGACCTTGGAAGGGTATGCGATTGTAGCACGTTTGTCCCCCGGTTGTGCCCCTGTCTCAAATGCCACGGTCCGTTTCTCCCAAGTGCCCGTCTTATCTTCCCGAGTATCGACTCCGCAGTGATTCTGAATCATTCCGATGCTTTCCAACGTTGCAAAACTGTTAGACGAATATTTGCACAGAAGTATACACTGTTCGCAGAGCTATCTACGGCGCTAAAATTCAAAAGCGCCGTGTTGGATTCGGGAACTCGTGTAGGTTTACCTCATTGTTGGAACATTCTTATTCGCTCGATGAACTCCACAAAACGTGTAAATATTAGAATGAACTTTCCAGAGAACGATAGTTGTTGTCGGGGTTCCAGGCGACCGGACAGGTCGCAATTATTGGCTGATTAAAAATTTTATTTCATAATCACAATCGTATCATCAAGGGCACGCCATTTCCTCATCACTACTTCTACGAAAAGAGTTGCTGTATTCGTAGCACACACAGACGGAAACGGTTGAGACTGTGCCCAAATAATATCTTCTTTTGACAGGTACTGCGCAGCGATTACACACAATGCCTCTAACATAAACATGCTGCTCCACATGTCTATTCACAAGATGCAATACATCGTTCTCCCAACTTTGTTGAAATGGGCATGAAAGCGCGTAACCGTCACTTTTTTTAAGTTCTACTTAGAGGTGAAGTGTTTACCGTAAAAAGTCGTGAATTATTTTTTTTTTTTTTCGTTCCACTACAAAGCTCGATTCACTTAAATTTTTGTTTTTATATCGTCTCTACAGCGCTTTTACGTCGGTACTTTCGTGTTAGAGGACATCACATAATGTGCGAAAAACAACAACAAAAAAAAAACGGTAGGATCGATGCTGCATAGCCTTTTTTTTGTGGACATCAAGAAAAAAAAAAGATAGTAGTTGTCTTCACTTCGCACTGGATGTTTTAGCACGAAAGTTCCTATTTGGTTATGATGTCTTTATTTTCTTAAAAATTGTATACAGTAATTTAAATTACCGAATTACAAAAACGTCGAAATTGTATAATTGCTTTTCGTTGGGACGCCATGACGACAGCGACACTCGTGTTCCCTCGTGGTTTTCGCCAGCGTTTCTACGATGAATTGCCAGGATCGCGAGATGCAACAGCGTGACACTCCGTCTTCTGTGACGTCATTTCTTGCACTTCGGGACCACTTTTGATGTATGGCCAGCATAAGACGCTAAACACACCAGTCGGAGACGCGCTGCAGGCGCCATAGCACTGCTCCTAAAAGTAGCTGTCACGTGCTTTGCTCCGCGACTGTGATTCCCTCACAGCAGCTCTGACTGAGGGTTGCCAAATTACGGTGAAACGGAGTATAGACAAAACAGACCGGAAACGAGCTGCCAGCATACGATAGTCAAACTCCAACAAAAAGGATTAGTTTCTTCCCAAGCTGGACGACATTTACCGGGCATCTTTAGAGCTGCGAAGCTCAAAATCACGCGTACTCATAAGATTTTTTTTTCTCGCATGTTTGTGATTTTTATGATGTCCTGCAAGCAAGAAAAAAATATATATGGTGAAGTCACTCCGAGGGGGTACCGATAACTGCGAGCCACGAACATGAAGGATTCGCTAACATCCGTCAGGAGTGTGAACGGTAAATCGTCACGCAAACATATTCTCACAAGCTGCAAATATTTATTTGGCTTAGCAAGTAGAACACTAGTATACTAACGACATGTGATTATTGTACACAAGATACCATTTCTCGGTTCTTCAAAACCATTTCCCTAGTCTGAACGGTCGCGCTACGGGCCACGGCTAGCCGTGCCCTCGATAGACTACGGAGCTGCGTTGTGTCGTCTGCTACTGTACCGCCAACAGGAGAGCGATAGCTCTGTGTGCTCCACAGATGTGTGTTGCGGTATAACTCTGTACGTCTGTCCTAGAGGAAGACAAAAAGATAGGCTCTGTGACCCCCCTCCTAAGCTAACAAAAACAAACAGAAGTATACCCGTTTGGACTGAGAGGTTTACAAAATACTGACCAGACATTGGAAAAGCATATGTCACAGAACTTGGTTTATGAAATGGCATCATTGTTTCGAGCAAGAAATCACCTGCTCACCACTGGGACGATGAACTTGTCACTATTTATTGCGTCAGGTATATTTGCGCTCATGAAGAAAAATCTGAACACATCCTTCCCCTAAAGTCCTATGTCGAATAATAAACACTTTTTTAAACATCTATGCACAAATAACTCGTTTTTTTCTACACTTGTATATACACGATAATTAAACGACGTCAAACCGCATTTTTGATTAGATCTTGATGTCTACACCAACTACATTCATATTTTTTAGGGCTTTATTGAACGATAACTTCAACTATAGTTAATGGAACACGATGGCTCGATCTCAACAAAAACCTCAACGTGCGAAGCTTCCACAGACGGTCGCTTGCGAGTATTCTCAATGTGAGACTTCAGAAGCTTTCGCTTGCCATAGGGAGCTTGCTTTCGACTACAGCACTGCACGGGCCCGGAAAGCGCGGAGCGCGCTGCTGTGGGGAGAGGTTGACTTATAAGATGACGTGTTACGTGGTCACGTAAGATGGCGTCATTTCGTGCAGCGTGATCACGTAAGATGACGTCATTTCGTGTAACGAGATCATGTAAGATGACGTGTTTGTGTCACGTGATCACGTAAGATGACGTCAGTTCGTATGAACTGACGTCATCTTACGACAACGCCAACAACATTAGTGCCGTCCGGAACCATTGACCTTAGAAACGCGCCTCTTCGCTTGAAGAGCTGATATGCGTTGATTGTCATTTGTTTCTTTTGCCTACTACAGACCATTCAAAAACTCGCCTTCTGGGTGCCACCAACTTCGTCTACTGGGCTGTGAAGCGCGTTCGAGCGTGCGCAGTACCTCTCTAGGCCGAAAGATTGTACACTGAGTATGCGTTCACAGCTCAATGACTTAGGCATTTTTCACATTTTTCGTCAGGATAGATGCTCCCACGAGAAGAGCGTAATGGATATGTGAATAGAATTTGAAATTTGAAATGTTCTTGTCCAATCGCATTTTTCTTTGGTTATCAACGGTTTTTAGCGCCATCACAAGACGTTCAACCCATAATACACTGGTGATTAAAAAATAAGCACCGAAAAACATGCACCGATTTTCGCTCAAAAATAAACACCGGAAAAAACATGCCGTAATCATTACCCATGTCACCTTTTTGGGTGATATGTGAATTTCCAGAAGAACAGCGAGTTATTACCCTCCCCTAGGAATGCCCTGACTACAGAGCAGGCGACCCGTTTTTCCCCGCGTTAGATTGCGGGGACCACGAACCGTACGGAGGTCACAGGACGTCCGTGAAAAATAAAAAGGAGGCAAACAATGATCTACTCTGTGCACGCTTCATCCCCGATTTCCACGACTCCAAGGCCGAAGGACGTTCGTGTGAAGGATAACGATAAAATAAAACTTTGCGTCAAAAAAAAAAAAAAGCCCGTTTTTAAAAGAAAAAAAAAGTAGAAACAAGCACAACGCGTTGACGGACCGCGAGGTTGTGGAACACCTCGCGGTCCGCTTGCCACAGGATGGTTGTCTTCGACCCATAGCTCCAAGGTGAATTTGCCACTTGCGAAAACACGGAGACCTACCCAGCGAGAACCAGGAAAGCAAGACACGCACACTGACGCTTCGGTGTGCAGAATGAAACAGGATACGGGCGCGGAATACGGCCGCGGAAGAACACCTCGCACAGTGCCGATTCGGCCGATCTCCGAACGGACAATTTCGCAATTCGTGGACAGCGAGCGCCACCGCACGGGAGAGAGAGGTACCTTAAAAACGACGAAAACAAGCACCGACACCTTGGTTCTTTATATTTGCAGTAGTTACGGAACAAATCGACTTACATGAATAATTTGAATATTATTCGATTCCGTAATAAATTTAGAAGACATTAAGCGCAATACTGCTTATGTTTGAACTTAGATAATTTTGTAAATTCGCTCCGAACGCAAGAGTGCCGAATTAGCCGATTTTGACCATTTTCATGATTTTTTAAAGAATATAATTAAATTTATGATGAAACATTTGTTGCGCTTAGTGTCTCGATAATGACTCAATGTCTTTAAAGCCGAAATTTTGAAGAAGATCCGCGCAGCCGTTATTATGTGAGAATTTTTTTAATTTGGTGAAAAACCTCATGTATTCTCTATGGGGCTCTGAGGTGCGCCCCCTCTTAAAATATGACGCACTGATATTTAGTTACTCTCTCCGTGCCCGCTGGCTTGCTCCAACCCCAAGAGACGTGGAAACCGCAAAAAAGGTAGACGCTAAAATATGATTGCAGGGCCCCTTTAAGAACGAGCGGGAGTTTATAAGTTTATAAGTTTCGCTATCGAATTCCAGTCGTAAAGGCGAAGCTTAAGTGTCCTCCAAGTGCTTTGGGCATATAATTCAAAGAATCGAAATAAAACTTTTCGATGGCACTTAAAGGGGCGGTGCAACAATTTGCGGACTTTGGCTAATTAATTGCGGGAATTGATCCCGGCCACATATAAAACGAAGGACCGAAAACTATTCTTTCCTGCTTGTCCTAGTTTTCACAAAAAAAAAATACAAAAGAAATTGGTATCTCTGGCACCCCTCAACTCAACATTGAAGCGGCACCAGCTTCGCGTGTGACGTCATTCGGAGTGGCGTTGGTTTCCGGTTGGGTTCTTCTCGTTTCCGTTTCCCCAGCGCTCGCCGGCTCGCCAGGCTCGCCGCTCTCCCGCTCTCCCGCCGATTCCCGACCAACATGGCGGCATGGGCGGACGGCCTGAGCGACGTCGAGCGCAAGATGCTTGCGTATAGTAAGTCAGTTGGACTTGTGCGGCGGGCAGTCGACGCGGCGGGCAGTCGAAGTCGAAGTCGAGGTCGAGACACCAGGAACAATAACAATACCACGATACTACGGACCACGACCAACGCACTC
The DNA here is from genome assembly GCF_016920785.2 of Ixodes scapularis. Taxonomy (NCBI): domain Eukaryota; kingdom Metazoa; phylum Arthropoda; class Arachnida; order Ixodida; family Ixodidae; genus Ixodes; species Ixodes scapularis. The sequence continues at coordinate 17,059,822 of NW_024609835.1, forward strand.
CGTCGAGCGAAGGAAAGACAAAACATCCGGGTTGCTCGTGTAGCCGCCGTAGGCGCCTCGGGCGTCGACGGATGACGGCGACGGCAGGTTTTGTTGACTTGCGGTAGATGGCGCCACAAATAATTCATACCCTTTTCGCGGCACTACTAGGCTTTTGAAGCGTTTCTGCATGCCTAAACAACAAGATTTTTTAACCTTAACCTTAAATCAAGCTTACAATTGCCTAACACTATCACTTACAAAAACCACTCCGAATGACGTCACACCACAGGTTCCATTTGCGGCCACCATGTGGCCGCAGGTTGGGAAAAAAAGCGTTTTTTTTTTTGCGATTACGCAGCGAAATAGAGGTATTTCGGGGTATGGTGGCACCGTTTCTCTTACTTATGCCGAAGTAAACAATATAAAAAATACAAGCTGCACATTCGTTCAGTGATAAAATCATTGCACCGCTCCTTTAACAGGTCGACCTCCATCAGTGTAAAGCGATCATTGCGATACGATGGCCAGATATTGGAGATACAACGTGTTGATAGCTTGACTGCTATAGCGTGCATTAAAACAGACGCGCTCGAGTCGATAATGACCCGACACCAATGCTCATCTTTTATAGTACTCGTTAAAGTGCAAGAGGAAACTTCTAAAGTCCAAGCACTAAAAAAACAAAAAGAAAGGTCACTTTTTTTTTTCTTTTTAGTTTGGCGTTACTTTAGGTGCGTTCTGAAAAGCCAACAAAGAGTGGAAGTTCGTCTGCTTCTTGAGCAGGTGTTGCGGTGACGTCAGAATGCTGATCTCTGGTTGCCTCCGGTTGGAAGGATAGTGGGTAGACCTCAAGGCAGCTAGCATTGAGGTCTACCCACTATCTCTCCGTGAAAGCCAATCAGACATCGGCGTTCTGACTAGGGTGCAATCCCCGCGCACAGAGCAGATCAACTTGAGCTCCGCATTCTCTTAAACCGAAGTTACCCTGCTCATACATCACACGAATGACACGATGTTCACTGTAGACATGTTGACAGAATTATCTGCGGAAACGCCTGAAGCATGTTCGAAGCATGGTTGCTTCGTGCATTTAGTTCGAACATCTCTGCAGGCGGTTTTTCACGTCCAATGTAACAGGACCGTTATACAAGGAAGAAACATGCGACAGAAACAGTCTGCTGACTGTCTCTTGTTCAATGTGTTGGCAGATCGACCGCGGCTTTAGCGAAAGGAAAGATGCGTCTCCGAGGCTCCCACGAGGTTCCTTTTCATTCACCGGGTAATGGTTTCGTAAACATTTGTATACATCTGAAACCTCCCGTCTCGAACATCATCTCTTCCGGCTCTAAGTAATTCACCCTCGTTTCATTGAACTGTTTCCAGGATCACGGAATGGGAGAAAACAAATCAGAGAAACAATGCATCGTGCATTCAGCCTGGGCGACCGTACGGGCAAACATTTTTACGGGTCCTAGCTGCACACAGTCCATGCTCAACGGAATCGAGGCACGGGTGAGGGGCTGCCACGCAGAAATTTCCTCGAAGGAGGACACACGTGCGACTTCCGGTGAGCGATCGCAGAATCCCGCGCAGCTCCCTTCCTCCGTGCGGGTTTGCCCCGCCATCGCGCCACACGAGGTGCGTGCTGCCCGTTGCGCTGGGATCAAACGATTGTGTTCTCTCCCGCTGTCTGTCTATGTGAATGCGCGGGAAGAAAGTAATGTGGGAACATCCTTTCGAAGGCTGCGCGAAGAATGGCGGAGATCCATTACAATAGTAAATATTAGACGAATCGGAATATGCGACAATAAAATCGCGTTTTATCCGTCGCAAGCATCTGCACGTGTGTATTGCTTTTTGGTGAACTGGGAACACAATAGATTCTTTTGGACATTCCGTATGGCAACTTTGATCAATATTCTCATATAAGGGTGTGGTATCTGTGCCGAACTAATGGCGGCTTCTTTGGGGAAGATGGAGGAAGAAGGTTGAATCTACTACCAAGCGAACAACTTTGGAAACAACCACAACAACAATGTGGCAGGCATATTCGAGTCATCGGTACAACTCGACGCATGAATTAGATACAACAGCTGCGCAAGTGTTTATTTTGGAGTATGATCCAATCAACTTGTTGGCACAAGTGTGGCTCTAAAACCTTTTGGTGACGGAAATTTATTCCAGGAGTGTTTCGTTCGCCGCTTTGGTACTGGTCAGTTCTTATGTTCGCACTGCCGAAACTGAGCTATATGAAGAGAGAATTAAGAAGTGATTGGAGAACCAAATATCTGAGCGATGCCTGTTTATATACATTTTTTATGACCGCCGTTGGTTTGTCGATAGTGAAACTGCCTTATGAGTTATCAGATGGCACTGAATATTGAAAAGAGTATGTTGGCCCTTTTCAAAACTGCGCCTCCTCCAGTAGCTGTCGCGTCGATTATACGAGACACCATATTTTGGGGACGCACTTTGAGCCCGCATGTTTACAAGTGCTGCGTCAGCGCTTGGGGCGCGCTCGGGTCTAAATCTACTCGACTAGAGTACCGCGTCAAAGCTCTGCGTAAACTCGGATTGAATCTCACCCTTCGCTCAGGAAGAGATGTCAAAAATATGGTGGCCGCCCGTGTTGCTTCATGGCATTTTAGAAATGGTGTATATTCGTCAAGCTTAACTAACAAGTCAACAGGTGGAACAATATCGCGTCCTGGTGGCTGTGGAACCGACGCCGCGTCTGATGTGGTACCGACGACGGAGGTTCTCGTTCGGCGTTGACCAGGTCACCGTCAAAGCAATGCTGACTCGAAATTTGGATTTCGCAAAATAAGGCCGCAGAACCGTTGAACGAATTGCAAACATCTCTTATAGATCGATATATCGAACGGATGGCCGTACTTTTGGAAAATGAGGGCGCTATCAAGCGAGAACTGTGACGCCACAATTCCCCTGGAACAGTTGAAAACGAGGGGAAGCGGCCTCGCTTCTTTTCAGCTGCTCGAGGGGACGAAGCAAAGAGGAGAGGGAATGGGAATCGTGACATGACATGTCTCGTCGGCCTCCTCGGTCGTGTTCCATCGCGTACTTCTTTTCCGAAAGTACAGGTAACCGTTAGAGATATCACTGTAAGAGTGATGTTTTGTGGTTGTACAGCGTTCCGCTTATCGCTCAAGTCTTGTTTTGTAAGCTCCGAATTTCGACTCAGCATCTTCTTAAAGGGAAGTTGAAGCGGTTCTGTATTTGAGCAAAAACACTTAAATTGTCGTCATTTGACCTCCAGGATCACGACTATCGAGATTATCTTTCAATTTGGTGCACGGAGGCTAGAGAAAATCATTTTCAAAGTACCTCTGAAGCCCCTCCTTCCCGGGAGCGTGACGTCATAAAAGGAACTTTGAGAATCTCCGTTCTCGCGCAACTTCACCGTTTATCAAACCAATGACGCGCATTCTTGCCATTTCCGAAAAGGTCAGAAAGAGACGTCACGACTGGTGTCAGTGCGGGGGAATATACCTGGCAAGCTTGCAATGGCACGCGCTGCCCATACGAGCGACACGCGCTTGGCGGCCGAAGTATCGTTTTATGAAGTAAAGACTGATCGGAGGTTTTTGTGTTTTCTCGCGCTTAGATACATCTTCGGGGAAAACGAACGTGATATTCAGATTCACAGAATAAAAGTACTTTAGAATTCACCTCTGACTCGTTTTCTTCGAAAACCTCTTCAGCTTCCCTAAAGACCGACGTACATTCCCGCTTTCCACTTTTGCCGGCCTCCTCCTTTCCTATATCTACTACACTTTCTACCTTGCCCCAGTTGGGCTCCCCTCACAGCTTAGAAGAGGGGAGCGCTAGGAGGATTATCTGATTATGTTACCTGCAGAAAACCGAGATTTTATATATTTTATATCGACGTAGAGCGCAGCAAACACGGCGTAGCGCGGCGTGCAGATACTGATTAATCGCAGAAATTGGGATCCTGCTCGCCGCACATTGAAACGGGCTCGTTCTGCGCTCATCTGCTTTCGCTGCGCTCAACGTGGAGAACGTCTAGGCGTTTACGCTTTGCATGTTCCCTCGAGGTGGGTCTGTCGCTTGGCCGAAGAGGCGAGGATGTTTGATGAGCTCGGAAAGGGTGAAGACGGGCGAGAGAACCAAGCACAGAAAGGTGGAAATAAAGCAAATGCTAACTGCGCTTTTCCGCGCGATGAAAAAGGAAAAACAGAAGTAGAAAAACGTCTGCTATCTGCGCCGCTACTTTACTCCAACGAAAAAAAAAAGTTTTGAGTTCTTGTTTCATTTTGTCGCGTCTAATCGTGGGCCCAACCTCCGCATATGGTCCAACCCTCTGGAGTGTTTGCATCATAGGGTAATTTTTTTCGCGGAAGGTATCTGTATATTAGCAGACACTTTTAGAGCGCAGCTCCTAGGTGCCCGTTTTCGAGCTTCGCGGAGACGCCGTTAGCGTCGGCGTAACCGCGCTAAATTTTGCGGTAAAAGTGACGTCACGTGACCTCAACACCAATTCAATTCCCCGCTAAATTTAGTGGGGAATTGAACTGATGTGGAGGTCACGTAACGTGACCTCCACATCTTGGAGAAGGAGGAGGAGGGGAGGAGGAGGAGAGGGTACGGGGAGAAGGAGGGGCATACCCTTCCCTCCTCCTCCTCAAGAGCTGCGCTCTAATTTCGCATTACAGAGATTTCTAAACGTCTTCCATATTTTTAGTTACTTTTTCAAAAACGTATTCATTTATCGTCACATTTGCTTAAAAAAAGTACGTATCGAGTTACAGTTAAATGTTACCAAAAAAAGTAGCAAGCTACAGTATCGCGATGTAAGTATCACGTTACTACCCCACACTGCCCCTGAGCATCTAATTACCGCTCTTCAGCCAGTCAGGTGGCGGCATGGGTCTACAGGAATAGTCGGAGAACCAATCACGAATCAGGAACACAATAAACCGCGCCCTGCTCTTTTTAAATTGAACCCTTCGCTCGCTGAAACTGCACAGCAAACAAATCGCGATATCGATCACCCTTCTGATTACCCGCGCATATTAAAGCAGGGTGATTTCAGATAAGATCGACCAAAGGGTGGCTGGTCGACATTTTTAAATCAACTGATTTTTTTATATGACATTGTCTAGTGTCTGGTATAAACGAATCCACACTTAGTTTTGACCAGAAAAAAAATTTGGAGACAAGAAAAATAGTAGGCAGGGAGAGGTGGACAGTTGCAATAACGCGCACTGATGGAGGGGGCACATTTGAAAGTGAATAATTAAAACAATAAAATTAGGAGAATTTTGAAACTTTTTACAAAAAAACTATGGGTACAACTTGCTTGTAATATAAAGTAATAATATTTATTAAAAATATATTAAGTTTTCTAAAAATTGCCAAACATGCCTGCTCGAACGACAAGTGGCAAACTTTGGAAATCTGTATCTCATGAAATAATTTAATCATTATTACATAACTTGCAGACATTATTTTACTAATATATGGCTATTATTGAAAAATAAATAAGGTATCTGAGTGACACAATAGTTACAATATATTTAGGCAAACATGGGAAAAAATCAAACAAAGAAAATTTCCAATGCGAATAAAACAAAAACACCACCTTCGATTTTTTTTAAATTTGGGTACCCTGCTATACTCTATTTCGGCATTCATTTCTATTAAAAACATGTTGCACATTGCACTGTGAAAGAAGAAACAACTCCCCAAAGTAGGGTCCTTTTTCAAAGCCTACACTTAGCAGTGTCCTATACAAGAAGTGACTCTGAGTTCCAGTTTCATGAAACTTGCACAAATCTTTTATATACATTTATTCAGATGAGGTCATTGATAAAAAGAGCGATCGGTCACACAGTAAAAGGGAGGAGAAATTATATACAGCATTTTACATAAGCGTACAAAGTGGTATCATATTAGAGACTAATGATTTGAGAAAAGATGATGCAGTGTGAAGTTGTACCTTCCGGTATATTTTACATCTAGAGTAAAATAAATAACTTTACTTCCACACACAAAAACAAAGATATAATAGTAAGATATTTAGGTTGGCTGTGTATTTACGATTACAAACAATTTCAGGTGACGGATGCCATAGTGCCTAACTGGAGCAGCTTCGATGCTCTCGGTGTATGAATGAATCGTGGCAAGCCGATATATTTTATCCTGCTCGAGGATAACATTTTGGGATTTTTTTTATAGTGATTAGATAAAAATTATTAGTAACCACCAACAAAAACAGTAGGTTAAATACCCCGTGAAGAAAAATGTGATAAATAAGATGTCCCTGCATTCAAAATTAGCAGTCCTTGGGAAATCAAATTCGGCACTTTACGCTAAGGTTTTCCTCGCTGTACCCATTTAATAAAGTTGCTTCCAAGCAGATCCGACTGTCCGTGCTACATATACGTCACAGGTCCCTTCTGTTGATGACTTGCTGAGCCGCCACGCGTGCCAAGACTGAATGCCAGGGAAGGCGCGCACCGTCAGCCACTCTTCTTTTTTTTGTTCACGATACCGAACAACCTCATTTTCGTCCAGATATACAAGATGCACGCCTTTCAGCTTCTTTGATAGAACGCTCACCATTGTCCTGGCCGTCTGAATTGCGCTTACTGAACGTTCTCTCAGGTTGTTCAGCGTGGCCTGGTGCTTCACGAGTCCGCCTACTCCATCACATGCATTTTTCCCACGTCCAGCTGCAGAAAATAACCACTGGGCTTGTGGGCAATCGTCCTTTGCAAATTGGTGAAGCTGGTAGCGATTCTTGAAATGACTGGCGGCGCCGTCACTTACGTACGTCACGTACGAGTATACCGCAGCGTTGTCTTCAACCGACTCCTTCACTTTTTCTAGAGCCAAGCAAGCGTGAGCGGCGTCGTGACACAGGTCCTCACTGATGATGGCAAAGCTGTTTGTAGATTTTCTTGTCGTCACTACACATGTAAATATCGAAACTTGTTTTTTTTTTTCTAGTGATATGGTAGCACTTCGTCAGGAAGCACGATGGTCCAGTTTTCAGCAAAGTCAAAATGAAAGACAATGCTCCCGCGTTGCATGCACTGTTTTTCATCGTAGATCGCTTTACCTTCCGTTTGCCGGATATGGTTGTGAAGTACCCAACTTCCAACCGTCACTTGGATGACTTTTAGGAAAGTCTCAGGTTCCAAAGTTTTTTTCACAAGGTCGCCGGACTCCCATGTTGCAAGCACGATCTCTTCATCCTCCGGGATATCAAGTTCCTGGAGTGTAAGAAACTGGCCTCTTGGGCAGTGATCACAGTCTCCTTGAAGGCACAGTTCTGTTGCTGGGTCGCACAGAAATGCCGAGTTCATTTCACCAGTGTTGAATGTTGAGCCTGTAACGTTCTCTAGAGCGGCAATACAAAGATAATAATTGGCGCAGCGCACACAAACGCACACTTCCTGGTGTGGAATACATTGGACCCATCTAGGGCGCAACGAATAAAATTTCGTTAGCCCAACGCCGGAATCGGGATGCTTGTCTTTGTATATACGGAAGGCCTCTCGTATTGAGCGTGTCATGAAGCGCTTTGGCACGAACGTTTTCTCTCCGTTGAGCATGACAGAGATGACGTCCTTCTGGTTGGGACTTTGGCGCGAACATTGTAGCTCGTCTTTCGTGAAGTACTCTAGGGCAGCAGACAGGTTCTCAGGGCTCACCTTGCACCTCGTGTAAGGATCCAGCTCATACCACACGCCATGCTTTTCCTTGAGTTTTCGGGATATACTGATGAGGTACATTGAGGCCTGTGGAATCATCTTTTGAACCTCATTCTTCGTCAGTGTTGACGGCAGGAGTGTAAGCAGTTGACAACGTTCCCGGAGAGAGGTGGCGGTTTCAAAGGCCTGCCGAAAGTTGTCCACCCACTCAGTGCATGTGGAGCATGTTGGTTCGGACGACCCCGATGGTGCGTCCCTGTCGTACGCAATACGTAGCCTTGAGCGTATATTCTTGACAGCAACCTGCTCCAGTTCTGTCTGCTTTCTCTTGACATAGGCAGGCCTGTCCCGACTTCTTACGACGCTTGGTTGTCTCAGCGGCGACACATCTGTAGGTAGTATGCTGCGATTTAGATCTTCAATTGCTTCTTCAGCTGGCACAAATATGTCAGGGCACTGCTGTGAGCTTCGCATCGAGATCTCCTTAGTGATGTGCATGAAGGAATGGTAGCACAGGTAGTCCGTCGCACTCACTTTGGTGGAACAGTCAGGCGGAAGAATTTGCTTCAACGAGCTTAGGTCCAACTCGCCAACACTTCGAAAATTCCGCTGCTTTGGTATAGTCTTTTTGTGTTTGCAAAAGTAATCTGCACAAAACACTCGTTCGGAGCTCCAGGACGTCTTCATAATGTATACATAAATAATAGAAATCAAACCCCAACTGATGGCATATAATTGCCAAGTGAAAGAACTACTGGGTGCACAAGTGACAAGTCCGAGGCTGAGGAGCTCACTCACTGCACACGTACATTTGAAAAGAGAGGTCACAACTGAGGCTGTCGGCAAAGCTTGATCCACGTCAAAGGAAGAAAGAGGGAAAGTCTCCAGACAAAAAATTGTGGTCAGCGGCCTTCGAAAAAGACTTTCCGGAATCGCACTGTCGTCCCTCCACGCGCTGATATGAAAGCACCCGAGCTTCTACCACGTGGTTCATGACACAGCCTGAGCCATGTCGGCGACCGGTTCGCGAGGGGTTGGCGGTAGGGTTACGTTGATGGTCACTCGGATTAGCCCTTGCTGTACTGAGCTACCGCCTGCAGTGCCTTATCGCCGGCTGGTGTCAACAACGAGAACACACACACCCTGTCTACACCAAAACTACAAGCGTTCACCACACACGCGTCGCCGCCGCTTTTAAGCTTTTGTGAAATTGCTTTCTTTTGCCGCGGAGAACCGCCTTATCTTAACTACGCGCCTGAAATCCTTCCAGGCGGGCGTACACAATATCAAGCGTTTCGAGAAATGCCCGTGGAGTAGAACTATGGGAAAATTCGGAGCCCGCGATGTCGATATCGTCGCCGTTGTGTTAGTACGCCGTCGCGTACTGCAGTCCCCCGTTGGGGGAGGGGGGGGGCGGTCTTACTACGATAACATGGCGACAGCGTTTACACTCTATGTATTTAAGCGAGGCTCGAGTATTTGGGGATAATGCTGCCGGTTGGTGTGCCCCTTTGTGCCTGATATTATCGCCCGTGACGCCAGCGAGTGAGATGGCGACAGGCATGACTGCTCAGTAAACAGGCGTCGGCGACCATGTTTTGCTGATTGAAGCGAACCCCCTTGTCCTTGACAGCGAGCGGGGAAATGCGAAAAAAAGATTGTATCGGCCGTTTTGCCAGAACTAGCGACGAGTGTCGTCTGCGGTTTCCGGCAACTATTTTGCCATAATCGTGAGCTTAGCGAGGAAATGATTTTTGCTAGCCACAGAACACTACCACGCAGAAAGGGAATGCTTGAACATGTTTTTGTTCTGGATATATATCAGGGATATATATGAGAGAGAGAGAGAGAGATAAAGTAGAGCGGAAGAGGGAATAGCATATAGTGTCGCAGGAGAATAAAGTAAACAAAGTTCCTAGTGGCCGATGGCTGCATGATCTTTTCTCGGATCACTAGTCCGTAATATGATACCTCTTTGTACACAGTAGTTTCTCCTTAATTTTAGTGTGTGAACGATTTCTTTAGTTATCATTGGCCTCATCTGAATAAAAATATATAAAAGATGTGTGTTGGTTTCATGAACCTGGAACTCAGAGTCAGTTCTTGTATAAAACACTGCTAAGTGTAGGCTTTGAAAAAGGACCCTACTTTGGGGAGTTGTATCTTCTTTCTCAATAAAATGATGCAACATGTTTTTAATGGAAATGAATGCCGAAATGGAGTATAACAGGTTACCTAAATTTAAAAAAAAATCGAGGGTGGTGTTTTTTTTTATTCGCATCGGAATTCTTCTTTGATTTTTTTTCCATGTTTGACTAAATATATCCTAACTATTGTATCACACAGATATCTTAGTTATTTTTTAAATATTAGCTATATATTAGTAGAATAATATCTGCAAATTATATCATAATGATTAAATTATTTCATGAGATACAGACCTCCAAAGTTTGTCATTTGTCGTTCGAGCAGGCATGTTTGTCAATTTTTTGAAAAATAAATAAATTTTAAATAAATATGATTACTTTATGTTACAAGCAAGCTATACCCATAGTTAGCGCCTAAAACGTATTAGAGTTCTCCTAATGTTATCGCTTTAGTTATTCACTCTCAAACGGGCCCCCTCCATCAGTGCGCGTTAATGGAACTGTCCACCACCTCATGCCTTACGATTTTTCCTGTCCCCAAGTATTTTTTCTAGTCAAAACTAAGTTTGGATTCGTTCATACCAGACACTAGATAATAACATATAAAAACATCAGTTGATTTGAAAATGTCGACTAGCCATCCTTTGGTCGATCTTATCTGAAATCACCCATCAATGAAAACCTTCGCTGTTCTGAGAGTATCGCGAGGCAGAATATGAACCAGCTGACTTCTGCGGGTGATGCGCGAACAAACCTGGGTCTTACATATTATATGCCGACTCTTGTGTGGTCACTCTTGGTCGGAGAGCCCCGAATATGGGCATGCGCAGAGACATCGCTTTTTGGTTTCCTTGGGCAGGCGCAGTGCTCGATTCATAGCTGCCGTCGGCAAACGCACTCGTGTTTAAACGGTGAATTTCTCACGGAGCCATGGGTTTACTTAAAGGGGCAGAAGCGCACACGAAGAAATTACAGGGTGTTCGCGGGAATAAAAATTCGCGTTTTCCTCAACGCGATAATAATCTACACATGGCCGAAAACTCGTGGCTCTGAAACATGCTTCTCTTTCGAGAAATAAAAGCCTGCTTGGTTCCTCATTTCAGGGTCTACAAGATGTCGATTCAATACCAGCTCTCATGCACTCTATAACTGCTTATACTATATTCCATGTTGTTTTCCTCTTGAGACTGATTTTCCACTTAGGAGAGATTCCGAAGTCTCTTTCTATTTTGAGACTTCGACCCGTAAATAGAAGCATATTTTAGAGCTGCTCAAATAAGTGTCGCGAAGTAAATATTTCGCGATGTTAGAAGAAAGAGTTAATTTAATACCGAACGTATCCACAGCGCGTTCATTTAAGTCATCAAATCCCAATTTATGACTAAAATGTATCTTACGATTCAACGTGCCTCACGAAAACTGTAGAATATATCTAATGAACACTCGACCCTCGCTCCTGCGAGAGATTGGTACATTGTGCCGTGCACCTAGAGGTCTTTGATAGGCGTCACCATTTTCTATACAAGTGATCGGTCGACGAAATGCAAAAATAAATGACAGACGACACCAATTCCACAACGGCGATTGTTTCCCCTCTGCAGCTTATAGGGAATCGAATCGCGGAGCATCGATTCCGTTGCCGTAAGAGCCCGATTTATCCGAAGCCATCTTTATTTCCCGTGTATTTTTCTTTTGTTTTGTTTCTCTGTATGAGCGCGGGAAACGAACCACGTGAGGCTGCAGCATTTCGACAAAAACCCCGAGACTGGGTCTCGGGGTTTTCGTCGCCAGCTCGTTTGCGCCCTTACCTTTTGTTCAGGTTGCAGCACTCTTCAATCTTGGAAGTGCGTAGAGATCGTATGCAGAAGAAAACGAGTTTCTTTTTTTGGGGAAGGCAAAGTCTGGGGGAGATGGCCGAATTTCGGATAGCGCTGGGAGAAAAAAAGCAAACAGAAAAAAACGTGCTACATTTTTGTTTTTACTACCGTGGCACTTGCTGCGTGAGAGAAAAGCAGGGAGAGGCGATTGCGTGGAAAAAAGGGAACCATTTTGCCTTTTATGTTCTGCTAGAGCTGAGTTTGGTCACGGCATCGCCGCCGCCTTCCCCCAGTTTTCTTCTTGCTGCATCCCTTCAATTTCGTCCGTTTTTAAGTTATTTTTTAACCGGAGCAAGACAATCCGTGACGGGCGATTTTCTTTCCTTCGGTTCTCCTATTTTGGCAGAGGTCAATTAAAGCGCGTACCGCTATTCAAAATAAGAGAAACATTTTTTTTCTGTGGTCTGATTTGAAGTTGGGGAGGCTGAAGACGACACCCGCCAGGATCGATCGGGGCTTTGTAAGTCCCGCGCCGCTACACAATTGGGTAACCTTGTTTCCAGGAATTTGGACCTGGCGCAAATTTCCCGAGTACCTGAAGGAATAGAACATGAGAGCACTTTTTGTTTTCTTCTCCCTTTCTTTATTTGGAATTCTTACCGGTGTCGCCGGAAAGAGATGTCAGGTACAAAAAGCACTGTTGCCTGAGAGAATACCTGTCCACCAAACAGTTCTACTCTGTTCTAGTGTGACAGTCCACCAAACAAATCTACTATATTCACCCATTTCGCAATGGCAATAGTAAAATCCTGTAATCTGTAGGTAAGCTTTAATGTTCGCAGAATAGCTGGACGAAGCAGAGGAACATTGTAACAAAACCCCACAAAAATGAGCCTAACGGCTGGATTACAAAATTACGAACAATAAATATTAGGTATCTCTTTATCTCATACACATAATGCGAATGTAGTTCATTATATAATAAAGCGCACCAATTTTATTTGAGTTTATGAAATATAAAGCCTGCGCGAAGCAAAATGTAATGCGTACTGTAGTAGATATACTAGGATATATCCAAGGGTTCCTTCATTCATGCCGTTCATGTTCAATGTTTTGTACTCGCTCCTAAAACGTATCCTGCAAGGATAAAAATATAAATGATTAAATTAGCCAAATTTATTTGGAGTTGAGGAGTAAACTCCTGGGGGTACTTCAAATGTCGGATGATGGTGCGCCCTAAGGTATTTTACAAAAAATACCTTAGCGCCTGAATTCTCGCACCTCAGAGCATAAAAGGGCGATGAAAATTAATCCATCAAATCCCGAAATAAAAAAAAAAAAATTACAGACGAATGTTACAACTGTGAACCAGAGTGGGAAATCACTGATATCTTATATGCATAGAAAGAAAGCAGTTGAGTGTGCTAAGGAAAAGAACGCGTATTATAATCTCTGGAGATTGTGTCAGTGAACCTTTCTTGTCGCTTTACGGGAGCGAAATGTTTTCTGAGTTTGTGCCTATCTGCTAATGCTAATTTGCTGATTACAGTGTTTGACCTTGCCACATGTTGGTACATTTCTTTGGTATGGGTTTATTCTTTTGTGTCTTTTCTTCGTGCTCTTTCTTTTGTGTTTTGGCTTTCTTGTGCGGTCTTTCCGTATCGGTTGGAGGTTACGGTACACAGTGTGGTTTGGGAGAGCAGGTGTTCTGAATCCGTCAAGGAGGTGTGGACGTATATATAAAGCGATCTTTGTTGAATATACTTCAAAGCTGCGTTTGAGACTTCGTTGATCTGCCGGCGTTTAGTATTCCTCCGTCTTGGGTTTACACGGAGGTATTCCGCATCTTTAAGGTAACACACAGGGATGCATATACACACGCACGCGCGCGCATAAGCATCCACACACACAGAAACACACTCACACGCGCGCGTGCATTGCATTGCATTACAAGATAAACAAGCGATGTGACTTCGCTCTAAGCTTGCATTGTTCTTTAGCTTCTGGCACTATGCGTAGAGCACTCTAGGCCTCTTCACCGATTGTTATGTCCTTGAAGAGCAAGATAAGAGACGTTTTTTTTTTACGCACACGGATATAGTTTAGAACACGTACATGAATAGCAATTACGCCCGAGCTACGCCCGAGCCGCGAAGAATAAAGTATTTTTTTTATTTTTTTTTATTACTGTCAGGCGTTCTTGCAGCAATGCCATAAAAATGGGCGATAGTTATTCAGCCGGTGGTCTCAGCACTGTGTTCGGACGCCTCGCCGAGAAGCGGACCCGGGCGGCGAATGCCTTGTGTGCCACCTCAGCCAACACAAACTCGAAGACAAGGCCTGCACATGACGTCATCGTTAGTGGATCGCCAGCGGCAAACACACCGAAGCCCGACGAGAGCAAAGCGGCTGACGCGTCCGTCTTGGCGTCGCCGCCTGCTAATTAACGTCGCATTCGTTGTCAGACGCTACAAGACGTCCCGGCGGCGATGTTGACTCTTCCTAGGCGGCGCTGCGTGTACATCCACTAGAGTTGACGTCTTGGAGCGGAGAGGGGGGAAGGGGTTGGGTTTCGCACTTTAACTTTTATGTGGTTACCTCACTCGCGTGCCAGCTGACGGCGCGCGCAGTTTAAAAGTTTCGCGAGCAAGATCAAAGAGGAGGGTGCTCACCCAACATGCATAAGCACCCCAGTGGAAGAACATCTGGGGCCTGCATCTAGGAATACAGTGAAACCTAGGGAGGGCTGCTTGCGTCCCGACTTCACCCGTCAACGAGGGAAGGGATCGGCTTCCCTCCTCGCCGGTGACCTCAAGGGGAGAAGCTGACCTCCTCGAGAAATCCTTAAGCCGCTGTTACGCTGCCTATCCATCATAAAAAGCATGGCAGTTCGACGATGGAGCCATAGAGTGCCCGGTCGCAGATTTGGAGCGCGAGGATCTGATAGCAGAGGCCATTTCGCGGGGAACATGGACGTCAGCGCACAGCTTTTGCAGCGGCGAGGATCCGAAACGTGTTTCTCGAACCCGACGAGAAAAGAAACGGTAGCACGAGGAACGCGATGAGCACGAGCGGACATTTTATGGCTCGGAAGAAGTGTGTTTCGGCGTCTCGCCGCATCGGGGCGCCCGTCACGTGGCTCTCCTCTCACCCGTTGTCTGCCGTTCTACCTTTTCCATTTCGGCAGCCGCGTCTCGTGGCGATCTGCCAGGCTTCGCCAGTATAGAGGAGTCTATGATCAAACGAAAGACACGGCCTTCGCTGCAGACGGGATAATCTGCGGATTCGCCTCAAGCCTGTTCCAAGCATGTTTGCTCCATGCATTCTTGGAATATGTATGCGGACTGCGGTTGTATAAGCAATGGTACCGTCATAGTAAAAGCCTCAGACAACATATGCAGACCGACTTTTTTTGTACGATGTACTAGAAGTGTGACCGCTGCTTTAGCTGGCCGTTTTATTTCTCTATGCGGTTTGTACTCAACCATGTACCTTGGAGCACCATTTGGCACCTTTGTTTCAAGCTAGACTTTGTACACTGTATGCAATGTTCTCGTGTCTTCAACGAAGATAGCCACCGGGACTTGTCATCCGCGTCTACTTCGATTAGAACTCCAGGGGAAGTATCTCACTTTCAGTTTGAACGATTAAATCTGATTATAAGCTCTTCCCATTATTAAAACATCTAAAAATTTAGTTTTTGTTTACTCACGTTCGTTTTTGCAGAAAAGTAAATTTATATTCGTGTTTCTTATGAGTACGGTAGGATCGAGTTATGCAAAAATAGTCTGAAACCATGGAGACGTCTTAAAAGAAAGAAATACACCGACTTAACGCAACATAAAAAAAAAAAATCAAACCCTTTGTTTCTTTATGCGAGAGTCATCATCAGTCGTTCAAGCGTTCGCCATTTCGAATCGACGAAGTGTTCAATAACGTTCTTTCAAAAACATGGAGATGCTACCTGCGGCCGTAATAGAGCACAAAGCTGAGGAATTAAACTTCGTAAGAATTTCGGCGATTGTTACAAGCGTCGCAATTCAGTTAAAGGATACTGGAGGGCCTTAAAACTATATAAAAACAATACTACACTCTAAAAAAAGTCCGTGCGTATACTTTTTCGCACAACACTCGGAGAGCCAATCACAGCAACCTACGGAGGCAGCTCAGCGAATGACGGTGCGGAAACATATGTTTAGACCAAAAAACGCAGTCTGAGTTGTGGCATTAAGCAATGCAAAACGTCACGCTTTCATTGCTTAATGTCACAACTCTGACTTTGCTCTTTGGTCTAAACATATGTTTCGGCATCGTCATTCGCTGAGCTGCCTCCGTAAGGTGCGCTGATTGGCTCTCCGAGTGTTGTGCGGAAAAGCAGATGCACGGGCTTTTTTTAGAGTGTACCTAGAAGGCAAGGAACGTCATTACTAATGGATCCATGCAACACCCTCTAGATTTCGTCAGCATCGCTGCCTGTAAGTCTTGCAGCGTCTCGCAACAAGTGTGACGCTAGCACACGCCGACGTTGAGCATCCACTAACGATGACGTCATGAGCGGGCCTTGTTGTCTAGGTGGTATTCGTAAACGTTTCCGTTTGACCCCGCACTTCCATTGTAGTTGCTGTAAGAGAGATTCACTAGTGCACACCGATGTGGTGGAAGCACGCCGCACGATAGGTGGCGCCAGCAGGGTTAACACTTTGCGAACCCAACCGTCGCATGTATCGCATGACCTTCAGTCACGTTGAAGCGAGCTAGTGCTTGACCCTTCTTTATGAATTCAGTCTGCTCTTTTCGCGCTAATACAAGAGTTGTGCACACTTCAACGACGGGGGAGTTCACGCAACAGAAGTTGCAACAGCTGCTGAACTTAAAACGGTTAATGAAAGACTCACGCTGTAAAACAAAAACGGTGGTGGTGGTTTTCTCAAGGTTGCTCTCATATTGCAAGAAATTCACGCGATCCGGTTGTTTGTCTTGGACAAAAAGAAGAAAAAAAAAAAAAGCTTCATGAAGCCGCGTTTTTTTAGCTCGCTTTATTATTTTATTTTCAAGCTTATATAAATTTCAAGAAGCTTGCTACTCCTATCTTGCGTTCTAAAGAAAAAAAAAAAAAGACCAAGCTCCTTAGCCATGGCCGGGACGAGCGGCATTTTTTATGAGTCTGCACTCTAAAAAAAGCCCGTGCTCTTCTTTCCCGCAGAACACGCGAACAGCCAATCACTGCTGTTTGCGGAATCGGCTCAGCGAACGACAATGCCGAAACATATGTTTAGACCAAAAAGCGAAGTCTGCGATGTAGCATCAAGCAATGCAAGCGTGGCGTTTTGCATTGCTTAATGCTACATCGCAGACATCGCTTTTTTTTGCCTTAACATTTGTTTCGGCATTGTTGTTCGCTGAATCAAATCCGCAAACAGCAGTGATTGGCTCTTCGCGTGTTCTGCGGGAAAGAAGACGCACAGGTTTTTTTAGAGTGTGAAGCCTCCTTCGAAAGATGATATTAAAGGACGTGCATTTTTCAACTATATCATGACTGATTAAAACCGATGGACATATCACATTTTCGCGCATGTCATATGTCCATTGCCATTCATCCAAACCTTTCTGGCAGCCAGGCCGCCAGAAAGGTATGGGACGCTGCCAGGCCTTACTTATTCTTCTCGCTAAGTCTAGACAAGTCCTTACGACCGCTGGGTGTCAGAGATTCAAAGGGGCTATGACGAAGATGAATGCGTGCAATGCAAGTGAACTCTGTCTTTATTGTCATGCAGTGCTGAGATGCACTACTTCGTCAGCGAGGCAGTCGAAATCAGAATCATGCCATGATCCTCTCCATGGCCAAAGAAGTCCCATAATGGAGCGCACTCAGTGTTGCATGCCGGGATTTTTGGAATTCGTTCATTGAACCCAGGATGCTTGGGTTGTGTACCGCGAGCTTTCACTCCACGTGCTCCAAGCCGGTGTGGGCGAGCCCACTCGGCCACCGGGCAGATCTTTCTGTTCCACGGAATTGTACCAATCTTTGATATCTAAAGTTAAAACACTGCAAGGATTCCCATGAGAAGGCATTAACAACTGACTCAACCGCTCAGAGTTCCTTGAAGGGTGACTCCGGTGAAAAGGCGAGCCACAATAAATTATTGATATCGATTTACGGAGATTAAATTCGCAACTTGTTAGCACGGAGGTTCGCACGAGTTGGTTGCCCATGATGCACAAGGGGAACAGCGCACCCGCAAAACAGTCATTCAAGTCCAAGCACACCAAAGAAAACAGACACTTAAGCGCTGACTAAGTACTCTGTAGTATTCATAATACAAAAAGAAGACGAAGACAAAGGTGTAAATATACCAGAGATTTGTTAGTTAGCGCTGCAAAAGTGTCTCCGTCTTCTTTTGTACGTAAATTCGCAACTTTCACGATCTATTAGCGGCAAGATGTTTTGGTTGTGCCCTCGTATGGTTACCTTTCGTGACGTCATTACCTTGCGAACAAGTTCGATGGTGTTTGTAATGAGCATGGTGGAAGCTCGAAATCATAGCGCTCTAAAACCAACATTGCCAACACCGTGAAGTTCTTACATTTCACTTATTTCTTTCGATGCGAAATCTATCGCTCAACACGAGCTTGCTCATCGTGAGCCTACGATAAGCTACGACAGCGCTTCTGCAACGTTTATTAAATAGCCTCAAGATTGTAGTTCTCATAAAGTACGTGGGGGCTCGTTCTGAGCCTTCGCTGAGCCTGCGTTCATCCTGGCGAATTTTCTTTTTAGGCGGCGGTGTATGATCTTTGACATCTACGAAGAAAAGCAGTAAATCAGCCGTAGCATCTTATTTGACTTATCGGAAATGCTGCTGCGACTGGGCCAGTCGTACGTTTTACTTTTACTGAACCGTGGTACGACCCTTGCATCACACGATGGCCATGCAGCCGATCACCAGGGTTGCCATCATTCTTGTGCCGGTAATTTCGGTGTCTCCGCAGACCCTCGAAACAAAACCTTCAGAAAAAAATATCAACAAAAATATACGAAGCAGTGAAAAAAAAAAATAATTTCCTAATTCAGGCACACTGTCTTTACTAAAAACAGTCATAAGCCTAAAATTGAGGAAATGCACCGGAGTTACTCTTTGATTCACTGCGCCATAATAATTGAGCTTGCTGCAGATTCAGCTTAGCCAATGAGTAAGGCAAACAGCATCGAGGCTTATTTTTATTGGCCATGCCCCCTCACTATCAAAAACACGTCCACCTTTTTTTTCTGTTTTACGGGAGGTGGTTGCATTTTTATTAGGAACTTTTCGTTCATCGTTCCGATACCTCCTGTAACGACACCCGATAACGGTACGACGCATGCGCACAGGCGTCGGCATACTACTGATTATCGTTATCAAAGTAATCGCAACGATCTACCATAACTCCCTATTGGCTGAACTAGTCTAAAGGAAGACGAACGCTCAGTGTTTCAAGTACATCTCGCGACGCAGCTTTTGGGCTTTCTAAGTTTTTCTCCTCCGTCGTCCCCTAATGCCCCATCGGATGGCCGATACCTCACGGTTACATTCCAGAGACAACTTTCAGCTTTAGTCTCCTTTTCTCTCTCCATCTCTCTCACTTTCTTTTTCTCGGCTAGCGTTCCCTGAAACCCTCGAGGGCACCCTTTGCAACACACACGCTGCTCCGGGGACGAGACCATCCGAAAGTCCCGAATTGGCGAGACACAAACTGAAATACCACCGCGCAGGCGGACATCCGAGAGATGTCTCAATACCGGTCGCGTCCGGTACAGTGGCATGTTGCAAGAGCCCTAGGAAAAGAACAGAAAGGACCGGAACAGTATATGTGATCCAATGTCCGGCGGCATGGCAGTGCCCAGCGCACTGCCGAGGGAAGCCGCGGGGGAGGGGGGAAGGGGGGCGGCTGCAGCGAGGCAGCGCGGTGGCGGCAGCGTCCCCGAGCGCGGTGTGCCCTCCTGGCTTTTGTTTTTGTCTCGCCAATGTCGTTTGTCAGCGAGGCCAGAATGGACGTCGTCCTCCGAGCGGACCGCGTACTCCCGCATGGAAGAGCGAGCGACGCTTATTTGTGCTCGACGCGAACCAGTAACAAGCGGCGGTAATTAACTCAGCGTCGTTTGTTATGTCCGCAGCGGAACCTTTTATTCCTTTTTTTTTTGTGTGTGCACGTGTGTGTGTGGGGGGGGGGGGGGGGGGGGGCTCGCATAAGGGACCGTGGTATGTCGTTAAAGCCATGCCGCTTCTTGTTCGTAATGCTCGACGAACCAAAAACAAAACGAAGGCGTCCGGTACGAGATGTAACAATTAGGCTTGGGGATCCGAGGGTGCTGTTCTGGAACACGCGCGGGGCTATACCGTGTGGGAGACGTACCCGCTCTGCTGGTGCCAGTCAGCGATCCTGCAACTAAGGATTATAAAATGTTTCCGAGTCGTAACTTTTGCGAACGGCATAACGGGAAGCGTGACTCAGGGTCAGGTCGGCCGAGGAAGGACAGTGAGTTAAAGGAACAATGAAGACGATTTTATTTAATTTTTTTTTAAATGGTGTTTTAATGCTTCTTGGGAACATAGCATGCTGCCCAATTTTTTGTAGACATTTATGACGCGTATTTATGTGCCGACGAAAGAAGTAAAGAAACCGAAACTGAACCATCTCCAGTCTCGTTTCTGGGCCTCCAAAAACGGAGGTGACGTAGGGAGTGACGTCAAGTGTGAATAGTCGGTATCGGTAGTATTTAGGAGATCGAGACTCTGGTTACCGCGGTGGGTTATAGCAGCGCGGTGGCGCGGTCGTTGCGCCGACTCTGTCAACATGAACGAATGCCGCTCTCGCGAGCGAGTTCGAGCTTCCGTTCAGTGACCGAACACCAACGGAACGGGAGTACGTGTGTGGCGGCCACTGCCATTACCCGACGGAGACCGCCCAGCCGGCAACGAGCGGCCTGCATGCCGAAGGACGGACGCGGGGGAGATGCCGAAGGGAAAGCGGCAGCGATCCCGCCGTTCCGGGATCCGGTTCCTCCGCGGACGTCCTCTTTTTGTCGTCAAAGAACACGAACAGCTACCCACACGTGAAAACTAGCGTCGCCCGAACGAATACGGGTCTTAAGTCGACCGTTAGAACAGCCATCTACAGCTACCATTTTGCAAAATCTTTCGAGTACCGTGTTCTTTTTTAATTTTATTTTGTTGGCCCATAGTTGCTCGTTGCCGTTTTCGCGTCCAGCGTAGCAAAGAAAAAACAATGATGCTGCTTTATTTATGGTTTAGTAATCATTTCCGATCCGATTTATACTTTTGATGGTTATTCAAGCGGAAATTAGAACAGTATTTCTAAAAATCGCTAACTAAAACGTGACCGAGGGCACGTCTCTCGTTTCGACCAATCGCTGACGCGTCTCTTGTGACGTCGCGCTCCTTGGCCCCGCATCGGTCACGTGAGCTCCGCTTCTCCTGGCTTCTCCCGCAACTCTCGGGGCGTCGCCCTAGTCGATCCCGGTACGATTATTACCGCGTCTGATTAATTGATTTGCGCGGCACACAAGCGCCGGTTTCGGCTGAAATTTGGGCAACGTGGCCTGAGACGTGCCTGGAACCCAGTTCAATCTCCAAAAAGAACTCCGAAATTGCCTTCATTGTACCTTTAAAGGGTCAGACGCCTCAGCCTTCAAGCATAAAAAAAACCCTCGTTATTTTTTTTTTCTCCCGGGGAAAGGGGGGGGGGGGGGAGAAATGAAATGTGCGGCCTATTGTTTTGGGGCACCGTCGCTCGAACGAACAGGAGGGCAACCGCGGGCTGCAAAATGCAAGGTTCAGTTTTCGGCTTATATATATAAGAGAGGAGCGTGTAAAAAGGGGTCTTACTTTCAAGTTTTAGCTCCTTCAATTAATAATAAAACCGAGGAGAACCGTTCAGGTTAACGTATCCGTCTTACTTATCTGGAGTTCTTTTTTGAACCTTTAATGTTCAAACTCTACACCTTTACCACAAGGGCGCAGCCATCTTGTGGTAAAGGTGTTTTGATCTCTCCACGCCACTGGAATGTTTTCATAAAAAATGCGTGATTGTCACAGAATCTTGTTTTGCCTGAGGTATTCGTTGTCGCATATTCCAGGTTGAAATGTTAATTATTTTTTAGTCCCGTATACCAAATAGGGAACCCACGGGACTCGGAACGAAAGGAAACGAAAGGCGTTTTATAGACACTCTCAGGCAGCTGTGCATGGGCGCCGCCATAGCCGACCTTCAGCTTGTGTTTCCTCTTATTCCGTTCGCTTCACTTCATCATTACCACAGCAGGACAGGTTACTGCCGTTTTAGGTGCTACTCTGTCCTTCTTAACACCATAGCCCTTTGTTGAGGCTCGTAAACGCCCGCTTCAGTGGCTCGGCATCTTTGTAAGACAGGAGAAGGTCGGCAATAGCGGTTCAATCTGGCGCGTGTTTAAAGCGTCTGTATAACTGACAAAGTGAGAGCTGCAGGGAGGAGCTTCAGTAGTCCGCCTCCAGCGCGAACATCCTGCCATCAACAACACTCCGCTGCCTCGTGCACATCGAGCGCGCCCGCGCTGCCGAAGCACGGCTGAAGGCATAGATCGCATGCTGGAGGGCGGCCGTTCGAAAGACACGCGTCCTGCCGCTCTCGAGCTGCCCCTGACTGCACGCGACGCGCGTGGAAACTCCAGGGCCGGCTTTCTAGAATCAACGTCTAAAATAAAACTGTTAAAAAAAAAGCTACTGCCGAAGCTTACACGAGCTAAGTGGCACGTGAAGTCAAATCTTAGGCGCTCGCGCTCCCCAGGCTTAACGTAGGCTTTCTTTCACACAGACTAAGCTAAGACGCTGATTCCATCAAGCCGGCCAAGATTTTTAGTTTTACAAACTAAATCGCTCCTTTACAGCGATTAGCCGGTGTTGCCGTATACCTCCAGGACAAAGCTACGATGTACACAGTGAGTTCCCAATATAAGACAACGGTGTTTTTCTGCCCGGGTAATTAAACTATTCATCGCAGAAAGCTCGATCGTTGTGAGAATGTGAGGCCAGCGGCTGGGATAGAACGCATAATTTTAAGACCATCACGTTACCTGGATCAAAATATAATCGAGAAACACGAAATTTCTCTCAGCAGACGTCCACTTAAGCCTAATATCGTCACAACAAGAAATAACACTTGGGTGCCTGTAGCATCTTTTTCAGTGAAAAACAACTTCTCAAAAAGGAAAAAAACAATATCTTAATTGTTGCTGACACGTTTTTTTGTTTTTTTTTTTTAATTTAAAATAGATGCTACAGTCGCCCACAGTTTCCTTACTTTTTTGATGAAATTAGGGTTAGGTGGACGTCGGCCCATTAAGAAATTTCGTTTTTCTCAAATTTCATTTGGTCCAGGTCGTGTTTTGACACTTGCGCGATTTCTATCTCAAACGCTAGCGTAACATTGCCGCGAATTTCGAGCTTTTTGCGGTGCATAGTTGATTTACCCGGGTCTAAAGATACGATTATGTTTTCTCAGGAACTTCCTGTAGATGCGTAAACAATCACAAGGACCAATTTGTTGATTTTATTTTTATTTTTGACCTTGGAAAGCTTTCTGAATCCTACACAACGCGTCTGCGGTTCCATGTAGTGGCACTTTCAGTCCCAATACACGAATTGAATTGGATAACCTTCAGGAGGAAACATCGCCTTTGGCTCCATGCGTCATCGCTGAATGACTCAGAACGCTTTACTTTCTTGTGTACTCCGGCCTCGGTGGTTGATATTGTTTCGCTCTAATCCATGCTTTATCAGATTCTTCCGTTTGCTCCTTTTGATTAATTGGATGTTTATGTTTTTTTTATCCGGACAGCTTTGTCGCTCTTTTGCAATTGTTATTTATCAAGAAAAAACACTTAGGCGCCCCCACCGAAGCTATTTTTCAATACGACCCCTAATGCGGCTCGATGATTGAGTACAAACACTGCGACAAGGCCTTGACCTTTTTTGCTAAAACTGCTTTACCATTGAAGCAGGTTACCAATCTTATTTGTTATCCAGTCGTCATATACATTCAGGGAGTTCTGAGAGTGTATCAGTGCTTTAAGATTTCTTACTTCTTCTCATCGTGTCTCTTAGATATATTCACATCAACGTTATACTAAAATACTCAGTTCGGAAACTCGCCGTCGAAACGTGGGCCACTGGTGTTCACCGAGACCGAGCTAAATACGACAACAGCGCCACTCTTTATCATCTGTCTGTACTGTGGTCACCTTCAGCTTTGATGAAGTATGTTTTTGCGTAAAAACAAACGGAAAAGACTCTTTTTGTGTGAAACGT
The DNA here is from genome assembly GCF_016920785.2 of Ixodes scapularis. Lineage (NCBI taxonomy): Eukaryota > Metazoa > Arthropoda > Arachnida > Ixodida > Ixodidae > Ixodes > Ixodes scapularis. The sequence continues at coordinate 17,083,809 of NW_024609835.1, forward strand.
ATTGGAGTTTAGTACAAAATGAGGGGCGCGCGATGTTTTTAAAATTTTTAGATTGCAAGGTTTTCTGAACAATTAATATTGTTTTTATACAACCATGCCTCAGCGGTGCTTTCGGGTAGCGCGTCCGGACCTAGGTGCATTTTAACTTGGGTAGTAAGACGCGGTGCGTCCGCTGGGGAGACGGTGGTGACGCCCCTGTAACCTCTTCCGCTGTATCTGTTTCGGCGCCAAAAATGGCCGATTAAAGCCAAAATAGACGTCACGTGCAGTGCCTCGAGTGGCTGCTGCAAGAAAAATGGCGGCGTTGTACATGTTCGCCATTAGTTCGGTTCTCGAGGACAGATCGGGGCCCCTTTTTCAGAGCAATCTCTATGGCAGTATCCCAACCGAGTGGTTTAGTAACGTTGATTCACATGTTTTACACGAATAGAACGGAAAAGCGATTCTTTTTCCACGACAAGAAAACGGTTTGATCAAGTCGCTGCTATCACCCAACGACAATTTCGTTAAAAGCAGAACCGAGAGAAGGAACGCGATGATGACACACGAGCATGTAATAAAACAAGAACAACAGCACAAAGAGAAAACAAAATGCAGCATTGACATCAATCGTCTTACTGTTCCTCTCCAACATAATCTGTATTAGAACAATATTTTCATAGCGAAAACAAATATAACTCTCGAAGGTGGGGATTGGGGGAGGGGGGTGAGGGTTTGGTTATTAGCCTGCCGTATCTTAGTCCCAGGGCTTATTTTAGTGAAGGTTGTTGACAAAGATGGATATGGAAGCAAATTTGAACAAAATACAAGCGTGGTGATGCATTCCAGAAACCTCTTGGCAAAATTGAATTCGGCAGGGAAACGATGTTTTCCTTCCATCGACGCTGAGAAGCCGTTCGAACAGCGTTCACTTATGTCTCTTTGCTGAAGACGTCTTTTGTGATGGAGCATTGGCGGGGTATTCCGTCGAAGATGCTGTTTTGTGGTGTTCGTATGACGTCCGTCCTGAATTTTGAAGGCAACGTTGCTCTTCTCGTTGTCAGCATTCTTGGAGGTTCCCGAACGTAGACTCTCCGGCAATGCACTCGGAGCACCGATCATTCACGAACAACCAATGGAACGTACGAGCCTCCTTTTTTGTAGTGACTACGCGATTACGAAAATAAAGATTATGACCCATTCGCAATGAAGTGCTTGGCAACGTTTGACTATGCACTCTAAAAAAGTACGAGTTCACTTTCTAGCAGAACACGGCCAAAGCCAATCACGGCGCAAAATAAAAGGATATCAGCGGATGACGAAGGTCAGAATAAGACTAAACCAAAAGATACAAGTGGCACAGGCACCATGAGCAAGTGAAGCGTAATAATCATGAGGGAGAAAGAGAGAGAGAGGGTGAGTGAACCAACATTTATTCGTTACTCCTGTGGTCGTAGCTCCGTTGTGTTGGTGTACCGCTCTTCGCCGTACTCATGAAAAGTATACAATAAGCAAGTGAAACGTCATACCCATGAGCACTGTGGGATGAGCAACTATAACGTCCTACTCATGAACATTGTACAATAAACAAGTGAAACTTCACACTTATGAGCCTTTTAATATAAGCAAGTGAAACGTCATACTCATAAACATTGCACAATGAGCAAGTGAAACGTTACACGGATGATCAATTGTACAATGAGCAAGTGAAACGTTTTACTGATGAGGATTGTGCAATGAGGAAGTGAAACGTTATACTCATCAACATTGTACAATGAGCAACTGAAACGTCATACTCATGAGAATTATACAATTGGCAAGTGAAACATCCTACTCATGAGCATCATACAATGAGCAAGTAAAACGTCATAATCATGAAAATTGTACAATGAGCGAGTGAAACGTTATACTCACGAACATTGTACAATCAGCAAGTTAAACGTTATACTCCGTACAATGAGCAAGTGCAGCTTCATCCTGGTGTTGTTTACCGTAATTTGTTGTCTCGCGTTCTGCGGGGGGCCTTCCTTTAGAGTGCCGTTGCGAGGGCATTCGTTAAGTACGACTGCGAACTACAGAAATAACCTAGCATTGTCCTGCTTGGCTGCTGTGATAACGTGCTTTCGCATCTTGACGTAATCCCTTGCAACAGTATTAAAGGTATGTTGTGTAAAGAACACCATTTCGCGTTAAAAAAGAAATACGGCGTTTCCTTTGTTTCCTTACGCGTTAGCTCGTATGTATCCTGCACACATTTGGTCTCCGATAACTCACTGGTTTTTGTTTTCTTCTTAAAGTGATGCTGGATTGATGCTCGGCACGGTTCGTCCAGCGACGCGAACGAAGCTTCTAGGTCCGTCTGTCACGATCAAGAACGGGAGATACCCTTTCTGTCTCGGCCGAGGGCTCGCTTTGGCTCATGCCCGGATTTTCCGGACGAGGAGCCCAGGACGCCATTAAAGTCCTTCGGCTTTCTTTTTTTCTTCCTTCGTGTACATGTGTCTCTATAGGTGCGTGAAGTGTGTGCGTTTGCCTGTGCCTTTTTTTTTTTTTTTTAGTGGGCTTTGGGTCTCATGTTTCTTGTATAGGAGATGGCATGCCGTTGTTCCAGCGTCACGATTCGTCATTTTGTTTTATTTGCATGCTGTGAGTGTAGAAGAGAAATGTCGGATGTCCCTCGAGCAGTGCCCAAAAGTAAAGCGTTAGTATATAAAGAAAGTGGAAGTTCACGAGTAGAAACAGAGCTACGACGAGACGTTGTGATACATGTTCGAGCGCGGTAATGCTCACGTTGCCGAAGACCGTATTCAATGAAACGAAAGGGAGCGTGCATCTATCATGGCTGCGCCCTGTATACATAGGTCTCGTCATAAAAATGCGTTATATATTTTGTTCCCGCACCATCGCATCGGGTTATGCTTCGGATCCAGCTTGGAAGGGGTAGGGTGATTCACCGATTCTAAAATGGCGCAGGTGGTGCATATTTTATAGAAAATATGCACCACCTGGGGGCGGCGCTGCACAGGGTTTTAGCGCGATAGGTTAAGAAACCGATTTATTCAGTTAATTTAAAAAGTCTCGCCGCTATTTGAGGCACTCTGTAGAATGAATATGAAATATTTGTTTTGATGCCGTCATTGAGCCAACGCGGTATGTCCTGCGATGCTTCGAAGAAAACTAATGAAAAAGTTTCTTTCTCACGTTTCTCGAGTATTTAACTCGAAACGAATGAAGTGCGAACAAATGAGAGTTTAACGCGCCTACCCGACCATTTGTGGGGAATGGCGGCTGGAGTATCTGGCGCACGGCCACTTGGTGCCGTCCACTCGATGTGGCCCTCGGGGCTGCCCATCGGTCTTGCGGGACGAATGACCCGTTTATGCCATGCTCTCCACACGTCACGGGCAGAAGGTCACCAGAGGTCTCGCGCTGGGGCTGAGGTGCGGGCAGCCGCCGAGCCGCCGCGATCAGCACGCTGCTTCGCTCGTCTGAAGGTATACTCACATCAGGCATGGAGCAAGAGACTGTAAAAGGAGTACCGTGAATCGTATTTCACTCGAAAAATAATTAAATGTGTTGCTGGTAAGCAGTATAAGATAACGCGTCACAAATACGGTGTTTTTTGTTTTTGTTTTTTTGTTACCTTCCAAAGAACGCTAATTGCTGACCGAGGATCAGTTATACAAAATCTAGACGAGATACAAAACGCAAAACAAAAGGCGGAAAAAAAATACAATGAAAACAACCGTCCTTATGATTCCTCGCTCTCAAGCTGGCGGAGGAAACTTATTAAAAAAATTAATAAATTTGCCTGGAATATTTTGATAAATCCGAGAAACAAAGTATGCGTGATGATGTTGCTATGCTTGGTTGAGGGCAGCCGTGTGTGCAGCCGTGTGTGCAGCCGTGAGCAGCCGCGGTGGAGGGCAGCCTTTAGACAAGTTTAAATTTATTCAAGGGAAGATTGTGTCTTGACCATCGTTTAATTAATGAGAACTTTTCCACGGGTTCTGCCTTCTTAGTAGGTGCGCGTCGGGCCTTGAATTCTCAGTACTCTCAGATTTTTAGGAGCCCCTCGGGGCAACTGAACTTAGTCGCGAGGGGATCGAGGCGGTTTATCGCGTTTATGAATTTTTTTTTTTGTCTGAAGTTGGCGACGTCACACGCCCGCAGCGCTATGCCTTTGTACGTTATGATTCAACCCCTAATGTCGTGAGGCCACGTGGGGAGGTACGCCTCGTCAGGAACCAGCTGCGCGCGCCGACGGTCGCCTGCGGACTGTCCGTTTAATCTAAAGGCGGACGACCAGGCTTGAGATTCTGCATGGCAGAAGATCCTCCTCCCCATGGGGAGGAGGAAACAGGGAACGGTGGACGGGGTAGAAGGGGAAAGAGAAGGAAACGAGGGAAAAGTGGAAAGCGCGAACTGGTCTTCGGTCTTTAAGTTCGACCGCAACCGACGCTACGATTTGATGCACCCAATCAAACAGCACCAAAAGTGCAATGTCGCTGCGATAATCGTCTTTGTAGGTTTCCTATCACCGACTAAATCAATCACGCACAATAAAGGCGCCGGAATCCACTGCCTGCTCAGGAATCCAGTGTTTCCCTTTTGGGAGTGGTCGGACTCCATCTATGGAATCTGGTGACTTTCATAGTGGGGCCGCGTGATTCTAGTAAACCGGGAGTCACCCGATTGTTTTGGAAAGATACCGCTGACCCTCACCAATTCCTTGAAAAAGATCGCCGTTCCCCGCGGGAATTGAACCTGGGTCCGCTGCTTGTAAAGAGAAGGCGTTATATCAGAGCGTTAACAATCCGCTATATACTTAGGGTCTTTGTTGCGCCCAACGCACACGTTACGCCCACTTTAGAAGAAAAAGAAAAGACAGAGACTAGCCTACAACAAAGTGGCGTTGTGCCAATGTCAATGCCAAAAACCAAAGCCTCCTCTATACTCGCAAAGCCTCTCTGTGCGACGACGGAGCCAGGGAGACCCGCTCGCAGAATAGGAGCGCGAGGATCTGAGAGCAGAGAGCATTTCTCGGGGAAGCTAGAGTTCCTGTATACACCAACTCATGTTTACAAACAAACCGGAGCGCCCCTAGCGGACGCCACCGGCGCCGCGCATGCGCGATGGATGGTGGGCAAGAAGCCCGCCGTCGCCCATAAACAAACCATTGAATTGTGTTGTTGTCGGCGTCGGTGGGAGTCCCCGTGCTCTTTTTCGCGTTGGAATTGTTGATTCTACGTCCTCCTAACAATGTATGACTACTTGAGCGGCTTCAGCAAAACTAACGAGGCAAAACTTTGCGTGAATAATATGACGTGCGCCGATTCATTTCACGTGGATGCCGCAGAATGGGCCCTAAAGCCTGACTCCCACGATGAGATTCTGCTCGCTGTTTTCAGACGCGACGTTGCTCGGACTGCAAAAGCGTGGACCGTAGCTGAGATCGTGGACGTCGATACTGAAAACCGCAAGTAGAATCGGGCATTACAAGTCGGTGATGGCCACTGGTAACAATAACGATAAACATCTTGTATCTGTTTACACTTAGCCTACTTACCCCAACCAACCTTCAAAAGTGTTTTGAGGCCTGCACTTAGTTCTTATCGCAATTACCGGGTCAACGTTTGGTTTCCGGGTCGCTGTCGTTTGAACGAGCTGACGACAAAAAGCAGCCAAGTTTGAAAGAGCAGACGACAGTTCGAACGCATGCGTAATGGGGTACGGGCAAGAAGCACCGCGTCCCGCGTCAACAAACCACTCAAATGTCACGTTGTCGGCGTCTGTGTGAGTCTGCCTACTCTTTTTCACGTTGGAATTGTCGATTCTACGTCCTCATCGCAAGGTCTTACCACTTTAATCGCTTAAGCGAAATTATCAAGGCTCGTTACGCCGCTAAACTTTCCGTAAATAATTTGACGTGCGGCGATTCATTCGCATGAACGCCGCAGAATGGACGCCAAAACCATGATGAGATTCTTCCAGCTATTTTCGGTAGCGACGTCGCTCGTGTTGCAAAAGTGTAGAAGGTAGCGGCGATGATCGACGTCGATACTGAAAATCGGAAGCGGGAACAGACCAAGCGTAACAAGTCGGTGATGACCACCGGTAAAAATGATCAACGTCTTGTATCCACTTTTTACACCGAGCCTACTTAAGTCTTTTGAGGTCTGCAATTACTTCTTATTGCAATCACCGGGTCAAAGTTTGGTCTACGGGCCGCTTTTGTTTGAACGAGCAGACGACAAAAAGCAGACGTTTGAAAGAGCAGACGAAAGTTCGAACGATCAGCCGGCCGTGTGAACTTGAAGACGCACTGAACCCGTGGGTGGTTCGGACAACTTGGCGGTTTTCTCTCGTTTATGTTGGAACAAAGCAAATACATCTGGCGACCACAAAGTGTTGCCCGCGCACGCAATCGTAGTTCGACAGCGTCTGGTTTGCCCTTTTCACGGCTACCAACCCCAAGATTCTGGGACACGATCTACTTGCGCCCTCTCTTGGTAGGTGTGCAATATCGCTGAAAAACAGTCGAATCTAGCGATCCGAATAAAATCACGCAAAGTTCCCCCGGAATTATTGAGATCATTGTGATTGATAACTTCAGGAAAATTTTCACCACTTCGTCACTCTTTCTCTAGGTTCCCAGGAAATAAGAGTGATTTGCCCCATAGACTGCCATTGAAATCTCGCTTTATTTTTCAGGTTCAGTGAGTTAATAAAGCAACCTCTCAATATTTCAATAAGTTCCCGCAGGTATATATTCTAGAAGATTTATGCTATCGAAATATTCAAGCAGTTTTCATGTATATTAATTATCCCAGGTTCCCAGCGAGATAATTAATTACCCCTGTAGCTTCCGCCACGTAAAGGCATCTTTCCAACAAGAAGAGGAGTGCTACGGGAAAGACAACTTTACACTTGTCAGCAAAGGCGCACTTTTTGGCGATGTGCGCCTTTGCTGGGAACCTACAGAAAATACCTCAGACGTTTGGAAGCTCTTAAAACATGTACCCTGGTAACTGTTCAATATGATTCCAGGGGAACTTTGCGAGATACGTCTTGGTTGCTGAGGTACGTAGCACTGAAGTAGGCTCCTTTGACAAGATCTCTCCCCGAAGCAGTGAACCGCGCATTTTTTGGCGAAGTGCGCCTCCGCGGGGAACCTACAGAGAACGCCTCAGACGTCTGAAAATTCTTAAAACATGTACCCTGGTAACTGTTCAATATGATTCCCGGGGAACTTTGCGAGATACGTCTTGGTTGCCGAGATACGTAGCGCTGAAGTAGGCTCCTTTGACAAGATCTCTCCCCGAAGCAGTGAACCGCGCATTTTTTGGCGAAGTGCGCCTCCGCTGGGAACCTACAGAGAACGCCTCAGACGTCTGAAAATTCTTAAAACATGTACCCTGGTAACTGTTCAATATGATTCCCGGGGAACTTTGCGAGATACGTCTTGGTTGCCGAGATACGTAGCGCTGAAGTAGGCTCCTTTGACAAGATCTCTCCCCGAAGCAGTGAACCGCGCATTTTTTGGCGAAGTGCGCCTCCGCTGGGAACCTACAGAGAACGCCTCAGACGTCTGAAAATTCTTAAAACATGTACCCTGGTAACTGTTCAATATGATTCCCGGGGAACTTTGCGAGATACGTCTTGGTTGCTGAGGTACGTGGTACTGAAGTTGCCTACGTTTATGGAAATGATCAAACCGCTGAGTGTTTTGCCAAGGTACGGCTCAGCTGGGAACCTGTGGAAAAAATTGCAATGTCTTGGTCATGGTGACAAAGCTGAAGGGCACAGAATGTCCGTGCGCAAAGATTGGCGAAGATTGACATATGATGTGTCAATGGACGTTTTGCAGAAATACGGGTTTGAGAGTAAATGTATCTGTCGCCCTTTCTCTCTTCGTGCTGGCCGAGAGGAGAGGGACGAAGGCTTCTTTGTATTTACCTCAGGGCGAAAGATAATCATAAAGATAAACAAAAGTGGTTTAGAGGGAGCTTGATCTAGGTCACCTCGACACAATAGTCTATTCACTTGCTGAGTCAGTGCCCACAAACATGGCCGCCACACGCTAAAGCAACGCTTTTATTCGAGAGCTCTGTAAAAAATAAAAGAAGGTAAAGCAAACTCGCCAATGGGATAACCGCTTTTGCCTTCAGCGGTCATGCTAGTGTGTAGTGACTCGACATTAAAAGACGCAGTGGACATGCCTGCGGCCAGGGGACGCTCGTCTTCTAGCCATGTGCTCTCGAACCAATATTTCTGCAAAACGTCCATTGTTGTGTAAGCTTTGCGTGGTAGGACGTCATGCTTTGCGTGGTTGCCGTTAAGTATTGCGAGGTGGGATGTTATGCTTTATTTGGTACTTTATGCTTTTAAAGTGTAGTATTATTATCTAGTGTGGGAGGTCCGATGTTTCTCTGCAACTGCATACACAAATAAAATGTAAATCTTTGCCAATCTTTGCGCGCGCACATTTTATGCCGTTCAGCTCTGTCAGCATGACCAAGACTTTGCATTTTTTTCTTTCGCTCTCGACATGTTCGTACACGTTCCGCGTTGGTATGAGGTGCTGGAACTGGCGGAGGCCCGCCTTCCTGCTGTTCCCTGTCAAGCCTCTTCCGTCTGCTCTACTTCCACATACAGTCGGCATTCGTCTGCCTCGTAGGAGCCCCAGCAGTGCAACGTGTTGGACTCCAGCTGCTCTTTATATAGGCTGAAAGGTCGGAGCACTGCAGTCGATTTTGCCTTATATTGCCGCGCGCTCGGTTACTCGGTTCTAGAAGATTCGCGTCTATAGGGTCTATTCACTTGCTGAGTCATCACCCACAAACATGGCCGCCGAGCGATAAAGCGGAACTTTTATTCGTGAGCTTGGTGAAAAATAAAAGAAGGAAAAGCAAACTCGCCTATCGGCAAACCGCTATGGCCTTCGGCGGCCATGCTTGTGTGTAGTGACTCGACATTAAAAGGCGGTCTGACGTCATGTGAATAGGCTCTTTCTCCGGGCGTCTATCATTTCGTTCCCTTTCCTGGTTCCGGAAAGTTCCAACTCATTCTCACCCCGCACGCCCGACGCTCCAAGCTTCCGCGCCGAATGTTCGAGATGTCAAGCTTGATAAGGAGCCGCGCGTGACCTCGTCGAGCCAGTCTTGCTCTCGCTCGCTCTCACGCCGCGCCGCCGCGGAACCGCGTACTGCCGTTCCGACGCCCGTTATTTCTTTCGTTTTGGTTGGCACAAGTTCGCCACATTAAACTTTCAGTTTAAACTTGACCTTCGCCGCCTCATCGTTTGTCCTTCGCGACAATATGGTGATAACGTGATATCAGGCGACAGGTGGCTTGATTCAACGCTATAAAGGGCAACTCCGCTCAATTCCGAAAAAATTAGGCTTACATGTGATTCAAATTCACAAAGCGCTACTAAACAACTCTACGTCTTCGGATTCGCGAAATGTGGAATATTATTTGTGTAATCCTAATTTAAACATCAGCTGATACCGAAACCGAAACTTCGGTTGCATCAGGCAACATCGGTCTCGGGTCGCCAGAGTCATGGCACGTCACGTCGAACCACGTGGTCTTGTGACGTTCGGGAGGGAGCGAGAAACAGGACACGCGACGCTCGAGCAGGTCTTTTTTTTTTTTTTTTTTTTTTTTTTTTATTGGACGCGGGCAGGTCACTTCGCATGGCGTGGACGGTGATGGCCCGGGGGAGAGGGGGAAGGGGAGAAGACGAAGGAGGAGAAGGGGAGCGGAGACACAGACCGATAAGCGCGCAGGGCAGCCCAAACTAGCGCATCCGCATTACGGTGATCACGTGAACGCCCGGTCAGCCAACACCGGGAGGAGAAACTCATGACGTCATCGTTCAATTTCGCTCTGAGAAGTAAAAACAAACAAAACGTGAGGATGACGTACACATGCCTCTGACGCAGTGGCTCAATGTCGGCTGCTCCAACTCCGTGGCATTGACTGCGCTGGTGATTGCGCCTCGCGCCGCACGCTAGAGTTGGCAGATTTCGGCGACTTGGCTCGCTTGAAGGTTTGCTGGCCAGTTTATTAAATATATAAACGGAATTAGATCGTAATATTTGGCATGGTGTCTTCCTATATGATACTGAAGAGGGCCACATAGTTTTCTAAATATCAAAAATGAAGTGAAGTTGCTCTTTAACGTACAGAGTGTATTCATATGACGTCAGACTGTCTTTTAATGTCCAGTCACTACACACAAGCATGGCCGCCGAAGGCAAAAGCGGTTACCCGATTGGCGGGTTTGCTTTGCCGTTTTTATTTTTCTCAAAGCTCACTGCTAGCTTTATCGTTTGGTGGCCATGTTTGTGGGCGATGACTCAGCACGTGAAGACCTTATACACATGACGTCCTACATCGTCCATCTATTGAAACGTCTGGCGCAGTGACCGCCGATGGCTGTGCCAATAGCTCAGTTAGTAAAGTGCTTGGCTAGCGATATCTTGAACCTGGGTTCGAATCCCGTTGGGGTGGGACTCCAATAACCAGTATTTATTTTCAATTTATTATTATTCATGTATTTTTATTTGACTCTGAGCTGTGTAACGTTCAAACGTTCCAACCCTGCGTTACAATTTTTCATTACATTCTAGCGTTAGATTTTTCATGTGAACCAGCCCTAAACCACATTCGGTGTTAAAAACCTTCAGTGTGTTTAAAGTTAAGGATGCATGTAATCACGCATGCGACCTGGTTGCAAGAATAAAAAGTGACACAAACAACCGCCCGTATCAAATATATGCAAGACAAACAAATTTCAAAACATTTCATCTTTATTAGAGGCCGTCGATGTACCGCAGTTTGTTATTACACTGATTAATTACCTACCACAATACCTAGCTGTACATCAAATATACAAATTGACAAATTAAGGAATGGGGTTTTGACAAACAAGCGTAAGTTCAAAGTTTCGACGCGTTCAAAAAATTAATTTCAAAGATAGACTCACTAAAAGCTTGAAGTTTAATATATTCACATATTTACAAACTTGACAAAAGAGGTTTTCATGCCGCGTGCATACTACTGTCTGCATAGTAGCATGGCACTAAATTGCTGACGTGAACAATTGCAAATGTTGGATCAAATATCAGTAAATCATCATATGCGAAGATCAAAGCTGACGTAACTTACGCCGTGTTCTGCGGTAAACATACATAGCCAAGATATGAGACGCACGGTCTACGTAACTGTAAACAGTACATAAAAATAACTGTACTTCGGAATCTTGGGGTGTTCAGTTCTCTGGAGCCTTAACTCAAGAATCCATAAGACAGAGCAAAGTTGCTGTATTAATCTTTAGCGGAGCTGGCCAACATGGTGCGTAGTTTTTTTGCACATTTTACTCTGGTTGTTACTCCGAGAGATCGCAATTCTGTCCGCAGTTCTCCTGCACTCATGGACTCAATATCAACAACCGGGCTTGCAGTCGGCAGTTCCATAGCTGAACGCTGTCGTTTTCTCCTGCTGTCCTGTATCCCTCCCGACTTCCAATACTTGTCGTCGCGCTTTATGTAACTGCGAACGCTCCCCGCCTTTGGCATAGCCTCAAACCTTTTCGCTAGTTTCAAAGCATCAGCTGCTGCGTCCCATTTGTTGCTTTTTCCGTGGTGTAGGGTTTTTAGAACGTCGTTTTTTTTTTTCTAGTCCTTGACTTGAATACCACCCAAGACACCTAAACTGCTCATGTTTTATGGAGGCGTGATGAGTAAGTATATGTATGTAAGGCGTAATGCGGCTTTTTCCGTAGCCTTTTCGGGATGTATGGCCCAAATCCAGGAACGTCTTGAGAAATTGCTGTGTTTTCTGGTCAACCCTTTCTCCTGTTGCGTTTTTCTCAAAGTGGGTCATAACATCAGAAAAGATGCTCCAGAGCGAAAGGACTGCAGATTCAGTATCTGGGTGCAGTAACCCCTTTGCTTTCTCGGGAATACTTCGCAGGAGCAACTTGCATTCGTCTCCCGTTAGTGTAGTGAAAGCATGCCCCTTCTTATCGTCTTCCCAGACATCGAACCTCACCCCAAGACTGTTAATCAGTGCAATAAATTTAGCCATGTGCTCGTTTTTTGAGGTCGGGTTTTGGACTTTCGCCTGGCAATCAAGGTCATCAAGTTCGATTACTAATGCATCTAAAAGACGATGGCAAATTCTTATTGTCATATGCAATGTATCGGGGACGACAGCGGAGGGTTCAATATCAAAAAGAGGTGAGAACTGAACTCCGTGTTTAAGCTCATCGCAATCCGACTTCATGTTGTCGCGAGTCCTAGCAATAGATGGCGCATTGAAATGGGTGATTTCCAAGTCAATGTTTGTTCGCTCATTTGCATCAGCGATGCAAAACGGGCAGGGGAAGTTCGAAGAGGCTGACTGCAAGCCAAGCGCTAACAAAATAAACTTCAGGTCAGCGCCTAGACACACCTTCACTCTGAAGGTGACGCCCTCCAAAATAATCTTTTCTTTCTTAATCATGTCATTGATTTCACTTATTAGTGATCGGAATGACTCCCTTATGGCAAAATAACTCTCGTGCGTTTCGACTACTGCGAGCAAGCGATGCCACCTAGGGCTCTGCAGTTGCTTGTCGGAGCGAATGACAACAAAAGAAAGTGTCGTCCAGGACGTTTTCTTGCTGACTTTGCAGCCGTCTCCTTCTATCTTGATTACAAGTTGCTGGGCACTTATATCCGTAAGAGTTTTTGCTGGGCACTTATATCCGTAAGAGTTTTTGCTGGGCACTTATATCCGTAAGAGTTTTCTTTTCGTCTGCAGCAATTTCTTTAATTGCAGTTTCCAAGTCTCTCAAAAACGAGACTTGCGCACCTTTGGCGTTTCCTGGAGTTTTAAAAATCTCTATGTGGATGGTAAGTGTTTCTCGGTAGCTGTCGACAAGTTTTACCGAAGGTAAGTATTTTACTGTTCTACACAGCTGCTGCCAAAATGTGTTGCTAACTGCGTGCTCGTCTAGAAGCACTGCTATATCGCGTACCATCTGCTGGTCTGAGGTATCCAGGTCACTGTAGGAAATCTTACCACAACCACCATATAACCGATTTGCTGCGTGTTGGACAGACAGGCGTCTTTCATCGAGATATGTAATCTTGTGAAGTAAGCCCTTTAGATCACTTACAAAGATATCGTGAAGGTTCAACCCGAAACTGCTTAACAAGTCATTCACTGCGTCATCAACACTGGCTCCGGCAGCTATCAGCTTCCTGCAGTCGGTTTTTTTACATCCCTCGCCTATCTTTTTTCCATAATTTAATGTTCCCTCGTGAACTTCTAGGGTAGATTGCAGGGCCGCCTTCTCTTTTTCGAGGAGATCACATCTCTGTTTCAGTTTTTCAACTTCACGACCAAGCTTTGAGACTACCTCCTTTACTGTGTTACTGTCATCGGCCTTATCTGCAAGTAGTTCGTGCACAGAACCACTTACTTGATCTGGAATGAACTCGTCTTCCAGAGGAGCGACATTAACGTTTTCGGCACTTTGAATCGTAGGAGAAGGGATCGTGACTGTTATGTAGTGAGTCTTCAGCAAAAAGCTGGCCTTGCTCCGTCCTTTTTGCTTTGCGTAGGCATGTTTAACTTTCTTACAAAGCGCCTTCACCCGTTCCTCAAGACGTTGGCGGGCACCTACGTCCAGCATGTGGGGTAGCTTTTCTTCAATCTTCCTCGCATAAAACTGCGTTGAAAGGTGCTTTTCATCGTCTATTTCAAGAACGCTTTGATTGCTCAAAGTTAATGTGAGTGTATTTTCTTTTAACTCAACTGAAGGTTCACAGTCACGACCTGCCATCTTTATTCTGTTTTTTGTCCCTGTGTCACAAAGTACACATGCAATCTCTCCAGAGGAAAGCCGAGCCCAAATTTTCTGGAAGATTTCTGGCAACGCAGAGTTCCTTTTACCCTCACTGGGAAAACGATGCTCACAGCTTCACCAAACTTATCTTCTCTGCTGTCCCACCCTTCTGGCAGGTCGAGCCTGTCAAAGTCCTTTCTCTCGCATAAAATCCAGTCATTGGGTAGCTTTTTTTGGTTTTGAAAAACCCAACGATATATATCGAGGTCAAACTCTACCCTTATGAGGCCATTGCTCTTACGGCAGTTTGCTAGCTTTTTTTGCACTTCAGACAGTAGCTTGTTTGCGGCGTCTTGAAGGCGCTCCGGGGATGGCTTCCTTGGCTGCTCCAGTTCCTTAAGACAAGCCGCATTCAGGTGGCGCCGAGGCTCGAACGTGCATTCCCACTTTGGATATCCTTTCCATTTAACCAGTATTCCCTTGCGCTGCAAACACAGTAGGAACATGATTTATATAATACATTGAACACAGTAAGCACGCGAACGGTTGCTTACACTGATTGTGTGTAAGCGCGCAAATTGTAACACAATTAGGTTTTCGGTTTTCAAATTTACCTATAAAAAACATCTTCACAGCTGGTTGGCGTTAGCTTTTCAGCTTGAGGCTAGAATGTAGTTTGCGGGTTTTATGACGCAACAGCGACGGATGCTATACTGCACATGTAATGTGCTGCTTTGAGTCAGAAAACCCCTTTTATGAGCGCGTAAATTTGTCTTTTCATGCTTGCATTATTGCTGTATTCTCCCACTGCACTGCTGTGTAAGTGGATGTCCGTGGACACGACAATTTCACAACCTGATCTGTTCCCTCGCTGAGTCACATACAAACAAGCGATTTTCAGCGGTTAGAATGCAAAACAAAATATCAGAAAGCATAGAATCACAATTATGCTGATCATGTAGCTATCTACAGGGCATACAGATGCATAAAAATTAACAAAGGCTTAATATAAAAATAGCGAACGGCGTAAGGGTCGCATACCGGAACGCAAGCGCTAACCGCCTGTGGAGTCATACCGGTAACACTAATAAATGTATGCTGAATGCTATTATGACAAGTGGAAAATACAAAAAAATATTTTAAAAAGTCTAGTCGACCATTTTGTACTTTTTACAGTAAACTCCATTTGAGACGAACACGAATGTACCATGCAAATTTGTTCGGCCTATCAGAAGTTCAACTTAAATGAAGTCTTCAAAATATGCCGGGTATTCTAAATTGCCTTTAGAAGAGAAACACAGCATGAAGCATAACACAGGCTTAAAATAAAAACAAACACTTACAAAGCTTGTCTAGTTCGCCATAAAAATGTTACCGATATGTTTCATACGCCTCTTGCTGGGGAACAGATAAATTCTATAATCTGATAGTCTCCGCTGGGCAAATCGGTTTGACGTCAAGAATCACGACGTATTTCCAATATTTCTCAGAAACTCCTCGGAACCTTCAAGTTCTTAAAAAAGAGTAATTTTTGGAACACAAGTCGAGTTGCCTGCCCATATTTGCTCATTGGTCGATATAGAGACGGCAGCATGACAGAAAACATACAACGGGAGCGGGAGATTGGTCGTGTGGGAGAAAGGCACGCGAGCGGGCGGTAACTGGCGACTCTTGCCTCAAGAACCGTAGCCGGCGTTTTTAGCCTACTCGCATCGCACCACCCTCCGCCACAGAACGCCGGCATTTTTTTTTTTTTTTTTGCTTCACGCAAAATGTTTGTTTGCGCGCTTTTCCTTTCTCCGTCCTTTGGCGGCCTTCGCTTGCCGTCGCTCTTTGCTTCTTCATTTCGCGCTCGCTAATAGCGGCGATGCAAAGTTCGGGTACGGGTTAACCGTAGTGCACGCTCGAAGCCATTCCTGTTAAGACAATTTTTTAGAACACTGCGTCTATGGGAAACCAACCAAACGTTTCAATTTTGTTCGGCATCCCCGACAATTCTGCTTAAGCGAGTTCAGCTTAACGAAAATATACCATATTCATTGTTGGAGCCTAAGCGTATTTATTGCAGATTTGATATGAATAAGGCAGATACGCAGACGGGAACATCTACCTTGATATATTATAGCTAAGAATACAGCTAGATTAGGCCCATACGATCAATAAACAAATACGGTACGTTTCAAATTAAAGACGAATTTCGTTTCCATGTGAATGGCATACTGACTTTCCGTAAACACTTAAAAATGTCGTAATTGGCACTTACCGTTTCAGCGATGATTCTTTCGATTGGATAATAAGACATCAAGTGGTGACACCGCTGTGCGGAACGCTGGTAATTTGCAGAGGCAAAGGGACTCGTCGGGGCAGAGAAAGTGTTCACTTAACCGCTGGTCACTCCCGACGCCAGAAAGACTACTTGAGTGTTAAGCCACTTTCAGAGTTCTGGCCTAGGCCTAGGCCGCACAGGATGCTGGCGTGAGTTTTCTCAAATAGTCGTGCAAGGAAACCAGAGCAGACAATGCAGCTGTAGGTGGAGCCGTCATGGTATGACCAGTGAAAGCTATTGGTCCCATTGGATGTGATACGTAAGGGCATGAAGGAAGGGTTTTTCTTTTTGTCGATAAGGCAATCAGTTCCAGAAACTCAGAACGCGTAGTAGCTGTACTCTTTTGCGAGCAGATAACTTGCAAAATGAATTGCCGGATAGCCCGCGTTACATGGTAGAAACGGCCCCATCCTGATGTGCTTCATATCGAGGTAACAAGCGACTAAAAGCTCCCACAAAGTAAACGACAATTTGAAAAAAAGATCATGCGGATCCCATGCCATGTGAAAATCGGTCTTAAAGCGAAGCTTTCTATGATGTGTACGCTGGTTGTCGCTGCTTGGACGGTGATTTTGACGCCAAATTTTGAAGTCGTTCAGCGCTTGGTGCAACACGACACTAGTGAAGTGTTATAAACATGTATTGGAAACACCAACAACTGTTCGTTTGTCTTTACGAACTGTATACTACATATAAGACGCAGTAAGACGCATTCGGGCCTCGCGAGTGCGTCTGCACAGCTGCGGCACAAAAAGTCGGACCAGAGCTTCAGTCCCGCCTTGCGCACCACGCCCTGCTTGTAAACAGACTTTAAGTTTTTATCGTCTTCAAGCTCACGCCGATAGACGCGTCGTTAGAAACGTTGCGCGGAAGACTGCATGGTCACCATTTGGTTCACGTCCACGGGCACGTTGACGATCTGCCCCACAATGTCGAACTGTCCGCCGTGAATCAGTTTGATCCACATGAATGGGATCCGGGGGAGACCAAGCGCTCACTAATCTCGTTCAACTGGAGTAGGTGCGCAAGGCGGCCCGGATACCAGAAGCCGTTGCGTCGCGACAGATCCGGAATGCTATTCTGGTTTAGCGAGCTTTTGCAAGTAGAACACACGACATAGTTGGACATGTTTTCACCGGGATACGCCTCGCTCAACGTAAACTTGTGGCGTTCCAACACCGGAGACACACCCGACCAAAATCAAAGTCTATTGCACAACTGCAAACCAAACCAAACTCGTCCTGCACGGAGTGTTTCTCAAGCTACTTGTGTGCACCCGCAGACGGCACAGTCCGGTTCCGCTGCTGTCTCACCGCTGCCATGTATCGAAGCTGTCCCGCTTCGCGTTTACGAGCCAGCATGCATTCGCGTTCTAAACCATTGTTCGCCACGTATCGAAGACGTTCTTCCTCCGCCCGACAATTCTTCCGAGCCTCCGTCTCCTCCGCAGTCAGTGCACGCTTTGGCACCATTTTAGATTTTGTAGCTGGCGTCTGCGCTAAGTTATAATGCGCCTGGTTGCTATGCAACATGTGCTTGTTTTTATTTTTATATATTGTTTTTGTAAGTCTCCTCCTCTTTAGAATGCTTCGGCCCTGAGGGTAAAATAAAAAAAATAATTGGCGTCTTCTGAGCCGGCTTGCTAGAAGCAAAGCCTTAGATGACTGCGTGAAAGGAAGACTATACCATGCCTAGGGTGCGCGAGCGCTTGAGACTCGACTCCATGTGCCATCCCGTTCGTGCGCTTGCGTTGGCAGTGCGTCGTGCGTCTTTGAGACAGTCTTATCTAAGACGCAAGAAGGCTATAGAGCGTTTTCGAAATTTTTTATTTAATGTGTGTTTTAAAAAATAAAAAGTTTCGTGGAACAAATGTTTTATTTTCTAAAACACACTTTCATTCAAAAATTTCAAAAACACTCTCTATAGCCTTCTTTATTGACGCGTTGACTACACGGTGTAAAATTATCGCCCTCCTAACGTTAATATTAGAGGAGGAAACTTTGAACTCCGTAGCAGCAATTTGTAAGTAATTATCTAATTAAATAATCTAGCTATGACTATTACATTGCTTCCTCAAATGCCCAAGAACAGTAGAAAGATGTTTGCGTAGCAACTTTTGATTCATTGTTTATACGTTGCTTTTAATAAATTAAAAACTGTTCTCTTGCCTTTCAAGATGGCCGCGGTGAGACCGCAGCCTTAATGGATGCTACGCGCATGGAAACACCAGGGTTCGCACATTTGAATTTTGACACCATCATACTACAACCGGGCTAAAGCACAGATTGAACAGGAGTGCTCAGCGTTGTGCATGGCTAGGTTGGGACTCGTGCTCAGTCACTGCGCGGACGTCAGGGTCGGGCTCAGTCGCTAAGTTGATAACGTCGGAGTGTGGTGACTTCCATTAACAAAGAGGGGACAGTTAACAGGCTTTGATTAGAGCCTAGGTGGTGTTTGCTCGACGCGCTATCTATAGACCTTTCCAATAAACGCCGTCTGCGAGCTGCCATTTTTCTTTGCTGGGCTGTGGAACGCCTCCTGAGCACGCGCAATAGCTCCCTTTGCGAAATATCGTACGCTGCGCCTGCGTCCACAGCCCAGTGACTCGGCATTTTTCGCCCGGGTGATAAGCGATGGAAAGGTGTATACTCTGTATCACTAAAACCGTGCAGTGACGCCAAAGCTGCAGCCTCGTATGCCAACCAGAAAATAAAATGGCACTCTGCACTATCACTCTGCGGCGCATGAATCCGCGTTGGCGGTGTCCGCTCACATGAGCAAAAAGCAGACGATGTTCGGTCTTCTGATTCGCTTACGACGGCTGTAACGTTGGCTGTATTGCGCGGGTTTAGTGAGACGGAGTACAGTTATATAACAGCTGAATTATGGAACTGATAGCGCATTCGCGATATTCTTGATGGCCGTTAATTTCTTGTCGCTTCCCTCTTGACCAATCTTTGCTGAGTCGGCGTTGTTATCGACGATGAGCTTAGATTACGCTGGCAGCTTTCCGGCACAAAAGGCTGGAGCGATCGCGGCTAATACAATCGGGTCTTCAATGCTTGTGCGTTCGGAGACGAGGTCGCGGGACAGGATCCGGACTTCATTGAATTTTTATGAAGCGGTATGATGGCATAACCAGTTTGTGCCCATGAGCTATGCTAAAAATATTACTTTCCTTAGAACGAAGAGTTCGAGCAGTTTGTATTCCCATTGACAGAAATTGACAATTCCGACGTTTTTTTTTTTTCTTTGTGTCATGTTTGAGAAAATGCCTAATCCATAAATTACGCTGGCGCATTTGCACTCAGTACACTCCACAATAGAGACAACCTTCATCGGTTTAACTATTTCACTAGCATTTTGATTAATGCCTCCCCAATTAGCGTCGAAATTGTCGTTGACTGAGCCATAGTAGGGAATCCGGGTGGAGAGCTGGCTGAAAAGAATAGATCAGCCGCTGGAATGCCGTTCGCATAGACATAATCGTATTGCGGCTGTGAGTTTTTTTTTGTTTAGACACGATAGGCGCCTTTAAACCCACGTACTCGCTGTGTTTGTATCGTCCCTCATTTTTTCCCCAGTCTCGGGGTTTTGTCTAAAATGTTACTCGCTTAGTTTCATTATATTGCTCGCGATTACAGCGTAGTTACTTTACTACTGCTTTGATATTTATATTGTGAAGTATCTTGAATTTTAAAGAATAAAAGCCTAATTTACAACTCTGTATTGATCTTCTATTCCAAAGAAATAGCTACTTCCAGTAGTTACATGTCAAATGAAGATTGGTTAGGCATGCGCCCTTTTTTCGAGATATGTTTTAGAGCGCAGCTCTTAGGGGCCCGTTTCCGGCCTGAGCGGCGTCGGCGTCGACGTCGGCGTCGACGTCGGCGTAACCGGGGGGGGGGGGGTCACGTGACCCCCGAGGTCACGTGACCCCCCCCCCCCCGAGGTCACGCGACCCCCCCCCCCCCCCCGAGATCACGTGACCTCCCCCCCCCCCCGAGGTCACGTGACCCCCCTCCCCCGAGATCACGTGACCCCCCGGGGTCACATGACTACCCGCAGGTGACGTGACCCCCCTCAGTACCCTTCCCTACTCCTCCTCAAGAGCTGCGCTCCAATTCGGCGTTACAGGGATTTGTAAACGGCTTTCACTTTTTTCGAGGTTATCTATGTTTGCTCAACGTATTATCATAAATATGTATATTCTTTTACGTTGTGTTGTCGCACGCGGTTCCAGTATTTGTGGTACAATATTAAAATTTGCGGAGTAGCAACACCTAAAAAGACAGACATAGAATTTTTACATATACTTTCATGTTGGCAGTAATACAGGCACAGATTAAGCAAGAATGAATACAGTCGTGCATGTAACATAGTACGCTGGATGGGATACATAAGATCTAATGGAAAGGAGAACGACCTAGATGGGGCGCTTTCTCGAGTTTGTTGTCCATCTGTGTTTGTTTTGAGATAAGTCGTAGTAAAAAATGCATTTACTGTTTCCCTGTAGTAGTAGTAGTACAATATGTATGTATCGCTTCTCAGAAAACGATTCATGTCATTTTTTCTTGGTTAACGCCATCTGGGGTGAAAGGGAAGATAGGGGGAGGGAAAAAGGTAGCCACATATGCTTCGCCAGCCCTCATAGACGGAGCAACTCTAATAGATTCCACTATGTGTTTTCTATGAGAGTTTCCCATATTCGGGAGGGCCCATCCTTCGTATGATGTGGGCCTCGTTTCCTCTTCGGGAGAGCTTATGCCACGCTTCGCGATATCGCGAGACCCCAGCCCAGTCCCTTACGAAGTGCGAACATACCGCCAGGGCCCTACAGTGTTCAATGTTGGGGGGATTCATAGGTCGTCTGGGTCTGTAGGTCTGCAAAACCTTGTCTGCCAGAAAGGAGTGATTATGGGTGATAGCCGTCTTGGTCTGATGCCGCCTGAGAATCACCTGTTCCCACCGGCTCTAGCCCGGGGCCGTTTGAGCTCGGATCGCGTGATCCGAGCTCAGTGGATGCTACGCACCGTCCCAGCCAATCCAGCGCCGGGGGAGTATCGCGTGATCTCGAGCTCCGCGTGTCGCTCCGCCCAACCACAAGGTCACGTGATACTCTCCCGGCACTGGATTGGCTGGGATGGCTCGTAGCGTCCGCTGCGCTCGGACTGAAGGTGAAACGAAGTATAGATGCTCTGCGTTGGTTTGGCATGTAAACACAAAGGAATAAGGTTCCTTAAAACAGGGCCGGCTTGCTCGAACTAAGGCACCCTAGCTCGAACCATTGTCTGAGATGAGACTGTCTGAAAGAAAGCACTGCCAAAGCTAGCGCATGAGCGGAGTGGCGCGTGAAGTCGCGTCTCAAATGCTCACGCGCCCCATGTTTGGCAGGGTTTCTTTCCTTCAAACGGTCTCATCTCAGACGCTGGTTCGAGCAAGCCGGCCCTGATGTTTCAAGGCACATTTATTGGTTTTTCCTCGACAACACTCCTAAGCTGACAGTGTGGTGGAAGCTACGTACTTGCTGGACCAGTCACCTGTCGTTCTTGCCACACGTGATCACACTCTGGGTGAAGCGATAACAGGCAGTCGATTGATTCGTCCGAAGAACATGTAGTTTACATCGCATTGTCAGCTTAGGGGTGAACCCGAGTGTAGTTAAAATGTCATAGACATTTATGCGCGCTCACAATCAACTGACGACTGGGTGTTGTTTTCCTATCACGCAACCAGCGGAGTGAACAAACTGATACCCGGCACCACCGTGCGGGGATATGATAAATGTATGCCCTTACTCAGTTTGTTTTGCTTTATTGCCAAAGGGCTGCGACGGCTTAAAAGAACACTTCCTTGCCGCGGAATAATGCCTTGTCGTCTTTCGGCGCGTCTTCATGTGAATAGAATCAGCTCCCAGTGTGTTTTAACGCGATAGCGTTAATGAGCTGGTGTCGCAGAAAAGCTGACGTCGGTGGCGTGACGCGAAAGCCCGGGATTGGTCGACAGGGTGATGGCGTCACAGCCACATGACCTCGCGCGGAAATTTCAAGCAACCCACAACGCTCACGTGAAAAGTGACGTCACGCGTGGAATGAAAGTGATAAAAAGATTACATGTAATGCGAATTAAAGATCGCCGCATGTCTCAAATGATTTCACTTTAGGAAGTAATTCATTTTCTAGGAAGAAAAATTTGAAGAATTTTAGGCGGGATTTGAACCCACGTCCTTTCGGTTGCGCGCCAGCACGCTACTCACTACGCCACGCAAGGCAGCTTGCACGGCTTGGAAACGAAGAGTGTTGTGTCATGAGAACTAGGTCGTTGTGTGACTCAAGAGCATGAGAAGCGAATGAGAAGGCGATGCGAACGGGGCCCGATAACGCAATCGCGTTCCACTCTTAAAGGCGAAGCTTAAGCGTCCTCCAAGTTTTTCTTTTTTGCGTCATTGCCGACATTCTACATGCTTTAAAAAGAAAAAGATAAAGATTAGTTTTGTGTTTTGGTGGAATGAGTTATCTGCAAACTAGCAAGGTCCCAGGCCCCAACGGGGCGTGTGTTTGTGAACTAGTCTTCTTACGCTGTGCTGGGCTTTCTAGAGCGGCGTGTCAGTCTTGTATACCTGGTCTGAGGTGCGAATAACGATTCGTAGCCGTGTTCGCATGATAGACCCTCATTACAAATAGGACCGCCAGGCGTTCAGTTTTTCCACTGAACTATTCAAATTTTACATTGTGCATCGACATGCTTATACATCATATAAAGGGCAGTTTGACACTCTCGACATCCATTCCACGATGTTCTGTGCGTCTTGACAACCCTCTTCGTCCAATTTCTCAATATATTCAAAATGGTGTTTTAAATCATGTGCGTGGAAGTTCCACTAGTAAAACAAATAGAATTGACGAATTTTCTTAAAAACCATTTTGAATAGTGTTACAGCCAGCGCCAACACAGATTTAAGGGGCACTAAAGTGAATTCTTAGTAGGCTGTTGACGATGGATATTTTTTGTGAGCATCTTGCCAGAAGCACTGATTTCAATCATGCGTCTAGGACGGACTTCTATTCTCAAGTTCGTCGTCACAGCGGGAGAACATATCAAATGGGTTCAGCCATATAACATCAACCGTGATGCTGAACACACGTAAGCTACTTTTCTAATATTCATTGAAAGGTCAAGGAGATAACAGATATTTCGAAAAATTACCCATTCATCAAGAAACATGTTGTGTTTGTAGGTACACGCGCTCTGCATGCTGCCGTCTGGAGCGGTAATTTTGAAACCAAAAGTTTTAAGCGAATGGCACGTTGCCCGCGCGTCCGTCAGTGTGTGCACGTCAGAACGCACTGGTGCACGTCGCGTCAAATTACACTGTAGCCTGCTCCTTGGGCTTGGATAATTTCGAAAAACATCTATACTTCGTTTCACGTTATCTGCGAGCGAAGCCAAAGGTACAAGTACAAGCAGGCTGCCTTGAATAATGCTTGCAATCCACAGGCACACGTGCGAAACAGGAACACTCAGAGCGCTGGGCTCGCACTTCTAGCTTTGACTTCGCTCGCGCAGAAGGCTATACGAAATATATATGCAACTTGTGGACGGCCTTGAGACACACGACTGAGGTGTTTGAAGCATGGTAGGCTTAGGGTTCCTAGGTAGGCTTTGCTTGCTTATTTTTTCCGGCCTAAAAAGAACGCACGCGAAATATAAAAGTATCACGAGACAACGCGCCCTCGTGCCGCGATTGGTGGGTACGTTGTCACGTGGTCGAGCGTCCGACACTTCTTCGCTAGAATAATCTAGTGTGGGTTCGCGTATAGTACCAGCTGAGGTGAGTACAGCACTGACTCAACAATAGTAGGTAACACTTCCCCCCAAACCTCGCTTTTCTCCGACCGATAGGCTTCTACGCCTGTGACGCGTGATGAAGCGTTTTCTTCCGAAATGCGGTCGCTGGGTAAAAAGATGAAAGGGTGTGAGGGGGAACGAGCTATAAGAGAGGAGGTTAAGATAGCGGTGGACCGACGCACCGGCGTTTCAGAGTCCGTTCAAGGTTGATACGCCACGTGGCGTGAAAGTCCGGAACTAGGCCGGCATGTCCCAGAAAGCTGGCCATGATCCACGTTCTCGGACGAACGGAGGGGGCAAAAACACATGAAAACTGATCTTCAAACCTTTCCAGACTCTCGTGGTACAACCCCCGTCGCAGCTTTGACGAGAAAGCAGGTTTTTAGAGCGCAGCTCTTAGGCGCCCGTTTCCGGCTTGAGCGGCGTCGCCGTCGCCGTCGGCGTCGGCGTCGCCGTCGGCGTCGGCGTAACCGCGCGGTGCATTATGGGTAAATTTCCCAGCTAAATCTAGCGGAAAAATTTCCCCGCTAAATCTAGCGGAATATTTTCCCCGCTAAATCTAGCGGAAAAATTTCCCCGCTAAATCTAGCGGAATCATTTCCCCGCTAGATCTAGCGGAAATCTAGCGGAAAAATTTCCCCGCTAAATCTAGCGGAATATTTTCCCCGCTAAATCTAGCGGAAAAATTTCCCCGCTAAATCTCGCGGAAAAATTTCCCGCTAAATCTAGCGGGAAAAGTTCCCCGCTGTCTAGCGGAAAAGTTTTCCCGCTAAATCTGGCGGAATATTTTCCCCGCAAAATCTAGCGGAAAAATTTCCCCGCTAAATCTAGCGGAAAAATTTCCCCGCTAAATCTAGCGGAAACATTTCCCCGCTAAATCTAGCGGAATATTTTCCCCGCTAAATCTAGCGGAATATTTCCCCCCTAAATCTAGCGGAAAAATTTCCCGCTAAATCTAGCGGAAAATTTTCCCCGCTAAATTTAGCGGGAAATTTTTCCGCTAAATCTCCCGCTAAATCTAGCGGAAAAATTTCCCCGCTAAATCTAGCGGAGAAATTTCCCCGCTAAATCTAGCGGAAAAGTTTTCCCGCTAAATCTAGCGGAATAGTTTCTCCGCTAAATCTAGCGGAATATTTTCCCCGCTAAATCTAGCGGAATGTTTTAACCGCTAAATCTAACGGAAATATTTCCCCGCTAAATCTAGCGGAAAAATTTCTCTTCAGGTCAGGTGACCCCCCGAGGTCACGTGACACCCCCAGGTGACGTGTCCCCCACGTGACCTTGGCGAGGGGGTCATGTGACCTTTCCAAGGTCACGTGACCACCCCTCCCCCCCCGATAACACGTGAACCTCAGTACCCTTCCCTCCTCCTCAAGAGCTGCGCTCTAATTCGGCGTTACAGGAAGTTGTAAACGGCTTTGATTTTTGTCTCGTTTTTTCCAAGGCAACACAGGAATGCATCTCTGGCACGGCGACTTCTCCCCACCGCCACAGACCGGAAGTGCGTCCGGCGCGCCACCACCGCGGCGTGACGTAGGAGAGTTGAGTTGGCGTATATAGCTACCTACGGTAGCAGAGTTGGGCATTCAGCCTCGGCGGGTGGCCGTAGCGCCGGCTTTCCTGTACGCCCTGGATGCTTTTTTTGTGAATAGCTGGGCGGCGCGCGCCGCCGCGCGTGGAAATCAGGAAAAAAGGCGAAAGCAGGGGAACATACGCCGGGGCGCGAGCAACGTCAGCGGAGCGACCGTAAAGGTGGCTTTCTTGCACGGCGCCGGATGCTTTGCTCCTCACGTGATGGATCTGGGCGCATAGCGGCGTGGCGGCGCGGGGAAAAGAAATGCGCAACTCTGCTCCCCCTTCGGGGGAGCATATCGAGGAACTCTGGGGGAACCTGGTATTCAACGCACAGCATTTGCACCGGCGAGGACTCGATACACACTTGTTCGCTCGGGAGAAGTGTGTTTCGGCGCCTCGCCGCAGCGGGGCGCCAGTCACGTGGCTCTCCTGTCATCTGTTGTCTGCCGCTCTACCTTCTCAGTTTCGGCGGCCGCGTCTCGTGGCGATCTGCCAGGCTTTCTCAGTATAGAGGACGCTATGCAAAAACCCGTGCCGGGAAAGGGGCTTTCACGCGGTCCGGAAAAAAAAAATGCGTTCGGAACAAAATGGTCAGACGCTTATTTTGTTACGAACGCTCTTATTCACGCACTTTACGGTGCGTGAAAGCGACGCCGATACCCGACGACTTCGCCGTGACTTGTTGCAGCTATCGCTGTGATTATACTGTGAATTAACGCGGTACTGCCAAATCTTTTAGAGTGGAGTTTTAAAGCATCTTAAAACGAAGTTGACAAAATTTTATTGCAAATGTCGGAGTACTTCGGTTAGGTGTTTTAAAGGGGCCATGAAACGAATTTTGGACTGAAATGAATGAGTTTAGATTGGGGCTTTACGAATTGCATATTGTTTAGCGGGTCTGTAGAAAGAAGGTAGAAAGTCACAAACCTGATTTTCGTTGCGAACGTTTGAAAACATAGCGGTCTATTTCGTACCTCCTTCCCTTCGAAAGCTATGTCTTTACACTGTGATACATCCGCGGTACTCAAAGCACGTCACCCGGTCCCCAACACACGTCACACGACACCCGACCTCATTATATTCCCTTCACCCCCAAGCTGACAGTGCGGTGGGAGCTACGCGCTTGCCGGACCAATCAGCCGCCTCCCTTTCATCACCTGACCGCGTTCTCTGCGCGTGGGTATGCGCGAGGGGACGTGATCACGTGGAAAAAGATAGAACAGTTGGTGTCCCAACGAGCACGTGCCTTTCACAGTACTCTGAGCTCAGAGGTGAACGGGGTGGGACCAGTAACTTTTGTTTGAATTTTGAGTGACGGGCTAATCTTCTAGAGGTAGGACGGTAGTGTCCGGGTACAGAAACGAGGGTTCGAGCAAGAGCGAATTCTTCCTTCCCCTCCTCTTGAACTCTTTGGTACGCTGCGCGATTTGTGAGTTGAGGAGAAAAGCTACGAAGGAAAAAGTTTAACAATCGTTTCATGGCCCCTTTAAGCCGCAGGCTCGTACACCATAAACGCTGCAGGCATGATGTCATCTGCGGACAGGCCTCGAACATGTTCGAAGCGCTTCCTACACGCTTCGAACACGTTTGCAGAGAGTATGACCAATGTGATACAAGGACTGCCTTAGACTGTGTCCGCAGACTTGTCTCTTGTGTGATGTATTTGTAGTATGAACACTGCTTTACACCGCATTCCCACCTGGCTCGTGTTTGAGCCGGTCCAGTGCGCCATTTAAAGGACGTCTGAAGTCGAGCTCCTGCGCCACGCGAGGTGCAACAAACTATACCGCAAAAAAGCAAACCGACGACCCGATGAAATGATGGGACTCTCCCGCTCCCCCACGCACCTGGTATTAAAAAATATAGCCTCAAATAACGGCGCGGGCCGGGCGCCAGGAGATGTGCGATCCACTCGGCAGAGGAAAAAGAGGGGGAGGGGGGGGGGGGGGTCGGGGAAGGTGGGACAGGAGCAGCAGCGTCTCTTCTCCAAACAAAACCGATCGGAGGTCGCGGGCTTTAAATAAAGCCACGCCGGAAGTGTCCGTATTGTAGGCGGGGACAGAACCGGGCCCGGCT
The DNA here is from genome assembly GCF_016920785.2 of Ixodes scapularis. Classification (NCBI taxonomy): domain Eukaryota; kingdom Metazoa; phylum Arthropoda; class Arachnida; order Ixodida; family Ixodidae; genus Ixodes; species Ixodes scapularis. The sequence goes on from NW_024609835.1 coordinate 17,111,459, forward strand.
GCTTGTCGACCTAGCAAACAACGGAGCTGCTGAGAGGCCCACAGCGACACAGCCAAGTTTCGATTTGCTTGCGGGTCAGTGGCAAAAGTGTCTGCATACGGCTGGGTCGGGGTCGAGAAAGTCCGTCGATGCAATCCTGCCGATCCGATATTGCCCGGCCACTGAAAGCTTAGAGGGAAACTGAAGCGGTTCTGTAATTGAGAACAACAACAACAATAAACACACTTAAGTCGTCTTCATTTGTACTCACGAATATTGAGATTATGTTTCGACTGCGTGCCCGGAGGCTGCATACAATCATTTTCAAAGACCGCTGAAGCCCCTCCTCCCCCAGAGCGTGACGTCGTATCCAGAGTTTTCGGAATTTCCGCTCTCGCGCATCTTCAGAGCCTATCAAAGTTATGCACGCGCAATCTCGTTATTTTCAAAAAGGGACAGAAAATTACGTCACTACCGGTGTCAGTGCGGGGGAATATTTCCTTTCGTTCCGTTTCCTTTCGTCACGTGGGTTCAGTAACGTGGGCTCAGTCTCGTGGGTTCCGTATCTGGTATGCGGGACGTAAAAATAATAAGATATTTAAACCTCAAATTTGCGAGAAACAATAGGTGAGGCAAAACAAGAATGTGTCGCAATCACGCATTTTTCGTAAACACTTTTCAGTGGAGTGGGGAGATCAAAACGATGTTTTAACGCATACCAGAAGTGACGACATTCAAGATGGCTGCCCCCCTGTGGATAAGGTGTATAAGCGATTGCAAACAAGGCAAGTGGGCGCCGCCATGTCACTGCTCGCGCGGGCAAACCAGTGCAACTGCAAGCTTGCCAAAGCTATGCTCTCGCGCACCCTGTTTGTACCCATGGGGCATCAGTCGGGGCGCCATGCTTGCAATTGTCTATACCTGGCAAGCTTGCAACTACACGCGCTGCCCACACGATCGACAAGCGCTTGGCGGCCTCAAGATCTGGGAGTGAATGAAATCCCTGGATTCTGGGAAAGTAGCGCCAAGCTCCATAGGGTCGCCATTTTGGTCCGTGAATGAGCAATTTCTTCTGGACACCTCCGTTTTTGGGAACTGCTCATCATCGATTTCCAGAAGAACATAACTACCCTATGATCAACCTCCTTCTTCTGCATTCTTATCGGCTGCACCCTTATCGACTGCGATCAGAAGGTGCCCGGCACATGCTCTGCTATTCTTGAGCCTTGAGTGGTTATAGCGTTTAATAACAGAACAGTGTGATAGCCTCGTGTGCAGGGTAACGTGGTTCTAAGCGGCGAATGAGGTGGAATATTATCGTCGTAGCTTGAGCTATCTAGTTCTGCAGCTTTTCGGGCATATCTCCGCATTATACTATAAACGGCATTACGAAATTGAAATCGACGATATTCCCCGAGATGTGTCCTGCTTACTGCTTGTTTGTAATGTCTCTCTTTGTTCCTTAGAGCCCTGAACCAACGGCATAAATTGACTGTATACGTGACTACATTGAACATGGATTGACCAAGCCCGGGCGAAACCTTCCAGGTTTGGTCGATTTATATCTTCAATTCGTCCTGGTGTATCGCGGTGATTCCGTTCGAACGTCGGCAGTCATCACTGCGCTTATGGGCTTTTGTACGGTTTTCATGAGCGTGATATAATTTTCTATGTGTACGTGCGGCCATATTGCTCTATGCGGGGTAGCGGTCACGTCTTTACCGATTAGCCTTGTGTGCGGATTTTAATTTTTTTTCTCATCTTGCGTACTTTGTAGCTTCCAAACTTCAATCGCTCCGGAAACTCTTTGTTTTACCTGATCGAGTACCACTTGCCCATGTCATTTATTTGTATGATAAGTAAATGGTTTTACCCTCACGCGTAACCTTCTTAATAAAATTAAATGGCGCCCTCATATCCTCATTTTTATCTGGAATATGATAAACATTATATGCTTCAGAAATACTCCTCGAAACACCATGCTTCACAAACGTAAAAATGACCCCGAAACGAAATAAAAACAATTTCCTGCTTTAAAAGGGGGATTTACCGTCCTTCTCAGATACGGACATACACACAAACACACATGCCCAAAGACACGCGCCGGAAATATACACAACCACATACATGCGCACAAACACACACATATGTACACACAAACGATGCACGCGCACTCGCATACAAAAACAAACGCACACACGCAGGCACGCACCCAATACAGACACACAGGCGCGCAGAAAATAATGCAATCCCGTTGCCGTCCACTCGGTTAGTTTGGTCATGGTCCAGTCGCCCGATGTACCGCTGAGTCACCGAGATAGGCAAGCTTTACTCCGCCCGCTTCCAATAAAGTGTTCGACCGGCCGCGGCCACAGCTCCGGTCTGTCGGCCAACAAAGAGCGCGAATCGCCGCCTTCGATCGAGCGACAGAATAGATTCAGCAGGGCTGCGCGTATAGTAAAAGCCGAGTGACTCAGGAGCAAATCGAATCCAGAGAGAGACAGACGACAGGCTTGGAGGCCCCAAAGACGGCAGCAGGGCATGTGTATTTTGACCCCCGCGCTTGCGCTTCCTTGGACCTGCAAATGCCGCATCGGCCGCACGGCTCGGCGGACTGAAGTCCCGTGCGCCTCAATTGAGCGAGTTCGAAAGAGGAGTCGATTAGGATCTGGAATCGCCGTCGTCGTGTGGGTGAGTTACAAAAGCGCAAAAGGAGACCTCTCCACCGCTTACACTCCGGGCAAAAAAATGCTGAGTTTCACTGAGCTGCGAACGCGTGCGCTGCGTCTGATATGCCGCACAAGAGAGCTACAGCGGATGTTCAGAAGGCGTTTCACAGCCCAGCAGACAAAGATGGCAGAGCGCAGAAGGCGACGAGGGTAGAATCGCTTTCTGCACCAGTAGGGCCGATTTCTGCGAAGTTCTCAAGCAGCGTCAACTCAACCAACCTCGCGCAGAAAAAAAAAAAAAAAGCGTTGGATCGCGATGCATTCGGCGTGCGTGATCGGTTTAGTCACGGTGGTTTAGTCGATGATAGCAGACGCACAAAGGCGATATGAGCGCCATGACGTTGCACTTTTGGCGCTGCTTCATTGGTCCTGTGGGGTCGTAGCGTCGGCTGCTGTCGCATTTAAAGTGCTGTCGTGTTCGATACGTGTGACAGAATACTGCACAGCGATACACTCGGAATACGAATCGTCGGTCTTATTTTAATCGGCTCAACCGACGAGAAGGGCGATCGGGGTTGCGCCTCGACGGTCACGCTGAAGAGGGGTGGATTCTAGTAATTTTCCGCCGAGACTATGGACTTACTGACCGCTCTTCTCATTCGTTTACTTGTCTAGAGGAAAACCAGCGATCGGGGGTTCGAGTGACTCGCGGCGTAGTATACGGCGAGAAGTTGAGGGAGAGGATTGGACGGGAGCGCGCGGAGACGCCATAACGCCGAGCTCCAAGTGGAATGATGAGTGCGTTGAGGCAAAGCCTTTGTCTCTACCATAGCATGCTCTATACTCACAAAGCCTGGCAGTTCGACGACGGAGCCATAGGGTGCCCAAGGTCGCAGATATGGAGCGCGACGATGTGGTATCACAGAGCATCAAAGAGCCATTTCCTCGAGGAACCTGAACGTCAGCGCACAGCTTTTGCCGCGGCGAGGACCCCAAACACGCTTGTTCGCTCGGGAGAAATCTGTTTCGGCGTCTCGCCGCAGCGGGGCGCCAGTCACGTGGCTCTTCTCTCTCATCCGTTGTGTGCCGCTCCACCTTTTCCATTTTGGCGGTTGCTCCTCGTGGCAATCTGCCAGGCTTTGCGAGCATATAGGACGATATATTACTCTACTCACTCTTAAGGCTCTGTAAAGGCTCGTCCACACAGTTGCGTGCCAGTGCGACTGCAACCACTCGCACTTCGTTAAGACTGCTTGCGTCGAGCTGTTGCTATGGCGACATTTACGACGAGCCAATGGGAAGTCACTGTGCTGCACGACGCAACGCGGTGCAATGCGGTCGACGCGACTGCGTGAATGAGTCTATATACTCCGACGTCGTTCGTATACAAACGCGGCGCAGCGCGGCGCATACACAAACTGATTGGTCGCAGATATAGAGCTCCTGCTCGACGGGCACTGAAACGCTCGCGTTCTGCTCGATGCCGTATTCGCTGCGCTCAATGTTTGAACGCCGAACGCCGGCGTTCTGCGTTTCTCGTTCGAACACTGGGGAGAGATAAAGGTCTTTGTGTCTCCCCACTCATCATTCTGGACAAAGCTCGAAGTCCTCCCCTCCATCGGTTTCTCGCCGTATGCACTCACGGACTTGTGAAAGACCATACTGATTGAGATTGTAAGAAACGCAGGGCGTGGTGAGCGCCTCATTATTGCTCTTCAGACAACTAGGTTGCGGTATTAGTCGATCACAACGCCCAATCACGAAGTCTGATCATTAGAGGCCATGTTCCATCCGTTGTCAGTTGCTGCCTTTTCTCCAGAGAGTTGCTATCCACTGTTTAACCCTTCAATGTCCGGCGTTGCCCGGGAGCCACGACTCAAGAATGATTTATTTACTTAGGTGCCACGTGCGCCTCAATTAATGTACACCGCCCTCTGACGCGAGAGCAAGTATGGTTGCGCTTGGCAGTAGAGCTACAGTGCACTAGTGTAGAGCGTCGCAATGCAGATTCAAAACAGATCGCTCGTCCTTTCAAATCAAAGCCGACGCGAGGTAGGATAGTTTGCACCACTGGTCTCGAAACTAGAAGAAGAAAAATGGGCGCAAATATTGCCAAATCTGGTTACACCTTTCTCTAGTGTACAAAATTCGAAATGCACCTGTGCCTTTTCCCAAATCGTAACTGCTCTCAGTCGTTCGACTTAAATTAGTGCTACGAATGCCCAATTTTACTCACAAACAACATAAAAACGTTTAGGAGAAAAGGTGAATTGACCCGATGTCTGTTATTCTGCGTGTACTAAATTCACTTCAAGTTTTGTAGGTCTGCAGTATTACAAGTAATGTTTTGGGCATGAAAAGGTGAATTTTCAGATAATTGTAGATCTATTCATTCGCTCGTGTTTACGTGTTAAATTTAGGGGATGGAAAACTTGGATCCGTATTTAACGACCGGCTATTTCAAGACCAATGTGGGCATGTGAGCTGAAGTATGAACACCTGGAAATACGATACTACGACTGAAAATTTAGAATGTACATTTCACGACACTTTTATTGAGAATAATTCTGTTTTCTTTGCTCCTTGTTTCTCAATATGCAAGGACTGCCATCAAAACTACTCTACCGATGGAAAGTGCTCAGTCGGGGTGACAACCCTACTGTTACATTTCGATGGTCCCCAGTGCTCTCTGGAAGTAAAAGGCGAAGGAGGGTCGTGCTCTGCTAACGCTGCCGTGCAGCGTACGTTTCTTGTAAAACGACTGTGGATATAATCATATAAACGAACGTTCCTACTATCATCATGTAGTGCGTACATCTATCTACGAGCGCGCGAGCCGATAAATATTTCCGAATTTCACGTTTGCACGGTAAAACTTTAACCGCTGCGACCGCCTTATGAGACACTTCAGTGACCCCGATTCCGAATGCGCGGTTGGAACGTTAACGATATATGTGTCGAGCATTTCAAAACGCATTGAATGTTCAGCTGTTATCGCCTGTCTGGACACTTTGTCGCCGCCCGGCGCGGAGAAACCGTTTGAACGTCTTTCCGCATCCTCTCTGAGAAAGGAGACGTGATGGGCGTACCCCTCGATGGGGCATCGCCCGGCGCACCGCCGTCGCCAAGACAAGGAACGCCGGCCACCGCTGCGTTTTATGGCCCTTCCGTCGCCGCTATCTCCGTGCAGTGGCGCAGCGTGTGTTGCCTAATTGCTCAAAAGAAACGTAACGGATATGCTGACAGAATAAACGACGTATCTTGTTTGCGGGCAGTTTGTTTTCAACGTTTTCGGAGCTTATGGGCGCAAGGTGGCGCCTAACGAGATGGTAGTTTTGTTTTTATCTCATTGACAGCGCTGAGAGACACCGGATCGCGGTGCTTCCTTACTCAGTCATTTGGCATCTTCGAGAATATCGTCGCAGAAATTGCGGGTTTTTTAATCGTTTCGGTTTCTAGAACATGACACTTACTCGAAAGCAGGTTTACCTTTTTCCGCACGTCCACTTTCTACAAATTCGGCAGGGGTCAATAGACCTTCTCAAAAGCGTGCAGCGTTTTCCCCTGTGCCGAAAGGAATGCCGGAAGAGGTGTGTACAGAACCAGTTGTAGCAAACGACGGAGGCGAAGGAGGAATCGAGGGCGAGCGGTGGAAAGGGCAGGCTTGCAACTGCGGAATCCTCTTTCGCACTCTTCGGTGACACGTGGTCGATGCTGCGGGGGCAAGAAGGAGTGTACAAGATATAGTGCGCTGTTTATTGGTATTTTCTTTAAGCATTTCATCGTGTAACTATTCGCAAGGTAACGCGTCACTTGTAACGCGTCACGTATTAGTCTCGCTCTATGCGCAACTCCAGAGGAGGAGACTCCGTCAGCGGCGAAGACGCGATATTTAGAAACGGGGATCTCGCACCTGTCCAAACGCGCGGTGAAAGCTTCCGCGGCCTGGTGTCAAAAATGTGAAACGCAGGAATGGAGATGTAATGCGCACCGTTCGAGTCGCGGAGTGCAGTTATCACGCGAGCCCTGAGCTTTCTGGAACACGCGACGCCGAGCGATGTCGTTCGCGTGCCGGCGCCCTCTGAATGATTAAAGGCCCTGTCACACTGAGGCAACAGTTGGACAACTCCATCCGGCAACACGGGGAAGTCGTGTTGCCGGCGACCCTGTCACATCAAGGCAACAACAACAGTCGGGCAACATGTTGCTGCCGCCCGGCAACCGTGTTGCCCGATTTGTTGTCCGACAACCCTGTCACACCGCGCTGACGGCGAGGACAACACGGGGAATACTGCGCCATCTTGATTGTTTACCTTCGTTCGTGTGCGGCGCGGAATCGCTGGAAATGTGACTCTACAAAGTGCTAGTGCGCTCGAAGGTCCGGGAATTACCACTGTACAACATCAAACAGTGACTGTGATTAGAAAACTTGACACAGGGAGTATTTTTCGCTCTTTATTTTATCGAAATGTTCTTCATTCGCTGAAAAAGCAGATAGCCCTAACCGAGGAAAGTGACATCGCTGATGTAGGTTCGGGATTTACGCCACCGTATGAAGTGATTCTGTCCGGTTGTTTCATGCAATTCCTATTTCTACTGTAAAATTGCGTTAGCACCGGCAGCACCCCAAAGCGTCTTTTGTAGCGTGGTGTTGAACTGAACTGACAGTGCTTCAAAACTGCGACACCGACACCAAGTGCCTAGGAACAATCGGTGAAATAAATATTTTTCAACGCTGTCTACTGGCCTACCGCTGCTACGTGATCGCTTCATTCCCCCAAAACGTCCTGGGTATTTTGAAAACAAATCAGGTGTCTGGTAGCGGCTGTTTCCAAGTTCCAAGCATCAACAATCATGATCAGAATGGTCGTTTTATGCTTCGATTTTTTAATCTTAGGTTTTCTGGATTATTTTTATTATACTTTATTAGTGTGTGAGTAGGCATGCCATTTTATTTCACTTTCCGTAATGTGCGCTGGTCTCTCGGGAGTTCTTATTTCAAAACCAGTCTGAACGTTGACGACCGCAGCTGTGACCATTTCGAAAATCGCTTTCCGTAACTACGCAGCAAAAACATTAATCGAAAATATTTTAGCTGCACGCCAGCCCTAATTATTGTTAAACAACGTTTTCTAAGCCTTTGTTTGAGTAAGACTTTATTGATAGGGGACTAACTCTACCACCGAAGCTATCTATGTTGTCGTGTTGCCGGCGCGAAATTCGCCCAGCCAGCGATCAGGGCAACACTCGTTGTCCAACACAAGTTGCTGCTGTTTTTGTTGCCGAAAGCTGTCATACCGAGGCAACATTTTAGTTGTCGTCCATGTTGTCGTGCTGTTGCCGCGGTGTGACAGCTTTGTCGGACAACACGGGGAGCAAGCAACAAGTTGCCCGACTGTTGGACAACGTGTTGTGTTGCTGTTGCCGTCGTGTTACCTCAGTGTGACAGGGCCTTAAGCGATCCGCGAGGTCGGGCACCCTGCGGCTACTTTCCCCTTTCCAGTCCCAAAGGCCGCGCTTCCCGGCGCCCCTCAAATCCCTCTTGAGCCGTCGAGTTTCGAGAGGGGGAGCCAGGTGTGCCCCAGATGGGCTAGAGGGCCTAGATTTTAGAGAGGGTACAACTCGAACACAGAAGAACGTTTGCAATTTGATGGCGGACGCCTCCTGCACCGATGGGTTGCAAGTTCGCATGCGTTGCGTCGTCACATGGCAAATGGAAAAGCGGGCGGAGGATAAGAGACGTTTCGAGATGATCATCGCTTCCGTCACGACCTCGCAGCTAGTTTTGCAAACGCGACTCATGAAACACATGATCCCGATCGAGCAGTTGGCAACACTCCGGAATCTAGGCACACTAAAATGGGCGCGGAAGTACGCAGACCTGCCCTTTCGTGAGCTCGTCGACCCCGTGCATCTCGGTGCACCCTGGGCTGACAGCGCAGTGGAAGCTACGTGGGAATGGAAAGGAACGTGGATCACGAGGCGAAAAAGACCGAACTGTACGTCTGGTCCAGCGAGCACGGAGCTTCTGCCGCACCATCACCATAGGGCTAAAGAGAGGTATACCGTATTTCCTCGAATAATAACCGCACTATTTATGAACAAGGACTTTGCGTCTTCTTTCCCACAGAACACATATACAGTCAATCACTGCGTTGCGCATAAATAACACAGCCAATGACCAGATCGAGAACACGATTTTCCATACAAGTGCAATCTTCACAGATGGTATCTTCGCACGAGGACGTTATCTCTGTCCTGTAAACAGCTGAAATCATGCCATCGATCACGGTGATTGCCAATCTGTGTTCTCCGCTGATAAGCTAACCCTCAGGTTTTCTTCATCAACTGTGAGGCTATTACTTGAGTAAAAACGGTACTCTGTGTCACAGTGCGATGACCCGCGGGGTGTGGCTACGAGCCACAGCAGCCAATCCAGCACATCTCACGTGTGACGTCACTACGCGCCGCAGGTGTGACCCTAACTCTCCCTGTATGGTCACGTGACATTCGCACGGTATTGAATTGGCCCGGTTGGTTCGTGGCGTCCTTTGCAGTCCACCGGTAGTTGAAACGCTCCTCGTGACCTCGGAGGAGGAAAGGAAAATGAAACTGACCTCGCCTTCTATTAGTCTCCTCCGCGTTTGATACCTTTTTTGGTAACGAAGTTTCTTTTGGCGTTTTTTTTTTTCTTTTCGTGACTTCGGTAATTTATGGACCCTCACGATGGAAGAAGCGAAGTAGGAGTCTTCGCATGCGAAATCGCGAACACGGATCCGCTTTTAGATCGTGTTTCTTTTCAAGGTGTTCGTATGAAAGGTGGAAATATGAAATCATTTGGCAACTTTTTTTTACTAGCTCGCCGATCACGGCATATTAAGGAAGGAAAAATGAGATCTCGCCCCCCCCCCCCCCCCCTACTTTGCACTAGCTCGGCGTTCAACGCAAATGATTAGTTACGTATAACCGTGGGTATCTTTAAATATATATATTTTCTTTTGCAGCCCAATACCTATCGCATAACGCTCTTCAATTTGGTACGCCTAAACAAAAAAGCCAAAAAAAAAAAGCAATGAAGACAATAAAAGTATTAAAAAGACAGGAAAACACAAGGGTTACTTCTGTAGGAATTATGCCTAGATTATGATATCATTGCAATATCTAACTAAAAGGCGGCACGAAAAATTGTCGCGGAAATGTCGACATGATGTGAGTAGAGGCTGTTATTATATCTCAGAATCAGAGAAGGCGAACGAATATTATACGTATTGTGAACAGACATCCAGACAAATAAAATGTCTGCTAGAGCATCGAGGAGCAAAAGAGTTAACTTTGCTGATACGCGAAGCCTGTTAAGTGGCACAATGCATCAATGACTTTAACCTTACGCAAAACTTTTATAATTTCTTTTTTTTCTAAACCAGAGATGTTAACAATCTATAAATCACCATACTAAAAAAAAAAAAAAAAAGAGAAGAGTCTGTTAATTGATTACGAGAACGAATTCTAACTTTCAAATTTCGTCTTTACACCTTTTTCTCTAATAAAGAAGGCAAGGCAGAAAGAATAGAGCAGAGAAGCGTCGCTTGACTGAGCCTCTCCTTTCCGTCAGCAACTGGAGAAAATATTATGCGAGGCGCGAGGTTATACCTGCATTCAAGCCACCAACAGCGCGGTGACAAACAGGCGAGAACAACATGAACAGCACTGCCAAAAGTCATACGTCCAAAACCTGAGAGCAACGAAGGCTGCTGCGTTTACTGGCATCTTAAGAAACCCGGGGTGTGTTGAGTCCCGATCATCTCACTCTCGCTCCGTAGCCAATAAGAGAGCGGCCCATAAGAATGCCGAAGGAAGAATGACGAAGCAAGGAGCCTGAACATAATAAAACCTCTGTTTTTTAGGTTTTCATTGATTACAGCGGACACTCTCGTTCTATGCGAATGTAACGTTTTCCTTTGGAGGTTGTGAAGTCAGTAACGTAGTTCGGTGAATACGCACGAATGTAACGAGTAGATCTGTATTCGGGCAACATCATTAGAGAAGTGGACGTTTCTGGAGTCAGCTTTTCGAGAAGGCCGGATCCAAAGGCAAGGGAAGAGCAATTAAGGAAGATTTACGTCCCTATAAGAAATAGGGGATTAACGGAAGGATCGCGCAGGAAGAGTGGTCGAATAATAGATGAAACAGCAGATCACGAGAAAGCGCAAAAAAGGTCGACAGTGCCCAACTGAGATGGCCCGAGAGAAGTCCCAGGGGTCAATCCATTGGACTGCATTGGATTAATTGTGTTCGTTTACACTGTCAGGCGCCTTGCTTGTCTACCGCCTCGTGATGCGATCGGACTATAATCACTGCTCTTCCTTTAATTAGTTTAGCCAATGAGACGGGCGAGTGGTTTCGCGATCCCAATGACATGGCGTTTCAGCAATGAGGCCCACCATTTTACTGCTGAAACTTCACTGCCATTGGATCCGATAGCTATCACTCTTATCATAGACTAAACTGCTTCAAAGAAGACCGATAACCAGTGTTCTTAGTGCATCGCGAGATGCCGTATTCACTTCGGAACGCCTAAGAGTATGGACTACAAAGCAGCTGTGCTCGTTGAGTGTCTAAGGATGCATTAAAGGGCACTCTGCTCTGACCAACAGTGAACAGATTCAACGCGTTTTAATAGGCACGGGATTGAAAGTCACGCCTAAAAAATTTCTTTCCCATGAAAACTATTTAGCTAGTTTGAAGTTCTCGCTATCGATGAAAGCAGATATAGGAATATATCATATATTTCTTTTGTATTTAGTTTACTTTTTTTTTCTAAGTCTTCGACAAAAAAGATAGTACATTGACAGGTTGCGACTCAACAAGTGTGTCCTTTTTTTCTTCTTATAGATGAATAAGATGTGTATTCGTTCGTGCAATGCTGCGTTGGTGTGTGCAATTATAGTCTGATTTGCCATCAGAAATGAGCCGCGCCAAGGAAAATAGTAGTAGTCAGAGAATAGATCAAGAGTAGCGTTATACAAAAAAAAGCTTCCATAATAAAGACTGATAGGAAGACAATAATGTGGCCAAGCGCATTTAAAACATACTCGTCTTATACGTGCACAAAGGTGGGAAGTACTGATATAGTGAAAAGTTTAGTGTAGTAAAGATGTTTCTTATATATAAAAAAAAAATCTGAATTTACTTTAGTGAGGCTTTACTCTTGCTCGAGTTGCAAATGCACGCGTGAGCATATAATTAAAATAATAACAGCCAGAAATGCCTTAGTTCGTTCAGAGCATTGAAAGCAAAACTGGACAGAAAAAATCCTTACAGACCAGTGTATTCATTGACGACTAATGCGTGCGGCCGCCTAAAATCAGAAGCGGCTAAAATGGCGTCGGCGGTCGTCATTTCAATTACCAATGTACATATTTCCCTCTCAAGGATATTGCAGCCCGCTGGCAAAATTTCGCATCGTTTGAACTCTCCAAACCTTTACGCACCGTTCCGATCGATTGCAGGGTTCATCAATATTTGTCTCTGATATTGAATAATCCGAGAGTAACTCGACAACAAGGTTTCGGGTCTCCTCAAAGTAGATTCCAATGACCAACTCACTGTTGATAGACACGTTTGTCGTAACGTCAAAACTGCGGGCACTGCGACACTGCCCATGCATATGCACAAGGCTATCTCACCATTAGTGTCAGCGAAGCCGAAGCATTACCTGCGCGAGCACACTGCCTTGAACTATTCATGCACCGTACATGCACACGTGCTCGACAGAGCGGTTTGAAGCGCGGGGTTCTTTTATCTTTTGTTACGCTCAAACTTATCCTTACACAGACGTGCCAAATGCTTATAATTTGCGCGTAATACTCTGAAACAGCGCCACCGCAGCGAAGTGACGTCCATATTTTCTATGCAAATCGTGACGCGAGTACGATTTGCCGTAAATTGAATGACGTTCGCCATCACCTTAGTCGCAATGTCAGCCGCTTGTATATCTATACTGCCACGCGATGCACTTGGAAGACTACAAGAAGCATGTTAAGTGCGGATGCGCCAATAAATGCAGCCTTAGTGGCAAAGGAGGTGGACGCCTCTCTTTTACTGAGACTGCATCGCCAATGGGAGAGCGATATATCGCTCGCCCTAGTTATTTTGAAAACTGTCTAAAGGAACATTGATTGATGGTCTTCCAAGCACTCTGCGTGAGGCGTTCATGCAGTACTTCTGAGAATGCCTGTTTGGTAGTTGTTCTACTCTTTACACTTCCTCTTTGTCTGTTTCTCGATGTATGCAGCGATGCTCAGAATGCACCTGGATTTGTCTGATCAGCGATGGATAAATTCCAGTGATAATAATAATAGAAGCAACAACAAAACATAACAGACATCGAAGTCTGCGATCGATAACTCGGTGCTCCATCACTCGCGAGTGCGAGATCCGCACCTTGGCAGTTTAAAGCTCCACGTTTTAACCGGGGAACTAGCTTTTCCCATCATTGCTGCTTTGCTCTTTAAAAATAAATCAACCGAAGAACCGAATGAATTTGGGCCTTCCTGCAGGGTCCAATGGGCAGAGTTACAAAATTTCAGCACCGAAAGTTTATCTGTCGTATTTTTCGCCTTTATTTTTTTATTATTATTTTTTTTTCTGCATAGCGGTTGGATTTTCGCTGAACACAGACTGATGTATACTATATCTAAAGACGGCCCTCCACCTCTAGGGTCATGTGCGTCCTGCTCGACGAAGCGGATAATCGGAGACTATTATTCCTGCGCGAGTCTCCGGCGCGCGTGGAATGTTGTCGGACGGGCGTTAGTGGCATTGGCTCGCCGCTCGGACGCACCTCCGGACCGGTACAGGATGGGTGTAGTCGCATAAGCCACGCACAGTAAATTTCTTCCCGTTTGTAGCGTCGATTCCGTTATAGTGACGCACACAGATGCGCACGCACAAACGGGTCGAGGGCGCTGGACAGTAGGGGAGGCGGGAGATAAGGGAACGTACCTCTTGGACAGGCATCCGTATCGGTACGAGGTGAGAGCCTTCGCCTAAGCAACGTACATAGTATTACATTGCCTGAAACACGTCTTTGACTTGTGCGCTTAGAATTTTATACCACCCATGCCTCGAAAGTGGTTTCGAAGTGGCAATAAATGGCGACACAAGACCCGGTGTCATCGTGTCGGATGTCACAATTCTAAAGTTAATCGTAAAAATTCTGACAAAAAAAAAAAAAGACAAGCGAACACAACAGCCTTTGACCTCGCAACGTCCCAACTTTTGACTGCCGAAGCTTTCGTGAACCGTCAAGCCGGAGGGCGACCTTCAGTAGAACAGGCGTTCGCCGTACCCACCTTTGCTGCTGTGTCACTACCGCGATCGTTGCAGGCAACATCATAACACTTCTATGATGTCATTAGGCGGACATGGAGGTATCGCAAACGAGGACGCGGTAAACGCAACAATCAGAAACGCGCTGGGGGCACCAATAGCACTTGATCAATATACCAATTCAGTTTTTGTCACAAAAAAGGCAATTGTATGGAAGAGAGCTATTGGAGGTATGGAGAATTCAGGACTCATGAACATTCAAGAGCGAGGGAGAATCCTGAGCAACACATTATCGGGTATCCTCGAGGTTTTGTGCTCCCAATGCACTCGAAACAGCGATCCATGGATTCTAATTTCATTACCCCAGCATCTGACTGGCCGAGCGTGGTTCCGTTCCACAAGTTGCACGCTGCCTGAGCTACAAACAAGGGGACCGTCACTTTCGTTACTGAAAGAGCACAGCCGTCGAAGAGGAAAAAATCGCCTTCCTTATTGGTTGGAATGATTAAAGGAAGACCGATGATTGGATTATGATCAGATGCAGTATACACTCAAGAACTCCAGAGGACGCTGGAACAAGGTTTGCAAAACGCGAGATGTTTCGGACTTTATCGTGTATTTTTTTAAACCTCGCCTAGAAAAATGCTTTGTCGAAGTTTTGTTATAGCATAGACATATTTCGGCGAGTTCTCGAATCATTGTTGCTATTTTTAAATGGGACATGATACACATAGTCGCACTTTGCTTGTAATAACTTTTTCACCGGATCTGTATTTTTATAAGCTGCTGGTTTCAAGTTAATATAAATTCAGCTAAGCGCGCTTTGCATGGCGACAAGTGGTCACCCTGCAGTTTGAGTCCCGTGAAGGCTTGAGTCACACAACTGTAAAAATATTGGGTATAAAGGAAACGTAAATAAGGATTCTCTTTGACGAAGTTTATTTGTAAGTGACAAATAAAGAGCTGCACTTGAACTCGAACTTTGAACCTTGAACTTTATTACAAGAAAGATGTGCCGAGGACACCAGAAAAAAGCTTCCAATAGGATCCTTGATAAGTTCCGATGTTTCTGCACGTGTAGAACACAATAAATTGAAATGAAACAACGACACTTCCCACTTTAATCAACATATCGGACACTGTTGTTTAGTTACTCAATGAATATCAGGGTGGTAGAAGACGAAGTTGTTAATCAATGTGGTCAGGTTATGAATAAGGAATAGAACTGCGCAATTAAGACAGAAATTGGGAAAGAACGAAAGTTCCTTTCGTCGAATACTGATAATAGATGCACGTTTGGCTAGGTGTAAAAAAATTAGACAGGAAAAATTCATATTCTACACACTTGAGAATTAATGGAAACGTAGTGAACGATAGATATAGACACTGAGAACGTTCACTCAGAAATAACTGGGCTCGGCTCAATCTCTACCCCAGCCCGTTTCAATCTGGATGAGCATCGTACCGGCCTCCGGTCGTGTATTACTACTGCGTGGTGCACGATAAAAACTCCAGGCTGGCGGTTGTACAGCACTGGCTAAATTTCTCATCTACAGCTGGGAAACAAGTCGCCCGTTGAGGCAGACTAAGTTCTGGGGTGTATGAACATACAAACGCCCCAATTGCTTCAGGCAAGGATTGGGGTGAATATTTCTTCGCGAGGAACTTGGAATAGGAATAATTGGCTTTAGTTCTCTCACTCTAACCAATAAAAAAGACGAGAAGTACCGCACCTCAATCTCATGCCGTCCTGGTGGCAAAAGGGCGTTCGTCATTTAGTCCCTGAGACTCACTAAAGAAAGTTGAAAAGTCAATTCACGCCTTTGCTATATATAATTCGAATAGTGGCTTTACCATGCCATGCCAGTTCGTCGCGGAAACTTCATATCGAAGATATTTCATTCGAAGAGGTTTTTTTCACAAGAGTTGTTAGACCGGGGACATTTTATAGCGCGTATTTCATGACACAAGAACGCAGTGCTTAGAACGTCTAAGACATACTCCTTTCATCCTGAGACGCTTTACATTGAAAAAATAAATATCCGAGTATGGAATGCTCCTGGCATGAAGTTCTTTGTGCTGAAGCGTCTTGGTTTGAGATATATTTTAGTATGAAGCGTCCGGGATAAACTGTACTGGGTTGAAGTGTTTTGTCGTGAAATGTTTATTTGATTTCCGTATTATAGTATTGCTAATCACAAAACTCAATGTAGAATACTTTAACACAGTTAGAATTATTTGAAGCTTTTGGTAATAGTATATAAAACATACATTTAATGTGTACCATCTCCTGCGAGGCTGGACCGACGTGCGAAGAGCACCGTTAAAATACGGAGTATACTAAAATTGTGTTACGTTTTGCCATACGTGAGGCGTACTTTTTACGTGATGTACGTAGAAAATGAGTCCACGTTTAGTACATGGCTTTTCTCTAAGTGTACGTAGTGCATCAAACATAAACCTGACTGTGGCAGTTAGTTTTGTACTACATTGCACCTTATATTTGTAGAAAGGTGCAATGTGGAGGGTTCTGAATTTGTTTTTTGAAATGAATCACTATTTTTTGAAGGTAAACCAAGGACTACAATTAACAAGGTATTGTGTGGTATTTATATCTGTTTGGGATAGAAATTAAGCTTGATTGACAATACTTTGGATGTTAAAGCGGCATCTGAAATCCAATTTGCACTTACATATAATGTGGACGTTAATTTAAACGTAAATATTTGAAAAATATATGCTTGGGTGGAAATAAATAATTAAAAACGTGCTTCCAACCATGCCTAAATTGTCAAGGTTCCCCGAGAATTAGGGCACGGTTGAAGCTACTTTTTTATTCAGAATTTAATTTCCGTCTGAGTGTTCAACAGGCAGGTTGATAGATTAAAGAATTCTGCCTTTAATTATTAATGGATCTGCCATGATAAGAGAATCAGGTCTCCTAATTACTTCGAATTATATAGAAACCTGTTTCTACGGGATATATAGGAACACCAGAGAGGTTACTTTTTTGGTGTTTCTCAAGGGTACATATAGTTGAGGAAGATGAGGAACGCCAGAGAGGTTACCCTCTCCGGTGTTCCTCATGGGTCTGTACTTGGACCGATTATTTTTAATGTTTTCATAAACGACCCTAGCCCATCTGTTAGGAACTCAAATTCTGCAACACGCCGATTATATCAAGCTCTTTCGGGAGATATTATTTATTTATTTATTTAATATACCTCAGGCAGCCCTTTCGGGCATTATATTGGGGGGGGGGGGGGGGGCGAGTTACAAAGGCGGAGACAATACAATACAGAATAACACATATGATGCATAAGTCATAGAAAGTCAACAAAGCTATGCCACGATTAATTATTACAATAGTATACGCATGTGTAGCGATAACAAAGAACAACAAAGAAAAGATACTTCGCGCACAATATTTATTCCGGGATAGTGTGGAATACTATTTCACACGACGATTTAAAATTTGCTCTATCTGCAAGTTCAACTGTACACGGAAATAATGAGTTCCGTTCTGAAATGGCAAGCTGTAACGGGGAGATGCACAATTGATTAGCTCTACAATGAGGTAGGCGAAGTTTATGAGCATGATCATGCCTACCGAAAATGCGATGGGCTCGAAGTAATAAACGTTCTTTGATAGAAACATTATAGTACTACATGTCGTGAAGGGACGTGAGACGGGAGACCCCACGCCTGGCTTCCAATAGAGCTAAATGTGCTCCTTGTTTCAGTGCCGACTCGAGTAAGGTGATTAGTCATGAGAAATGAAGCGCGCCCCTTTGCTTTGAACGCTCTCTAATTTAGTTTTCAGATAATCCCGATGAGGAGACCACAGGACGCTAACCTACTCCAGTTGCGACCTGACAAAAGATTTAAAATCTAGCAAACGAGTTTCACAAGATGCTAAAAAAACGTTTGCGTCTTACATGCACCAAGGAACGACTTGTCTTGCCCACGGCATAGTTTATATGATCCTCCAAAGAAAGAGTATCGGAAATCGAAAAGCCCAGGTACTTATGTTTATTTACTTTTTCGATTGGGATACCATTGATTGTGTAGTTGTAATTAATTATAATTTTTTTTTGTTGACACAGTCACAAATTTGATTTATGTTGACACGCTTCTGCCACTTGTCACACCATGAAACAAGAGAGTTAAAAAGGCGGACCCTATTTCGGCGGTCTTTGGCCTTGGAAAAGTCGTAGATTTCCTTGAATTGATTACGAGGGTGCTGAGTTACTCTGTGAAACTTTTCGATGATGTAATATCAGAACGTGAATGGTGTGGTCTGAACATGTTGACGCTTAATCCTAGTAAGACTTGCTATGTCTTTACTTAGGAAACTAAAGCCTATTAATTTCGTTTTGGAACTGGACAATGCCCCGTTGCAAAAAATAGGGTGCTCCCGTGATCTTGGAGTTTATATAGACTCTTCTTTGTCATTCAGAACATATGTCAATAGCATTGACAATACCTCCTTCCGTGCGTCGAGATTTATTTCTAGAATTTCATTTGAACTTTCTATGTCAGCCTGCATAATTCGCTTATACATTTCATTAATTCGGTCAAAGTTGGAGTTTTCCTCCGTCGTATGGAGCTCTATCGGGCTCACGCACCAATAGACGATTAAAATGTCTAAGAGTGTTTCTTTCGAATTTTCTGGAATCACTAAGTGAGTCACACATTTTTCTTAATATGGAATACTTTTAGGAGAAAGTAGTTGTTTTACCTTGAGTGCAAGGCGACGCGACAGAAATTTTATATTTCTTTAAATGCCTTCACGGAGTGATTGATTGCTCTGATCTTGTAAATTCAGCGATTAATATTATTGTACCGATACAATTTTTGCGAATTTTTTTTATACATTTTATGTTAATAAAAGTTTTGAAACTTTCTCCCTGACACGGATTTAGAACTTGTATAATACCACCGACGCTCCATTCCCATTATTGACGTTTTTAATCCAACTTTGGTCGTGTTGAACTTTTTCCTCAATAATCTCCAGAATTCATTGTTATTCTTTTTGCTATATGTATATTGCGCAGTGTTACAAAGGCTAAAGCTGTTCACGAGCACTAACAAATGGACAAATGAATGAATAATAAAGAGAGCCTCTTATTATATTAGGCCTAATGAAGCACGTCATGAATGTTTATCGAGCGTCTTTATGCACAGCTATATTTCTAAATATGCATAACATTCCTTTCTAGACAAAGACTAAACGTCCGGATTAATGCTTTCTTTAGTCCATTAGCATACATTAAATAAAAGCTACTAACGAGCGGATCTTTAAAATTTTAGCACCTAAAGAAACAAGCATTCAAAACTTGGATTGCGTTCATTAAAGGAAGTGCTTTTACGGATGATTATTTTTTTGATACCACCGGGAAATGAGCGGTATATGATTTATAAAAATTTTTTTTTTTCCATTGGAGCCTGAATTTACTTATCTCGATTTCAAACCCGGAAGAGAATGTAAGGCTCAGCCCCTTGACTTTAGTGGTGCCTCTCGTGTTTTGGATGATATTTTTTTTTAATGCAAGATCTCAATGCTCAGATGCTGAAGTGAAGCGGTAAATGCAGTTAAACATCCTCACCCTCAATAGTTTTATCAAAATTAAAGTAAACTTTTAAAGAAAAAAAGCGGTCGTCATCAATGTTGTATTTAAACTTTTTTTCATTTAATATTGTTTTAAATTTTTTTTTCTAGTTATGGTATGCCGGTTTTGTTTTGGTATATACAAAAGTGATTGGTACAAAAATAAAATAAGCACATGAAATAGACAGCCCTTTTTAAATAATGTAGGTATTGTAAATATTTATGGTTTGTTCCGACATGTGTTTCATACAATTGTAACTGTCTGAAAATTAAGATTTTTGAAGCCTCGAAATTTCAGTCGACGTTTCCATCAAATATCATTTTCTTGAATTGCACCTCGTGCAATCCGTGGACTTCTCTTTTAAAACTTCCAGGAATAATTTTTTTTGCCTTTCTTTTGGATTCTTAACAGCTTTATTTTATAATTTTTTAATGTGCTAGGGGCTTTCATATACCGGGCGTTTCTTCCTAAGCGTGTAAACATTTAAAAGACACTGGGAGGAAATATATTTCCGCACAATAAAGGTATCGATCGCGGTGGACGCCAGGACACGTGTACGAAGAAACATTTAATGACTTAAATAAAATTGGCTGAATAACTTTTTAACTTTTCTTTTCAGCTGTCGTATCTCAATTTGAGATTTGCAGCCCCTCGTTAATATAGGCCAAATCAGATGATATAGGCCAGATCGGATGAGTTCTGTCGTCCTAACTTTGCATTTTCTCGTTTCGCCTTTTTCCTTTTTTCTCTCTTCTCAGTTACTTTTGTTACCTTTCCTTTTCTTGATTTTCCCGCCTTTCATCGGATGCTCGCTTTTCGAATTCTAATATGTCCCTTGATAGTTGAAAGACGTGGTTGTATTGTCTTTGTCCTGCATGTTTATTCTTTCTTTAATCTTGACCCGCATCAACAGCCCTTCGTTCAACATTTAAAACAATAGATTTTATAAATATATTATACATTTCAATATGTGTTTTTTTTTCGTTTTGATAAACACCCTGAACACATGCCACGGATATATAAAAAAAGAAAGCTCCTTACAGCCCGGACAATGGTTAAAATCGTATTTTCGAAAACCAACAGAGGCGGAGGGTTTCAACTTTGGTAATCTCTTTTTCAGCAGCCTCGGAATGATCAAAGAACTTTTACTTGTTTTAAAAGGTGTAGCGTAAAGGTGCGAGAGGAAATGAATACGTCACTCAGAATACAACGACGCAAAAACAAGAGAGGATGAGGGGTAAGCCCCGTCACCTCTAAGTCCGAACGTGAGGGATGGAAAAAAGGGTACGTGACCCTCGACTTAAGAGAGGACGGCCACTTTGAGCAGCTCTATGAGGAAATCAATACCGAAATTCGGTTTCGTAAGAATATCGATACTGAACTTGGAATATATATACCTCTTTACTCTGCCCAATTTGAGACGAAATCTCCCGTGTTCATAAATGGAAAGACGTACCCTCAAGGGCTGTGCAGTTTTATTACACTGGACGAGACGACGTTTGGGCCTTCCTGAGACCGTCGCTTGTTCTTAGGTTGACAGCCATAAGAAACTCAACTGGAAATGTTGAATGCAGATATTCCACAATCGTAATAGCGTCTTCTTTACTCCCCTGCATTACCTAAAAAAAGGAAATAACATAAATAAAAAAGAAAAATATATATCCGAAGTTTTCTGCCGCAAAACTTTCCAGAGTTCTTACTAATAGCCGAAAACTGAGCGCTAGTCACGATGTTGAAGTTAAAGCAGTATTTGGGTGGCGGTAAATCCCTCTTTGCTATCGGGGCAGGGTCAATCACGTCGGTAGATTTTAAGGCCCGTTCACACTCTTGCGACCTCTTAGAACTGGGTTCCTTAATACCTCTTACAACGCGAGGACACACTGGCGCCATCTATTGGGTAGCAGTGTAAACTTGGCGGTCCGGCCTTTTTTTGTATTTCTGCCGCGAATTATCCTTTCTTTCTTGGCTAGGAAAACTTTTGTCAACGTTATAAACGAGCCTTTATTTTAGGTATTACGCACATTTGACATCGGAAATACCGCAAAACCTTCGCTCTTGTGAAATGCAGTTCCGGGGTCATCGTATAGATGGCGCCAGCGTGCCAGTGTGTTCTCTCGTCCTAAGGAACTTTAGGAGGCTTAAACAAGTCTCGTCTCTCTCGGTCGTACTCGGTTGCAAGAGTATGAACAGGCCTTCATTCGTAGACGCCGTTCATGTAACTGCTCTATAGGCGCCGATATCTGTGCAAGTATGTTCGTTGTTGGTGGTAGCTCACGTTCTTTGAAACGCGGAATATATAGCTTTTTAGAGGAAGGTTGAAAGGCTGAGTCCTGCTTCCTCTGCAATTTTCGTGTTCGTAAACGGCAAACAGCAGATAAATTTCTAAGGGCACCTACCTGTCTTGAGGACCATACTTTTCTTTCCGCAGTAAATTATGAGATGTGATCTGTCACACCATTCTGAGACACGACACCTCTCCGCGTTTCATTTTATTCAAGTGCATCCGTCTTTCAGTCAAAACTCCGATTGGTAGTCGAAGCTGGCAGGAAGAGCCTGAAAAAGAAACACCTTCTGCTTACCTCCGAGTGTCTGCGAAGTAAGGCGTCCTTCGCTCCGACGCTTTTTTCCAGATAGTTTTTTTTTTTTTAAACTCTTTTGGAGAACCAAACAAAAAAAATTCGAGTTGGAGAGAAAGATGTTGGTTTAGGAGTCGTTTTGCATGTGCTTCATGAGACGTGCCTTTGTACGTGTCTTAAATAAAAATTTAGTAAATTCGATCACGGACAAGAAACCCATTTTTTTTTTTGGAATGTTAGACTTTATCGAGTTCAACATTGGGTCTGCGGGATGTTCTCTGATGTTGTGAGCATAGCGAAGCGGCACACCCGAAATTATCCTTGTCCACGAAGCCTCCTGAGATCGTGCTTGACTTAATACTACTCCGTGCAGTCTATCTACTATATAACAGGCCGTGCGAAGAACCGCGGCGCTTTCGTTTTCTTCACAATCATCAAGTAATAGCCAGGGCGGCTGAATCTGTGCACATCTCCAGTCTTTGGCGTCTTTGCGAAATGAAGCTGAGGTGTCTGTGTTCCGCAACGCCAAGACAATGACGGTTTTGTATACTTTATGCTTCTCCGCTCCTAAAAGTCTTCGACATGCAGTGTGCTGCGTCGCGATCCACTCCGAACATTAAACTTTGGTTGCCTTCGGTCGGTTTAGTCTAAAGGAAAGGCGATCAGTGTTATTATCTAATGGCAGTGTGCTCTCGCCGCCTTTTATTTTGCTGATTAGTATAAATATGGAATCTTCGGAGACTTGTTGGGCCCGCGTTATTCAACAAAGGAACATGTTATCTTCATAGTGTTAGGGTATTGAATAAATGCGTAGGCTAACGGCAGCATATCGTGGTTAACGTTGCACGTTAAGACAGAAGCAGTAAAACAAATAAAAAAGATCAAGCGCGTCGTTCACCGAAGTACTAAAAATGAGCGTTTGTTTTCGTAGTATATGAAATTATATGAATATGTCCAGTGCAAAGGCAAAGATATATAGGGTAACAAAAGAATGTACTTAGAACTCAACTGAAATATATATATATATATATATAAGTATCTGATATGTTTATTGGACACATCTTTTTTTTCTTCAGCAGGACGTGCCTTGGTGCAATGACTGGTGCATGATGTACGATGAGGAATCTGAACAGTCAGACTGCATCAGCCGAATTGCCTCTCTTCACCGTCAAACTCCATACCTAAAGGGCAGACGACCGGCCTCTTGTTTGCTATAGAACAGCGAAGTTTGTTTTGTGTGGCATAGAAGAGCACGTTTCTGCTCCGTTATGAAGCGTTTCCAAACAGCTTAGTGCTTCTTAGGATGCGATGCCGGTAATATCTTCCCTACCGGGACCGCCTCGACGTCGCCCAGCCTGGCTTCGTTAGCGGAAAATGAGCGCGGAAATCCTTCAACGCCGCGCTCGAAACAAAGCAAAAAAAAAAAAAAAAAAAAGAAAATGGGGAAGGGGGGGGGGGGGGAGGGTGGAATATCAATGGGGTTCTTCAAGTACATTCCAGCCCGAACATGACGAGCGAGTCCTGAACCCCTCTCTGGGACGCCTGCTCTGTCCTCACTTCGCCTCGATGATCCATGCTGTAATCGGCGATGCGTAGCTCGCGTCGTACCTTTCGGGCTTTTCTTCTTTTTGTCCCCCCTATCTTTCGTGCGGTTAATCATGATGCACGGATACAGTGTGCAGCCTAGACGAGAGGCTGTTCGTAACTTCGAACACTATACCAGTGTCCGCCATCTTGTTTTTGGCCGGCTGGCAGCGCTATTCGCGTTGGCGGATTAGCGGGGATTGGTGGGAATTATTCTGGCTTGTAATGGTTCGTCAGCCCCGATTATTTCCGTGTTCCAGAGGGCCATAAAGTCGCACAACGGTATATAATATTTTATTTTGCCAGTGGAAAGCGTTAAAGAAGTTAGACAACGGGTGGCTTATTTTGGTCATCCTGTTGTATTAGTTTTGTCTGACTATTGACATCAGCGGGCCGTTAAAAAAAAAAGAAATGCAATACAAGGGTCGTTTTATTTCAAATCGGACAGACTGGTCGGGGTGGGTATTTAATTTTTTTTTTCAATTAAATATATATATATATATATATATGTATATATTTATATATGTATATATATATATATATATATATATATATATATATATAATAGCCCCATGCCTAAAAGAAGCAAAACCGTTTCTAAAAAAATATTTTGTGTGTTTTATTTTGTACGAAGTTCAGTAACTTGTTATGAATACTGAGAAAAATTAAAATGTTTATCATCTTTTTTTGGTAGTAAATTTATTTAATGTTGAGTATCGTTTTGTTATTCACTTGACAAATACACCAAATTCCATTACCAAGTCAAAAATGGACAAACATTGCACCTTTGATGTTCGGGTGACATATTTGGAGCCTTGTATCTCTATATTCTTTTTAATTAGCGCTTACCAAATACTATACTCGTGTAGAACTATTCATGGCCTATATTCTTATGATAATATGTTTGATTGATTTATATTCACGAATTATTTTATATTATTTTTAAACTTTATCAAAATCTAAATTTTGTCATATTTTAGTGCTCTTTTACTTAAAAAAAAAAAACTTTTTTGTGTTATTTGTAATTTTTCTTATAATTTGAAGTCATATTGCTTTTCTCGAGGTGTGATCCGAATCCCCCCCCCCCCTTTCCCCACACTTTGTTTGTTGTATACTTCGTTTCAGCTTCGGTCCGAGCGCGGCCGATGTTATGAGCCGAAGGGCCAATCAAACAGCGAAAGAGGCACAACGTCATGGCGTGCTCTCTGCAGTTGATAGGACCAGCCGGTATTCGCTGTCTCTTTGTGCGTGCTCCTCCGCCGGCTAGCCCTATCAAGCGCAGAGATCACGTTATGACGCGCCGCTTTTTGCAGTGTTTGATTGGCCCTTCGGCTCATAACATCGGCCGCGCTCGGACCGAAGCTGAAACGAAGTATAGTTTCGTTAGAAGTTGTCAAACACACATCAACACACCCGAATCGGCAGAATAATAGTTTCCGCAAGTTGGCTTCGTTGCAAGGTTTGTAGCTTGTAGTTTTTTGTCTTGAAAGGCTGCAAGTTTATACCGTTATAATTAGAAGATTCGTTTTGGGTAAATATTTTATTCGAATTTATGGACGATGTGTATTACTTTAATAAAACACATTTTAACTGGAAATTTGTAACGAATTCGGAGTTTTATCTGTGGCAAATAAAAGACAAACAAACATTTGTGCAGCAGTTTTTTTGTTTTCTTTTTACGTGAGACAATATTCGACTATTGCCGTGAAGGTTTGATGACGCGTTTCCTCAAGAGAAAGCCAAAAATACTTTTTTTTTAGCTTACGCACAAATGTTAGATCGACGAAGAAAAGAAGCGCCATAGTTGTTCGGAAAATATGAATAAAAAAAATAAATAAAAAAAGATTGAGTTTTTAGAGCTGGCAGTCTCGAAATTCGTAGTTTTTCAAATAAATCCGAATCTACAAATTTTTTACCGGCGAGTGTTTTTCGGGGTTCATCGAATTTATCCGAAAACGCTCAATCCCACTTATAAGGAGAGAGAGAGTGAAAGCCAATTGAATGCATAACCGGGCATACAGAGATATCAGAATCTTGTTCTGCCTCTAGCCGCTTGTGGGTCCCAATATTTAATTTATGATCGCACACAAGGATTGCTTATTAAGAACATTATGAACGAAAATTCTTCAATTAGAACTGAAAATTCTGAACGAGATATGTCAAAAATGCTTATTAAAATAAATATTTACATAAAACATGCACACTATATTACGGAACACGCGCTTCTTATTCGAAATAAGTTAATAAACATAATTAAATCTACTGGTTACACAAATTTCAGAACGCAGTTCTCACCGTCCATATGAAGCGCAATAAGGTGTGCAATATTGGTTCATCCTGTTCACGAACAATGAATTAGTTACCGGACAACGATAGCAGTCACTTAATAACTGACTTCCCTTCTTTCTTTTACGCATTGTCACGCCGGGCTCAGGGGCGAGACGGAAAACACTTCGAGCCAATGTCACTTGAGCTTCTTGACTAGGAACTTGAATTTTGGACCAGACATGCGAAGAGCGTATCCCTTTGTCAGCACCCAGGCATCCCTACTGTTCTTTCTTGTGCTGCCTGAATGTCTCGAGGTCTTTTTTTTTGGTACGTTCAAAAGGACGACGTTTTCTTTTTGTTTCTGGATTTCTTCGACGAAGCCCTTCGACGTCCTCAGTAGTAGGGGCCTCGTCTCGGTAACGAAAACTGTGCGCTGTGGCGAGGTGCTTGAGTAAGCCACCGGGTCCGTCGCTTGACTTCTTGCCATGGCCGCATGCCGAGAACCCCGTTTCACTTTATCAGAGCCGCTGTGATTGAACTCGAAGAGCAAGTAACGGTTTTTAAAGTGAGATGTAACTCCATCAAAAAAACGTAGGTGACGCTTGAATAAACCGAAACGTTGTCTTCCAGCCATTCTTTAATCCTTCGAATTGCCAGTAGTGCGTGTGATGATTCGTGGCAGAAGTCTTCACACACGACGCCGGAAACTCCGGGGTCCTTTACCTGTTGATGCGACGTACGTGAAAATCGAAAGCTGGTGTTTGTGCCAATGACACTCTTGAACTTCATTCGGCAGGGGAAAGGTCCAGTTCTCGGAAAGATCAAAATGAATCAAAGCGCGCGTCTTAGTTACTTCGCTTTTTTTTTCGAACGTAATCATGCATAACAAAGCGAAAGGTCCAACTTTGAATTTCTTCAAGGAAGACGTGTGGTTGAGTTGTCTTCTCGATTAGATCTCATTTCTCCCACACGCAAAGTGTTACTTGCTCCCCCTCAACAGTTCCTAAAATTTCTAACGTAAGACTACGGGTGTTCGGACATTCCTTGCATTCTCATCCCCAACAAGCACGAGTTGGATCCAAAGGAATGCCCATAGACATCAGCTCCTGCTTTGTGATTGCTTCTTCGCGCAAAGAATTCAGAGCGGAAAAACAAAGCTGAACATTTCTGCATCACACGCAGGCGCATAATGTTTGTTTCGGATTAACCTTTACCCACTCCGGACGGAGCGAGTAAAATTTCGTTATCCCTAATTTAGTCTCTGAATTGGCTTTTATGGACATTAGGTGCGTCTCCCGAATAGACCATGTCATAAATATTTTGATTACTACCCCTTTCTTGCCATCCTTAATGACATTCATAGCATCTTTTTTTTTGCTCAGACTTTTAATGGAACTATCAAGATCATCGTTGTCTGCAGTTGTCTCGACTTGCGTAGCAGGTATGTCGATGCTTCTGGAATTAATTTCCTTGCTTTATTAAAACTAACGACGGCAGAAATAAGTGTCAAATGCTGGCACTTCTTTCGGTTTGTCAGCGCCTTGACAAAAGCTAGGTGGATACTCAGCCACCAGTCGGCGCAAGTAAAGCAAGAACGATATGTTGGGAGACTCGAGCTGCTTGGTCCCGAGCCATAGGCAGTAGCCAATTTTTTTTTTTATACATTTCTACTTAAAGCCATCTTTATTTCCCCTTGGTTTCTTTTCACGAAGTATTTTTGGCATTTCAGATTCATTGCCGACGGCACTCTCAGTGGAGTTGTTTGCCACGAGAAATCTCTTTATTCATGCCTTTCAGGAACTCATGCTTGGAGACAGCGCTTGGGAATGAACGTAAGCTTGATTCACAAGCACGGGACACAGTAAGTTTCTCCCCCCGACGTGCGAAGCAATTCTGACACAACATGTTGGTATCCCTCACTGCTGGAATGCGAGGGGGGGGGGGGGGGGAGGAGGGGGAGGGGGAGGGCAGGGCTGACCTCAGCAGATCCATGTTCAGGTCCCTCACGGAGCGAAAACGGTAATTCCAATAAATCTTACTTTTTCTGGCGACAGTGGTGGTTAGCGCAGGACACTTGACTAGAAGTGTGAAAGTTGGCTATTGACAAAGCGGACAGGATCAACTGCGACTGTAGAAGGCTGGAGCAGGGAACGCCAACGCTTGCTGCGTCGCTGTGACACCATGACAGCTCTGGTCCTTCTGAATATTCTTGTGGGTGTGCTCTTTAACAGTTGTGATGATCGAGTTGGTAAATCCCTTCTTAGCTTAAGAACACGACTAGAAAACAAGCAGAGAAGCTTGTTTACTAGTCGTTTTCTTATGCTTATAAACTGCCGACCACATGCAATGTGTATAAGCAGTGTGTCTATTGGGACAACGCAAGCCGACGTAGTGGCAGCACAATGTGGCAAAGAGAAAGGGGAAGATTAAAGGAACCGCGCCGAAGTGATGGCATGCCAGGCCTTGGCGATAGGGATAAGAGGATGCGTCTTTCACGGCTCGTTGTCACCATACTGGTCACAAGGTCATGCTGCTTGTTTCAGCCAGATGAACAGAAAAAAACTAAGTATTGCTGACCTTCGTAAAAGGAAAGAAGAAATATTTATCTTGCAGCTGTGCATTCAATCTAGTTCTAAGGGCTTCCAACACTAGCGGAAGTGCGTTTGTTTGAAAAATAATCTCACCAGGAAAATGGTGGTGGATCTTTTAGTGGGGACGATAGGGTGGACGTATTTAATTTAGGCGAGTAGCATTCTGCACCCCAACACGGCTCTTCTCATTGATGTGGCACAAATATTTAACCCTTCAGTCTGAAAACTATACTGAGGGTCAAATTTCTCTGATAATGCAGTCAAAAGTAGGAGCGCGTACGCTCCTGTACATTGAGCGCCGATTGAAGCTGAGCACGCGAGCGCTCCTCGAAACGCTCTCCTGCGCAGCTTCGATAGGCGCTCAAAGTGGGTGAGCGCACGCACTATTACTTTTGAACGCATTGCCACAGAAAGTTAACTCTGAGTATAAAAGATACAAACATTAAAATAAAGCCAACTGGAGGAACCTAGCTTTTTGCCGATTCCGGTGCATGGGTCTGATTTTGACGTCTTCTAAGGAAAATACAACAGAAAAGAGGGCATTCAGATCACGCCACAAGAAAAGCAATATGACTGTGGATTATTAAAAACAAAGTTTGTTTGTTGTACTTTCGTTTGCCAAACAAATTTGTCAATAAAAATCAAACACTGTAAGATTTCAGCCCCTGGATAGGACTACACGTGGGCGGTATTGGGTAAGTGCTATTAAAAAAACACTATGGAGATATAAGGCTCAAAATATGTCACTTGAACCTCAAAGGTACAATGTTTGGCAATTTGTATTTCGGTAATTGAATTTGCCTTATTTCTCAAGTGTAGAACAAAAACTACTTGGCATACGATAGATTTTACATGACAAACTTCTATAAATATTGTAATGCTTCCAGGATGCATAAGAAGTAACTGAACTTCGTATAAAAATCAAGCACATAAAATTTGATTTTCAGCTTGCTCCAGCTCATACTGTATTTATCTTTCGTAAAACGAAACATTTTTTTTTTCAGACTTTTTTCTTAAAGGCGGCTTGGTATTTCTTGACATGGGTCTGTTATATATATTTAATCTTGAAAAGTTCAAATACCCACCCTGACCAGTGTGTTTGATTTAAAATGAAACGACCCAAAAGTAATGCGTATAAATGCCGAGCTCGGTAGAGATAGAACAGATTGTTTTCTGGCATATCTGAAGTGCTTTTACCATGCTTAAAAAAGGGTAAACACTCAATTTTGTACCCACGCTGTCTCTGTCGTGTCGTATAGATAAATGTAGATAATAATACATAAGTCTTTGATCTACTTAGTGAACTTGAACATGTACCTGAATGTGTACCACTTGAGCCGGTTTATTGACACACGCAGGTTTAGCAATGGTCAATAAAATCATATTTTCTTCCTATGATCCGGGTACAAGATTGGCACAAAAATAAATAAATAAAGCAATAGCATGTGGATAGCAATATTTTTGACGTTTTCCCGCTTCTCTTTTTTAATACCGCCAACTCTATAACGATCCACCACCGCAGAATATGCCGCCCGAACAACTTACGTTTACGTCCCTTTTTTCTGTTTTAATTTGCAAGTTAACCGATTTCTTCTTGTTTCAGCAGTGGTGTATAAAATAATGCGAAGGTCAGCATTATTTGTATCAAAACTAAAATATATGTTAATCGCGTCATTAGGGTATATGTTCTGTATAAGGGTATTCGCTTGGGCTAGTTGGCGATACATTGTGACGATTAAGAGCGCTAAAAAGACGAGGACCCATAAAAGAACACACACAAACACCAAGAGCCCACTTACAGCTGAGGTTTAATCTGAATTGATCTAACGAGAAACAAACATACATGACTTATCAACAAAAACACCTATGTCATGTACGCACATCGTCCTACTAGTCTACTTTTATTCTTACTTGCTGGCCATATCAAATGACTCTAAATGCGCCACTTCTGAATCATAAAACGCAATCGATGGGCGCTAACAGATGTATGGTGACCGCACTTCTTTATAAAACACGCTTCTAAAATTTTTATTGGCTACGTTTACATGAAGCGACAGCAGCGCATCGGATCCAGTTTGCGAATCGTATTCACTTCAACCACTACGTTTACATGAATTCGGATCGACCAGTAGCGGCACCTCGTTTCGAAGGATCACAACCCAAACCTCGAGACCTTCAGATTGTCCGGTTTACCTAGCAGCATGCAAAACAAAGCTCCCCTAATCCCCCGCTCTAGCACTCGATTCCACCCGCTAGCGTATACAGGGAGAGTCTCGATTCAGATTGACCATCTCAAACCACGCCGTCCCAGCGGATTGGATCGGATCCGATTCAATCCGATCAGAGTTGTTTACATGGACCGATTCGATTCGTTAACTGGATCCCATGCGCTGCAGTCGCATCCATGTAAACGTAGCCATTGTCACTTTGTTTCGGTTGCGGCTCAATGTAATTGTTTCCTGAAACTTTGGGACACAATCGCATCTGTTGCGGTGCACCGCCAGATTACTTGCGGGCGACGATATCATTGTCAATGTGTGCTCTCTTAGTCGATCATTTACGCAACGCCCGGACTGTTCTATGTAGACCCTCCCACAAGTTAAGGGTATTCTATATACCATGCAGTCTACAAATCTAGTCACGCGCCTTATTTACAGACACCTCCTCCCAGATTCCCCCGCTACACTGTTGCACACAGTTCACCCCATTTCTGAAACGCTGAGAGTAGTACCGGAACTTCATGTTTTTCTAAAGTTGAGGCTTGTTGTTTTTCATTTAATTCAATTACGCTTGAATGAAAAAAATTCAATTTCATTTCATTTACGCTAAAAAGAAAAAACATTCATGTTTTTCCCTCGCTTTCTTTAAACTATAGCTAATTTTGTTTCTATAAGGTATAACGGCTGGTCTAACCATTATTTTTTGGCTTTCTGCCACTCTTTCTTTCTCCTCGAAGTTCTTGTAATAACCTGTCTGAAACTCCTTTGATGAGCGTAAGTAGATACCCGCCGTCCTCTAATTTCTTCACTTGCCTTCCAACACTGTCTGCTACAGCATCTGAACAAGATATAGTTAATTATATGTTCACAATCACACCCCGTATATAATTAAATATCAGAGGAATGCCAAGAAGAAGCAATTGCAAAACTAAATTAACTGAGCTTTTTTTTATTGAATACGTTGTTAGTACGAGGAGGTTGGGGAAACGCCGTTCTAAGGGAAAAGGAAAAGCGATTTGGACCTTACTGTTTCCTTCATGCTGACTGGCTATAATGTTTGTTATTATAGTCTTGTGATGTTATTCAATAAACTTCCTAACCAAGAACAAACGAAAACTTGGCGCCTCACTAAGCCTTGTTAGTGTTAACTATCTTTCGGTTTATATTGCGGAATGCTGGTCGACTTTGCCGATTGCATGTTAAATGCGTAACTGAAATTAATTTTCTATAACAGATTGAATGAGCTTCTAAACTTTTTTTTAACTACTACCTTCTTGCAGAAAAAAAAATATGGCATCGATGGTAGATTCAATCTTTACCAAAAACTTACGCATCAAAGGATTAAGCATTTCAGAAAAAAAGTTTTTAAGCGCCTTAATAAAAACAAAACAAAAAAATCATTTCTGGCCTTTTTAGTGGGGTATGCAAAAACAGACAACCAAGGCGGCTTGCCCCTCTCGCTAGTTCTGCCGGCTTAATCCCTTTCGCATATATTCCAATTTATTTTTCCCCCAATTCACAACCAATAAGTGCAGTGTTTTGTTTCGTAAAGAAGTTTGCCCCGGTTAGGTTTTTTTTTTAATTATTACTTGTAAATATTAAATCGTCTTCATTATGCAGGCATCAGCTTCAGTGAGCGAAGTATTTTTTTAAGGCTGCTCGCCTCCACGGCGGTGTAGTCTGCAGTGCGGAACGTTTTAATGAACGTGGGGAGGATTCACATCAGTGTTTGCTATGAAATCGCTTCTTTTTGAGTCTGTATAAACAGTAGTTCGTATACCACTCGCTGTGTTTCTTTTTCATTATTTTTTTCCTTGACATGGGGTCTGAATGTAGGTTACTTGTGCATATGTGTTGAGACGTACATTTGTGTTTGTACAGCTGCAACGGAAAAATAGTAGCACAAGTGACCGACGACGGGAGCGGCAAAATCGCGACAAGCGGCGCTTTTGTTCCCGAGCGCGCCGATAGCGAGAGTGACAGTCACGTTCCATGTCTCAACGCGGGGGCGGCCGGCAGCAAGCAGCTTATTTTAAAGCCTGCATTTTAAAAGCTATCTTATCCCTCAACTTTCTGCCGGCCACCCCCGCATTGAAAAGTGCAACATGACTTGCACTCTCGCTATCGGCGAGCTCGGGAACAATAGCGCCGCGTGTAGCGGTTTTGCCGCTCCGGTCATCGGTCTCTTGTGCTACTCTTTTTCCGTTGCAGCTGTACCTCTGTGGTCGACTGTGTACGTGTGTACGTCCTTGACTCTAGGTTTCTGTGCCGGTATGTGTTGTGTGCGTCTACGTTTCTGTATAGATACCTCTGGTTGCGTGCGCGTCGTTTTAATGTTTAAAAATGTTTTCATTCATATTGTGTAGGCCGTTCCCAGTGCATTGAGTTGCAACCTCTTGGGAACGAAGGGGGTGGGGGGGGAAGTAGTCTAATATATGGTAATGTTGCCCCAGAATGTAATTTGTTTACAACAAACAACCGGAATAATTGATTTTATTATATTTTGCCAATTGTGCGGTATTCCGCATAGAGATCAGTGCGAAATTAAATCAATCAGGTCTGGGCCCGAAGAAGGGTTCACGTCATGCCAGAGCTTCAACTTCATTATATACTTGACTGGCTCTGCAGTTAGCGCGGAATTATGTCGAAAAGATTTCTTTAAATGTCTGAACATTTTGGTGCACAAAGCTGCGTTATAAGTTCTTTCATGTTCTTTAAAGAGCTTAGTATTGTACTTAACGTTTTAGATGACAAACCTAGCTTAGGATGTTGACTGTATTATTAGTCGATACTGAAATTCAAAATAAATATTTGTATCGTCTTCTGCATAGATAAGTACGCAGACGACACGAATTTTTTTTTTTTGCAGTCAGATGGTCATACGACTTCTTGAATAAACTATGAACAGCTACATTAAATCAGTTTAAGTGGTTATGTTGAACTAGACTACAAGTCAATGCACCTTTAACTACATACGCAATATATAATCCAGTAAACAAATAAGTGGACACAATAACCATTAAATTTAAAGGTACAGTAGTGTGCGGCATGAAGGTGAACGCCGGGCCGTCGACCGCTCCGTGCTATCAGCCCCATAACGCGGCTGCCGTTGGAGCCACGTCATGGCGCTGATAGCACGGAGTGGTGGACGGTCCGGCGTTCACCTTTATATTGCAATAAGAAAGCGAGGCATCACGGCAGCAGCGTCATCGCGCTGATAGCACGGAGCGGTCGACGGTCCGGCGTTCACCTTCATATTGCCGGCGGGTGTACCTCTTGAAATTGTGTGAAGAAAGTGTCGCGTTTGCTCCGGGATGCAGGCAAGACTTCCAACTTGGGGCCCAGACCCAGAAGTGCCCCGTTTATTGCCACACCCACATATATAGACACATATCAGGTCACATGACAACAACAGTGCGCAGCACTCCTACGACGAGTCATCTCGAAGCAGACAGTAGAGCGCGATAACTGATAATCACGCGCGTCTTAGGTTCTACCGCAGGAGCGATAGCACTACATCCCCCTTTTCGAAGCTGAAGCACAAATATATATATATTTTTTTTTACAAACAAATAAACGCTATGAACAATAAGATGACCATGAATCAGCTATACCACCTCAACAAGCGAGAGCCAAAACAAAGGTACGCTCAAAACATACAATCAAATACACGGCATATAGAACAAACAGGCTACTCAGCCTTCAGAACAAACATAAATCAAATACGCGGCCTTCCGAAACTCCGTACCGCTCAGGCTTGCGTACTGTCCGACCAGATCGCGTCACATGCTCCGGAGGAACCGCTGGCAACGAAACATTAGGCTTGAGTCCTTGAAGCGGACCGTTTTGGCCAATCGAACCGGGACGACTCAGGCATTCAACACTCACGCCGCCGTCAGTTTCCCCTTCCGGAAACTCGTAGCAGTCGTCACTGTTTTCAACACTTTCCCTGTCCTGCTTAAGTTGGACCAGGGCTCTTCGATTCCGCTCGATTCTGCCCCCCTTATCCAACTCCACCACATACGACCGCGGCCTACTGGCCAGCTTAAGGATTACGCCCTTCTCTCTGCGGTCTTTCACCCAGACTCGCTCACCGGGCTCCAACTGCGGCAGGTGACGGGCCGCGTGGCGCCTATTGTAGAAGCGACGTTGGGCGTCCCTAAGGAGAGTGTCTTTTCGACGGACCTCCTTCAGGTTTTGCGTACTAGGCGCCAGTTTCTTTGGGTGGAGCGGGAGCGTGGTCCGGAGTCGCCGACTCAGCAGCTCGGCTGGCGTGCTGCCTAGTTGTCCCGGGGTGTCCCCGTAGGCTAATAAAGCCAAAAAGGGATCGTTTGACTTCAATAGTAGTCCTTTAATCGTTTTTACCATCCTCTCAACTTCACCGTTTGCCTGCGTAAACCTCGGGCTAGATGTGACGCGTCTAAACCGGTATTCTCTCGAGAACTGGTCAAACTCCTGGCTTACAAATTGTTTGCCATTATCCGACACCAGCACTTCCGGAATACCATGCCTCGAAAAAAAACACTTTTAAGTTGTTAGACAACATGGGGACTAGTGAGGGATTCTAAGCGACACAGCTCTGGAAAAACGTGAAAAATAATCTACCACCAAAAGGTAGTTGCTTCCTTTCATATGAAAAATGTCCGCGGCCACCCTTTCCCATGGCCTTGACGGAGTCCTAGTTGGAATCATAGGCTCCGCTGGCTGATCACGGTACTCAGCACAAACACGGCAGTTCGTGACAATCGAAGCAAGTTGTGAGCTTAAGCCCGGCCACCATACGGACTCAAGCGCTCTCGCCCTGCACCGGACAATTCCTTGATGCCCTTCATGAAGCTGTTTCAAGACCATGCTTCGTAATGACTGTGGAACCACGAGGCGGCTTCCTTTTAGGAGGACGCCTTTACAAACACTCAGCGCTCCACGTTCTTGCCAGTAAGGCTTTAACTCTGCAGGCAACGAAGCTAGGCTGGGCCAGCCTTCACGAGTGTAGCGAATTAGTCGTTGGCAAACCTCATTGGATGCCTGCTCTTCGGCAACAGATCTGAAGCTATCAGACTCGCCCAATTCTGACAACGAGCCTGCAACAAAACTGCTGACTTCTTCTACCGATAGGCATTTTGCCGTTCGCTGTTCTCGTAAAGGCGCCCGCGATAATGCATCAGCAATCACGAGATTCTTGCCGGGCACATATTCCACATCAAAGCTAAAACGCATCAAGCGCATACGAAACCTTTGAATGCGCGGTGGGAGCAAATCCAGTGGAGACTTTCCCAGTAATGTGACTAATGGTTTATGGTCAGTTTCCACTGTGAAATGCAACCCCCTCAAATAACTTTCCAGACGTTCTGCGGCCCAAGTCAAAGCCAAGGTTTCTTTTTCAATTTGCGCATAGCGCATTTCAGTAGGTGTTAGAGCCCTAGAAACGAAAACGACGGGCCTTTGCTCGTTGTTGGGCTGCAGCTGTAGCAAAACGGCACCTAATCCGTACGACGAGGCATCTGCCGATAGGATCGTCGGATACCTCGGGTCATACTTGGCCATGCAACTATCTGAACAAATGGCCTTTTTCAGGCACTCTATCGCCTTCTCCTGAGCGTCCGTCCAAATCCAGTCCGTATTCTTTTGTAGCAACTGACGCAGCGGCGCTGTCTTATCAGCCAGATTGGGAATAAACCGCGAACAGTGATTAGCGAGACCCAAGAGTCTGCGCACCTCCGCTACGCTTGTCGGCGCCTTCATATCAGCTATCGCGCGGACCTTTGCGGGATCTGGCCGTATGCCGTCCTTGCTGACCAAGAAACCAAGAAAAGACAGTTCTTTCACGCTGAATTGGCATTTTTCTTTGTTCAGGGTTATGCCGGCTTTGTGAAGACGCTCAAGAGTGCGATGTAAACGCTCGTCATGCTCTTGCTGATTCGACCCAAATACTAGCACATCGTCCATCATGTTTACTACACCCGGCATTCCATCAAGAATTTCGTTCATGCGCTTTTGGAAATACTCAGGAGCCGATGTTATACCAAACGGCAATCGTTCGAAGCAGTAACGACCATACGGCGTTATGAACGTACTTAACTGCTGGCATTCCTTTGCTAATCTGACTTGATGGAATCCCGAGTTAGCGTCCAGTTTCAAAAATACTACTGCTCCACTGAGCAAGGCAATAGTCTCGTCAACCGTGGGAAGTACAAAACGTTCTCGTTTTACGTTTTTGTTTAGTTGAGTTAAGTCAACGCAAATGCGTACCTCACCCGACGGCTTTAAGACCGGCACTATACCCGCACACCACTCGGTTGGGCCTTCAACTTTTCTAATGACCCCATTCATTTCCATTTTGTCAAGTTCTTTTTTTACGGCCTCTCGCAACGGGATGGGAACACGACGAGCGGTGTGGATGGCGTAAGGCACACTGTCTGGTTTAAGACGAATGCAGTATTCGCCTTCCATGGTCCCAAGACCTTGAAACAGCGAAGGAAAGCCTTTTTCCACCGATACTTTGTCGACAAACTTAACTATTCCTAAGGCTTCAATGGCTGGTAAACCCAGGATGACAGACTTCACAGATTCTACGACAAAGACAGTTTGTCGAGTGGAACTGCGCTTCCACGAAATGTTGGCAACAAATTGTCCTTTTACCTTCAACTTATCGTTGCCTGGGCCTTTTAAGATTACATCGCAACTCTCTAGCTGCCTTGGTAATCCTGGGAATGACGTCGGAACCACCGAAACTTCTGCTCCGGTATCGACTTTAGCGGTAACAACTGTATCATTTACAGACTCTTGTACCGTGCGAGCCTTCGCGCTACTGCCTGCTAAAGTACCAATAAAGGTCGCGCGCTTCGTGGTCCCTTGTCTCCCAGCCTGGTCGACGCCTACCTTAGACGGCGTGAAGCATGCTGCGGCGAAGTGTCCTCGCTTGCCGCACTTATGGCAGACCGCTCCTCTAGCCGGGCACGAAGACCTGGAGTGCGGACCTCTTCCGCACGATGAGCACTTCGGAGCGCCGTTGCCTTTGTGTCCACCACGCCGGTTGTTCCGCGGGTGACGCCCCGTAGCTTGTTGTTCTCTGCGAACTGCGTCCACCTCTGCCGTTGACGAGGCAGTCTCGGAATGTTCCGCCGAGCCGCAGCGAAGCTCCCTCTGTTGCCGTTGCACCGTCTCCTTCAGGCGTGCCTTGGCAAGGACGCTGGCTAGCGTCAGCGTCGCGTCCATCTGGAGAGCCTCAGACAGCTTGGCGTCCATCAGGCCAACAACGAAGCGGTCACGCACCATGCGTTCTTTGACTTCTCCGTAGTCGCACCGGTCGGCCAGCGTGTGAAGCGCCGTAACGAACTGGTCCACTGTTTCCCCGGGTTCTTGAGAACGACGGTGGAAGCGGGCGCTTTCGTAGACCAAATGCGCGCGGCGACAAAATGGTCGTCGAACTTTTTCTTGACCAGAGAATAGTTTTTCGCTTCTTCCTCGGACAGGTTGAAGGTTTGAAATATCTTGCGTGCCTGCCTTCCCATTGTGTATAGCAAGGTCCGTACCTGTGCTTCTTGTGTCCGCTCGTTCAGTCCTGAGGCGAACCTGTAGTCGTCGAAGTCCAGCACCCAAGCGGGCCATTCCGACGTTTTGTCGAAGTTAAAACTCGGGGGCGGCTGGACAGGAAAAACTCCCGGCTGCGACGGAGCTCGAATGGCCTGGTCCGCGCCGGTGCCGCTTTCGTCGCCAACCATGCTTGAACTTAAATGGCAGCCACGGCGAAGAAGGGGCGTAGGACGACGACGACGAGGGAGGGCAGGGGTGTCATCCCACTTCTGACACCATGTCGCGTTTGCTCCGGGATGCAGGCAAGACTTCCAACTTGGGGCCCAGACCCAGAAGTGCCCCGTTTATTGCCACACCCACATATATAGACACATATCAGGTCACATGACAACAACAGTGCGCAGCACTCCTACGACGAGTCATCTCGAAGCAGACAGTAGAGCGCGATAACTGATAGTCACGCGCGTCTTAGGTTCTACCGCAGGAGCGATAACACTACAGAAAGGATCCTATTAGTGCCTGGCTTGACAAAGAACTCGCATGTAATTCGCACATTAACCCCATTAAAATCTAGCCACCAAGATATCTTGGATGCATGCAAAAAGTAACGATTTAAATCGGTCTGACTGAAACTATATTCACGTATCACTCGTTTTTCCCGTCACACCTCTCCCATGGTATTTTGAGAATAGATAAAGACGACTATTAAAAAAAATCTTTCCGCCTTTCCACACTGGTGAAGAAGGAAGACCAGCGAAGCTGTACTATCCCAAGCAGCACATTATGACCGGCTCAGGCTTGAGCCAGACTGGGCATCCGGGGAAGTTTCACTGGGCCTGGATTGTTTCGCCCCATGGCGCTAGGCAGCCCCATCCTGGTATACCAGTCTGGCGA
Source organism: Ixodes scapularis (assembly GCF_016920785.2). Classification (NCBI taxonomy): domain Eukaryota; kingdom Metazoa; phylum Arthropoda; class Arachnida; order Ixodida; family Ixodidae; genus Ixodes; species Ixodes scapularis. The sequence goes on from NW_024609835.1 coordinate 17,150,715, forward strand.
CCACCGGCAATTCTCTGTATAGCCTTAGACTGGTTTACCACTGGAATTTCCCTGTATAGCCATAGACTGGCTTACCACTGGAGTTATGGCCTGGGCCAGGCGGGAAGCTCAGCGGTACCCCAAGCTTGGCTCTTTATTGTATATACAGCATGGGCCAGGTTAGTGGCCGGGTGGTCAGCCAAGCTTGGCTAGACAATAGAAATTCAACCCGGGCCAGAAGGGCAGTTACCTGTCCCTATTGAAATATTTTGCAAACTGGGCCAGTTCAAACGGGATTATTGCCACTGGTTAAATTGGTTGAACTGGACAAACTGAAACTGTGCACACTGGTCTTACTATGGAACTGTGCATACCGGTCCTACTGTGAAAATGAGTATACTGGTAATACTATACAACTCTGTATAGTGGTCCACTCCATGCACTTAAACCAGTTTAACTGGTCATATTGACAACACAGGCCGTAAACTAATAAACTTCACTTTATTTAAAAAAATACATACTGCAGACCGCGAAAACAAACATAAAGATATTTACAATGCAAAAAAATTGTCATGATAATATTCATCTGTCCCAGCAGGTTGGCGATATTCTCCACATCTGGAGCGTCGGGGTTCCGGTGGTGGCTAACAAGACTCTCTAGTCGAAACAAAAAGACAGCAGAACATGTCAAACGCAGCTAATTGTTATTTTTTCATCCAACAGTCTCAGGTGTTACATTATGATTTATTATCACAAGTTCGCACGCACACTCGCTGTTCTTTTTATGTAGTTTACATTTGGAAGTGTCGTTTAGTATCTTGGCTTCTCTTGTGCCTTTTTGCTCATTAACATTGAAAATAAAGTACATAATTTCTTTTTTTATTAAGAACACATTGCTGTCAAAACTTAGGAATATATTATCTTCTGTATTTCCTTCACTGTATGTTGATATCAGTTATGAAGACATCTACAAGGCGTGTTCACAAATTAACTTCCCTTTGAACACGAGAAAAGACGTAGCCAGGATAAATGCTCCATACCTTAATCTATCTTTTAATGTTGTCACCTTTGATATTAGGGAATTCGAGATATCGTGGCACAAAGATAGTAACCTCATGAAAGTACACCGTAAAAACAACCTGTGCTACTAGCCATAGCCATTTCGTAATGTAATGATTTCAAAACTGTCAGGAGACACGCGTTGCAAGACAGGAAGTTAAAAAGCGTCCGTTCTCCAGAATTTTCTCATTAACATCCTGTACCATATCTGTCGGGACCAGAGACGTCCCTCTGCTTCGCACGGCATCATGAACGCTCTGTCGCCCTTCATTAAGCATGGGAACCTGCTTCGACACCAAGAATGTGTACGTTGAATGCAGTACATACATTTTGCAAATTTGTAAAGCAGATATTTCGTGTCAGCATGAGTACCAAGACTCACATTTTTTAAACCCTGCATTCTTCGGGCCATTGGCCAGTGGAATTCGGTTTTGTCTACTCTACTTTGAGTGAACCAATGCCAATTGATGGCGGGTGACAGATTGTTTTATGAAAACGACCTCTCGCACACGTTATTTTATTTCACAAAACTGCAAGCCCTATTACGGGAAGAGGCAGGAGTGGATAATACAGAGGAAACCTTTCACTGCATGCACACAACACCTACGAACTCGCATCTCCTATAGGAGTATCAAAAAGAAATATGACGAAGCTCACATTCTAACAACGACAACGAATGTTTGTCTTTTTAAACAATATACTTAAAGCACTGTCGAATTCCAAAACTGTCTCAAAAGCAACAACCTCCCCGAAAAGTTTTTTTTTTGTTATTATTTCTTAATACTGCAATCCTCACCTGGGATTTTTGCCGGAGGGTACATTGCTGCAAGTAGAACATGCTGGCAAAACACAAACAAAGCTAACTAGCAAACCAAAAATTCTTTCATAAATCTAGAGCCTGTACAAACAAAAACAAAAAATTTAGATGTGTGTGTGCAGTCATGAATTGGAGTAAGCACTCTTGGGCGATGCAAATGCTCTGAACGATGGCTTTTTGACTTTATAGTCTTAGTACTTACGATTTAAAAAAAAAGTCAAAATAAATTTTAGCCGCTGCCAGATTCCTCGATTCCTTAATGGCTTCATGTCACCTTGGTTCTTTCAGCGCCGTAACTGATGTCGTGCTTCTGAAATGAGAAAAGTGTGTACGTGCAGTAAGTGATTGAACCATTTCAAGTTCATTTGAGAGAAAGAGAGAGAGAGAAAGACTTGCCATGAGTTCCAGGCGGCGGACTCATAATCTAGTGTCGGTTTTACAATGGCTTTGTAGCGAAAAGTTTAACAGGAGCTAATTTATATATTTTGCTACGTAAATACCAGTTTTTAGTTGTCTTTTTTTGTAGTCCAGGTGTTTATCTCATTTCAGATCGCTCGAGATAAATCACCTGAATACCTATAATTGTCAACTTTAGCGTCAAGCTCATGACCAAAACATCATATATTTTTCTTTGTTGTAAATTTAATGTATTATTTTTGTTATGTTAATTCTCATAATATTATTACAACACCATGATGAGTTACGAGATAAGGTATCGTTTACATTCCCATGGCCATCTACTGAGGATACCTATAGAAGCATAAATTATGCACCCCTTAGCAAACATCCTTATTTCCATTCACCTGTTACTGCTGATGGAAAACAAACAGCTAACCAATGTTTACAGAAGCAGCGGACCCAATATAAAGCCCTGTGGAACTCCGGAATGCCCTCTTAACATTATTTGAAAATTTCCATTAGCACCAACGAATTGCTGTAAATTTTTAATATATGCAGTAATCCATCTTATGATCAATGAATTTACACGGAAGTCAGTTAGCACATTAACTATCTTATTGTGGGGGACTAGATTAAAAGCTTTTGACGGATCAATAAAAACGCCATCCACTTGCAGATGACCGTTCGCATAACCGGAGATTTCATGATAACATAAAATTAATTCGGTTGGTGTGGACAACCCTCTACGAACCCGTGTTAATTGGGACTATTGACTAGCTGCTTAATTACAATATGCTCCAATAAATTACACAATGTACAGGTCAAAGAAATAGGGCGATAATTGGCAATCAAGTCACTTCCCCCGCATTTTATGGGCACGACCCTTTTCATAAGTCACTCATCCGGTAAAATGAGTTTTTAACTGACCTAGAGCATATATTTTTCAATTTATTGCGCCTGTAATTGTTCACTATGTCCAAGCACCGGTCGTTTTTTATTTCTATGAACGAGCTTATAAATAAATGTTTTCCCTTTTGTTTTAGAAACACGATTATGCATTCTAAAACAGAAGAGCCAGACAATCGAGCCCGCGGGCTAGCACTGCTTCAACTAGATGGCGGCGAGCGCTTAGTTTTGGATGTGGTGACGGTATTAAAAAGTCACCTTTGAGACAATAAAAATTGGAAGGAATGGTGATTTTATTTTTGGAGATAGCTACAAAAATGAAAACTATAGCTGGTTGTTGCGCGTACAGATACAATGACACTGACATAAACGTTAAAGCCTTTCCGTACGATGACGCATTACCATGATCTAGGTGTGGCTTATTCAGAGTGTGTCCGAATTTCCGATTCTCAGCAAGACGACCGCGCTACCAACCCCAAGAAGACACGAACATAATGTTTGTCAACAAGGAGAAAAGTAATGTGATATTCCGTAAGCCTACGTGGGTGACTCTGGTATGCATGACCTGCCCAAAAGTCAGTGGGCTAGTCTATTCATTTAACCCTAAAATGCAGGATTTCGCAATTTTACATGAAATTATTCGGAGTGCTTGCAACAATCAAACATGATTCAAAACATGATTAGAAGAAGTTAATTCAAATTATAACTAAAAATCATGTTGGGGCTCCACTCCACGCTGTAAAGGTGGTTGGCCAGCGAAGCTGTGGTGGCACCTGGAACGATTCACCACTGCATTATACCAAAATATTACCAAATGCCACCGCTGATTGCAGCACGCCGCCGCTGGTCGTGTTGCCTTTTTTTTTTTCTTTCGCGCTTTTCGTATTCATGCTGCTCTTCGGGAGTCCTAACTATGCGTGTTTGTTCACCGTGAGAAGGTTATTACATTCGATATATCTAATAACACTGGAACATAATATAAGTTACTATGTTTTTGAAGAATTGCTAGTCAGTGATGTAGGACAGTATTTTAAAGGTGAATTTTGTTGTCTAGAATTATGTATGGGGATTATGCGGCTAATATTCCAGTTATGAGGTACGTTACCAGACGAGAGCGATTCACAAAAAATAGCGGTTAAAAACAGAGATGATGCATGCTTTGTATTTTTAGTATTTTTAAGTTGATGAGGTAATCGCCATGGCCTACCCATGGCGGTGCTGCAACAACAATGAAATCAGTTGCTAAGAGGGTTCTTCTTTTATATATGAAAGGCTAGTGACCTTGCACCTCACGTCGCAAGCTGCAGTCGCCGCGGCAGCTTGCGCAACGGTAATCTTCATCGGGAAACGCATGCGGTAGGCGCTACGTGCTTCGCATTCTTATCAGGAGCGCCTTATTATAAATTATCTGGTTCGGATGCTTGTTGTGTGCTCGTTCTTTACTGAAACGAATTCTGCGCTGTGTGTTGTATGCGTGATATATCCACTTTTCGCTTCAATCACTCAAGGTTTTTTTCTCCCATCAGGACGCCGACACAAAAGAATCTGACCAACGAGTCATTTACTTGCTTCGCTGAACAAAAAACACTAAATATTTCAAGTATCATATATGATACATGATGTATTGCAGCCTTTTGGGTTGTGAACGTGGCGAAAGCAGCTTTTCTTTATTCAAGCGGTGTAAAAATTTATATGAAAAACAACGGAGAGGACGAAGTCGCTGAAACAATGCAAAAAGTACACGGGTGACACAATGAACAAATAACCCACCAACGACCTTTTCGCCTGGCTATGACGTCTATGTTTCGACTGTAAATAAAATACATACACATTAGCTGTAGATTTGAACGGCGACAAGATGTTCTTTCAAGCACAGCGCAATAGCAAATTTCTCGCATTTTTCAAATAGGAGGGATGCACAGCCTGGAAGCTTGCAGCGCTGCCTGCAAGTTGGGCTTCTCCATCAAGTGATGTCCATGTCAGTGCGTTGGGAAGCCGTGCACCTGAGCGCCGAGCAGCCAAAAGGCTACATCTAGGGGACCATTTTTGAGACAGATGGCACAAAATATGTATCGGATGTGATTCAGCACGGGCACACTCCTTCAATTGGCCCTCAGCGCAAAAGGCAATCCTGTCGCCTGACGGGGCGCCAAGATCTTAAGAAAATTGAATGACTGTAGACATAAGACAAAGCACAATAGATAACCTTTTTTAATTCATAAACAAACAGACCAAGCGAATATTTATATGGGAAGAATTATTCCTCCTTATAATCAGAAGCAACTGATTTGACTTTGTTATGAAGTCGGAGCACTATGCTTTCAAGAAACATACAGGGTGTCACAAAACAAAAATTTTCATTTTTTTTCTTTGCTGCAAAAATAAACTAGGCATTGCCGAACGCTCATTCTCCGCCCAAAAGTAGGGCTAGAGGTCAGAAGCAGATGCCAACGTTTCAGATCCAATACCTTAATAAAAAGTTATGTGATTTTCTGAAATTTTAATTGGAAAATGAAGCCCATTTTCGCCCGTTTTCGGTTTCTGATGCTATAGAGCCCAATGTATTCGAAAACTCCGTCGGCCGCCATTGCCCCACTGAAATTTCCAGAAAATCACTTATAAATTTTGAATAAAGTATCGGATCGGGCTGAAACTTTGGCATCTAGTTGCGACCTCTAGCGCTACCTTTGGACGGAGAATGAGCGTTCAGCGATGCCTAGATTTTTTCGCGGTAAAAAAAAAAACAACAACAAAAAAACGTGTATTTCTTATTTGGGGGGGGGGGGGGGGGGCGGGGGACACCTTGTACATAGGGATTTCTTGCGCTGACTATATTTGCCTTATTCTTGAAGATCATAAATGCTGGACCATAAATATACTTTGCGCTTTTTATTCCGTCATTAACACTCAGCCACTGTCGCTTAGCGAATTCGTGCATCATTAATAATTGGATTCTTTACCCTCGTCCGTCCGAGAAACATCTACATACTCAAAGTGCGCCAGGGCTAACGCTGACTCCTTTCCTGGCGCGTGTGTGGTACACCGACGGTGCAAATCGCCATAAACTATTATAATATAAAGTGCAGAAGTTATGCACATAATGATGGCATGCAGTTAGGTAGTAAAAGTAAAATCAGACATTTCAGAAAGCAAGGCAAAAAATCTGGGGGAAGCGCAAAAATAGACAGAGAAACAAACGAATACAACGCCTTCTTCAAGGCGCGGAGGGTTTTGAGGAGCGACGATTTAAAGGGGGGTGGGGGCGGTGCAACGATTTCCAGACTTCGGTTAAACATTTCTGGAAGTTGCCCTCTGACACTTGTAAACAACAGAAAACCGATTTTGCCCGCGTGTCCTAATTGTTCTGTAAAAGAAAAAGGATAAATATTGGAATTTCTGGCACCCCTCAACTCACTCCCAGTCTTCAAGGTCACACCTCGTCCCCCTCCTAATGACATAATTCGGGGCGCCGTGTAGCTTCCCGTGCGCTATTTTCGAGGACGCTTCCTTTCCTGTGTTTAGATATGTAAAAAAATATTTACGTCAGACTAAGAACGATGCGTCATTCAAAATGATTTGAGCCGTAGTATGCCCAAGCTAGCTGGAATAAAAATACACAATTAACTAATTAAGTTTGACTTCCCTATGAAAGTTGTCACCTTTGTACTCATAAAAAAGTGACGTCGCAGTCTCCAGTTTGCATGTAGCGTTTGTTACCACAGTGTTTTGACAGCACGTCCTCGAATGTCAATTTTCCTGGGACACTGATTTCCTATGACATATCTTCGCACGACGTCTATAAGATGCATGCTCGTCAAGCGCAGGAAATGTCAAATAAGCAGCGATGAAATGTACCCTTGTATGTAACACTAGGCTGATATTTACACCCTGTATCGTTGAGAAGAACTTTATACTAACGGAACCAGACGCTAAAGGCAGCGTTACTCTTGCTTTTAACATGTAACGCGTCTGCATCAAGGGTCCCAACAAACTTTCGGCCCTTGTAACACTGTAACCTAACCTAACATTGTACAACCGCTGCTCATCATTCGCTTGACTGTATGTGGCTACCCGTCATCGGGAGATGATACTATCAAAACCGGACGTGTGGCCTTTTTTTTTGATCGAATTAGTTTTTTTTTGTTGACCGAGTCACGAGAAAGAAGGTTGAGTTACTTCATCCGGAGACCTTAAAAAACTCCTTGTTCTGAGCCGATTCTGCGCCGTCTTTGCCTTACAATATTGAACCTTAAAACATCAAGGAATGACAGAAAATCCCACAAAGTTTACCAGAACACGACTGTGCTCAACGATGGGGACGCCAGTTGTACCACACTTTTGTTGCACCTGAGAAGGCAGAATGCAAGTAGAAGTAGAGTTTTCAGTCAAACATTGCAGGCAAATTATTTTGTTTCTCTCCTAGACTTAATTTCAATTAATAGTTCTTATGTATCAGGAGCGACGAAAGGAAAACGTCACATTTGATACTCTGCGACAAGTAAATTAATAAAACAAAAACAAAAGTATCCAAAGCTTGTCTCGTGAACTTTAATAGAGCCACCTTGAAAGCATCAGAGTCAAAGCGGATATATTTAATCCGAGATTTTCTAAGCTAAGTCTCTTAGAGAGATGCCGGATGTTATTCTGAAGCTCCCAGAAAATTCAGTTTCCTGACAATTTCTGGAAATGAGTAACTTGCCTAGTTGCGATTGGATCGACGAATGATTATTTTTAGCAGCGTGTCTAATTGCCTCGTTCGTACCATCTCTTTTTTTCCAGGCAACAAGTTCAGCTGCGACTGCAGGATCTCCTGGATCGCGCATCTGGCCAACGCCACCAGGAACGACAACTTCCGGCGCGAGCTGCGGCACATCAAGTGCGACTTCGCGGCGGCCGACGGTGCGACGAGTATCAGCAGCAAGGTGGCCCGACTCAGCGCCAAGGAGCTCAACTGCCCCGAAGACCACGAGAAGCCCAAGTTCGAGAACTCGCGCCCCGACGCTAAGGTCGACAGCACGACAATGATCACCGTCGCTTCGTCGGACCAAGGCGACATCCTCGAACAGCGGGACGACAAGAACCAGATCGAAGAGGAGGAGTCTGAAGAGGCGCTGATCTCGGAGGCGCGGGACGACGCGACCGTGACGACGCAGACAATGAAGAACGAAATTGACATGGTGCTGAGTCAGCGGAAGGTGATGCAGAAGCAAGCCGCCCACTCGCGGAAGGACAACGGAAACTCCGGCGCCTCGCTGGTCGGCTGGAGCATCACGCTGCAGCTTTTCTTCGCCGTGGTGGCGAGCGGGATGACCACCGCAGGGTTTTTGGTCCGGCATAGCTGATCTCATCAAACCAACATTATGTCTGTTTTTTTTCACTTAAAAACAATGCGCACGAAAAATAATGAGACCCATTAGAAAGCAGAGTGCGTGCAAAAAAACACCGCTAGGCAGTCAAACCTCTTACACCCCAGTCAATGTAAATTCTTGTACAGGGCTAAGGGTTTTCGCTCGTGGTTACGTTGATATTAATGTGCTGTATACTTACAACACTATAATGATAACGAAATTGCACCAAAGTGATCCCGAATATTTATTTTTTAAATGAATAATTATTTGTACGTCAAGATACGACGCTGCAAAAACCACTTTACCTGGCGGTGACGTCGGTGAAGTCTTCAGGGTCATTCAGCAAGGTATAATTTCATTAACGTGCTCACCTTCTAAATATAATATACCAGACGTGAATTTTTTTTTCCTTTTTAGCGGCGAGTCTAATTATGATGATAGCTCATGATGATTTTATTTTGTTGTCATACTAAAGGAAAATAGTATTTTCAAAGCTTGTACAGATAGGTTGGAGTGTAAATATGAATCACATTGAAGGTAGAATGCGTTAGTTGTGACATTAGCATCCTATTGCGCACCCTAGACGTAGCTAGGCACAACGTGTTTTCGTCTCAATTTTGTGAGTGATTCCTTACGTTTCTCCTTGTGGAACACGCTTTACGCAAGCAATGATGGCGATGCTATTTGGTGCACGGAAATATCAACTTAAATTAACATGGATGCGCATTCGACGCCAAAAACAAAGTCATAATTTTTATATGTGTCCTTGTTTCGATGTGGATTTTCTGACATTCCCGAAGTGTTTGTTTATATAGTTTCGTCAGAAATGCTAGTATTATTCGCGATGCTGCCGTGGAAATGTTTAAGAAAATATCATTCAACTAAACGCGCGATCTAGGTCCTTCTGCCACGGCTTGAGCGAAAATGGACTTGCATAATAATTTTGAATAAGCGTCCGTAATTTCTATACCATGAACACATGTATGTTTCTAGCTCTAAAAAAACAAAAAAGGTGTCTAAAGGCGTGATACATTTTTTTTCTGCAGGACCACATGTTGACAATCCAAGCAGGGAGCGCCAATACCTGGCTAGTTTCCTCTCAACAGAGGAGCGGCGCTAAATATTGCTTGGAATGTTGTAACACTTCACGGCAACTCGAATGTCGCTGTAATCTGCGTTTAGGGCGAGCATAAGAACTCCCAGGGGATGTTCACCTTACGCTTGTACAATGTGTGCTCGTTTGAATTGTACGAATACTATGTGTATGATTTCCCAAAGCCCAGCGTAAATAGCTGAGCGTGAAGCGATATGAGATGTCAGGTGATCTATACACTCTCGGAAGGGCCTTGTACAAAACACCGTAATGCACTCAGAACGGTATTATTTATTTTTTAACCAGTTTAGCCAACGAGGCAAGCGAACGGTGTAGTTGGCTGAAGTGGTTAAAATCACTTAAAAATAGATGCTAGAGGTGCATTTCGGAAAAGTATGCTGCCAGGCACCTCCGAGAGTGCTTATTCTCTATGAAATGATGAGGGCTTCGACCCTTGCTCGTTTGCTTGTGTGTTGTGTGTCCCCGCTTCTGCGATCATGCGACGACGCTCTGCCAGAGAAGAGAGCTTCATCTGCCCCAGGATGTAAACCCAGTGCCTTTTTGGGTCAAATGTAAATTTCAGGACAAGTAAAGCAATGTTTTCCCGCCCGGGATGATGCTGATTTGATTTTTTTAGTTTCTCGCCCACGCTAAGCAATCTGTTCGCTTGTACTTCTTGTCGTGATCCAAAATATCCTAATCTGCTACCGTAAAAAAAGGAAACCTCTTTAAAATATTTATTTAAATACTAAAAAAAAGAAAACTAAGAAGCTAAAAATGGACGTACAGATAGATTGGAAACATAAAAACTTTAACCTTTTTGACTCAGTACATTTTCTTTTGCATTTAACGCAAGATCGCGCTGTAAATGTAATGTATACAGACTTTCGCTTGTCGCCAATAGCAAGTTGCCGGTGATCGCTGCCCACCTTTTTGGATCGTCAAAACAGCTCGCAGCACGCACTTTCTGCAGGATTGCAACGTCGTCTCGAGCTAAAACACGCACTCACGAGAATGCCACTGCATTGGCGGCCACCATTACAAACTCAGTCCCTCTGCTCGTCTTGGCTTCCTTGCCTTCAGAGCCCTTCCCCTTGCGTCTGCTTCCAGTGAAGTTCGGTGTCCGCAAAACGAGAGTGGCTTCCGGTAGGATTCCAGCCACGGGTTCTGGTAACGTGGTTCTGGTAAAACTTCCAGCGAAAGTGGCTGCCGGTAATATTTCCACCAAGTCCCAAATTTCGTAGCTTTTAAGACTTTTGTAACTAACCTATGAACATTTTGTTGAGCATCATTATCAAAGCGTCAAGCTGTTAATGAGCACAGGAAATAAACAAATGAATGAATGAAAAAGACTGGTAAACGGCGCTGGTTCCTGGTGAAAATGAGTGGAAATTAACCCGTTTCCACCGAATGTCACTGGAAGTTTTTGCCGGATTTTTTAAGATGGATATTTATGCATTTTATTAAAGTCGCAAACACACAATGTAAAATGTTTATTGGAAAGATTCTATGTGTATGTATATAGCAGTGTAAGTGAAAAAGAAAGAGAGCTTTTACGATATTTTTCGAATTCTCGGCGGACATGTTTAATAAAGTAATCAATTGCAACCCATTTATCTCACACAGACACGTAATCGCCATTCTTTTCGACATGAAAGCGCGCTGCCGATATGTTTCGAGAAAACCGAAGTCAGTGGTGCTGCTGAAAAGATAATACGATCTTCAACAAAAAGGAAACCGGTTTTGTAAAATTCGGCTTATACAAAACAGCTACAATTGACTTTCGAGAGTATGAAATCACCGATAACTTGTCTTCTATTAAGAAAAATATTTTTTAATGAGCTAACTTTACACTTTGATAAAAATAAAACGAGGCGAACGGCATTAAGTGATTGGAATTGGTAGTCATGGCGCATAATGTATTTCATGGTATTAAGAGGATGGCAAGGCAAACAAATATAGCGGCGATCATGAAAAGCACCTGATGTTCCCTGCGAGAAGGGAGAGGGTACCAAACCCTGTTGGACATTCTATTAGTGATAAAAAGGTGCCGAGCTTTTTTACAAGTGTAATTGCTTTCCAATACGGGCACGCTGAAAATCGGCATTTTTATTGTGTCAATATGATAAAAAAACAATAAAGTTAATTTGTCCGTTGAGTGCTTCGCGGCGCAGTATGAGGAACGGCCGAGAGCGTTGGAGTTTGAATAATGTTTTACAGTGAGAAACTGAGCTGTCTGGCCGTGCGATATTTTAACGAAGAGTGCGAAATTCTATTAAGGCTCGTTGAATCCGTAAACAGGCGAGAGGACCCCTCGAAGTTTTACGGTGCTCTAGACAAGTTCATTAATAGGCACAACAAGCGCTGGGTCCCAATTATTGCAAACCAGGTCCGTTTGCATTCACTACTCGTTCAATGTCGAGCTACATGTTCGCGACAGGAGGAGTCGAAGGACAATGGGACGCCTGGAACACTCGCCTAAACATTTTCACTAACTTCCAGGTAAAGTGTTTACCATGTTCCTTCAGTTTTAAAGATTAGCTCACTCGTGCATTATTTTTTCTCTCTGTTTATATTAGAGTCACCTTGAGTGGATCCGTCAAACATCTTGAAAGCAGCGCTTATACACCTTAAAAGTGCCCAAAATACTACAATCCCCCATGTAACACGCTTTGTGTCATGCACTGCGAAATTAAAAGCGCTTTCAATTAAAGACGATACAAAAACAAAATGGCAGCGACTTTTATTTTTAAACACCTATAATGTATTAGATGCATTACTTAAGGCCCATTTTTAATTTGCTTAGAAGATATTTGAGGATTTGGGGAGTTGTTTCTACGAGTATAGAACAATATTATTTTTATTGAATATGTCACCCCACACTACGGAGGGTATCTGCATGTCGTGACTATAGTGGGAGGCTGTGGCATGCACATTAGCCGGATTTCGTGGAAAGTCGTCCAGCAGGTGCAGTGGTAGAGCATCAGGCCGTCGAAATAATGAGCATAGTTGTAAATCCGAGACTGGGAATACGGACAAGGAACAAACACAGAACGACACGGACGAAGTTCCTTGTCCGTATCCCCAGTCTCGGGTTTACAACTATGCTCAATTTACACCAACTAGCCTGCACCCTCTCCCTTGCTTCACAACATAATGTGTTCGATTTTTGATGGAGCATGCGTATACATAGATTGCTTTAATTCGGAGTAAGTGCTTGTATGCTTTGTTTTATTTGTGCTGCTGTCGTAACCGAAGCCGCTGTGCTGACATGCCGTGCCATGGTGCATGCACGGCAGTACAGACGGACCCATTTCTGGGAGCAGTGGATTTCGCATCAAGCACTCCATACTTGAAAAACCGATGCGCGATACTAACTTCGCTAATTATTAAAAAATACCTCATAAACTTTTTATTTAGTGCGAACAGACATATGGTTCCAATTATAAACTTGCTGAGCGTCATCAAAGACCACTAATTTAGTAATTTGCGGAAAGGCGTTGAGCGCGTAAGACGCGTTGTAGTGCGGTAAAGTTAGCGCTGGTGCAGCAGATACAAGGCTAACGATTGCGATACGGCGCCCGTGCAATTTTCCCGTCTCTCATCAGAGCTCCAGCCTCGTACTTGTTCCATGAGTGGTAACTATAGCGCACTACTACGCTTCCCATGTGATGAAAATCTCTTTGAGAATTACAGATTCAGAGGTTTTCGACGACGCTCAGGAAGTTTCTAATTGGAACCATATGTCTACTTCTAATAATTAAAAGGCTTAAGTATTAATTTCAAATAATCAGAAAACTAATTATTGAGTGTCGCGCATCCTCTGGAGCCCGCAACCACGAGTAATACAGTCCGCAGAAAAATATTTTTACCTGGAATACACTAATTTTAGGAATTTTCGCCAGTCTTTGCAGAAATACCCAATATAAATATCTGTCTCTCTCTCCCTCTTTCTCTTTCTCTTTCCTCCATATATATATATATATATATATATATATATATATATATATAGGGTGTTTTTTTTATTCTTACACATTTGTTTAAAAAGACCATGAAAGCTACACTAATGCGGTTTGTGGAGGTGGGTTATACGGCCAGGCGGACATTTGGTGGGTGGCTAATCTTTGCGATAAGTTGGCTAATTAATTAAAATTAGTTCATTACTGAAAACCCCTGAATCAACTATATTTAGTAGGATATAACGCCGGGGCAGCATTTTACTGCGTTCTGTAAAAACGCTCCATTTGGACGCGTTTCTAGATTTCGGTTTCTTATAGGAGCGCATCTACGCGCCCGCGATCCTGCTGCCCGGTGGTCGCGACGCGAAGCCACCTCGTCACCTCCCTCGTAGGATGGAGGGAAGTACGGCGCACGTGTGTTGCGCGTCTCAGCCACTGGGGAGCAGGACCGCGGGCGCGGTGATGCGCTCCGATAACAAACCGAAATCTAGAAACGCGTCCAAGTGGAGTGTTTTTACAGAACGCCGTAGAACGCTTCCCCGGCGTTATATCCTTCCAAAAATAGTTGATCTTGTGGTTTTCGATGATGCTCTACAAGTTTCTAATTGAGACAATATTTCTATTTCCAATATTTAAAAAGTTAATTAACGAATTCTAATTAATTATCCAACTTATCGCAAAGATTAGCCACCCACAAAAGGTCCGCCTGACCGTATAACCCACCTGCACAGACCGCATTAGTGTAGCTTTCATGGTTTTTTTCTGAAGAAATGTGTAAGAATAAAAAAAAAAAACACCCGGTATATAGGTATATTCTCTGCTTTTACTGTGGAAGACGGAAGCCAGACATCTAATTTCTTTCACAGAACTCCAATCCGAGCTCTGCACGAGCCTACAAGTAACAAGGAAAAATTTTGAGGCAGTTCTCAGTATTGCTTCGACTGATTCCCTAGATGCTCTATAACGACGTCGACACTTTAGTGTCGTGTTTAGCGAATCCGCTTGGAATTGAACAGGTCAGGTAAGAAGTAAGGAGACTGTAATGAAAAGTAAAGAATTGCAGCCTAAAAAGGTTCCGGGGTTTCTATTTTCAGTTCGAGACACGCCCGCCCTGAGGATGAAGTCTTGCGAACGTGGTGAGGGCCTGTTTGCGGCCCCTGCGGAGAATGAACAGCGAGCGGCTTCCTCATCGCTCTGAGAGGATGGCGCTCGTAGTGACGCGGCGAATCTACCCGTTGAAAGTATGACGCTTGTTATTGAGAATGCGGGGATTTCGAGAAAAGAGGACGCCCTCTTGAGTTTTGTATTGCCGGGTTACGCGTGGAACCCGTAAAGAAGTCACATCGGGGCATAAGATGTCATTTTGATAGTGAACCCTTGAATTTCATCCAGTTAATACCGAGCAACAACAAGCGCAGAACACCCACCCATTTGTGTTCATTTAATTACACCAATCAGCGAGAAGTGGAAATATCACCATACTCCAAAGGTCCGGTGGCTCCGGCAATAAAAGTTTCAGAGCCCCTATATTTGGGTTTAAGGCACTCACCATTCTTCTCATTGGTTAAACTGGATAAGACACTAAAAGTGATGTGTGTTGAGTGCATCTTGGGTAGAATACAAGGCGAAACAAACTAATTTCTGGAATGGCAGGGATTTCGGTATTTCACGGATCGAACAAACATTTGTATCTGAGCAGGTTGAGGACACGTTCTAACGTGTTCTTCTCTGAGACAAAGATGACATAAGTGAATCGGTGCCGAGCAAAGAACAGTACACCGAAAACAAATTTTACGTTCGTGTTTTACAGCGGAAGGTCGGTCGTCCTTTGAGCTGCAGCGGCACTGGTTTTCGCAGTAGATGGGAAATTGAGCCAGTGCAGTACGAGTGCTAGCCAGGGGTCTTTAACGTGCACCACGCAGTAGTGATACACGACCGCACACCGGTACGATGCTTATCCAGACCGAAACGGGCAAGGATGGGGATTGAACCCAGGATCCGCGGATTGTACATGTTCGTATTTTATACTTCGGGCAGAAAATGAGAAAGGAAATCTGGAGCGGCGGATAAACTTTTGTATGAAGATAGATCAAATCAGTAGTGAATCGTTCGCCCTAATAACAATAAAGTCACGATCCTTCTAGAACGTGGACGAAGGGGGCGGAAGCACCCGCCGAGAGAGACGACACGCAGCCTGGTTGTGAGGGTGAAGGATGACTGACTGGGGCGACCTACGCTCCACGGCGTTTATTGGCGCGGTAACCAATGTTGCCCGCCGAGCCAGGCGGCCGCAGACGGGCGGACTGGACGGGGCGCTACATACTTGTCACAAATAGCTTATGGAAAACATTCAATCAAAAAATTGAGTGTTTTTGAGTGACAAAGGGGGCTTGGTAAATCGAAGCAGGTGCGCACGGTAATGTTAGCAGTAGGCAGCGAATAACACAATGGGCAGAGTTACTCCAAAAAGTAATCGGAAATACAAATACTGATATGCATGTATTTTGAGGCCCTAAAATACAGATGCTAAGGTACATTTGTATTTAAGCAACGGGATATCCTTAAGATACTTCTAAAAAAAATCACCGAAATAGTATTCCGGATTGCAGATACATATACTTCTAGAAATAAATTTGTTCCCGAACGGTGCGACGTGGGAAAGGTATAGTCCGAGGCGAATGCAAATGGAGATGTAAGCTTGTGCTCCTCTTTTTTGTGTCATTGTATCTACTTCCCCTTACCTCAAACTTAATCCGCTGAAACGAAAAAAAGAACAAAAAACATGTTGCTTGGTGAACCACATAAATGCTCAACGGTAAAGACTGCGTGCCATGCTTGACAAAAGGCATTTGCGCGAAATGAACCCTGTTTTGACGTGAGGGTGCATCTCAAACTGTCGTCTTCTATGCCCCCGAGTCAGCCATAGTGTCAGGAGATTCGACAACAGAGCCGTATATCGTTTCTCTACTCAACTCTTTTACAGCGCTCGCCATGCTAAATTGAAAAGAGTGGAGGGCTTTGTCAGTGGAGCTTATTCTGCTATCCTTGCAAGTAGCCTTCTCTAAACCACGGGTTTTTCTTTATGTTCGTCATTGTGATGGATTATGATATAGGGTGGGTTCATGTTATGAATTCTGAACAAACTTGCACATTCTGAAGAAACCAAACACATTTTTTCTCTATTAAACTTATCGTAAAAACGGCAACAAATCTAACGAGATATCTGAGTCTGACAATGTATCGCGATACAACCGATACATTGTAAATTTATTTCATTACTGAAATACAAATAAATATTTTCTTTTTCAAATGTATCTCGATAAAGAGATACAGATGCTCGAAAGTATCTTTAAAATACTATCGCGATACATTTGTATCGCGAAACTGCCCAGCTCTTACAAGAACAAATGCAAATGTGGACGAAGCGGAAATCCTGGTGCTCTCGGACAGGAGATTAGTTGTGCGACAAATGGTGAATTCCGCTCGCAGATTTGAAGCGCTCCAAAAGGGCCCATTTCAAAGCGCGCATCTTCCCCTCGCAGATCCAGCTCAAGTCGGTCATCGTCCGCTCGCAGATTTGTGGCAGCGCAAGCTCGGTGGAGCGCTTCCGATCGCGCCGCAACCGCTCCGTCAGCTTCGGGAGATCTCCCCGGAAGTAAACAGCAGCTGGCTACTGCGCATGCGCGTCGTGGGCCGAGCATGTCCGATCTGGTCCGGTCGGTCGGTTGTTTACGCGGGCAGCTAAGGGGAGTGCGTGCAATGCGTGCATTCCGTCCCGTAAGAGGTTACCTTGCATGTTTCTGGGAGTGCAGAGGCAGGACTGGGACGTGGCAAACTGCAAGCGCTGACATCTGAGATCCCGAAAGGAAGAACGAGAAAGAACACAAAAGAAAAACCGAAGGACGCAGATGCAAGTTTAGGCATGTTCATTTTGCCGCAATTGATTGTTTACCTGTGTACTTTGCATGCCGCCGGTTATGTTCTAGTGCAATAATGGAAGAACAGACTAGGTAACGACCGTGCAAGTGATGGTTTGCTACCTCTGTGCTTATTAATGCCTTGCCAGCGACCTGAGCTCCGCCGCTGGCGGTCACTGCGTGCCCCGACGTTCATGGGTGCCGAACGCGGATCTATTCCAGTAAAGTGAAGGCTTGGACGAGTCGGTTTTGTATACTAAAAAATCAGAACAGCGCGAATAAGACAAAGAACAAGAGTAGATGTAGGCATACAGAGCGCTGACTCTCAGCTGAACTTGATTGGAAAGTAACACATAAAGAATCTCTGTGAAAAAGAGGACGCAATTCTTATCATCTCGTCAAGCACTATGACTGACAAACACGTGTTCCCAGGAATTCTTTATAAAACCAAGCGATCAAGGGCGCACTTAAACACAGGTCATTTCCACGTCGAGATATGTGGTACGCCTGGGCCATCTCCCTCGTTGTTTGCTGTCTGTACCCCCCTCCATGTGGCATGAACTCCTTGGTTTGGCACTCGACCTGTGTCGAGTATTTCTTCTGCTGATGGACTGCAACAGTAACGACTGGTTGTCACTAACGTCCCTTGTTACTTCTTTATAGAAGTAACGCCAACCAATACAAATGACAAAGCATATTACGCTAGAACCAAATGGTGTCATATAGTTCAGACTCCTGCTTTTCGCCACCCATTCGTTTCTTAAAACCCGCACCGTCACGCAGTCGGCGCTTCAAAGAATGACGTTACTTGTAGGAAGCTCTTATCTAGGAACTTTCGTATTGACTGGTTGTCGTAGATGAAATTCAGCTCGTCAAGTTCGAACTCAGGTAAGTTTAAGCAGAGGCCATTTTCAACGACCGTCTCCGCAGGTCGCTCCGAAAATGCGACTCCATCTTCAGCTCGTCAATTAGGAGCGGGTGCCGCGGAGTGGTTTTATAGCGAAGCCGTTAATGGCTATAGTCGGTTACAAGTCAAGAAGGTAGGAGAAGCTCCTCCCACAAGCGTGATGTGCCGGTTTCAAATCCCTCCGCAGTCGGAAGAAGAGTTCACTGGAATACGCTCCTTGTTCCGCTTCAATGGATTCCAACTTGTCTCCGATCCCACTTTTTAAGAAAGCAGCCTTTGTATCCATCGGAGGGAAAACCGAGCCCCTGAAAGCAGACTTTGTATCCATCGGAGGGGGAAGCTAATCCCCGAAAGTCGTATTTGTTTGCATCGGAGGGGGAAAACTCTAATTTCGCTTTCGTGCCTTCCACAATGCTAAGTAAAAGTCGAAAGATAAAGCAAATATGTACAGAAAGGCAAGCCCTTCCTCGCGTGTTGGACGCCACGTCACGGAAACGATGGGACGCTATTGGATGCGGAGGTGGCGGAGGGATATATGATTTCCTTTGAGGGGCATTTGCCGCTACCTTTTTGACCTGTAACCGACTATAGGGTTCCTTGTATTTTTCATGTGCGTAAACAAAAACTCCACGCTCGGACCGCCGCACGCGCAGCACGCGCACGCCATCCTAGTATAAAATATTTGAAGTAAATAACTAAAATAACGCGTTGACGAGCGGGCGTGCCAGATGCCATTTCTTTTAGGCTTTTGCTTTAGAACAGTTAATGAGACGCCGGCACGTGCCTTTTGTTACGATGACCACCGATCAAAACAATAAATGTATTCGTACCTTTGCTCAAAATTCAGTGTCAGGTCTGTGTCGTCTGCTCAACAGCCTCGCTGGTCATGCACCTTCACAGAGCGGAATGGCTCATGATTTTTCTCCTCCCGCGCAGATTTTGGAAACCGATCCACATCTACCAGTGGAATCCACCATAATAGTGGAAGTATTGAATATAAAATAAATACAGGGCAGGGCGACGGATTTTTACTGAGGGATCGGAAATTATAAATATTTGTGCTAAGATGATGCCTCAGGTCTTCACAGGCGACCAGAAAATATTTGGCTTCAAGGTTCATCTGTCAAAATGCTAGATTGTTTGACAGGGCAATCGCCGGGGATAAAAACAAACGAAGTGTTTACTATCTGACCTTGAAACAAAACGGAAGAGAATAAAGTGGAAAGCACGACATTTACCTCAGAAGAAAAAAGCACACATGTATCGTCGCAGCTCCAACACCATACTTTTGCCCTTCTATGATCATATTGGGTTAGTTCACTACATTTTCTTTTTCTCAAGAAAAATGGTTCATTAACATGATTACTTTAAATTTTTGACATGATTACCGGAATTTGTTCACTTGAAAAGACTTGAACTCTGACCTGAGATGTGACTTCTCTATCATGATAAGGCCCCTGCGCATGATGAGTTAAAAGTTCGGGAGCTCCTGGGTAATAAATACAGTACAAAACAAATTGTATCGCGCACTCCCTTGCAAGTGTGTTGCTACGTGAAACATTCTTGGCTTAGCGCTAGTAACCTCCAGGCATTTCTTTTCGAGCTGTGCCTCCAGGTGTCTCCACTCCTCTCCACCGCACTGACTTTCCCCGTCGGTCACGTGTCAAATATACCGCTAAATTTAGCGGGTAAACTGAATTTATGCATAGGTCACGTGACGTCAAATTTCCCTCTAAATTTTGGGGGGAAACTGAAATTGAGTTTAGGACACGTGAGATCATGTCACGTGACGCCATATTTTCTGCTAAACTTTAGGGGGAAATTGAATGTATGTAAGGTCATGTGACATCATATTTCCCGCTAATTGTAGTGGGAAAAATAAATTTGTGTTGAGGTAACGTGACGTCCATTTTCCCGCTAAATCTAGCGGGGAAACTGAAGTGGAGTGGCGTCACGGGCCACGACTTCACAAAATGCGGCTTCACAAAATGCGTCTCCACAAATTCCAGAGCAACTAGCCAAAGAACGTTTCACGTTACTAAAACATCCGTTCTATTCACCTGACTTAGCGCTCGGGTAACTCAAGCTCTTCTCAAAACGAAAAAAAAAAGTGCCCTGAAAGGAGTAATAGTTTCTGACATTCCTTACACCCAGCGCCACACAACAACGTTACTTCGAGGTATTCCGGAAAATAAATTCCAAGAATGTCTCCCGCACTGGCACCACCGTCTGGCGATATGCATAGCTTCGCAAGAGGAGTTCCTTGAAGTTGACATCAGGCCATTAGTGCATAGGTAACCGGTATTTGGTTTCATTGGGTCCTTCCGGGAATAGAACTGTCGCAGGTCGCATATTCCGGTGTTTTTGAGATCGGTAGAAGCATATTTTTTAAGGCTATTGCAATTGTCTGGAACTGAAACCCATCTTTTGTATAGAGCATGCGTGTGCACAATATTCACGCATTAATCTAATTAGATACTTATGGGAGTAATAGTTTTTCCTCTACTAGTAGGAAATATCTAAAACTTACGAGAAAAGTAGGTTGCCTTGAGAGAGAGCTTGGCTTACCAGAAGACAGCACCCACTCGGCGTCGCTGTTTTTACAGGTGTGCCGTTTTGGAAAATAAAACCATATGACTATGCAAACGAAAAAAAAGATAAGAACTGCCGAACACAGCATCCGTTTCTTTTGTTTTGGGGTTTTCACTTCTGCGATTTCGCAACACGCCAACATGAAGAATCAGGTAATTAAATGTCGTTATTCGTCGTCATTCCGTAAAAACGAAATATTTAAGATTCATCCTTCCTCATCTTAAAAAAAAAAAAAAATCACCAACACCAGTAGCGGATTGCAAGCAACACGTTGATGCTACCGCGCTACAACTGATAAGCTGGGGGAGGGGGGAGGGAAGCTTTATATGTCAAATTTAATACAAAAAAGCACTACCAGGGATTTTAGTCGGTCTGTTTGTCGGGGCAACTTCCAGAATCATTTATAAACTCAACAAATGTGGAAGCAAGTTAGGTAGTTATTTTGATCACATTAATCCTCAATTACCACCGACCATCGTTCCATTAAAACAATTCACTTCTGTTTTCCAGAATTTGTCTAGTGCATTAGAGGCAGCCATTTGTTACGGGACGGCGAACGCAGAACGACTTTCCCCCAGCAGATTCTGGACAAAAATCCTCCGGAGCCCGCGGCTGAGTATTAGGCCGTTAAATTAAAATCTTATTGGTTTCCCCCCCGACTCGCCTCGTCGACTTTCACAACGCGTCTCGGAAAACTGATGACGGTGCGAACAATCAAAGAAAGGAGACTCAAGCAATACCATCTAGAGGACAAGGCCTGTCGCCCATACAGTTATTACAATAAACGCTAGAGGTTCAGATGGCGATAGTGTGTTGTTGCATTTTAAAGCAGACAGCAAGCAGTCTAAATTTCAATTCCGGTAATGCATTCCTATGGGAAAGCGCGAATGCGTTTTCCTCTTCGCGCTCGATTATAAGAGCAAACATTGTTTAGTGTGTTTTTCTTTAGAATTTGTGGCGTCGAACACTGTATTGCGCTAAAATAGCCTTCAGATCTCTCCTCAAAACAAACTACTTCGTGCCTGCCCCGTTCGCTTCTACCGGGACTGACCGCTCATGCAAGGCATGACCTTTTTAAAAGGTTAAAACAGCGCTAACGACGAGGGACGAGAAGCAGAAGGACACATACACAGCTGGGAACGCAGGAGCCTGGACGACTTTAGAGCAGAGGCATGGGACTCGCTACTCAGGGAGAAAAGAACCACGACGCCTGAGGACTGGACTCATCTCGGGGGACAGCCGCAGCACAAAAAATAAATCATTGACTCCCTGGTCCGCTACATGGGGGACTCTGAAGTCCATCACTTCATCTAGATTTACACATGCTCCCTTACTCTTTCCCATCCATCCCCACAATCCTTTTCCTCTCGCCTCGGGGACATTAACCCATAGACGAGTGAGCCTTTCCTTAAATCAATAGATGTTACTGTCTCCGAATGATGAAGGTCGCATTTTTCTAAAAATAAATTAACGTGAGTAGGGGCTCGAAGAAGCGTACCTATTGGCGCATATGATTCAAGGCCTTGCAGGGCGCGAGCGTACACTGTTAGCAAAAATAACACGCCCAGACGTGTAAACCGTTGTCCCATATCGGACACGTCGAACCGTGTTCGTTTTGCACGAGGCCATCTGTGTTTTTCGTCGACACATGAGGTGCTGTGTAAACTAAACACGCTACACCGTGTCTGCCTTCCGCAAAACCGTTTCGAGCGTGTTCCTTATGAAACATGGCGGCCAGCGGCGAGAACAGGCGAGAGACGAGCTCAGCGAGCCGCGCGCCTTTCAGCCGAATTGAAAGCACAGAGTGCGCGTTAGTTCTCGTTCGATGTCTTTTATGCTCAGTAAAGTCTCCAAGCGGCGGACGTAGCTACTTCCAAAGGTACGTACGTGCGTTTTCGGCGGTCGGCGGCGTCGGTAGCTTCAACGAGCCGCTAGACAACAACAGAAAAAAAAAAAAACGAATGTCGAACTCACATGGATAAATAACTTGAGCAAACTATTCAGAATCGGGCGGTAACTCACGCCACCTATCGAGATTTCTAGCAGCCTGCTTTTAAAAAAAGGACGAGTCTGTTAACACTGCGAACGACCACGACTACACAGCAACCCTACATACAACGCAGGCAACACAGCACACAGCTACACAGCACCGACATGTACACAAACACAACAACCGACACTACGCCCGATACTTCCTAATCGATATCCATTTCTCGCCGCGGCGCATATAAGCTTGACACGTGCGGGCGAGCTCTTTGGTCGCTGACCATTACAGATTTATAAAAGAATACACGAAACACGGCGCAATGGACAGCCGTGTGTTAGAAATGCTTGCATTTAAAAAGTGTGGAGGCAAAATCTATAATGTTAGTCCGTTGCAATAGATAACGATATGTTAACAATAAATCTTAAACCGGTCATGAAAAAGTTCAAATTTTTGTTATTTTCTTGCTTGACCAGTGTTATGAGCTGTCCGACTAGCTTGAATCAGATAGGAAAACAAATTATTGGGATTTTGTCATTACGTATACAAAAATAAATGAAAATGATCCTTGCGCAAAGCATTTTTTATATATTTTTGTGAAGGACATCCTGACATCCGCCCAACACTTCACTTCCGCTAGTTGCAGCAGTTGCAGTACGGGAGGAGACGCCTTCACTTTTGGGGCGTTTTGATGCAGTTTGTTGTCGTATGTCGTGTCGGTGTCGAGAAGAGTGGTGGGGCTTGGGAGTTTGTGACCAGTGTTATTCATGAACACTGGTGTAGGGCGCTGATGCGTCTTTTTTTATACTGCCACCACCCCGATCTTTGAAGATACACCGGCCCGTAGCAGTGCATTATGCTGAATCGCGAGCTCCTTCTCTGTTGACGTCGCTTTCCTGGTACCACTCGTGGATACTGCAAGCGTTTAAACAGTGTGCACCGTCTCGCCTACATCCCCGGTGACGTACTAGACCTGTTCAAACTTATTGCTTCCCTCATATTAGAGTACGCAAGGCAGTTATCTCATGGGTCTGGTTTCGGTTATAAAGGCAAGGCAAAACGCTCGTAGTTCCCGCCCTCAGTACACATTGGACATCTTCCACACTTTGACACCGGGTAACTGATTGAACGAGGATTTACATTCACTTCCGAGGTTACTCTCGCCGCTTCCTCACCGTTGAGCAGCAGGATGAGCTGGCGACAAGCAGCGGATGAAAGGCTTGAGCATCAACAGCCCAAGCGCACTCGGTGCCGATGCGGGCGACGCGGGTTTCTGTCAACCGGAAGGCCAGCACAAACCGTGACCGTTCCAGCTCTTCGTCATGACATAGTTTTGCAGAGAGCAGGGTAAAATACAGCTAAACGCATCACCGAAGCAAACGACTGCTATTTTAAATCTTGGCTTGTGATTGCGCCTTTGTAGTAGATCATCTTATTCGTTTTGCTGGAGAGACGCAAACGACGGGCATAACAAAATCGCTTGCATATTCCGCATATCTCACAAAAGCATTTACCCTGTCACCTTGCGAAAAGCGCGAAACACGGAGTCCGCACCGTCCTAAGCTTCCGGTTTTTTTACCTGCCTTACAGCAGTTTGTACCTGCTAGAAGATATGCCTACTGAAACTGAAACAGGGCAGTGCCAGAGAGAAGAGACAAAGTTGGGAATGCTTGCTCGCTCTCCAATTTCTCAAATCTCAAGTGATTGTACCATAATAAATGCACCCACGCGTCTTCCAAAATAAAGAAAGAGCACTACCTTCACAACATAAAAAATGGTCTCAATACATGCATCTGTGGGCAGGTGCATGTACACCCTGCCCTAATTTATTCACGCCGCATGTTTGGCGCAACAAGCTCGTTGCAGGACCGAATCATCTACTCGAGCGGTGTGCGTCGCTATGCAAACGCAGTCCAACACGAAGCATAAAAAATGGCAGATTTAAGACAACAATCCGGAGTCCATTATTCAATTAAAACAACGTAATTTTGTTGAAAACGCCCGTTGCTTCTTACTCATGGTACGTGTCGGGATACTTCCACAGTTTGAAACGGAACGAAGGAAGATTTACTTTTAAAAACGCTCGCTGCGTCCTCCCGAACTAGCTGGACCGGATCAGCTGACGACGACGGGACTGTACCCGTTGAACCTCCACCACGCAACAAACAATTTGCGCTCCGTGTTAAAAGCGTGGTTCAAACAGACCCGGAATACAAAGCACCGCATTACACACGACGAATGTTTCAGCTCTTTTTCGCATCGCCGGGTTGCACCAAACAGAACGAGATCGCCGAAGTCAATGCCGCGCTGTCGTGAACCTTGGCTTGTGGTTGCGAACTCGTGGACCCTGTGACTCCCTTCGCTTTCAAAGCCCACACGACGATTACGAATGCTACTTTCCGTCTTCCAGGAACATCACAGGGGCACTTCTCCGGTCATGTCTTCACTATGTGCTCGCAAACCCCGAAGCTCTAGGCGAAGCTTCTCGCGTCCCGTCAAACCAAAACAGTAGCGGCGCCATGCGTACTTGCCAGATTTTCTCCGGTCAAACAAAAACAACGAAAGCCAACCGGCGCTTGCTTCCAGCGTACATCGGCGTTGCGCTTGCGCCGTGGCCAGATCGCTTGCAGTTGGAGGTTGCAGCAAAAACGAAACCAACTGCAATGTCACGTGTTCACATCGAGGACACGCTTTTTATATCCATTTTAACTGTTTGGAACGAATCATTAGACCCATGACTTTATTTGTGATGTCTCAGAAACTGTTATCAGGACCCCTAAACTAAATACAAACATGGGCGACGTGAGGGAAGCCGCATTGCCATCGACCAGAAGATGGCGGCGAGCACGGTAAGCGCGGGTTCCGCCAACGTCCTGCGACATGGCGCAATTGCTTTTGGTGCATATCTGTCTCCGAGACATGTTTCTTTCCGCGGCATTTGTCTGGACGGTCTTTTCTAAGTGTGTCCCCAAGCATTCCGGTGCTTCGATAGCCGGCAATGCCGCGGTCGTCGCCGGGGGCGATGCGTGTTATCGAGGTCGGCTACACGGTTATGCGTGTATGACAAAACCAAAACACGTTTTTTACAACCTCGCATGATTTCTGAACGAATTATCCGTTACTCATCGTGTAAATTTATGGTAATTTGTGTAAATAGCGTTTTTTTCACCCCAAATATTCGCCAAATACACGGGACTTGCTAACAGTGTACGTTCTTAAAGGCCGCGTGGGTCGCCACCACGCCTCCGCGAAGGCCCGAAACCAATAGTGTCCCTGCCAGGAGATTCGAGAAGCCCAAGTGAAATTTTCACCTTCTTTCTGGCCGTGTTCAGGCACCTTTATTTCCTTCCGCCATCCTCCGGACTGAGGAGGAGCTGCGGGGGCGGAGCTTCGTCGTGCATGCAACCACTACCCCTCACCGTGCCTCATCTCCTCCTCAATCAGGTAACACTTGGGACACCCCGTCCTTATTATTATTTTGACGATCTATTATTAGCAACTGTAATTGCTATAGTAATATTCATTTTCACCTAAAACAGCCGTCGCTCCCTTTAGAAAAGCAAGTACCTCTACATACAGATGTCATTGGTTCTGCTCAAAATGCATTCGTAGTTCCTCGAAGTGCCGTACCAGACGCGATTCTTGATCCTCGCTGATCAAAAGGATGCGATATGCAATTTCGATCTGTCCTTCAAGAGCTCCCCACAAGTGGTGCCGGGAAGCAATAAAAATATTCGAGCAGCATTACACCCACGGTACGCAGACACACGTCTGAACGAAGCACTTTCTCGCAGCCATCGCCGAAACTGCCAAGAAGCACTGTGGAGGAAATGCATTCCGATCAGTAGCAGCGGAACAACGACGAGAACCGCCCACGGGCGGGTTCGCGCAGCAAGCCTACATTGAGCAAGTCTCGAACACGTCTCGAAGCAGAGCGTGTGCTCTAAGGGAGAGGCAACTGCTACAGGCTACAAGAGCACAAACTAGACGTCTTTCGAAAAAAGGGAGCTGTGGTGCAGGGGGGATTTCTCACGCGATGTTTCGTCAAACTAAGTTAGAGTCAGCGCCTACTTTTTGAGAACTCAAGACGTGTTTACGGCAGACCGAAACGCATGTGCGAAGACCTTACGGCAAATCGCACGAAAATAGCTCCAGGCTATTTTCCTAAAAAAATAGAAGATACTAACTCCACGTAAATCGCATTTCGCTGAAAGGGTGTTTGAACCTGTTTATGCGAAATATATCTACCCACGCCCAGTACGTTTTTAAAACCAGTGGTGTGAAACCATCACCTCATGTTTCGATTTTCATGCGATTTTGGCTCGGTGTTTCGACCATATGTTTCAGTCTTTTCAGAGCCCACCAGAACACTATCAGAACTTGCTTAATGTATTCTCCTCCGTAAGGAAATTTTATACAAAGCTGTGATCTCTTTTTGATTAGTTCAGTCACAAAAAAAGTTGGCTGATATCGCGCGCCAATGATCATACGGTCTCAGTGGCAAATAATGTACAATGGGTGGCATTGAGACTGCGCTTACACATGATTCACCTTTTTTACGCAATGGATTTATCAAAATGGCAGCCCTACGCAGTCGCGAGGATCTTCGTTGGAGTGAGTCTTTCCCACATTTTAAAAAGAGAACCGTCGTATTGAGCTTACTGATTGCGACAGATTACTTGGAACTCGCACTTATTTGGCCAACGAATGTCCTAATTTTCTTGCACAAAACTCTTGAACACCGTGATTGATTCATATTTGCTCTTTGGTGACTTTTAATTTCGTGATTTCCAAAAACGTGTGAAATATAATTTTTGCTTTTAATTGAAGAATATTGATGTTGAGACAAGGGTGCTTGGAGCTTTTTTTAACCATAATAACCCAAATTGTATTCAGCTTCCTAGTCGTAACTTTTAGGAAGCGGTTGCTGGCACCTTCAAAATTCGTATGTGGCTTATTATTTTATACTATTTTCTATGCGGCCTTGGTGACTTAGGTTGAGTGAGATGCATGTGTTGTCATATGCGGATTACAATGCCATTTTTGTGAGGATAAAATAACACAAGAGAGACAGTGAGACTTCTTAAGCTTTTTGGCAAACATGGTGGCACCTCGGTAAACTGGCAGAAATGTCTTTGTCTCCGGCATTAAAAAGGGGACTGAGCCCCCACAGTATTCGAAAATATTAACTGGGTAAACACACTTACACTGTAACAAGGTGTCCAGTTAGAAAATTACCGTGGTAGCGAGTCCTACAAAAAATACAGACTGTCGAGCTGCGCGACACATCTGAAAGATGGAAGGACAGGAACTTGTGGATGTTTACACGTGCTACGCTGTGCAATTAGTTTCTTGTCATAAAATTGCGGGCACTTCAATTGCTGCACCGCTCGCACGTTAGCAAACAGAAAATGAATAGAGCCTTAGCCGTTTTTGCTGGGGGATTGACCTGTGAATAGACTAGCTGAACGAATTTCTTTCGGCATGCCCGATCCCGTGGCTTGTAAATAGCTCATTCATTTCTTAGTCAGGTTGTGAACCAATTAACGTTTGTGCGAAATGCGAATGTTGTCCTTCTCCGCACTATCTGTCAGCTGAGCTGAGACAGAGCTTTGCCTACGTTTGTTGTTTCTTCCGCGTGTGCCCCAGCCGGGGGGCTAATGGCGAGAATACATTCAGGCGACACAGGTTTTGACCACTCGTTTTCCTTTGGAATATTTAAGTGAAGTGTCACGGGAAAAAAATGTATAGGGATCTTGTCGATGCTACTCTTCCTGTTCCGTTATACAGATCGTTGTATTGTGCGGGCCCAGGTCAAAACGTTTTTCAGCGAATGAAGAGAATGATAGCGCCTGTAAATGGAAAATCGTTTTTTTTTTTAATTGCATAACGGGGTGTTACAGGTTAAAACATGTTTGGATAAGAAGGCTATATTTGTAGCTTGGGGGTGAATTGTTTTTTTCTAAGAAGCCAGAGGCTGTAGAGCATATGTTTTTGGAGTGCTGAGATGGGGCATATGTTTGGAGCACTCTCTAAAGTACGTTGAAGAAGAGGCTATGCCTTTGAAGCCATACGGCATTCGGTACTTAGCCGTTGAAAATAACAACGATGTACCGTTATACCTCGTTTTCCTTGTGGTGCTTAAAAGCATTCGGAAGTCGGGTATGGCCGTGAGGCATGCCAACATTGACGTTAGACAGGTTCGAGTACTTTTGAGAAATGAAGCGGCAAATTATAGATGTTTGGAAAGCTCAAAGCGTGTGCCTGATTGGGAATCTGTGCAGGAAAAATGGCGCATTAGAAATCCTTTCAACCGTGTCATGTTTGCTGCTCTAGGCCCGACATTATTTTTATCACTTTTGTAGTCCTTTCTCTTTTTGCTTGTCAAGTCTAAGCAAAACGAAGCCTCGGTGATTTCGAGTCGGAGTGCCGGCTTACGGATCCCCAGGTGGAGGGTTCGAATCCCTGCCTAGTTGCCCGCAATATGACGGAGCCATATTGCAGAAAAGGTGCCGTCTAACCGAGCGTTCGGTTTCTCGTTAAAGGATCGCCAGGTGGTCGAAATACCAGGTGGTCGAAATACGTGTAAAATACCCTTCGTTAGTTTCACTCGTAAAACCAGTCAAATTTGATTTTTAAATAGTTTTTATTTATTTGCTCCAGTCTTGTTTTTTTTTGTATAATATGCACGCTACTAAGGCCAAGAGTTGTTTCTGCTCAAAATAAAAAAAAAAATAACTACAACAGCAACACACTAACAAAGCATGCACCGCTGTTCTGGTTAGAAAGGTTTCTTTATTGGAGATTTTTATCGATCTCATTGCTCATGTAGAACTTTTATTCTATCGATTGTGATGAGGGGCCCAAAAGGAAGAGAAAGCTGCAGCTGAACTGATTAAATGTTGATTGGTGTTCCGAGTGCGCCGCGATGCAGTTTACACCCTGCGACGTCTGAGGCAGTAGCATTGTAATCTACCCATTCTAAGTTAGAAATCTCAGAAAATGTTTTCTCTCACTCAGGAAGGTGTGTCCCTCCGGGAACCACCGTCTTCACGTGCTCATTTGATGTTTTTGATCAACTAGTTTAGAACCGATAATATCGTTAGTGTTTACCGTAACAAAAATTTACACTTGTTGCAGACCTGACTACTAAAATATGAGGCACTCTCTCATTAAGAATGAAACGAAATCCAGAATCCAGAATAAAATACGAAAAAGACACTCAAAATAGATTTTGATGGCGCTCTTTCGTATTACAAAAGTATTACGGCGTCAAAAAGTATGCTCAAGTACCAACCAAACCCAACAAAAAATTCTAACCAACCGACGAAACAAAAACAATGAAGTTT
The DNA here is from genome assembly GCF_016920785.2 of Ixodes scapularis. Taxonomy (NCBI): domain Eukaryota; kingdom Metazoa; phylum Arthropoda; class Arachnida; order Ixodida; family Ixodidae; genus Ixodes; species Ixodes scapularis. The sequence continues at coordinate 17,181,024 of NW_024609835.1, forward strand.
ATTCGACCCATGGTAGCTGGTTCCATTTTTTGGCTGGTAATTTGATTCCTTGCGGAACAGGATGGAATTACACGGTCTGTGAAAGTTTAAAAAAGGAGCTTTAGCGCGCGCAAGGAAAAAAAAAGAAAACGAGCCACGGCTATTCTTGGTCGTAGCGTAAACACACTCATCCTCCAGTTCGCCTTAACGCTTCGCGTTCCAAACGCAGCCATTCCGATACGGTGTTTGTTTGGTCAAGACCGGGAGCGAGCTACCGGCTTTTGCTGCCTTACAGAGAGGCACATACATTTTTTTTCTTCCTTGAAATTTGAAGAAGTTTTGTAGTTAGGTTGCAGGATGCCAAAAAAGTGCAGCCCTTTCTGCCTCCCCGTGTGGATTTATTTTTTAGGAAACGCGTCATCTGCGGGAGGTACGATACGAAAGTTGCGCCTTCACGTGATATTAAAACCGACGCGCTCGACTTTCTACCAGAACGTGGAGCTCCCAAGGGGCAGCAAATTATGCGGCTGATCCGGGTTGCATCCATCGGTTACCCTGTAGTCTCTACGTAGGGTGATCACAACCCACAGAGTAAAAAACGGGACATCGGGGGGGGGGGGGGGGGGGGGGACGGAAGTGGGTAGCAGAGCCGAAAGAAAAAACTGAAAGCCGTTTACAACTCCTAGTAACGCCGAATTAGAGAGCAGCTCATGAGAAGGAGGAGGGAAGGGTACTGAGTGGAGGGTACAGACTTGAGAAGTAATCCGTTACAAGTAACGGATTGCTTGTAATTCCTCACTTTTTCCAGTAATTTTGTAATTGCCACGTTACTTCTTTTTTCGGAAGTAATTTGTGTTGTAATTTCGTTACAAAATATTGGTAACAGATTACTGTAATTACTCATTACTTTTTAAAAATATGAGCATAATGCAGTAATTGAAGCAATTCGAGCAAGACATTCTTCAGCATAAAGAGAGGAAGTTCAACAATATAGAAACATCAGGAAGGGGAGAATAGCCGAAAAGAAAACACGAGTTTACGTATGACCGGTCACTAGAGCAATACCACGTAGAACACAAGGCCTGCACGTCTCCTTCTCTAAACGTCATCACTAGCAGATCCCCTCAGCGGCTCCTAGGTAGTCCGGATGAGCACCATCGTTTACTCCATCGCCTGCTTCAGTGGTCGTGCTCAGAACGAGCTCACATTGCTAAGACCGGCAGTCTTGATGGTGTCGCAGGCACATTGCAAGAAAAACTGTGGTAGCTCGTTATCAGCTCGCGTTAAGCAGCCGCGCACGCAGCTGTGGCCGCCAGTAGGTGCGGCGTAGTTCCTCCGAAAACCCATGAGAGCGGTGCCGAACGTTTCTAAAGGACTCGGAATCTACGTAAGCGAAAGCTTTGCGGGCCCCGTTTCGTCACCCCAACAGCTGAAACAATTCATTACGGTCAGTCCGCGTGCGAAGCGGAATCCCCTGATCGCAACTGCAACGACAATCAAATAACAATCCGCGCATAAACGAAGATAGAGCAGTTTATTAAGCGGTTTCAAACGCAGCTCAGGGGATCACACAAGATGGAGCGCTCCTGGGAAGCGAAAGAAAGCAGTTTAGCTGCTCGAACTGCGTCGTAAGAGGCTACTGTTGATCCACTACAGACTGCGTTGTCACATTTTCTTACTTAAATAGGTGATCATTAGAACGTGGGAAAACAAAAGGTTAAGATTACCAGAGCAAGCGCACCAGCCTTGCAGCATAACAAAAACAAAAAAAAAAGTAACGAGAGAACGACTGTGTACACATTTTTCGCACTTGGCACGAAAGATGAGGTCCCCTTCTCAGACGAAAATGAAGAGAAATGGAGCGAATGTAGCGAACAACGTCGAATAAAACAAAAAGGTAGCAGGCGATAGAAAGATACAAATCACCCAGCAAAAAACTCCTTCAACGACAACGATCATTGCAACGCTTATGGAAAAAAAATGGAAAGCACGCAACATAAAAAGGAGCTTCACTTCTTTTTTCAGTTGTTTGTTTCAGCTTAATTTGAATGATGCGGCAACTTATTTACTCACTTTTCTTCGGTCTTCGAGAAGCAGAAGAAGGATTTTCTGACACATAGTGAAAACTGGTGTTTGCAGCGGTAAGGAGCACATTACATGCCTACCATCTGCAAGTATGCGCTGTTGCTGTCTAACGTTGATCAACAAACGATGACCCATAGCAGACGTTCCGGCGTAGACAAATAAAATTCGAATGTAAATATATACCGAGCTTGCACTTTTTAATATATTTGATAAATACCAAAAAACATATATGAAGATTTTGGATTAGAGACTCAATCGAAGGAGGAAATAGGACGTTATCGCAGACGACAGTGGAAGAAAACAACAACAACAATGTTGCAGACGGCCCTCGAAATGTCCGGGAACAGCGTAGCAGACGGACTGGCGGTGAGCGCCGAAGTGAAGGAAAGAGAGTAGAAACTAAGCCAAACAAGGCAAAGCAAAATACGCGATCGTTCGAACATCAAGTAAACAAAAAGGGTAAAAAAAAAAAACATAAAAGCAGGAGGAAGAAAAAAATGCGACGGCGTAGCGTCTCCTCAAAAATAAAAAGAAAGTAGACTGAAAAATGGAAAGAGCTGCTAATGCTCCATTGCCGGTGCCTGCTTTTACTGTACAAGACGACGAAGACGTTGGTCGTCCCCAACGTTACTAACCCACTCAGTGAGGAAACTGCCATAGCCAGCCGGCAACGGCCAGACGGCGCCAGCAGGGTGCGAGCGCACGGTTATACCCAGTCTCGTTGTAACTTGGCAAAGGGTGAACGATAAGCCCGAGATTGCGTGCCGAAGGCTTCGAAATGCGCGACGTATACGAGTGCAACGCACACATATTGGAGCATGACGCAGCGAAAAGCCTGATACTTCGGAGTTGAGGCAAGCTTCGGTGATACGCAGTCACGTACCGATTGGCCCGCCAGGGCCGTAGCTTCCGCTCTACTGGCACGTTACGCGATCACGGCTTCCTGGGATACCCAGTATTCCAGGCTAAGCGGCGCCACCAGAGTAAAAGCTCACGTTTCAACAATGCAGCCGCCACTCCCAGGGGTACCCAATATTTCTTGCTTTAGTCGCTAGATGGCGCCAAACCAAACAGCATTGCAGGTTGCCTATAGACACTGCTCTGAAAAATTGTCCCCGATCTGTCCTCGAGCACCGAGCTAATAGCGAACACAACGTCGCCATTTCTCTGCAGTGGCCACTCAAGAAACTGTACCTGACGCCTATTCTGGCTTTAGTCGGCCATTTTTGCGCCGAAACGGATCCAGCGGTAGAGGTTACAGGGGTGCCACCCCATCTCCCCAGCGGACGCGCCGCGTCTTACTACCCAAGTTAAAATGCACCTAGTTTGGGACCCGCTACCTGAAAGCACCACTGAGGCATGGTTGTATAAAAACAATATTAATTGTGCCGCAAAACCTTGCAAACTAAAGATTTTAAAAACATCACGCGCCCTTCATTTTGTACTGAACTCTAATCAATTTCATACAAAAAGAGTCTTTTCCGTTTGTTTTTACGCAAAAACATGCTTTCTAGAAGCTCAAGTTGACACAGTACAGACAACTGATCAAGAGTGGTGCTGTTGTCGTATTTAGCTCGGTCTCGGTGGACGCCAGCGGCCCAGGTTTCGACGGCAAGTTTCCCAACTGAGTGTTTTAGTAACGTTGGTCGTCCCGGACCGAAATCACCGTTATTCGCACTACGATGCTCTCCTCGTTTTTTTTTTTTTTTTCTTTCGGACGCGTAAGATGTCTGCTTTTCTTGTAACTCCGCTTTTACTAATTTCAGTAATAGCGTCAGATTTGCATGTGGACAATCGACTTCTTCTAGAGCATACTGACATCGCAATAATATACATGGTTCAAAATTGCTTTTTGCTTCTTAATCCTATTCGCCCATTCAAAAAAGCGGTTATAAGCAAGAGATTCATGAGGAATGGGAACTGCAACAACGAAACAAATTCATTGATAAGAACAGTAAAGTTGAAACGTAACTACGTTCTGAAATTTTTGTACATTGCCCTTTTTTTGAAAAAAGAAAAACAGTGCGAAGGTACATTCGTGTTTTGTCTCGCTTACATAAGTTGTCACAGAGTGTTTTCTTCAGGAGGGAACCAAAATTGCAACCTGAAAGCTCTAACATCTTCCCCAAGCGAAGAAAATGTTTTTCACTTATGAGGTGGCACCTATTTTTCAAGATTCAAAGAAGCAGATACTCGTGACAGTTTTTTTCTTTTTTTTTTCATTGGTCACCTCGCACGAAAATAGGCAAAACCAATGCGTTGCGGAGAATTCGTCTGCGAGCGGAGGCCCCGAGCTCGCCAGGGGCGCTGCGATCACTTTTCGACGGCGCTCTGAGGGGCCCCTACTCTCGCCAAGCTTCGGAGTGTTTGCCGCTTGAGGCGGGTCGGGGATCTGCTAACGAAACGGCATGCGCAGGCTGTTGTCTTCTAAATGGTATTGCTAGAGCCGCTAGCAAAACGGGCAAGGCATATTCAAATGTACGAAAGACAAAGATCAAGTAAGACAAGGCCGAGTAGGCTCTCCGTAACCTTTCAACGTGTTTTTCTTCTTCTCCCGGGAAGTAGAAATCTCTCTGGTGTTTATTTGTTTTTGACTTTTGGACCGTTTAACCCTTTCCGAATACTTAGAGGTCTCCCGCCACCTGCACAAACATCAAACGCGGGTTCGTACCCCTCGATTCGCGGGTTCACAACCGCGGAAAAGACGATGTAGCCTCGCGCGAAGGGGTCGAATTTTCTGTCTTTGATGTGCGCTACTGTATTCTAGCACGCTCTAGAGGCACGGTTAAAAAGCGCCCGGCGCGAGGGGCTAAGAGCACCGTCTTCAAGGGTAGGGATGACACCTCTTTTGCTTTACTTGTATGGGCATAGTGGTCGAGTCCACTCCTCACTTTACAATAACTGTCAGCATAAAGGAGTGTGTGTGTGTGTGTGGGGGGGGGGGGTGTTAAGCCATCTAAGGAGTGCTGACAGAGAGAGAGTGGGAGAGAGAACGCGTAAAAGTGGCGTGATCCTCTTTTGTATTGTGAGACCGATGGCCATCACTTCTCTTGCTCCGTTACGCCCTCCCCTCGCCTTGCCTCCACCACTATTGGTATGGAAATGAGAACCGAAGAACGATTAATAACCCGTAACCGCCACTTTTTCGCTGACTGGCCGAGTTTTCGGTCATGGAGTGTCCGTCGTCTCCATGACTATCTCTTAATGAGATGTTAAAAATTCAGGGCATTAAGGAGAATGTGAACCTAGAGTTTAAGTGCATACTTAGCTCTCCAAAGAAACTGAGATTGTCATCAGCAAGAACAACAAACTCTAATCTACGGAAACACATCAAGGTAAGCTGGCACACCTGCATTCTGCCTTGACTACAAATTGTAACGTAAGAGCTCAGTTTTTTCTGTGAATAACAGGGAGCTTTCGTGGACCGCTTCTTTAGCTCAGAATCTCGCGGCGGAGCTAGGCACTGCTACTGGGCATGCGCACCGCTAGCTTTGTCTGCGCAATTCCAGGGATCATTTCCAGAGGCCGTAAGCTAGCGGGATGTCGGGTGCGGTTGCAGCTTTTGGTGCCTTGTAAGTTTACAGTTGAACGGAGTGCACTTACATTCTTTCTCCTAAACACAATATTTTATTTTTACAAGGACTACCATCATAGGGGCGTATGAGAAATGAGCAGTAGTGTTGCAGAACGTTTTTTTGAAATATATCAAAATTGTTTCTATTGTTTTCTGGATAAGTATACAGAAAAAGTAGCGTGAAAGTAATTTGAAACGGTACGAGTAAAGGAATCCCTTACTTTTCCGCCAAAGTACTTGGTAACGGCAATCCATTACGTTTGAGGCTCGGTAGTTGGTAATTGTAATCCATTACCTTTTTCAAGTAACGAGCACAAGCCTGGGAGGATATAAGCCTTTTCCCTCCTCCTCACCTCCTGATCCTGCCTGCTACACCTCCCTCCGAGCGGCGTCGGCGTAACCGTGATGTCACGTGACCCTCGTGACGTCGCGTGACCCTAGTGACCTCACTGGGGTCACGTGACGTCACCGGGGTCAAGTGACCTCATGGTTACGGCGACGGCGACGGCGACGGCGACGCTGCTCAACCCGTAAACGGCCGCCTAAGAGCTGCGCTCAAAAAGCAAGCTGTGCTGCTATGCAGTACCCTGTGAAAATGCATATTCTTCCGAAGAACTTCGTATTAGTTGACACACCAGCACCTTTCTTCATGTTTAAACAAATCAAAGCTTGTCAAATATAGTAATATCTATATAAAAGTGTACAAAACAAACGTCTGTGCGAACTGAAAGTATTGACCAATGGCACCACAAAGCGAGCTCTAAATTTACTCTCTGAGAGGTAACATTTTTATAGTCAGTTTGTTTTTATAAAATACAGTGCGTGTTCTTTCTCATTTCTTCCACTCGCTTAGGACCCATCTTGCAACTTTGCACGCACTTTCTCACGACACCCGGACGTGACGCGTCGTTGATAGACAATTACGGGACGGGAAAAATGTACCTTTAAAGCGGGACTGTCCTTGCGAAAACTGGTCACCCTTTCTCTATATTCACTGGCAGCCCTATAACGTTCACCAGTCTGCGCCACACAGCGACGCACCCGTGACGTCGATTTCGCCCGCCGAATTCACCAAGGAAATTGAATTGGCGTAGAGGTCACGTGCCGACTATTTCACCAAGTTGTATTGGAGACGTGACATCACGTGACGTCACTTTCCAGCAGAATTTAGCTTTAAATGCACGCAAGGACGGCAGGACAAAATGTTAGAAATGAGGGTGACGTTCAAAAGCATTACATGCTTTAATAAAAGCAGGTATTGTGATCCCGTGACATCATCGAAAGAGGCGTTACATAATCCTTTTTTGAAACTTCCATCAGGTTGGTGTAAGATTTGTAAAACAGCAATATAGATAAATTGCAGTACCTGCTAATAAAACACCTCTATATTTCTCTGAAGCTGTGGCAGCCAAACTCCAGTCTTTGGTTGCACGCTACCATAAAACAGACTTGCGGCTTTTAACTGCCATCTCGTCCGACCTTCCACACATTCGTGAAGTTAATACTTTGAACTTGTACGATCTCTGAAAAACTGTGCCGTTTCAGTCACGATAAACTCAAAAGAAATGCAAAACAATAAAGAAGGTTCGTTTCCCTTCGTCTGCTCCTGCTTCTCGGGGGATATTGTTTCGAAAACAAGATTTGGCTCTCTCTCTCGTTGTTTAGGTATTTATAAGCCTTCTCCGCGAGCCTGCCCGAATTGAGTGACGGCCCCCTGCACCTATCCAGGAAAAAAAAAAAAGAAGAAAAATAAGTCCATATATAAACTTTTTGAACCGTGAAACAGGCATCGAAGACGCCTAAACACACTTTCAATTTTAACTCCACAAAAGTTGAAAACGAAGACCCAACCGAGTACGAAAACGGGGAAAAAGTGAAGGGCGTCAGTATCCTTGGTACTTCGGGTTCCTCGGAACGTTCGGACGTATAGATTCCCGGACGGAAACCCGATTTCTTTCGGTGACCGGCCGCCGCAGCCCCTCTTGGGTGCCCCTTCATTTCCGGTGGTCTCCTTTTGTGGCAGCCCGGGCGGGGAAGGGAAGCTCGGGGTCTGCCCCAAGTTCGATCCGCCCCGCGAGGGAAGGTCTTCTCGCGTTGCCCCTTTCGCCCACGCACAATTGAAACTGCCACAAGGGGCTGCCTCTGAGGTCGGAGGTGATGGAGCGACGCGCCAGTCTCGCGGTTATTGATAGACACGTTTTTTGTTGTTTTTTTTTTTGACAAAAACTGACGGCAAAAATGTCTGTTCAAAATATTTGAGAGGGATTTTAAGTTTTTTCGGGTGGAATGCTTTTCTGGGTTGAAATCTGAGGATGATAGCCCGGATAAACTGCAAAAATAAAAAAAAAATTAAACAATATAAATATATATATTATATATCGGGTGTCTGAAATAGCGGCCAGGCTCTTTTAATGGACCGCTAAATTCGGTTTCTTAACCTATCGCGCTACGCTTTTGTGTGGCATTGCCCACAGGTGGTGCATTTCTTTCTATAAAGTTTCCAAAGAGCGAACTTACCTGAGAAAAAAGTGAAGAAAGAAAAAGGCTTAACTCCTATAGAAACGAAGCGACGCCACCGGTCTTCAATCATTAGGGCGCCCAATTGCTTGAAGACCGGTGGCTTCGCTGCTTTTACATAGTATTTAAGCCTTTTCTTTTGCTTTCCTTTTTCCTCAGGTAAGTTCACTCTCTGTAAGTTTTATAGAAAAAATGCAACACCTGTGCGCAACGTTGCACAAAATCGTAGCGCGATAGGTAAAGGAACCGAATTTTGCGGCCTATTTAAAGAGCCTCCGCCACTTGAAACACCCGGTAATATAGCACCGAAACGAACAGGACACGCGTGAGACTAACTGTAATTCAAGACGGCATCTTTGATGGAAGATAGGAAACCTCAAATTCAAAATGGTGAAAATATTGTGTTTTTGTGGTAAATAGATTAAGAAAGCCATATCCTCTTGGACTCGGAAAAGTTCCTACATCTGTAGCGCCCCAGAATGCACTCATAACAATAACTATTTGTCACTTTTTAATCGGCTTAGCGGTGGGCGAGCGTTTATTACGTCAGTGTGGTCATTGAGTCTGAGCGTTAAAAAGGCAACCACCCTTTCGTCTCTGAAACGGTATTACAATTGGAGCGCGAGAAAAGAAAGCAAAAAGCAAACAAAGGTTGGATACCTCGGTGTGACGTGTTAGTGTTAAAGGGATGCTGAACCGAAATCTGGATTCCACAAAACACGCGGCAAAAGCGTGCAGCGGGATGCTACAAACATCAAAACATCACTCATACAGCGATATCTCGAACGGATGACCGTATTTTTTCAAGAAAAGGAGGCGCATTTGACAGACAAAAATAATCCCTGGAGAAGGGGATATAATCCCTTCTCCAGGGATTATTTTCGTCATTCTTGTCCAGCTCGCTTGCCCCTTTGCATTTAATTGCATTATAAGCATTTGACAGAAATGTTCACGTCATGTTTCTCCGACAAGGAGAGGGATCGGACTAGCGTCTTTTTCTCGTCGACGGCTTGAGGGAGCGAAGCGGAAAGAGGAGGAAACTAGGTATTTTCACGGTCACGCGCCTCGTCGGCCTGGTTCAATCTCGACCTCTTTTTCCAAAATACGGCCGTCCATTCGAGATATCGCCTTACGAGTAGTGTTGTAGGGATTGTAGCGTCCCGCCTACATCTCCTGCATTATTTCTTCTGTAATACAAATTTCGGTTCACCATCCCTTTAAGGACAAAAAAAAAACAAAAAAACTGGAGCCCAAATTTAGACCGAACATAAACGAGCCGTGCAAATTAGAAGAATTGTGCCCGGTAGTGTTGCGCCAGCCGACATGAACAACATGGCGGCCTTATCGTGGCCCGAATTCTTTACGTCCTTCCATGGATGGAGTTTAGACAACCTCAGTAAAAAGCCTTCCGGACGTTTCATTGAAATGCATTAAGGACCTCTCTAGAACTGTCTTCTGCAAGAGAAATGCATCTCCATGCTGAGGCTGGTGATTCGCCCGCAAACAAGACAACAACGGCCGCAGAAAAGAACACGTTGTCATCTAGTAAAACTTCTCCATGTGGCATTACGTGAGATCTTAAAGGATGCCATTCTGTCAGGCCATCATTCCCCCGTTGCAGGGCGATAAACTTCTTCGTCGATCTCATTGGTTGCTTGAAAAACTACCCTCCACTTTTACTTCCGAGCAAGCAGGACGGCTAGCTATGTTCTTTAGACGCTGACTCGCTGTATGCCAGTCTTTTCAGTCGCCTTAGCCCGCTTCCCTGGCACTACTAAGCCTACTATGAAGATTCCGCTTTTCATAAAATCAACAATAACAGTAATAGCAATATTTATTTCCATCAACTATGATAAATGACCATCGCTTACCCCCTCACACTATTGCTACAGATATTTCTGATCTTAGTGCATGTTGCGGATCTTGTGGCACATGACATTTCCAATGGCCCCCAAATCGTCCAAGAAAGGTAAGTTACACATGATGCAAAACCTACATATATATATATATAAACGAACATATGCAGATGAGTGAACCGTACTTAATCCAACGAAGCGAAGAATCAAAGTTTTCAGGAACCCGCCGAAAGCCAAAAAAACGGCGGAGCCAGGATTTGAACTCTGGGCCTCCCAATGTCCGGTCGGGTGTGCTAACCTCTACACCACTCCACCTTGACTTTCTGGCGTTTCCTACCTGTCTTATTAATGCACAAGAAACGAAATGTATCCAATCGGAGGTGTTCTGGAAACACACGCCGCCGCGTGGAGCGCGGTGCGACGCTTGGTGTCACGTGGTACGTGCTCGTTTGTGCTCCAGACATCCTCCCACTGTTAGTTTCGTCCCGTGTACATGTAGTATTCTTTGTTTATATATCCAGACATCCTCCCACTGTTAGTTTCGTCCCGTGTACATGTAGTATTCTTTGTTTATAAACAAAGAATACTACATGTACACGGGACGAAACTAACAGTGGGAGGATGTCTGGAGCACAAACGAGCACGTACCACGTGACACCAAGCGTCGCACCGCGCTCCACCGGCTCCACGCGGCGGTGTGTGTTTCCAGAACACCTCCGATTGGATACATTTCGTTTCTTGTGCGTTAATAAGACAGGTAGGAAACGCCAGAAAGCCGAGGTGGAGTGGTGTAGAGGTTAGCACACCCGACCGGACATTGGGAGGCCCAGAGTCCAAATCCTGGCTCCGTCGTTTTTTGGCTTTCGGCGGGTTCCTGAAAACTTTGATTCTTTGATTCATTGGATTAAGCGCAGTTCATTCACTTGCATATGTTCGTTTATATCCTCCTCGGAGGCCACGTACGATGGTTTGAAGTGCCCGTGTTGTATATACAATAACGTGGCTCTTGATTCTCACAGATGATGATGATACGGTTTTCAGTGTTCAACTCAGCTATTACCCCGACACAACCGCCACAGAATTTGGGGCCACGTGGCTTGCGCTCACCGGTGCATTAGGTTACTCATAGTGTGAATATCTGGACATCTTTTCAAAATTACGAGGGGCATGAGAATGTCCTAAATGCGTTTCCTAGCTTGCACGCAGCATGGCGAACCCCCAAAGAGCTACAATCAACCTTCACTTAGTCCCGTCGCACGTTGATGAACACGCGTTAACAAAGGAGCGGGCGTCCGAACCATTGGCGCGCATGGCCTTGGATCGCAAATAATAGAGCCATATATTCTTACAGAAGTGCATAAACCTTTATTTAAAATAAGACATAAAATAGTCACCAACACCCTGAAACAACCTCTAGATCGCTGCGACCCTTCATTGGAAAAACACACTCTCGAGATTCGAGAGAGCGGAAGTCGATTACATAGTTTACCAGTAAATTTCACCAAGCACTTTTATTCTTAATTTTTAAGTGCCGTAATTCATGAAGCGCCCGAAGGTATTATATTATGGCAACCAAAAAAACTCAAAGATAATACGAAGGACGAGTGAGAGGAACGTACACAAGCGCTGATTTACACAGAATTTTTATTAAGAAGAAACATGAAACGCTCGAACCCCAAAAACACAAAACACACCACCAATCGTATCAATGGGATTACAACCTTGCTTCGTAACGACATATGTAAGCAATCTCTCTGCCTAACAAGGCAATGGACGGCCCGAGCTGACACACATACCCTCCTCACATCGTGACATGATAAAAGTCTCCGTAATCTCCCTCGTTCTTTGGTTAGTGTGCCGCGTCACAATGCAGTGTGAGTAGAGGGGCGCACACCCGCACCTGGCGCAGTGTACCGCCAAGTGGCCGGAGGGAGAAACCTCATGGCCAGATCATGCTCCCTTAATCTATCATTAAAAAATCTGCCAGATTGCCCGACATATATTTTTCCATACGGCAGAGGGATCTTATATACCACCCCGACTTCACAGTTCGCACATTCTTTTTTTTTTTTTCGTTGCATTCCCCGCCCTTGTTTTCGTTGGTTTGTTATGGTTGCTCAATAGTTCATATAATATGTCTATGTCGTTTGACAACCTTGTCCCATGCGGGGGAGCGTTGCACTCTCGTTTGAATTTAGAAATTAAAGACTAGCGAATTTGTTTTCTTTATGCTATGTATTCCTTCTCCTGCTTGACGCATGGAGAGGTTTTTCTTTTTTGAGAACAAATATCAGTTAACACCAGAGTGGATATTAACTATAGAAAAACATAGATATCGCCACGCATTTCTGCGGTGCGACTTGGCAGGATTTGTATAAATAGGGTTTTAATGGGGATTACACTGTTTTTGTCACCGTACTTGTTGTTGACAGAAAGAGCAGTTTCAGTCAGACTTTTATCCAGGTCATCTATCCAAACCGTAAAGGTCAGCTCCCACGCAGCAGTGATGAAACCTAAGAATGGCCACACATAAAACAAGGTAGTTCGCGTCTTTCAATGTTTTGTGGACGCCGTTTAGAATAGACTGCATAAAATTGCAAAAGGCACGGTTTCTCTGGAAGGCAACGTCTGGTGTATCGAAATTCCATAAGCCATTTCCTCTAATACCACGTCTAGAAATTCAGTTCAGCTTTGAATTGTTAAAAGCTTGATGTTTAATATATATTTGGTACTTTTTCGAACCTTCTTTGTGAAGTCTTTAAAAAGTAATTGCGCCGAAAACACAGACAAGGACGAAGACGAAGCGAACAAACACAAGGCGAACCCTGGTGTTAACCATTGTGTTTGCTCACTTCGTCTTCGTCCTCGTCTGCGCTTTCGGCTCTAGTACCTCTTAAAGACTATGCACCAATAAGCCCACCCATACAGTTTTCTTCGTAAAGCACTCGAATGCTCCTTTTCACGTTCAGACTCATTTTATATTCAGAATATCAATTTTCTATCATCTCTCGATCTTTTTGAAGCTCTGTGCCATCAACCTCATCATCAATGCACGAAGGCGAAAAAAGCTTGTAAAAATAACCTTAAAAATATCTAGCTTCCTAGAGGGCTTGGAGGCAGTGTTTAGCCAGGGGACTTAGCGAGCTGCCATCTTTTAATATTGTTAACTTGGAGTGAATTGCAACATCACAGCCTCCTATATACGGCGGTACAGATGTGAAAAGCTAAACTACGTTTTTCAGTCAAAATGTTCCCTACCATCGTTCTAGGCTGTACGCTTTCTGTACACCGTAGTAATTGACCCTGCGCTTGCTTTACGGCAGAGCGCGCCCGCGGGAGTTCTTTGAGAGTGAACGTTAAATCTCCAAGAAAGGGGATACACGCACTCAGTAAATTAAAATGATACCCGCCATATGACACGTTTGTGCTTCCTTGTCTCTCACCTTCCCCCGGTGATGTCTTGTGATTTCGATTTTAACGAGCGAAGCAGCGGCGCGGCTTCTTTCTGCGCGCTTCACACCGCGCCGTGCGGGGAACCTGCTGCCAGTGACAGCACCCCCGTCCCGAAGCTCACTATAACCAGGCCATTACTTTGCCCTTTGCGAAACCGGAACCGCACAACACCGTGAGCGGTTTCTTACACATTCAATTGTACCCATATTGAACGTCCTTAATGACTGAAATCTCGAAGGATGCTGTCTGCGCTTTTATTTCCTTCAGTTGCGTGAATTTTTGTACCATAGCTTCTACTTACTTTGTCACCTTTGACAAACTATGCTTTTATATTGCTACTTTAACACCCGTGTCTACCACTGTGGACAGACACAAAATGACGGAAGTATTCCTTCCCATATGTGTGACAGTCGTCTATTAGCTATCTTCATATATTGTGCATTCAGGTAAGTGGAAGAAAATTGCTTACTTTTTATGAGGCATGGATGATTTCCTGACATTTCCAATATAAAGTAACGCAATATATAGTTTACGCATATACTACGGATAGAGATATATACCACGGATTTTTTTTCTTTGTCTCCAAGAAGGAAACAGTCGAAATGTACAGAGTGATGGACCGTACTGATTGAATAGGATAAATGTTCCGAAGCTGGAGCAGTGGTTCGCGTACCTGACCGGTAACCAGGAGACCCGGAGTGCAAATTCCGGTGCCACCAAATATCTGGCTTCCGGCGGCTTCTTGACATTTATCCTATTAGATCATTACCGTCCATTCATCAGCACATTTTTGCTAAGCTTATAATGATAATGACGAAAAGTAGTCAACGCTGCACATGAAGTTAGTAGTGTGCATATACAACATGTCTCATATTGTAAATGCCGAAATGTCGTACACTGTGTACAAAGTGAATGCCAAAATGTACCAGTCAGCTAGATCAACACTTTAAAAAGTTCAGACAAGAACGACAGTCAGAAATATAGAGGAATAATAATTTTGTTTTTTCATAGGCCATTCAATTTAGCGCTCTGAGGGTGGCGCCATTTTGTTCGACCGCAGCGCCCTCTCCAGAGTCTCCACACCTCCGGAAAGTTCAGCTGGTTCGGCGAGGTAAAACGAGAAAGAGGCAACGCGCCCGATTGCGCTAGCAGACGACAAACCGGGAGGTTGCCGTTCTCCATCATTAAAAGTCAACGGCGGGCTGTACCTCTGTACGCTTGTGGTTGCCGTTGTGGAGTGGTTCTCGTTCTTAGAATATTTATGGCTACTCCGAATTCAGCCTATAACACTCTGTTATTTTATTTCAGTAAATAATCAACTAGCGTATCTTTCTCCCGTTAATTCAACAGCAGTAGTGTCAGCCGGCAGTACTACCCTCAACCACCGCGTCCATTGCGTCAGGAAAGCACGTTTTTATTTGTTATTTTAGACTTTCACTCATCGTCGCTAAAGGCCTACACCAGAAGGAGCTTTGTAAAGTAAAAAATCTACAGCAACCGGATTTACTTTTCGCTGGAGAGACCGGCAACTCTGGCACAGTTTTCCTAATTATTCTATTCTTTATATGCGCGTAAGCAACAGGGCAATTGAATCCAGTTAATATTTTTATCGAGCATAGCATTACACGACAACTTGCATATCGAATTCGGCGTATCTGAGCTTGAAATTTCTAAAATGATGCGATTTTAATCCGAGTTTGAACGCCAGTCGCATTTTAGGTACAGCCCACTAGGCGGTACAGAAGACGCCCAAGGTGAGAGGGGGTGGCATTTCTTCTCTGTCCGCTCTTCCTATTGGAACGTTCTATAGACCTTTTTCGTAAGGGCGCCGCCATCTAGAATTGTCGTCACTTCCAGTATGGGCGAAAACATTGTTTTGCCGTCACCACGCCGATAGAAGGCATTTAGGACATAAACGTAACCGTCACACATTCTCGTTTCGCCTCCCCTCTATTTTTTTACTAGTTGCAGGTTGAAATGATTTAATATTTTTTCGTCGTCCATACCGGATATGCCTACTCGGCGGTCGGGAGCGAGAGAAAGCGGAAGAGGTCTATAGGCACTGAAAATATTTAGCTCCCTAAAGGTGTGAAACGTATGTTTTAGAAACTAACACCCGTGAATATTCCCTTTCAGCGCCGTTATTTTTATTAACGCATCCTTTTAACACTGAAGTAGGACGCAGAACGAAATCTTGCTTTTCGTTTTCTTAATTTTTGGGGGGGCCGAGTTCCAGTTACACGTTCTGCCGGTTTAAAACGAATGCCCGTTTCTGTTGCGCCACTGAGGGTGTAACAGATCATAAGAAATGCCTGTCTTCCCGCATTTTTCACTAATCATTTTAAGTTCAGAGGCACCGAACCTCTAACGATCTTTATAACACCTCAATGAATTGGGAGGCTTTATAAGTTTATGACCAGTGGCCGCCATTCAACCCTATCTTTTTCGTGAATCACCTCGTAGTTTGGATGAATTGTGAAGGTATATGTTTACGAAAAGTATTTATATGCTGAAATCATATCACTGCTACCGATGAGTAAGTACAGATAGCCCGAGCAATCAACAAGGCAAGTAGCGTCTAGCAGGTGTGTTTTGGCAGCTTAATAATATTATCTAATGTAAGCTTCTCGTAACGACGAGCGTTGTCTCCAACAAAATAGAAAGAAAGAAAAACATCCTCCATCGTGCACTTGGTGAGACTGTTTAGTACCAATTAGTGTACGTGTTCCTTTGGCCCTTTGCAAAGCCCGCTGATCCTTCCTGCGCATGTTTACGCGTGTTAAGTCCCCCGAAATGTCTTAAGAGCGCCGGGGTGTTGATCAAACCTCAATTTATTATTTTATGTTTCGTATGCCAGTAAACAATATCTATCCAGAGCTTACTTTTCGTGTCTTTTTTTATACTCGCACCGTCGTATTATCCAAATATTGTGACTAAAAACGAAACTGTCGGTGTTTTACTTTTTTTTTTGCGTGTGTAGGAGAGCCAGGCTTGCTTATCTGCACTCTAATTGACATGCCTGCAAGTATATCGCTTCTGCAGACTCCGGATAAATGGATAGATGGATGGATGGGGGCTATACACTTCGAATCGGGCGGTGACTTGTTCCACCTTACCAAGTAGTGTTTTAGTTCAACATAGACTTTTGGCTACGTCAATTTAATCGAATTTAATTTATCCGTCTCTTTATTTTCGCCACCATTCCCCTAATCTTCTTTTACTGATTTGACGGTTTGTTTCACCGGATTCTTCGAATCTAAGAACCCTCAGGAAGTCAGCCTCTCTGCGTGATGTCATTGGGTGGCCGAGCCCGCCACATTTCGTAATGGCATGCTCTGGCGTTTTGACACCCTCCTCGCACACCGTGCATGTTGTATCCCCATCTTGAAATTTGGCCATGTACGTCTTGCTTCTCAAAACCCCCGTCCCAGCCTCAAACAATAACGCACTACCTCTAGAATTATCGCATATTCCTTCCTTTTTAATATCAGTTTTCTCTGCTCTGCACATTTCCAAAGCTGACTCAGCATTTTGTCTCATTCAGTTATCTCTCCCTCTCACTTACAATATGCTTCACTGTTCCTGTCCGCCCATCCTCCTAGGTGTTACACCAGCACCTTGACGCAATTCGTGGGTTCGTTTTCTCCATCTTGTGTCTTGCTCATAGATAGGTACCTAGATATTCTGGATGCCCATTTCTCCCCATCTATTTCCCGCAGCCTTTCCTGTACACCTTCATTGTGAGTTTTCCCATGGCTCGTAGTGCCAACCTGCGTACACCACGCAGTCTTGTCCAGTCTTGACTGCAACTTCGGCGTCATGCACAAGACAGCATTTCCAGATGTTAAACCAGGCACCCTAACCCCCTTCCAGATACCTCTCACTACCTCGCATCTGTTAAAATTCCATAATCCTCGTTTATTTATTACTGCTGCATTCCTGTTGCCTTAGTTGTCAACTATATTTTCATGTTCATTAAGGTACTTTGTACCCTCGTTTAACCACACTCCCAAATACTTGTATTGCCCTATTCTCGGGACTTTGAATCGCTATATACATAATTGGTTGTCGTGCGTGTCATTAAAGCCCATAATTCCTGACTTCTCTGCACTGAAGTACACTACCAGCACGTCACATTCTTGTCCACATATTGTCATCAGTTCCTGCATATCTATACTCTTGTCTGCTATTAAAACGATATCATCGGCATAAATTATTCCCGAAATCAGCTCTTTAACTCTTTCACCCTGCCTGAAGTAGGAAATATCAAACCCAACGCCGTTCTTCTCTAGCATGCGTTCTATATACTAATATGCTATGAACAGTAGTGGTGACAACATGCACCCTTGTTAAAAGCCCTGTCTACGGTTATCGGTGGAATCTGTTCGCTTTGCAATGGTATTGCCACCTGCTTATCCCTGTAGATGTCTCTTAACATATTGATCACCTCCAATTTCAGCCTCGCCTCTCCTAAAATACTGCAGAAATTATTCTGGTCTACATTGTCATAAGCTCTCTTGATATCTATGAACACAAGACAGATCGGTTGACTTTCCTTTTCTGCAATAGCGATGCCGCGACTTAAAGAGAATATATTATCTTCTAATCTTCTCAGCTTTCTAAGCCCGTTTTCATTTTTTTCTTCTCAGCTTTCTAAGCCCGTTTTCGCCTAGACTTTGTTCATTTTTCAACGAATCTTCTGTTCTACTCTTCAGTACCTGTATTGCTAACCTGCATATGACCGACGTTACTGTTATTGGCCGATAAGACCCAATATCACCTTTCTGTCTTTTGCCTTTGTATATAAGATTCATTCTGCTTAGCCTCTGATCGCCTGGAACTCTTGTCATTAAAACCTTCTGAATTGCCTCTCAGAGCTTTATCATTGACGGTTGACCCA
Source organism: Ixodes scapularis (assembly GCF_016920785.2). Lineage (NCBI taxonomy): Eukaryota > Metazoa > Arthropoda > Arachnida > Ixodida > Ixodidae > Ixodes > Ixodes scapularis. Next base: position 17,199,388 of record NW_024609835.1, read on the forward strand.
GCATATTTACTAGTTCGATTGGGATACCATGTGAGCCTGTTGACGTGCGCCCAAGGACTTTTTGCAATGCGTTTTTTTCATTCTCTCCCAGTGACTAGATAGCATTTCTTGTTTTTCTCATGGCTTACACAAATTTCCTACTATAAGGACCAGCTTTCCAAACTTTCTTCTATAGGGACCAGCTTTCCAAACTTCCTTTCTATGACCATACCTAAGTACTCAATTGCGGCTTTGCTGTCCAATTAATTTTTTTTTCCGATTGATCAAAAAATGATGCTTATTGTTTGTTTCCTTACCTATAAAATTTTGATGGTTCAAAAATTTCTTCGCTGCTTTCCTATCTCTCTCGTTTACTTCTGCCACCCACTCTGATCCTGTTCTTTTAATTTTATAGTTTATCCTGACTTATGCCTTTCTTCTAAGCCCTTAAAATATTTCCCTCCTTGTTTTTGCCTTTCGGTGAGTCCCGCTTTGCCTTTGCCTGCCTATGCTCCCTGGGCGCATTCTGACGCTGTATTCTCAACTCTCTTACCTCGTTGTCCCAACAAATATTGGTCTGTATTTTGGTTTACCACCTTGCTTCCATTTAACCTTACCTAATTCCTCCCTGAATAGTCTGACTAAGTTTTATGAAGTTCATTCTCCATCCGGTTGCTTCAAGATAGCCTACTCTATGTCCGTAGCCGCCCCTTACATTTGTTTTACAGCGAGGCTGTATACCTCTACCAGCCAAGGAATGTTCATACCGTTGGCGTTGTAACCAAGAAACTCCCGGCGAACAATTGAAGGCAAAACAGCATATCTCCTTTAAAATCAGGCATACAGCATACAGCTCAGCATCCGTTTAAATAAGGATAAAGAATAACGGAAACCACAAAACACGCATCAAAACCACACAGTGGATGATAAGGCGCGTGTGAACAATAAGAACACCTTCCCACGCGTTCAGGTAAAGATTAGGTTTGCGGCTGCTTCGAAAGGGGTTGACGTCATTCGAAGCCCTCGTGTGAAGTGCAAACCGCATAATGAGTGATAACGGCGCCTGCGAACAATGCGAAGCACGTTCCTTCTCCCCATGTGCGTTTTCGTGTCGGCGTTCTCACAGAAAAGAAGACTTCAGAAGATTGAAGTGAAAAGTACAAACACCACGCATGCGACGTACAGCACAGCGTTCGTTTCAATAAGGAATAAGCACAAAACAAGCATCCTAACCATAAAATGAACGATAAGGAGCTCCTGAAAACTATGCGAAGCACGTAGCGCTCAGCGCATACGTTCCCGGTGAAGATTACTGTTACCCAAGCTGCCGCGGCGACAGCAGCTAGCGACGTGGGCAGTGACGTCACTAGCCTTTCATATATAAAAGAAGAACACGCTTCTACCCCGTTTCACCTTACGTCCGGACGCAGTGGATGCTACGAGCTATCTTAGCCAATACCGTTCTGTGGACGCAGCCCGTGATACGCTTTCCGCACGTCGCTGTGCCCCCTCTCTAAGGTCACGCGACACTCACTTGGCCTCCGATTGGCTCCGATGGCTCGTAACATCCGCTGCGCTTTAACGTTAGATGAAACGTAGTGTAGCAACTAATTTCATTGTTGCTGCAGCACCGCAATGAATAGGCCACGCATAGTTGGGACTCCCGAGGAGCAGCGTGAATACTAGGAGCGGCAAAGAGAAAAGAAACGGCAACACGACCAGCGGCGGCGTGCTGCGACCGGAGGTGGCATTTCGCGTAGTGCAGTAGGGAATCCTTGCGGGTGATATACAGCTTTGCTGACCAACCACCTTCGCAGCTTGGATTGGAGCCCCAACTTTTTCCGTGTAAGACGTTTTGTGCTCTTCCTTATCTTCGACTAGCTCCCGATCTGTCCTGTAAAAACTGATCCTAATGCGATTATGGTCACAACCGAGGCTCGTCTTCCCATTCTCATCAATTTCCATTTTTCCTAGCGTTGTGTTTAGTCACTGTGACCAAAGACAGTTATCTTTTGTGGACTTTAGGTTATGTGACTCCCATGTAATGTGCCTTTACATTTTTTTTAACCAGCCCTACACAAGGTTCCTCGCAGGCATCCACTAACATGTCGTACATCATGTCCGTGTATCCATCCAAATCCTCCAAATGAGCGTTCATATCTCCTAATGTCAAAACCTCATGGTTACCGTCCGGCTCTTTAATATCTAGTCATATACAGTCCAGTATTTGTCTGCTGTGAACAGACAAATAGTGGACAAAGGTAAACCAACCCCCAGATGACACATTATCCCGGTATGTTGCCTCTAAGCCAAAGGTGCTCTGTGCACTTTTCACTTATTCTCTCCCAAATGGTCGATTTTCTCACTAGGGCTCCAACTCAACCACGTTTTTTTTTTCCATCTGTTCCTACACCCCTCCCACACATAGTGGGTTAATTGGGGACTGCTCCGTATCTCTAAGATGTGTTTCTACAAATCCAAACACAGTAACTTGTTTACTGCTCGAGGTGCTATTCGGTTCCCCCCGCCCTTTTTTTTCTATTTCTATCACAATGCATGTTTATGTAGTGTATACTTGAATGTTCTTTTGACTTTCGTTTTCTAGTTCTACATCCTCTCCCTTTCATCCCCCTCCCAGCTTCGGCTTCAAGGCTTTGTCCCTCACGAGTCCTGAATTGATTAAAAAAAAATTACACCCGCCTACACCCAATCCTTCGACCCATCATCCTTCCGGTGTCCTCATGGTAGTGAATACCACCTGGATGAGAGAATCACTGCCATCTATGGGGCGAATCAATTATCCCATGCGCGAAAAGGAGGTGCAAAATTACGAAACTTAGACACACACAAAACATAAATAATTAGTAAAGAAACTGGTTGTAAATGTTCCTTGGTTCTCAGTTTTCTTTTTCGTGAAATCATTTGTTGTGTTTAACTTTAAGTGGGTACTCTTTGTGAGCCTATCTCTTGGTCTAATAAACTTTCAGCTGCGTTTCGATCTCTCTGTTTGTCCCCTGTTTTTTTTTTTTTCCTTGCTCCAGGGTTACGATGTTGGCATTGTATGTTTGAGATGATTTCATTCCCTGGAATTCGGCTACCCTCAACGGTACAAATAAAATTATTTTTTTTCCGCATCGTGGCTCTTAATTTGAACTTGTATTCAATGTGGAATTTCCAATAGATTCTACAGTTTTTTGGACGTCAATGAAGACTGTGTGCCAACATACTTCAGAAGAAAAAGTTGTCTTCGCTTGAAATTGGCCAGAAAAAACACAGCCAAGAAACTACAGACTGCTCATTTGTAAACATCTTACACGACATCTTTTGTTACAACTTTATCTTTAGAAAAAGCGATAACCCTAGACAAATAAATGTATGTGGTGAGAAAGCCTTCAACAGCGAAGATTTGCATAAACACCTAAGAGCGACCAGAAGCCTTTTTGTTTAGTGTTTATACCTACGGAGCTGAGTAGTCCGACCTTTCTTCCTTGTGTCCTTTTTTCTTATAATTTTGTTGTTAGCTGAAAAGAATCCCAGGCTTATGGACGCTTATTCCTCATCTTTTACTTCAATTCTTCATAAAAAAATTCTTCCCGCTTCTGCGCCTCCCACCGCTAGATCAAAACGAAACATCCTGTCACATTCCATGGACGCCCCCACGATCAAAGACCGCAAAACTTAGAAAACGGCGTGGGCGGGGTTAAGCGGGCGCTTCTTTTTATTCTTCGCCCGCCATCCGCCGCGCCTTAAAGTCCTTTATTCTAGCAAATATTTCAGTATTTATTTTTTTTGCGAAGTTTAACAAAAAGAGGCGCAGTGTGCGTTTATATTGCGCAAGGTGCTACCTATTTATTCGCCTCTTCATACAGTGGCAAAGCCTTCAATTTTGAAAGGTTCATGTTTTTTTCTTGTTTTTTTTTACGGGTGCTTTTTTTTTTTTTTTGTGAAACGCGGACTACTGAGCAGCCCTTTGTGGAACTACAGCAAAAGATCTGTTCACGTGTAGAATCTTCTAGGGCAGTATGAAGGGAGAGCTACCCGACGAGATCGAAAGCAGACATGACATGAATACTGGGCCACTTGGTTAAAGCGAACAAGATATCGAAAGTTCTGCTTTAGTTAAAGCGTCGAACTAAGTAGGCACCAGAGATGAATACATTCCACTGAGACAACATTCCAATGATTCCGTTTCAGTTCTGAAACAGGATAGCGATCTTTCTCCGCGTTATACAGTATTGCACTCTTGATGTCACACGCTGCGAGTAATGTGGTAGTATTTATATCTCGTTACTTTGAAAGAAAATGGCGAGCGCGTTGCGCTTTCAAACCAGGGAAGAGTGACTTGTTCTTGGTGAATTTTATACCGAGCAACGAGCAACGGTATTTGGTTTAATTTGTTTAACAGCTTTGTGTTCACCCCAACGCGTGTTGTATTTGTGTCACATTCAGGAAGAACCAAAACAGTAAACGACATCGGCATTCGCAACCTTTCTTCTAGAAACAACAAGAAGCCTTACAACACTGGGCATGTCCATGCTCCTAGACTGCGAGGGAGATAAGGAGACGAGAGCGCGCAGTGCCGTCAGAACGCCGAGCTCGATTTGGAATGATTAGAGGGTAGGCCTACAGCTAGCTGCCTTTATCCCCACTCCACTGCGAGAGCCAAACGCCGGTCTTCTGCGTCCTAACGCGTTCGACTGCTGCAGTGGAGCCAAAGGCAGCTAGCTTTAGGTCCACCCCCTAATCATTCCAACCAGAGCTCGCCCTCCTGACGTCACCCGCGCGCTCTTTTTCTCCCTCAGTTTATCTGGAGATCCCTGCATGCAACGCCACAGTCTGAGATCGAGCTTGAAAACTAGGGCTTTACAACAAACTTTGAAAGTTGTAAGCAACCAAAAACATTTGCACTAACGACATTTACTTCGATGTACGTGTTTAAATTTTTTGTTTGCTTAGAAAAATTTAACGAGAAACGATGCAGCCAGACCGCACAAACAGGTACCCAGCGAGGTCATTGCACGTGCAGAAAGACTAAAGTTCCCGGCATGAACCGCGGCACCGGTGGCGCAGTCAAGCTGGCTGGTGAGATCCGGCTAACGAGCGGGCACATTTTACGTGTGTCGCAAAGAGTCGCTTCGCTGAAAACTATTGTTTTCATAGGTGCTTTAATTACAGAATGCATCACATCAAATAAATTATACTTTATACTAACAAGTAACTCTCCGCACTTTTTCTACTTTCCTCTCCCAATTGAAATCTTCCATTTCAAAGAAGCCATTGTCAAAAACTTAACAACGCTTTGTAGAAATGACCAGACACCTTTCTACGCAGTAATATTTTTTATTATTCATTGCACTCCCTGAACAAGGTATGAAAATCGACAATGTCCTGTTTTAGGTGTTGCACGGCGTACCAAGGATCTTACCTCCAACGATATGAAACCTGTCTCAAGTTCCACGGCAATGAACGACGAAGGTGAGTTCATTAACGTAGATAACTCCGCATATATGCTGAAGTTTGTATCATTTTAGAAATATTTGTATAAAATCACTTCCCTGCTATTAATGCATATGTGTCTTTATTCCGTGCTTCTCCCTTTCGTTGTCTCCCTCTTGCCGTGCATTTTGGACAAATTTTTCTTTTTGTATTATCATTTATTTGTGCCGCGGAACGTATAACTGTTATTATTTTTATTTGTATTGAACCTGCCCCTTTCGTAGAATATTTGTTTACCTTTCCATGTTCCTTTTTACCAGTAGTGCTAGGTTTATTGGGGTCAGGAAATTTGTCAAGTCCCAGCATTGTGTTTTCTCCCATCCCCCTCCATCTCCAATGTGTACGAAGTTCAATGTTTTTAAATTCAATATTGACTTTTATTTCATCGCATAAGCTTGAGTCAGCACTCCAACTTATGAATCCATTTGTGCCAGGAAGCAATCTGTAAAATTTGTACCATAAATCACAACGCAACAAAATTGAAAAAAAAAAAAATTAAAAAAAAAAATAAAACGCGATAAGACGCGTACGAGAACGCTCGGGTGCCCCCCTCGCCCTCTTGCCTGCCGTTTTTCTTTTTTCTTTTTTATGAATAACAATTCAAGCACAATTTAAAGTTTTGGTAAATTACACTTTTTTTTTGTTCATGTACTGTGTGTAGCAACTCTATGAATATTCACGGTCATGGGTGTATATGCTAAATGTAAGTAGATATGTATCATTTTCAAAGCTCTCGTCACACTCACCAAGTGGCATAACTGTAAGTGTGGTGACTGCCATTCAGCGTCACGCGTGTTCGTGGGCAGGGCAGTCAAAGTGATATTTTTTCAGCAGGAGACTAACCCCACTTGTATTTCGGCAGGATACTTTGCATTCCTAAGTGGATTAAGATCGTTCTGCTTGCGAACAGAACAAAACCCAGAACAGATTCGAAGCTTACGAGTGTCATGCACACCCCACCACCACTAATCCCCTAACAAGAAGTACCCCGGAACCTCACGTCTGGCGACTACCCGATCTTCAAGTCAGCCAGTGGCGGCACTCAACTAAAGTCCCCTGCGTTTACCGCGCACGACAGGAAAGTCTGGCTAGCGGCGCAGGCAGTTAGCTTTTATTGCCTCGTTAGGGAGATAACCTCAAGTTCGTGCATTTGGCGCGGGACGCTGCAGGAAGCGAACATCGTGCGATCAGCAACGCAGCAGCGAGTCTGCGACAACGAAGATTACGGTGCCCTACTATACAACGTCTTAAACGCAACGTGGAACACTGCGAAAGCTAAGACCCTAGCCAAGCGAATAAGAGCGTTAGTGTGTGGCGCGTGACACCGCCAGAGATCACTCCTTGTGTGCAGAGCTATTTCGTAGCTCTAATAGACCCTTTACGAAAGTCAGTCTACCCACCTTGTGCAGAGCCAGACCCGACGCTCTAATGGCGGAACTACACTGTTTCTCCTCACCAGAAAAATCGAACGTCTTCGAAAGCATAGAGCAGAAAAAGGAAAAGATGTTGGTCCTTTCACGTCACCTTTGATGCACGGAATCGAGGGTGTTTGATTTAGCCGCGCATGATCTCCTATCACCGCCATTAGAGCGGCAATAATGGAGCTTTTTACACTGCCACAAGAGGACTCTGACTTTTGAAAAGGGTCTATTGGCTCACGAGGGGGTCCTTGGCATTTTCACTTTGCCAACCTCAGGAAAGAAAAAAAAAAAAAAAAAAAGCTGCCGAGGCAGGCTTTGTTTAATCGCTATGCGGACGACTTTCGAACGCTGTGTGCCAGGTCATTAGGCTTCGGAAGGGTGTTGCCGCTACGCTTTTTATTCGGGTTTTGTAGCGGCCAACCTCATTCTAGTCGACATTTGAGACATACTGACCCCCCCCCTTCCCCCCCCCCCCCATTCTTCAGCGCTGAGGCATGCAAAATGCGGTTTCTTTAAAAGCGCGACGCGTACATGTTTTTGTTTTTTGTTTTCTGCATCTCCGACGAGGCGCTTCCATTTTCACTTTCGAGAGGGTAGGAAAGTCATCTCGCAGGGCAATGCTTAGACATACTTTGTTCTTATTTTATGCACATTAAGATGGGCTGCTGGGGGGGGGGGGGGGGGGGGGGGGGGGAGGGGGGTTCTTGTGGAATTGGCTATTCAAACGAATATGAAGGGCCAGAACTCCTATTGAGCCATAGTAGGCGTGACAAATGATCAGATTTAGAGATAGATGTATAGCGACCCTCACGGTCAGCACAAGGCGGCCTACAAAAGAAAAAGAAGAGGTGGGCTCGCGCGTCGCGGGCACATAAAAATCAGTTCGAATCCTACCGCTGTCTGTACTGGTTGCTCTCAATCCAGCTCCTACAGATTTGGTGACCCGGTATCGGACTTATGCCTTCAGCCCTGCTGCTGTTTCCATGGCTCATGCCGGCCCATCAAACGTTCCTCACAGCGACGCCCTCCTCACGGCAACGCTCCAGAACATTCTGCTTCCGCCTTTTTGGTCCAAAAATCCCCGAGTATGGCTCATGCATGTAGAGGCACAGTTCCGTCTCCGGCACATCACCAGCCAAGAGACGAGATACCTTCACACCGTCTCCTCCTTGCCAGCCGAAGTAGCCGAGGAACTGGCCGACATTCTCTCCGCACCGGATCCGGTCAGCCCCTTCGATCATTTGAAGGCAGCCATCCTTGACCGGAAGTCCGAACCGGAGTGCAGCAGGCTGCAACAACTTCTCACCACAGAGGAACTTGGTGACAGACGCCCATCGCAACTCCTCCACCGAATGCGCCAGCGGCTGGGAGACCAAAACCAGGACCCCAACAACCATCTCCTGCGTGAGTTGTTTCTCCAACGTCTTCCGCAGAACATGGTTCTGGTGCTAGCGGCCGCAGAAGACATATCACTAGATAAGCTTGCCGAGCTTGCTGACCGAGTCGCAGACTATTCGAGGTCCCCTAGCATCAGCACCGTTACGCCTCTGTTACCAACAACAACGGAAGACTCAAGATTTTCTCGTATCGCAGACCGCATTGATGCTCTAAGCTGTTGTTGTTGTTGTTGTTGTTGTTGTTGATATTTTATTTGCATCAAATACAGAGTACATGATACTGGAGGCTTGTGGAAAAAGCGGTCACAAGACCAGCTTGACAAAGCCACAGGCCCCCACATTGGCATTTGCAGCACTATAAAAAGAACATTATCAACATACCATACAGATTACAGCATTAACAGAAAAAGCAAGATAAACAGAATAAAGAGAAGCAACAATGGACACACTCAAATTACGTAACAACCACGCAATTGTAGGATATCTTGAAAGGCACTATCAAGAAAAAAAAAAGAAAAATAAAAAGATTACTTACATGCACAACTAGTTTCACGTTTAATAATATTACACAGCATTTTTTACATAAGGAAAGTCGACTGGGGGCTGAAATGACGACGCAATGCTTTAAACGTAATATCTAAAAGCTCGACATTTCCGGTAGCTAATCTATTTAGTAACCTTGGCAGTCTGTTTTTCAACGTATCTTGCCCGTAGATTGTTCTGTAAGTGCTAACATTCCAAGGCTCACCATGGCGCGTAGTGTAGGCGGTAGTATTGCTTTGTAAGTTAGCTAGTCCTTTTAAAAACGATGATTCAGTTTTTACCTCTTGTTTAAAAGTTTTAGAAAGCCAATAATCGTACATTTTATGAATTGGCAATACATTATATTTTACGAACAACTCATGCGTGTGAAAGTAAGACGGAATATTTTCAACAACTCTTAGGAACCGTTTTTGTAAGACATGTATTTTATGTAGATTTGCTTGAGTTGTGGATGCCCAGACTAAGTGGCAATAGTTAAGTCTAGACGAAAACAAACTATTATAAATTAAAATCATAATATTTCGTGGCAGAATGTGCCGATTACGATAAACAAGTCCGACTATTTGGGACAGCTTAGCGACTACGGAATCAATATGTGTATCCCACGACAAAGTTTCTTGAAAAACAACCCCTAGTACTTTAAAACTAGAAACAACTTCAATGGGTGTCGAATTTAGCATTATTGGTTGATTTAACATGACACTTTTATTTTTACTACGAAATAAGACGGCTTTAGTTTTGTTTATATTTATCTTTAAGCTATTTTGGCACGTCCATTCGTCTAGTTTTTGTAACGTCGAATTTGCTTTATCGACTATCTCATTATACACATTTCCGGTTATAAATATGCTGGTATCATCAGCGTAAATAATCATAATAACATCTGATCCAACAGAGACGATGTCATTTACATACATATTAAAAAGAAAAGGACCCAGAATACTCCCCTGTGGTACACCGCAAGAAACAGGAAGTGGATCGGAGAAATGATCGTCTATACGGACTGTTTGTAAACGATGAAGTAGATAAGAGGTGATTAAGGATGCAGCCTTCCCTCTAAAACCATACCGTTGAAGTTTTTGAACAAGCAATGTATGATTTACATGATCAAATGCTTTAGTTAAATCTACAAAGATACCAAGAACCAATTTTCCTTCCTCGAGTGCGGTCAAGATTAGTTCTTTCTGCGCGAGCAGTGCGGACTCTGTACCGAGTCCTTTACGAAAACCAAATTGAGATTCATTTAGAAGGTTATGCTTCTGCTCAAAGTCAATAAAACGGTTTAAAATTATTCTTTCTAACGCTTTTGAAAAAATTGGAAGTATCGACACGGCAACTTGTCAACTTGCTACCCTTGCACCTTTGACGCGGCATCGCCAACCACGGTTCCGCTCCCGTCGACGCTCGGGTTCTCGCTCCCGTTCCCTGGAGCGCACTTTCTCCAACACAGGTGAGGACGACACTACATCGGGTGTGTGCTGGTACCATCGTACCTTCGGAAACGCTGCCCGCAACTGCACCCCACCTTGCTCTATGGCGGGAAACTAGATGACTGGGCACTGGCGGCGGCAAGCGGCACCGGTCAACAGGAAAGCCGCCTCTTTTACGTCGTTGACTGGGTAGCTGGCCATCGCTTCCTTATCGACACTGGAGCCGAGGTCAGCGTACTACCGGCCTCTTCTTTGGACCGACAACGCAAGCAAAAGACCTCCCCGCTCCAGGCGATCAACAACTCGCCTATTGCCACCTACGGTCAGCGGTCCGTCACACTCAACATCGGACTGCGCCGCACATTTCGGTGGCTATTCATTGTCGCCGATATCAAGCAAGCTATCCTGGGCGCTGACTTTCTCAGCTTTTACAACCTTGCCGTAGACATTCATTCACGGCGCATCGTTGACTTGACCACACACCTCTCTGTGAATGGCGTGCTCTCAACCACCACGACGACAGCCATTCGCGCGTTTTCGCCGTCGTCAGACTACGAGAAAATTCTTGCGAATTTCCCAAACATCACGAGACCGCACACAAAAGAGTCGCCGGTGAAACACACCATCACTCACCACATCGCTACTTCTCGCCCTCCCGTTTTTGCTCGTCCTCGTCGACTGTCTGGAGAACGCCTGGCCATCGCTCGTCGCGAGTTCGAGCACATGCTCGAACTTGGAATCGTTCGTCCATCGTCGAGTAACTGGGCATCACCTCTTCACCTGGTCGCCAAGAAAGATGCAGGCGACTGGAGACCATGTGGTGATTATCGCGCCTTGAACGCCAATACTCAACCTGACAGATACCCACTGCCTCATATACAAGACTTCACCGGGAATCTGGCTGGATGCCAGATCTTCTCCAAGATCGACTTGGTGAAGGCATACCACCAGATTCCGGTGGAGCCTACTGACATCCCAAAGACCGCCATCGTTACACCTTTTGGCCTCTTTGAATATGTGAGAATGCCGTTTGGCTTGCGGAATGCCGTCCAGACTTTTCAACGCACCATCAACGAGGTGACGCGCGGCCTAGATTTCGTATTCGCTTACCTAGACGATATTTTGGTCGCCAGCGCCTCAAGGACAGAACATGAGGAACCTCTGAGCGCCCTTTTCACCCGGCTTGACGACTACGGTTTGGTCATCAACCCCAACAAATGTCTTTTCGGCGTAGCCAACATCGAATTCCTGGGCTACCTCGTCACCCCACAAGGCATCAAGCCTTTAGAAACCAAAGTCACCGCCATTCGTGACTTTCCTCAACCAACATCTTTAAAAAAGTTGCGTGAATTCTTGGGCCTAGTAAACTTCCATCGTCGGTTCCTGCCGAAGTGTGCTGATTTACTAAAACCTCTAACTGACCTGCTCGCCACCAAAAAGGAAGCTTCGGCGTCTCTGAATTGGAACGAAAGTGCAGCGTCTGCCTTTTCGTTAGCGAAACAGGCACTTGTTGACGCCGCAATGCTCACCCATCCTGCCGTAGACGCGCCACTCCGACTCCTCACAGACGCATCAAGCGTAGCTGTCGGTGCGGTTCTTCAACAGAACGTTTCTGGATGGCAGCCGCTCGGATTTTTTTCACACAAACTCAAAGAAGCTGAACAGAGGTATAGTACCTTTGCACGGGAACTTCTAGCAGTGTATCTATCCATCAAACACTTTCGCCACTTCATCGAGGGCCGGGACTTTTACGTTCTGACCGATCATAAGCCCCTGACATTTGTGTTCCATCGAAACCACACCGACTACACCGCGCGTGAGATCCGGCACCTCTGCTTTATCTCAGAGTTTACCGTCGATCTCCGTCATGTCAGCGGCCAGGAAAACTCTGCTGCTGACGCACTCTCTCGCGTGGCAAACATTACTTCAGTTCAACATCCAGTGGATTTTGAAGAGCTAGCGGCCGCTCAAAACGAGGACCCCGAGCTACAACGCCTTCGTGACTCTTCTGCATCGCTCAAGTTCGCTGACATTCTACTATCTCTCTCTCCAACAACCGTCACTTGCGAGACGTCAACCGGCGTTTCACGCCCGTTTGTACCACCAACGTTTCGTCGGACTCTGTTCGACCACTTGCACAACAAAAGCCACCCGGGAATCCGTGCTTCACAAAAATTGATCACCGCTCGCTTCTTTTGGCCGAACATGAATGCGGATGTGCGCCGCTGGTCTCGAAATTGCCTTAAATGCCAGCGTGTCAAGATCATCCGACACACCGTCACCCCGATCTCACCATATCGCCTACCAGACTCGAGGTTCGCTCATGTCCACCTCGACTTGGTTGGACCTCTTCCTTCATCCCGAGGTGCCTGTTATCTGCTGACTTGCGTGGACCGGTTCAGTCGGTGGCCCGAGGCAATCCCTGTCCCCGACATGACAGCAGAGACAGTCGCGAAAGCCTTCCTCGACGGCTGGGTGTCCCGTTTCGGCTGTCCTACAGTCGTAACTACCGACAGAGGACGACAGTTCCAGTCCGCCCTTTTCGCGGCTTTTGTCTCCATCCTGGGCGTCCGACACATTCACACCACCGCCTATCATCCATCAGCTAATGGCATGGTGGAACCACTCCACAGGCAGTTGAAGGCAGCCCTCGCCACCTACGAGCCGCGCGAACGTTGGGCCGACCATCTCCCCCTCGTCCTCCTGGGCCTTCGCTCGGCGCTCAAGGCCGACCTCGGCTGTACGACAGCTGAGCTTGTATATGGTTCCCCATTGCGCCTCCCTGGAGACTTTTTCTCTCCAACCTCTCCCGACTCTCAGCATGAACCAAGCACCTATGTCGCAGACCTTCGACAAACCATTCGTGAGCTCAGACCAGTCCTTCCCGCTCAGAGGAGTCCTTAACACATTTTCATGAGCCAAGACCTTGAGTCGTGCACCCACGTCTTCTTACGGCGCGATCGTACCCGTCGACCTCTTACACCAGCTTACGATGGACCTTTCAGAGTGCTCGAACGCCAGGTCAAGACCTACACTCTCGACATCAACGGTCATCATGACGTTGTGGCTACAGACCGCGTCAAACCGGCCTACCTGGACACTGCCCTTCCTACGCCCGCCTCTGCCATCACCACCCCATCGCCACCTTCGGCGTCTGCACCTAGACTTCAGCGCGTCACTTGGGCTCCTCCGGCACCTATCGCTCTACAGGAGGGAGCCCTATAGCGACCCTCACGGTCAGCACAAGGCGGTCTACAAAAGAAAAAGAAGAGGTGGGGCTCGCGCGTCGCGGGCACATAAAAATCAGTTCGAATCCTACCGCTGTCTGTACTGGTTGCTCTCAATCCAGCTCCTACAATGTAATAAATAATTTTTGGGCCTGTTAGTGGAAAGACTACTCGAGATTTCTCGTACCATGGAGGCACCGCGGGCCTGCGGTACGGGCTGTTGCCTTTCTGTGGTGCCACGGCTCTCCTCCTGAGCCAATGAAGATTAATAATAATGATGATGATGATGATAATAACAATAATAATAATAATAAACGGGGTCTAGTCGCACAAGCCGACCCTGGCTTCGACTAACCCGCCTCTCACGTGCTGATGGAAGAACAAGCCGAATAAATTATTATGATTATTTTTTTAAATTATTATCATAATTAGCTTTAAAACAGGATGTTAGATTAGCGACCGCCTAGTCCAGTAATGAGGTATGAAAGATACTTTTGTACTAAGCACTTGGGTGAGCCTAGGATTTTGCCAAACCAGGACATACTACCAGGTGCCCAGATGTCCAGAAAAATAACTCGTGATTAAAATTTGACTTTTTAGCACACAAAGCGCAAGTTCGGGAGCCGTTCAGTAAATTCCTCACCCCTCTTTTCTGTTCTTCAGTTACAAAGTTTCCAAAAAAATACGGTGATTGAAAGCCTGAGCTTGGAGGGATACTCTCAGACGCTCCTGCATGTTTACTGCACCACGGTGCATTTGGAGCACACCGCACTATTCGTCTTCCTTTAATCGATTTATCCAATAGGAAGAACGTGCGGAATCATACACCGATGGTTATGCCATCTGAATGTCGAGAGGCGCATTTATAGAGAAGATGAAGTAGTTTTCAATTTGATAAAAAAAACACTCGATTCCTTTTAATTCCACGTCAAGAATCACGAATCACAAAAAGCAGGCTATTTCATGCACTTATTACCTATAAAGACGGCTTTGAAGTTGCGTTGAAACCACGCCCCTCCGCGGCAGTCAGAAAGGGGAGTAAAAGGAAAAGGGAAAGCATGACGTCACAAAAGCCCTCACTCGTGCTCCTCGTCTCACAGAGCCGCGTTCTGCGCCGTCGATGCTGAGCTAGATTTAGAATAATCACTAATCTAGTTGGTGAATTCATGCTTCTGAAATATGTCAGCTGAACGTATGAAGACACTCGAAGAGAATGAAAAAAAAGAGGACAAACACACTGCTGGACCAGCAACCATCTATCAAGGTCTTCAACACCCATTAGCTTTAAATATCAGAGCTAATGAATGCGGAAGAAAACGAGGTTTATCTTCAGGAAATCGCTGCTGGTCCAGTAGTTTCAAGCATCTTTCTACAGAAGAAGCAGGTACCTCAGCGAATTCGAGAAGCTTATGCGAAGCGGAGACGAACGAGGTAATGATTACCAGTTGAGTATTGAGCGAAACATGCAATTAGAATCGCGCCTTCTCATTTTATGACGTCGCGGCTCAAGCAACTATTGACTTTCGGCGGCGGCGAGCGGCTGCCTATTTTTCGATTTGGTTCACGTTTAGCGTCGTTTTTTTGGACAAATAATAGTCCTGTTTAGATACTCTTGGAAACAAAATATCAAAAAAAAAAATATTAAATCAATATTTTTTTTTTCAGCTTCTTTTTATTGTCTGTCACTGAGACTACAGTATACAACTGACCATGTTCCTGATGGCTTTCCTCGTTTGTTCATTTGATTGAAGAAGGCCATTTGATCAGTGTTTTGAGGAAATAAGTGCACAGGATTTTATACACTCAGGAACTCTTGAAATGGTAGAACCACTCGCTCTGAAATTGCGACTTCCGTGTGACTCCTCACTTCTCACAGACGTGTTCAGGTGATTTTTGTTTTTGTTTTCCGGAATCATGATTTGTTTGTTTTCTGATCTATTAAGAACTTTTCAGGTGTGTACTGGTGGTGTTACTGATTATTAATGTATGTTTAGCTGTTTACGAAATTGATTTTTCTATATTTTTTGACACTTCGAATACCTATTTTTATTTTTATTTATGTTGGTATTCTGTAATGTCTCGGGAACCATATTGCCATCCTTGTTTGTCCTTAATTCTTTTAACATGGCTTTTTACGCGCAAGGTAGAAATGATAAATTAATATAAAGTAATATTAAATAACACGGGAGGAGTCAACCACAACGATCTACATAAGGAATAGCGAGCTTTAAGTGGAATTCATCTATGGCTAAAGTTAAAGGGGACGTGCAACAGTGTTGTCTAGGAATTATTCTTACCTTACAAAAGCTTACTGGCGCTAGTGGGACCGAATACTAAGCAAAATGCTTATTTATCGCCTCTTTAAGAATAAGAGCATACGTTTTCTCTGCCGCCTGGTGGCAAGTTTTGAAACTAGCCCGAATGTCCCGGAATCTTGGCCTTGGTATTTTTGGCGTTGTCACCAGTGCGATACCCAGGATTCTAATTTTCGTCACCAAGCTTTGCGACCCCTTCGGTGACGATGCACCACGCGAGCATTCGATTAGGAGTCGTGGCAATCAATACAGAGGTTTAGTAGACTGTATACGCCGCGAACAGCGGGCCCGGAAGGCGCGCGCTAATTTAGTGCTCTAGAGTGACGGAACGATGTCCGGCTAGTAAAGCGTAGCTCTAGAATGCGGTCTGCTTTAAAGGATAAAATTACAACCCCCCAAAAGGGGGGGAGGTGGACAAACGCACGAAGGCGGCTAAAGCCCGAAGGCTACATTAAGCCCGAAGGCAACACCTGCCCGAGGGCAGGTGTACAGTGCTACTCGGCCGGCATTGATCTAGCCACCGCTGGCTACACTTTGATCTTAGCCAAAAGGCCGAGAAGCGAAAAGGCCAGCTCCCACATGCAGTGGAGCGCTGATGCAGTTCTGTTCACGTGTCGTTAGTAACTTATCGTGTGTCATGAGCTACAGTTTTGACGGCGCGATAGAAATGTGATGAACGCTCCCGTCAACACGCTCTTTGCTTATAGCGCCGCGAAGTATCTGTGAACAGGCATTCGAAGTGTCTAACGCTGCATTCACACTGGCGACTCAACCGCCTCCGCGAAGCGGTTGCGAACGCGGTTTCCTAAAGATGCAATGCAACTTAACACGCACTTGATGATGAGAACGAGCGGATACGCTTCGCGTTTTGGATTCGAACGACAGTGTGAATGCAGCCTAAAGGCCATTTCACATGCTGCGATTCTCGTCCGAAATTGGTGCGATTTCGAGTAAATGTGCGGTTAAAATCGCAGTCGCACTGTCGCAGCGGCTCTGCGAATGGTTTCCAACAAGTTGGTATTTTGTCGCAGAGTCGGTGCGATCACTTCATCGTCAACCAGCCGTTCATTAGCCGGCTTTCACCCGCGAAAGTTGAAAATTCGAAAAAAAATATAGACACCTTAAAACTCTTGGTTTAATTCGTAGTTATTAAAAATTTCTAGCTGCATTTTGTATTCGTAAAACATTTGTGTTTATTAAGACGTTTTTGTTGTATTTTAGGCAAAGTCGTCGCGTCCGTGAACAGCCGGCCGCGCCGACAGAATTCCCGCGGTTGTTGGAGTATGTAAAACCAAACATTGCGATCGCACTCGCTGCGTCGGCTGTCGCACCGATTTTTTTTTGCAACAGTCGCTGCTAATGAAACAGGCTTAATTCCTCGACGTCCATTCGGGAAGTGGCGCTTGCCTAATCACTGCGATGACGGGAATAGCCGCGCCTTAATCATGTGTGGAACTCGGTGAGTGCTACGATAAACATTGGTGGCATATAACTGGCTACAGGTCACGGGGCCGCGTATTCTTGCTGCGAGTTGAGGAGTGAGCGCTGTTTGTTTTTATGGATTTGTTTTCTTTTCTGAAACCGCCGTTGCGTGGAAAAAGGACAACAAACTAACTTGTGTTTAATAGGGCATGCACGTCAAGACATAATTCTAAGCAGCATTTACTTAAAGTAGAAAATTTCTGCATCGACTCTTGAAGAGTTAAGTAATGAAAGCATTAAACATAAGTAAAATCAAATCAAATGCCCCGAAAGCAAGACATTAAGTCGTATCTTGGACGTGCATCTAATCCTGGTCCGCATACCGCGTGTCATTTCAAACACCAAACTTATTCAAATAAGTTATGAGAAAAACATTTCGACTGTCTACCTTACCGATGGGTCGTTAGCAAACCAGTCACGGTGATCTACGGAGAGGAAGTCGGCGAACGCCGAGGCTTGAAAAAAAAAAAGACATACAAGCTTGATCGTCTTGAAAAGGAGGTAGGCACAAAATGTGTGAAGATTTGCTTCACCAAAAAGTAATTAGTTGTTAGTTGATTATACAGACGGAGAAACATAGCGACATTGTTACTTTCTGTAGATGAGAAATTTAGCCAGTGCAGCACCACTGCTAACCTGGGATATTTAACTTGCGTCACGCAGTAATGATATACAACGGCACGCCGGTACGATGCTCATCCAGATTGAAACGAGCAGGGGTAGGGATTGAACCAAGGATCCCTGGGTTCTGCAGCGCGAGCTTTCGCTCTAAGTGCTCCAATGCTGGTGTGCGCTAGCCCAATCGGCTACCAAACCCCATTTGCCCTCACGTCATGTGTGTGGCCGTTCACACTCTGGAACCGATGTAGAAAAAGAAAGGTTAGAGTAACTAAATGGCACGCCAGAGTATTGCCTTCCTTTTCCTTTCACCGTCAACTCCTTATTGATAGGTTGGGGGCGGGAGGTATGTTTCGCTTTTCGCTCGGGAAATGTAGGTCTTGCATTGAGGTTTGATTAGCAGAACGTTTCTTGAGCCTTCGGATATTGTGTGACACTTAGACACGTATATTTACGGTTTTTTTATTTTTTTTTTCTATAACGCAAGCCCTGTTTCAGTGTGGCCATGTTCTATAGTCGGATGCAACCTAAGAACAATCTTTTAGCTCCACCCACAAGCGCATTGCGCCCATCTGAAGTGCCTACGCCGTCGAGAAAGTAGTTCGCTAGCAACGTTGCTTTTTCTTCCTCCAGGAAACCTGTCTTAAACTACTACAATATTTATTTAATTCATTCAGGACATTTAAATAAGTTAGAATACGTTTTTGTCAACGAAATAGCTGTTTAGTAAAGAAAGAAAGAAATTCATGTCCAATGTACCGTCTTCCCAATTCATTTTCTGTCCAAGATACTGTCTAACATACCGTCTAACATACCTCTCAGCAGTGCTAAGCCTCGCGCCCGCTTAGAAATTTTCGTTGGCGATAGCGTCGCTGGATTCTCACGTTGTCGCGCAAAAGACTGCTGCAAACGCAAGCCGATACCATCAAGATTTCGTGGCGTAACCTCGGGCACGTAAAACACGGTGCAAAAAAGCAGAATAATTGTCACGAGAAACTATAGCATCGCGTTGCTAGGGCCAGCAGCCATGTTGAGCTTTTTTTTTTCTCAAAAGGATCGCGATTGGTCCACAGAATCGTGACGTTATGAAAACAATTGGCTGGCGTTTCTCGGCGTGGGATTACATTTTCCTCTGAGAGGCATTTCCGGTTTTTTCTTAGCTTGCAACCGACTATAGAAGACAACACGACTGCCGACAACGCTGCGCATGCGCGCGCGATTCCCGCGAGGGACTTGGGGGCCGGGACGCGCACGACGGCACATGCGCGGCAGTGTCGAGCATGTTTATCGGAAAGAGGAGCAAAAGCTCGGTCTTCTTTGTGCCTTCTGAATTTCGGAAGTTAGAAGTTCCATCTGAGAGAAATTAACTCGTTCCCGTTACCGTTTAAAAATTAAACGTATCGTCACGTATACGCTTCTTTTGCATTTTGATAACTACAATATTTAGTTGGATCAATCAAATATGTTTTATTTATCCAATCAAATGGCAACATATGAATTTGAATGACGTGATGAAAGGACACCTGGAGAAGAAAACAACAGAAGGCAAGGTTCTAATTGTTGATATATTAACCTTCTAAAATCTCAGCGTTTACAATATTTATGATTGCGGGGGGCGAATCAGACGGCACTCATTATAGCGGTTATCACAGCAGACAAGAGGAGGTACGATGATGCCCTCCCAAATACGGGCGTCCTCGCCACGTCTACTGGGAACGGGTTTTGTCCTAGACCTTGCACCAATGACTAAACGACACGCTCATATGTTTAGCACAAACAGACACTCCCCAAAAAGTCAAATTGGACGTTTAGTGATTGATAGAGCGTAAGGTCGATCTGCCAGGATGGGACGACACTGGTTTACACTGTAGATGACTAGTTTTTCCAGTGCAGTACGACTGCTAACATGGGGTATTCAACGTGCTCACGCAGTAGTGACACATGAAAGCACGCCGGTACGATGCTCATCCAGATCGAAACGCGCAGGTGTGGGGCTCAAACCCAGGATCCCTGGGCTCTGCAGTTCGAGCTTTCGCTCCATGCGCGTCGAGCTGGGTGTGCACTTTAACCCACTCCGCCAGCGATCCTTCCAGATACGCCCAATTCCTACATGTCTTTCTACTACTTTTTAACAGTGGAGGGAAAGTACACACCTTTCCAGAAAACGCTCCTAGGCCGCTGCCATATTGCTGATGCTGAAGCGGCTGGTCCGACTCCCGCGCCCTCTATCAGCTAGAAAATTTCTGCCACTCTTTGGGACTGTGAAGACCCGCCCAGCGCGGTTCTTTACCTACGTTTTTGCGGTTTTGCATTCGACGTTTTTTCGTCCCTCTTGAAAGTTTCCACTTAATTTTTTTATGGGTGCTGCGTACCCTTTTGTGTTATCTTCCATTGTGAGAAATAAGGCTGGTAAGTCTGCCTGCCATTCAAGCTTTTCTGCTCGACATTCGCGGGATACGAAGGAGGTGAAGGACGTCGAACGACCCTCGACGCGATTTTGCGAACACTGTTCTCCCCCCTCCCAGAGATAATCCGCGTAGAATCCTCAGTCATCTCCAAAAATAGTTGTCCGGGTTGGGGTGAGAAACGGCCCACGGGTCAGTCGCGTTTGTTTCTTTGCCTTGGTGCGGCTGTGAAAAAAGGAAGCTCTCCCAGAAACGTGCCCCAGAACGAAGCCATCTCGGATTCCGTCCGATCGTTAAGATGTATCGTGTGGTACGTACGATATATTGTTCGAATGTTAACACTTTTTCAATTGTATGTCTGTGTCCTGTCCATCGGTAAACACGTTATTTGTGAGCGTGAAAAATGCATGCCTTTCGGCCCTCTTCTGTTGCAATTTATTTTTGACAGCAAAGCGCTTTGTCGTTTCACATGCGGCGAATCCCGCGGCGCCGTGAAAACTTATCGTAAGAAAAAACAAATAACTAGAACTATTTATTTCAGTCGCATTCGTTCTGTCACGCGCGTACCCTACAAGAATAGTTTACAGCTTCTTTTTTTTCAAATGTGGCACAATGTTTTCTCAATGTGCTCGGGAAAATACATGTACCATGAAACACAAAATATAGCGGGAAAAGACGAGAATTTAACCGCCAGCAGCGTTTGAAACAGCGCCTACACGGGATGCGCTTTATTGAAATCACAGTTCACTCGGTTAGGGTTGGGAAGGACGCCGGTGAGAGTCTAGCCTCAAACTCGGTGACTGTGCTCAAAACGGTTTGTTGCCCCTGGGGTCGAGTGTTTTTTTGGAAAGGTATATAGAAGAGGGGTAAAGCTTCTGGAAGGTCAGTATTGAAAGCTACCAGTCCTTCTTTGCGAACGTCAGATTCGTTACCTAGTTTGAAGGCAGGGAAAAAGGGGAGAGAGACGAAAGCTTTTTTTTTTCTTTCTTTGTTTATGAAGGGACACACGTTTATGATACAAAGGTGCGTTTGATATCTGATACCCTGTTATTTTGTTGTTACCATATGTCTCTGTGGAAGTTCACTAATTGCTGTAGTCAGCCTTAGATTTATGGCTGTATGAGGATTCGTGGAAGTAAATAATATAGCTGAGTTGGAGACGTCCCTGTTTCTGTGCCTGTTCCTTCTACTAAAGTTTTTCTTTCTTTCTTTTTACCGCAGTCTGGGGCACTGAAAACAATATCAATTTCCAGCAGCTCGCCTGCACCCGACTGTTACCAAGCGAGCACCCCACAAGAAAAACCTAGGATGAGTAACAAAAAAGTCATCAAAATTCTGCTCTTCCTGAAGACGTTTTTATACTTCTAAGAATTTCCCCCTTAGAAATAAAATCAAAATGGCCTCACTGGACGAGAAAAAAGGCGTGCCGTTCCTCTTTCCGTTCCAGTACAAACGTAACGAGTTCCCATTCCAGTTCCACTAACAGAGAATCGAACGGCGGCGTTCCTCCGTTCCACCTAAAAGGAACGTGTTTTAGGAACGCTGTTTCGTATAACACTGATTCGCAAGGAACCGCACTTCGTTTCGTCGCGTCCGTCGTATTTCCCGCAAGGGCGACGTTTGCTTTTCCCGCAATACCTGAAGAGACAAACTTTAGACCGCTGCGATACTCTGCTGCTCAAGTGGAGTAGAGTATCGGCTGAACGGCTCCACCTCGCCAAGGGGCAACTTTGTCGAGGGTTCGCTGGCCTTTTTGACAATCGCTATTAGATGGCACAATAGCTTATGAACTGATGGGGATCGAGTTACCGCCCTCATTCGCCTTCGCAAAGCCTTCTAAACCGACAGTGGTCTTACCGGGAGATGCGTGAAGTCCGAGCAATCTTTTAGCGCTTTTGGGTAATTCTGTTCAGACACCCCCCTCTTCGTCCACCGTGTCACAAACTTAAGCGCATTATTCTTCGGTCTCTTCGCTTCAGAAATGTCTCTCGTTGATCGCAGTCGTTATTTCTCTGTGTAATCTGCAGATGAAACGAGACGCACGAGCACATTCGTGAATTGGCGCCGCGACCTCGAATGCGGCCGTAAACAGCTTGCAAAAGCTCTGTCGTCCTTATGAGCTGCAAATATAATTGATTCAGATATATTTACTTGGCACAACAAAATAGTACTGAAGCTAGCACAGCGCAATTAAGTTAGAGACGAAAGGAGCCGCATCGCTTTCGAGTGTCTGCAGTCGAGGGGAGAAAAGTGGTTTGCCTTTGGATATAAAGAAACAAAAAACATCGGCATTTGAAATAACCCGCTCGAAATTGGAGCCCACCTAAATCGGGAAAACTTTTTCCGCCCGGGAAGATTTATGGTCCAACGGATCGCAACTCTCGCACAAATTTCATCCACTTTAGAGCCCGCTCATGCGCGCCCGCATTCCGTTGAGTGCGCGTGCAGTTATGCGTAATCGTGGCCGAAGTCAATATACAAATGTGCACTTTGAGTGCACAGGTAGCCTCATAGGGGAGTCGGTGTCTGAGCAGATAACGGGAGCTATGATGTGCCGTCCTTTTATAAACACACAGCGGGAGATTTATTGAAGTCTATGGCCCCACGGCGGCCATTTTTGTTTTGCATCAACGTGTTTTTATTTGCGTTTATCTTTTATTTAATTGAAGGTAACCGCGTGGTGTTTTTTGGCCTCGCGTCATCTCGCAGTCACGGAGACAGCCGTGAAACGAGAGAAAAATAGATTTACCCAAAGGAACTTGTTTGACGGTTCCATGTTTTTAGTAACTACGTCATTCGTATAAGAGTCTCGTTCATAAAATTTCGAAGCTCGGTGGTACGTGTCTCTACACTTTTGATTGCTTATTAATTTTAGTTTACGTCACTCTAAGGTTGAGCGCCAGTTCACCTTTTTCTTTTAATGAGATCCTTCAGGCGCAGCACCACTGGTCATCCAAAAGACGTCGAGAACAGACATGGGGAAATATGCGGACTCAGGCCTTTTCGAAGCCTGTTTTCTTCATACGTTTTCTTAAATATTACCCGGCTTCTTCGTCACATTACAGAGAAATCACACAGACCAAATGTTTCTGACAATGGCTTAATGGCGACCGACTTCATAATCGAATGAAAGCCGAAACGCGGTCCGCGCTCCTTCTCGTCGTCTTCCTTGCTCTTTCTGTTGAAGATTCAACAAGCTGCCCACCAGGGTGTGCCGTAGGTAACGCTGCTCCGAGCCGTTTATATACAGAGTTTGGCCATTCATTGGTTTGAATAGGCGAGCATCTTGTGGCTAACCACAAGCCGCGAAACAGTCCCTAGCGGTGAGAGTTGAGAGCTATAAAAATGTGACTCGACTAATTTAAGCCGTTTTAGCGTCGCTAGAGTAAAAAGGTATACCTTATGGTGACTGAACACTTGGCGCGCTTGAGGTTTTTGTCAAGTTCATATTCAACGGTAGAATAAAAGAATGCGCGTACCGAACCAGAAAAAACTGCGTAGATGCGATCATTGCTAAAACAACGCAATGTCTTTATTCGGCTCTGCAGAGCCGCGTCACCGCGGAGAGGCTGCAGCCCGTACCATGGAGGCCCGCGGTGCCACATTTAATGAACATGATATTGCGATGAGTATACACATGCAAGATGACGACGAGATGAATTGTTGGTATTGCGGTCCGTCTGAATTGAAGATATCCACATTTCTTTCAGGCGGGTCAGCAGCGGGCGAAGGGGATCTGCAGCATACCGTTCGATCAGTGCACGGTTCCACACAGGAGACCCAGGAGCATGGTGGTGCTGCTGCTCACTGGGGTCGAAGCATCAGTCACCAAGGGGGTAGCCCATTCAAAGCAGAAACCTGGCGCCTCCGAGGTACCGAGACCCAGTGCTTAGACTGAGACACCGCCGACGCCCGGTGTTGCATCCTCTCAACGTCGTCGTCGTCGTCGTGCTGTTGCGAGATTAAACGCTTCTATTTCACGATTTCAATGTCGTTTCCAATATTGCCACGTCGCTGTTTGCTGATTGGTGGACGCGTTGTCACATATTTAGTTTAGGCTCTAACCGCGGGGCGAATATTCGGCGCTGGCGGCGGCCTTTGCTCCGCCTATTGGCGTAACTCTCCCAATATACGGCTCTGAAGCTGTTATACTGAAAAAGTGGCGCCATTCATTGTTGTACAAATGCTGGAGGCACGTGCCACGCGACACTTCTGGGATATTCATGGCGTCTGAAATCTGGCTCAGTGCTGTGCTGAGCCGCCAAGATCTTCCTAGTGCCACTAAATAAGCTACGCTTCAGAGTAACGACACTTGGCCATATTGTGTCTTAAAAACAGGGTTGTCATTTATCTGTAGCTTTATCTGACATCACAGGAAACGCTTTTCCGCCCTCCACAAATGTTTAAACAGTTCGCGACAGAGCAAAGCAATATTACACGACCTTCCTAACACCGAATCTAACGCTGAGGAACTCGCACTTTTGAATCGTGACGATCGGCAGTTGCGTCTGCTCTGCATACGAGCCAAAATGGCGGCGCCCACAACAATGTCGGGGAACGGAGTGCCGATACTCTAAGCGCAGCTCATTTAGTGGCTCTAGATCTTCCCAAGGGCTGCACGTTGCACGTGCCTCGTGCATCAACAAACCTTGCGCTACTTTTGAAACCTGAAGAGGCTTTAGCTACACTCGGAGATAACATTTTTTCTGTCGTTTCTGAAGAAGTAAACCGCGCCCGAGCACAGCGGTGATTGGCGCTTAATGTGCGCCAGCGCACGGGTGCCTATAGCTTTGACTTAATTCCCGAGAAACCATGTCTCCAAGCATATTAAGGACTTGGGAATGCTGGGAAGTGCTGTTCATCACGTTTTATTTAAGTATGGCTCTCATTGTTCGTGTATCACTAGCTCACGATATACCTAACGTAGAGAGCGACCTGTTAAAACGAGCTGCGCACATGCTCGTCGATTTTCCACCGGGGATAGTATCATAATTTGTCGTCGGTCGTTCAGAGATAATCATGTTACTGGTTCTGTGTTCTTTTTAGATTTCATTCTTTCGTTCCTGTACATCTCGTTAGTGTGTTAAAAATACTGAAACTCTCTTTATAGAAATGAAACCCACCTGTGGTCGGCGTGAGTTTTGCGTGAAGTTTCGGCGCTGTAAATTTGTTGGAGAGTGCACGCAATGCATTTCGTCTTTTACTGTTCTGTCTTGCAGTTGGTGAACGTTGCTTCATTCTTTGTTTCACATTCGCTTTCTTCCTAAGCGTATCATTTGTTTCTTTGACGACTTTGTCTCTTACTTGAGAGACCTGTGGGTATTGCTTTCTGTCGCCCCGGTCTACGAGTTAAATTATTTCTTCTTACGCCTTCCGGTTGACTTGCACTTTTGCCCTTGTGAGCTCTGTTTTTTTTTTTTCTTTCTTCTTTGGTCGCATCCGCCGGCTTTTTTGTGCTGAATAGAAAGTTGAGTGTCGGTAGGCCTTCACTTCTCGCACAAAGAACGAACGTGCATATTAGACAATATTTAAGAACGCGTCTATACCAGAACCTTGCTTGAAACTCGTGTTTCCATCAAAAGGATTTGTTTCCACTGTACGTCAAAAACTTCTATTCGATCATGGCTTGACTCGTTTTCAACAGTCTGGAAGTCATTCCTGCTTTATCCAGTTATGGTGTACTTCAGCTCAGAATCTATGTTGAGTGCATATAATCCGATTACGATTGTTGAGAGCAAAATCGCTAATGAATGATCACTCTTCTTCTTCACTTTCCTCTCCTTGATTACTTTTCGTCCCATATTTACTTTCTGCGATTTCGACGTTTGTGTTCTCCAGGTGGAATTGATAACCTTTATTTTTGACAAATTCATAATAAAAATGTTCTCGTCCAGCAACACATCTGCAAACTCCTGCTCGAAATTCTCATCACTCACATGCGGTTCAATGGCAGAGTCCAGATCCAAAAGAACACCCTGTTGGCGTTCTAACATTCCTTCGAGGTATATTCTTTTAATCTTTTCTGTGTTTGATGAAACATGTCTCACCTCTCTTCGTACTGTGTCGCGTTCTTGAAGAAGTCGCTCCATGTCGGTGCGGTGATTCTTCGTTATTAACAACTAGTCCTTTTGTCATTCTTGATAAAGGCCGGTCTTTTTCACTTCAAAGTTTCCGGGGTTCAGCACCATCTTTCTATTTTAAAATTTTACTCTGGTCGAGCGCCACGTCACAAATAAATCACACTGACCGACTGTTTCTGGTGATGTGGTTTAATGACGACCGACTTCGTGATCGAATGAACAACAGAACGTAGTTCGGACATGCCTCTCGTCGTATTCCTTGCTGTCGCTGTTAAAGATTCAACACATATGTTAGCCCTGAACATGTCTGCAGGTTTTGTTTTGACCAGACACGGAGGGTTGTCCATGGATGTTAGTGCAAAGGTCAAGTTGGTGTTGTAGATCAAGATGGTCAACATATTCAAGACAATATTGGGTGACAGCTTGTATTCTGACTAGGAGAGTGGTGTAGTGCTTGCGGCGGCGCAAGCATTTCGCTATGGCGCGGCGCTTGTCCCACAGGAAGGGGAGGTGGCGGTCGACTCGAGGGTAGTCTCCCGTGCGTGCGATATCCTTCGTGTTTTTGCGGATCGTGGAGTGTATCGCTTCACTCCAAGCTTCGGGTGACATGTGGCTAATGTCAACGGTGTCTAGATTCGTTCAGGTTTTGGGCCAGCCTGTGAGCTTAGTCCGGGGGTTGATGGCAGTGGTGCGGCGAAGGCGGAAGCTGACATGAAGGCGCAGTTCGAGAATGCGATTATTGAAGTTAGGAGGCCCTTTTTTGTCCAAGTTTTTGTTGTGTGCCGAGTTGCCGCCGAAATCGACTGTAGTGCTCAAGTCACGCTCTATAGATGGTGTATGCGGGGTGTAGGGGCGCCGTGCCATTCGGAACTCGACTGGGCGTCACACAAGACCTGACAGTTCCATTGTATGAAATACGCATATATTTAAAGATTGGCGGTGAGGAAACGGAGAGAACTACGCAATGCTATATCCCAGAAATCATGGCGACGCACATCACTGTGGAATAATTCTCCGCCAAAGGCTCTTCTTCATGGGCAATTTCAGTTTTACTTTTAAGACAACGGTATATTGAAGACGGTGTCAAGAAGCGTGCTGTCCTGCTGATGCTTCTTGAACGGAGCATATTCGAAACTGCCAAGGCATTGGTGGTACCCAGGACGCCGAACGATCACTCATTCGAAGATATAGTTGCTCTGTTGGGCGCTTACTACGATCCTTGCCCGTCAGAGCTGTTCAGCCGCTGCAGGTTCCAGCGTCGGGACCAGCTGCCGAAAGGAAAACTATCCCGGCTTACGTGGCAGCACTGAAGCCAATGGCGGCGGCTCGTCAGGGATGAGGGCAAGCAGATCTGCTACTCGGTTGGACATCAGCTCTAAGATGTTACCTATAAAATAATGCTGCGTGACCGCTTTTTGTTCTGTTTGCAGGATGACAACCTACAGCAAAGTTATTTGCCTAACAAGATGTAACGCTCACCAAGGCATTTGACATGGCGGAGCGCGCGGAAAACGTGAAAGATTATCAAAGAAATTTAAAGCTGAATTCATCGAAGTCAATGAAACCGCCCGCTCACAGACCTCCGCCCCTCCCAAAGAGGAGGCAAAAACTGAGAAACTAAATTTCCGCTGCTTAGATTCGCACAATCCTGAGACGTGCGACTTCCGAGCTCAAGGTGCAGGTATTGCGAGAGCCCACATAAAAAAGGCCTCCCTAAAGAAGAAGCGACAGTGCAGCTTTGTCCTCCCGCTTCTTCTTTAGGCAGGGAAGTACTTTGCACTACCTAAATGCAGTGACTGAAGTTAAGAGACCGCCGCAGAAGCACATGGTTTCCTTAAGAGTACAAGGCGTACCGTTGCGATTAGATGTGGATTCGGAGGCAGCATATTCCATCACTATCGATGACACATATCGGGAATTGTGGCCTCGCAGACCACCACCAATTACCCTTGCCAACGTCACGCTACACACATGCATGGTAAGGAAAGGTTCTCAACCCTTAGGAACAGTTCACGTCAGGGTGTACTTTAAACAGCGCAGCAAGAAATGTTCCCTACTGATAATGAGAAGTAGAGGCTGCAACCTCCTTGGTCGGGACTGGTTCAATCCACTGAGCATCAGCCTCAGCGATCCTCA
Organism: Ixodes scapularis; assembly: GCF_016920785.2. NCBI lineage: Eukaryota > Metazoa > Arthropoda > Arachnida > Ixodida > Ixodidae > Ixodes > Ixodes scapularis. The sequence goes on from NW_024609835.1 coordinate 17,227,917, forward strand.
TGATGTCCTCCAAGACCGGATCTTAGCCACCATACTCAAAAGGCACGCATCAGTTTTGGACGGACGCATAAACAGCTTCAAGGAAACAGCTGTCGGATTGGAATCGCAATACCAAGCACAACAAAAGTTTTTGAGAACGCAAAATGTTCTGTTCGCACTCCGGTCACCCGTTGAAAAGAAACTCCATCGCTTTGCAGAACAAGGAGTTATTAAGTCTACGCAGCATTCGGAATGGGCAACTACAGTTGTCGTCATGCGAAAAGAAGTTTGTGCTGCGGCGTTCACAGCACTGTGAACGCCGTAGCACAAACGTCGTCCAACCCCTTGTCAACAGCTACGGGAGCCTTGTATAAACTTTGCGGAGGCAGTATCTTCACTACGATAGACCTAGTGCAAGCCCTTCAGCAGCTCAAAGCAACCAACAATACCGCCATGACCTTGACTATTAACACATTCAAATGACTCGATCGCTTCAAACGACTGCCCTTCGCGTCGTCTCTGGTTCTCCAGCGATATTTAAAAGATGCATAGACACAACCCTGGCAGGAATATCAGGCATTAGCGCATACCTAGATGATATCATCGTCGCGATGTCCACATCAGAAAAACACAAACATCCCTTGGGGGACGTTCTCGCGGAGCTTGAAAAGATTGGTCTTCGCGCCAACCAAAAGAAATGCACTTTCGGAGTGCCGAGGTTGCCTTTGCTTGGTTTTTGATTTAGACACCCGGAATCCATCCGACTGATGACAAGCTGAAGGCGATCTGAGATCTGCCGGAACCAACATAAATATCGACGCCGGTGTCGTTTCTAGGGATGTCCGCGTTGTATTGGCAGGTTCTTAGAGAACCGAGCGACGGAGCGAATGATCTCTAGATGTTGCTAGAAAAAAAAAACACTCCATGGAGCTGGCGCGCATCGGACAAGACAACATTCGCGAGGCTTAAGAAACTTTTACTGCAACGAACCACCTTGGTTCACTATGGTGAGTCTAAATTTCTTCAGCTCTCTATGCTTCGTCGCTGTATTGTGCCGGTGCAGTCCTGGCTCAAGTTAACAGCACTGGAAGAGAATAATTAATCGCATGTGCTTCAAGAAATTTAGTTGATACAGTTTGGAACTATTCTCAACTTGATATAGAAGACCTTGCAATTATCTACAGAGCAGTTAATTTCCAACAGTGCATCGCGGGCCGACACGTAGTCATTGTTACTGACCATGAACCGCTGATCGGCATCCTCCGTCCGATGAAGCCAGTACCGCAAGTGTCTCCGCGTACAATGCGTTGGCGTGTGAAGCTGACTGCCTATATTTATAAACTGGTGTATCGTCCTGAAGTAAGAAGAAAAAAAGCACCAGAATGTAGATGTTTTGCGTCGGCTGCCCCTACCTGACAGCGAGGACGAACCGTGTCCCCATGTGGACGTCCTGATGTTCGAGGCACTACCGTCGTCACCGCTCACGACTCAACGGATCGCTAATATGCCACTGCAAGACCCCACACTATCTCATATTCTTAAAGCTTTGTAGCAGAAAAAGGTGAATCGCCTCAGAAAGTGAACAATGTTCTCCAAAAAAAAAAAGCAGAGTTCTCAACTCAACGAGGACACATCATTTGGGGCTCAAGAATAGTCATCCCGTCATTAGCACTGTCTGAAGGCATGGAACTAGACTGTGGAGACAAGGGCATCGCGTCAATGAAAATGCCAGCGAGGCGCTATTTAAGGTGGTCTACAATCGACAGAGTCATTGAGCGTGAGTTCGGAGCCTGCGTGGTCCGCCATAAATCCAGCAGTGCCCAGGTGAAAGCGGCTGTGCCTACCAGAGCATGCATTCCGGCCGTGGCACACGTAACATTCACCTTGATTTTGCAGGCTCAGTGAAAGGACGCGTGTTCCTGATGGTATCGACGCACACACAAAATGGCTTTAAATGAGAGCCCTGAGTGACATCAGCAACTTCGACAGCTATTATACGGGAACTTCGGGCTACGAGGTGTGATCGAAAAGTTCCGGGACTTATTTTGCAGCCCAAAAAAGAGAAGGCAGCGGAGTGATGCGCGCGCAGCAGTCGAAGGAAGGGAACTTGTCTCGTTATACCAAAGGGCGTCTTTTCGTGAGCATTTGGAGCTGGGCAACACGAATTTTTGTGACCACGTGCACGGGCACAATGGTGATTTCACCATAAACTCCGCGTTAAACTTGACAAATATAAAACAGAAACCTTTGCAATGATTCCCCAGGCTTGTTTAAAAAAGCAGTGAAGTTCGCAAAGTGTTTTAAGTGGCACTCGCGCTTTAGAAACGGCAGAGCATCGCTGGAAGACGAAGAGTGGTACGGTACCTTATTCCGACCTCAACTTCAGTGACGGTCTGCCATACCTTCAGGCGACTCAAAGCGCCTCGCACGCCTCATGGCTTTTTGACATAAGCCTTCTATATAAATTCAGAACTCTCCATTTAGATTTGACGAGTTTAACGTATAATTGATGCTCGCTCTCGCTTTGGTTTGCAGTCTATGGAGAGGTCGCCATTATGCTCCGGCATGTGTTCAAAGAAACTTGCGTAGCGCTGCGCCAAATGTTCCCAAAGCGACGCTCTTCACTATAACAACCCACGAAAGTCACTTCCTTCCACTTCTGCGCGTGCATCACAGTGGTGCCCTCTCTTTTTACGCTACAAAATTAATCCCGGAACTTTTTTTTTATCACAGCTCGTATATTTGCAACCTTTTGAACTGCCACGGAAAGTCGTATCGGACGATGGAAGTGTTTTTGTGTAGAGGAAAGTACTGCAACCCGACAGTTACATTTTCGATAGGTAACTCGGCAGCCTTGTTAATATTCGGTCCGGACACCAAATTAAAGCGCGGTGCAAACCGAAGACGGCTGTCATATCCGCCATTTCATTTCGGCAAGAAAACTGGTCCGGAGAGGAGGAAACTTTACCGGTCGTTCCGATGCCTTCCGATTTCTGACGGAGGCCCGCGGGAAGAGAGTGAGGAGGGTGAAAAGCTTTTTGCGCGCTCGTGCGCTCGGGCGGGGAATTATGACAAGGTCAGGCTTGTGGATGCGTGCAAACTGAAATCGGCTCTCGACTTGCCCGCTTCACGTTTTTTTTTTTAGTTCATTTTCCAGAAATTGCACGTCGGATTCTGCAGCTGATTTGGGCTTGAAGAGGTCTTAAAAAGTAAAATAAGCAGGTGAGGAAACGACCACTAAAACCTGGGGTCACACTTTTGGAGTTGCAATTGGGCGTCGCGATGCGGCATGTACGGGCGGGCCAAGTGGGTTTATATTTTTTAATGAGCCATTCGCAGACTGTCACCGCGAAATAAACCGGGGTGGGGGTATAAAGAGGCACTGACAGGTCAAAATCATATTCTTTTTACTATCCGAAACGATTGAAAACGATACCTGGACATTGCCCTCAGAATTCGAAACTTGGAAATTCAATATTTGTAAAGGGAAACAAACAATTTCCCAAAGCCGAATATGAAGTTCCCATGCGATTCGCGCCAGTGCAGTAACGTCAAAGATTGAGTCGTCCTGCAACTCGAGTTTCTCTGACACCTCCCTATCCTGTTCGCCTGCGTCCCGCGATCAACCGCTCCGTTCGTGCTCCCTACCTCTGTAAACAGACGACCCTTCGCTTTCTAGTTTGAAGTTCCTTTAGAGCCCTTTCAGCGACCTCAAAGTCTTTGAAAGGGTGTGAGGTCGAAGAAAACGCGCAGTGGACTTATGCGAGCGACGTGAGGGGCCACGTTGCACCGGTTCTGCGTGAAAGGCTGCCCCGGCGTAGTCACGATCAAAACTAAGGTACACAGACACCAAGCCCACTGGTTTTGACCGTTTAAATATTTCCTTCTCGAAGTCTAAGAGGTCGTCGGGCACCTAAGAAAAGGGAACTAAGTCCGATTCCCCGACTCACCGATCATCCTCAGTGCTACACTCGTCGAGCGCCACCATATTGTCCGAGGAAGGATCAAAAGCCAGGAGGCGGTATCACTCCGGACTCTGATTTTTGGTATTTCAAAAAGAAGTGCAGTAGCGCGGTCGCAATTGCGTTAAAAACAACATGTTTTACAAATGCCGTTAGTAACCATTATAAAAATGTCGCTTACAAAGCTTCTAAATTTCCTAATCGATTATGTCACAACTAAAAAAAAAAAAAAAGGATGAGTTGAGCAGCGGGAGGGAAAAACGTAAAAAATAAAAAGGCGCGCGTAAAAGATCATTTCTTTTGCGTTCTTTTTTTTTTGCGTGTCTTGTATTACAACTTTTATTGTTTTTGACAAAAAACAAATACGACCTTTGGGGTGTCAGTGTCCCTTTAACGAGCGCCCAGTGAGAAAACCACTGTCCCCACTGCGCCTCCCAAAATCGCTCCCCTGAAGCCTGCCGCAGCGGTGCGACCGGGTTCTGTCCTTCTGGTGGCTTCCGCTTGGCAGGAACCTCCGCCTTACTACAGGTGGTGCGGCGGCATACGGAAGGCATTGAACTCAGGTTTGTATGGAACTCTGCAAGAGAACGCATCACGTCGGCGATAGTCTTTAATTTAATGTAGCATTTACTAAATCCTTTAAAAAAAAAAGTTACCACAAAATTATCCTTTGACATTTATCTTAACTTTAATGTATAGGGTGTCACAAAAGAAAATTTACACGGTCTTCTTTACCGCAAAATTAAACTGGGCACCGCCGAACGCTCCTTCTCCGTCCAAAGGTAGAGCTAGAGGTCACAACCAGATGCCAAAGTTTCAGCCCGATCCGATGACTTAATCAAAAGTTATAAGTGATTTTCTGAAAACATCAATGAAAAAATGGAGCAATTTTTTGCCCATTTTTGGTTTTTTGGTGCCATAGAGCCCCATGTGTTTGAAAACTCTGTCGGCTGCCATTTTCCCTTCGAAATTTTCAGAAAATCACTTTTAACTTTTGATTAAGTTACTGGGCCGAGCTGAAACTTTGGCATCTGGTTGTGACCTCGAGCGCTAACTTTAGGCAGAGAATGGCCGTGCGGCGATGCCTAGTTTATTTTTGCGGTAAAATAGACCGTGCTATTTTATTTTGTGACACCCTGTACTTTCCGAACCCCGTAAGCGGCTAACAATGTGAAGTCGTCTGCGAAACGTCTGACCTGCTCTTCGCTTTTCGTGTTTGTTTTGCTCCCAAACGGGCTTGGAGCAGACGAATTTAGCGGTAGCAGAGGAAATTTGTATGCAAAAGGTAAGGGCGCAAACGAGCTGGTGGTGGTTAAACATTTCGACAAAAACCCCGAGACTGGGACAAAAAGGGACGGACAAACACAAAGGCTCAAACACAGCTGGATTTTATTTGACAAGGAAGGGTGCTTATATAGGCGTCAAATCCTACACAAATCAAAAGAGACGAAGGAAAGAGAGGGAAAAACCTTCACAAACAAAAGAGACGAAAAAAAAGAAGAAAAAAGAAAAAAGAAAACCCGTGCCACAAGCAGTACAACAAAAACAAGCATTACAATAGAACTGAAAAGTTTATACAAGAACGAAAGCTAAGTAGGAGGACTAAAGTGCATTAGTCCCCAAGAGACCCCAACACTACAACAGGTCGTTTATACAGAAATTTGGTGGTGAGAAATTTGTATTTCTCACCATCTTTTTGTGCGCGAGGACTACCAAGACTTTTGAGGTGTGGGCCGCCTCTCTCGTATTCCGAACTGTCGGTCGGTTTACGGCCCGAAAAAAGAAAAAGCGGTGATATTTAACGCGGCCCATGTTGAGTTCGGGTGACTCTGGGCACAGTGTGACTTCTGAGTAGTACGACGGCGTACCGCTGGCTTCGAATCATGTCGAACTAAAGCTTACCTTTCTTGCCCGTAAAAGCAGAAATGGTATAAGCCTCGGACACATCTGGACGAAGAGTGGAATCGACGCCGTCGCCGCATTCACGACTTCTTAGCTCGCCTCCATTTTGTCGCGCTATGTGCCCCCTTGATTATTTTAGCTTGCAATATAAAACTACGGACAAACATAACCTATAGATTAACTACATTATTAGTTTGCTCCATTAAACTTGCGCGGCTCATGCACAGTTTATGAAATAAATTGCCTGTGGGTCGCGTTGCTTGCCAAATGCATCAGGATATTTGATTTTTCGTTTCTTTTTGTGGTGGCGCCATCTGTGTGGAGTACTTGGAACCTTCCTGGAGCGGGGACACAATCATGTCGCCCAATCGGCTCTCGTTCCCCGCCTATCTTCCACCCTGCACTAGACCTACAAACGAACAGTGGAATTCAAGCAGAGGAACAGAGAAAATAAGCGGCGTCCTCCTCACTACTGTGTTGAAGAACAAGTATAGGGAACGCTACGCAAGCAGCTAGGACTTCGATATTGGCCCATCGGAAGGACTATACTCCGTGTCATCTTGCGTCCGGACGAAGCGGACGCTACGAGCTATCCTAGCCAATCGCGCTCTGTTGATGTAGTCCGCGATACGCTTTCTGTGCGTCGCTCTGCCCACTCTATAAGGTCACATGACGCCCAGACGGCCTTGGATTGGCTCCAATAACTCGTAGCATCCGCTGCTCCCAGACGTAAAGTGAAGAAGTGTGCAGACACGTGGAGCACATCCGGAGACGCTCCTGTGGCTTGACACCAGCCTTTTCCACTTCGTCCCCCTCGGTAGAGGGAGCTGCCGCCACGAGCAACATTGTTTACTGCAGGGTGAGACTGCTGCTCCCACTGATGCTGCTGAGGAATTGCCGCGAAGCCTGCCCGTGTGACAACCGGAAGAACCAGCCCAAGGCGGCCCACGCCAGGTTGTTCCGCGCTCCAACACCCCCCGGCATAGACGTCCGCCGTCAAGATACGGAAGTACTCTCTAAAGGCCTATCCAAACATAATACTTCGAAACATCGTGAGGCGACAGTACTCCGTCAAAAGTCGTGGAAATTGAAGCGTCAGGCAGTCCAGCAGTCCGACGTCTGTTTAAACACCGGCCAAGGGAACATCACGATTTTTCTCCTCGCTTCCTCCGCTTTTCGGTGACCCCGGTGCTCGTCAGACTTGTCGTCACAAGCCACCTTCCAATGATGTCCACCCGTTCTGCTCGGCCGTCGAATCCTTGGCCGTGTTCCAAAGTTTGCCCGCTCTTCCTCCAGGGTAAGGGGTCTGTTCCTTTGCGTTGGAAAACCTACCCGCATCCAGCGTGGCTCTATCTGTGTTGTAACGTGACACGACCCGCTGAACTAGCTCGGATTCATTTGGGTATGATTCCGAACGCAACCTTTCCCTTTCCCGTTTTAGGGACCTGAAGAGCAGCGGAAGCCTTGAGTGATTCACCGAAAGCCAAATGAGCTTGTTAGTGGCTGCCCGAACCCACGTGATGAGCATATTCAAAACCCCCGGGAAAAGCACGGGCGACCTATTACAAAAAACCCTTTCTCCCCGGCAAAAAAAAAAAAAAAAAAAAAAAAAAAAACGATTAGAAGCGGAGGGCCATACGATTTACGTCGGAGTCGTATTGCCTCACGATTTCTATAGTTCCTTGTTGTGTTGTGTACCCAGCTGCCGCCGAGATCTCCTGTGCAGCGCGAAACATGCCCTCGAGCTGGTGAATTCGCGAGCGGCGTGCTATTCGGCACTCGACTAGGCACATCGAAAACGATTACTCAATCCCTCACAGAAAAACGCACATTAACTCAAAGAGGAAGGTTAAAATTAATCTAGCGCAGCACTCGCTCCTTGTTTGCGCGATGTAAATAAGCTTTGCGTGACGTTTCCCCACGCATCAACTGAGAGAACGAAGCTCCTGTTTGCAAGGTCTTTCCGAGATTCTCTTCTTCCGCTTCCTCCGTCAAAGAACATTGAACTCAGCTGACATTAAACTTATACGCGACTACGCGACGGCGGCTGGGTATTACCTCGTTCCTTTTGTTCTGCACAGAGCATGGCTTTTACGTACACGTCGGTTACAGTAAATTATACTGCTGTTCGTGACGGGCCGGCCCAACATGGGTCGCCGTAATCAGCTGACTGTAGTAAGTGGCGAATGACGGGGCCAAAAAAACACTTTCAGGCCTAATATTTGCATGATTGATATGACATTAAGCGAGGATGGAGCATGTTAAACGTCATGCCCCGTCAGTTACCTCAGGGTGTAGAACGACGCTTGCTCGTACTTGTGCCGTCATCATAAGCAGTTTTGTTTTCTTAAACAATTCGGATGGAAGAGCTATTGAATGAGATAATCGAATGGTTCCTTTAATCCGTCAGCTTCGGACAATGACAATAACAGAAGAAGAGTAGAAAGTTTCTCATATTAATATCTACATGGTAAAAAGAAAAAAAACTGCCCGAAAAAAGAAGAAAGAGAAGTGCAAGACACAAGAACCAGTGCTTAGTCTTGCCTTTCCTTCGTCCTCCTTACCTCGCGCTCTGTTCACTAGAAATGTCGAGACGAAACTAGGATTTTAGTTATATGATTCTTAGTTTATAGCGAATATCGTGTTTACTAAGAAAACGAAACATAGCGACTTTCGCTAATGAGAAACTCTCTTGTAATTCCCTTTCAAATAAAAACAATCTCGGAAGGAATCGTGTCGTTCGTGAAAAAGTCAAGCTACTAAAACGTACATTTATCTAGGTAATAACTTGTAAGGCGGTAACTGGTCAATGTGTCCCTTTGAAGAAATCATAAAGTGGGTTCGAATCGTACGAACTGGACATCGACTGAAAGGTTGACAGTCGAGAATCAACACACGAAGAAAAGGAGCAGCTACAAATGTACTTCAAACGTACAAAAACAAGCGTACAAACGGATACGAACAAAATTAAAAGAGGACCGTTTTCTTTTTTTTATTTTCCTTCTTTTTTTTTACAAGAAGCGTTCGCCTACTTCAGGGACACTCTTCCCGTCTCCCAAGTGGTGCCTGGGGCGACACCACTAGATGCGGCTCCCGTGTGAGAGACACAGATTGGAGGAGCCAAGCGAGCGTCGCCATTCGGCTCGTCAATTCCTGGCTTAATGTTCCTGTTCGCGTCGTGGTAAAGTCGTACGGTGACGGAAATTACCGAACTCTACCGATGTCCGGAGCACAGCACGGGCTCCGGACGTCGCCAAAACGTGGCTATCCGTCCGCCCCATAGAACTCTCTGGTCTGCCCTTTTGGCCACTGACGCCGCGTGGCCATGGAAGGGTGTAGCCACGGGGGCATGGCAATACCACCGAGGCCTGCACATGACGTCATCGTTAGTGGATCCCAAGCGGCAAGCACGCTGAAGCTTGACGAGAGCCGGTGCAAAGTGGCAAACTTGTCCGTCTTGCCGTCGCCGCTTTGTGACGTCGCGCTCGTTCTGGGACGCTGCAAGACGCGTTGGCGGCGACGCTGACGCAACACAGGCGGTGCTGCCTGGATCCACTAGTGTTAACATTGGGGGGAAAAGGCGCATGCCCTTGTCATCAAGGTGATTTTGGTACAAGTGTCTCACGCAATAAGCGCACTGATTGAAGGAAAACCAATGAACGCTGGCCCAAGTGCATTGCGGGGCTGTTCTTACAGTCGACAAATTCGTAGGGTAAACAGCGGGACACTCGTCTTATTATAAGCGCGTGTAAAGTTTCGCCCAGAGTGAGACCGTAGCGGTCACATAGGCTCCCCGATCTTAAGGAGTTACTTCTCTCAGTAGATTTACTGGTTGTCTCAACCAGTAACAATTTTGCGGGCATATGTGAGGACATTTCGTGGAGCGTACGCTCTTGGCTTATCCACGCTGTAAATACCAACGTAATTTACGACAACGATAACTATGGCCGTCCTCACGATGTTTAGGCTTACCCGGCCATTCAAAAGTCGACAGGTGTTAATTGAATATGCCTGCGGCAAACTTTTGATAATCTATAGGAGAGTACCCTTCGTATTTGGAATAAATGGTAATACGCACTTCCAGGTTTCGTCTTCTGACACCAGTAATCGCGCACGAAAATTAAAATATCAGTATTCACAGAAACTTTGGTTTGGAAGCGGATACTATAGAGTGACACGCATGTGTGACTATATAGTTAGACTCTAATATGTATCGCGCGTAATATGCGGCTTTCCGACGAAACATTCCCAATAGCTATTTCGATTTGCATATACGTCGTTCTCAAACAAGAGAGCCAATTTCTTTGTAATCAAGAGGGAAATTCTAAACGAAGCAAAACGGAAACCAAGCGGCTTCCCTCTCACATGCACACACACAAAAAAAAAAAAGTGTATAAGGCAAATTAAACCGAGACTTCGGGCACAAAATGAGAATCTCAGATGGGAAAATCATCCCTGGCGAAGCAAGAACTCCTGCCGTGGAAACCATTGCCTATGCAAATCTATGCGAATGGCTGATTTCGACATGATCCTTCTTCCGGCGCTCTACTGTATTCGGCACTTATGCTGAGCTCACGGGGCGGGCTGGAAAGAGCATCAAAAAGTGGAAATGGTGAACATGTCTAAACTTCCTTATTTCCTTGTTCACGTTAAAACAAAAAATAAAACAAAGTATTGTATTTCAGCCACGTGGAAACACGGAGTATATATTGGCTGCCGCTGCTCCGCTTCGGAAGGATTTGAACTTGATTTTACCCTCACCTGCGGTTCACCACGAAGCTGGAGAACAAACCACGAGATTATATTCTACACTAGACAAGTTAAAGGAAACCAGATTTATATGCACGTCTTTTTTTTTGTGGGGAAAAAAACTGTCATTTTACTAGCAGTGAATTCTTGACGGTAATACACGAACCATATAAATAGTGAAAGCCGAAGAGATACACTAAATATGGCGGAAACGATCACACTGAACCTGAATGTAGTGCTCACGGAAGTGATGGGATGCCGAACATTTAAAACCAAAAATTACAGGTTAAAAAAAAAAAACCTAATGTAAACAGCAGATTTTGAATACGAGAGGTGTCTGGTACGAAATACCACTAATTTCACAGTATACCTAGATAACTAGAGATAGCTTACGAAATAAAATTTAAGCGATCGTCATGGATTAACGTTTGAATCGATCTCCTTATATTCTATACCTAATTACCAATAAACGAGATAATAATATTATTTAATAAACACAGCAATCTTTTCCCCTTAATAACATTAGGCGTTTTGCACTCTGATACATGGTTATCAATCTGAAGATTAGTAACCTTCATCTCAGTACAAACTGGTCAAAGTTTCGTTAATATAACTTTAATATATAAAACGTGATAATATTACATATATAACCTCATTGCCTAATATTGTATTCATCAAGCTAATAACCTTCTTACAGTCATCAGTCCTCTTCCAGTTACTCGCATCTGAACTAACAAGGTTCTTTTTCTTCAACATCTTTGGAAAGTGTCAACATGACTATTAGATCACCACCACCATAATCATGCTTCAGAGGTGCATCCGCATGCTCGATTAATTCCATTAGGCGTTAGCCACCTTAATCCATTCTCACTTCCTTACTATTTTCTTCAATTTGTACCTATATATAGTTCAACAGGGGTTTATTTCTAATGTATAATTAATACTTTCTGTTGGCTGGATCTTAACATGTACACTTTATCGCCCCCCTCTTCTTCTTTGTATGGTTCACAATGGTGCACTTGCAAGGCTCCAGCCGATAGCACCTTACATCTGCTATCCGAAAGAATAGTGAACCACCTGAATCAGAGGGTAGAGCATTCGTTATCCGTACAGAATAAAGCAGGGAAATCACGCATGAATGGAGAGAAAGCATTCCGTGCGAACCTTTGTTTGCATAATAATTGAGCCTCAAAGTGCTCTTCCGAACTCCCTCCACTCCACTCAGGAAAGTCAGCTTGAACTTTCGTAATAAACTACTGAAACAGCATGCTGCAAGCTGGTGTTTCGAGGAGGAACTTTTGTTTTAAAGTAAGGTCGCCTCGAAAACAAAACGAGATGCATCGGCCTTGATAGTATCGGAATATCAGGAATACACCCGGAAATATATTTATAGGGATGAGCGAATATTACAGTTTTGAGTTTGAATATTGTAATAATGAACCGGAAAATTCCATTCGACTTTCAGGGTTTTAGTATTTTAGTTTTCGAATAATTGGATACATCAAATATCAGTCACTGCTGGCTAGAAATCTGGTTTATTCAGGAGCCCTGTTCATATGGAGAAGTAGTCTTCATATGCCTCCGATAGACCTAAATAACGCCTAAACTCAAAAGCTTGTACACACGAACATTTTCAACACAAAATGGTTTGTCTGGCATTCCTCGAACGAAGTTGTCATTCTCCTATAGCTTCCCGGACGCGCTCGACAAAAAAGAAGAACAGAGCCGTCAGCTACACACATCTTTAGGTTGAACTCAGAAATCTTGCGCCACCTGCAGCCTACTCTGAGCATTAAAAACCTATTCTCGGTGGTTGCGTCTATACCATGGCAACCGCAGCCGACGCTACGGTACAATGCTGCCAATCAAGCAGCTCCAAAAGTGCATTGTCATGGCGCGTATTGTCTCTACGGCTTTGCTATCACCGAGACTCAACCAATCACTCAAAGTGAAGGATCGTGAGTTTTTTGTTTGTGCGTGATTGGTTCAGCCGTCCAAAGCAACGAAGAAAACGAAATCCGTGATTATGCACTTTTGGAGCTGCTTGATTGGCAACATTGGATCGTTGCGCCGGCTGCGGTCAGACTTGGAGTGAAACGGAGTATATGTGATGAAACACATCGCTTCACGGTCTATCCATGTCCGCCCATTCACCCAGCACGCTGGGGTATCCACGGGTGGATGGGTGGACACATCTGTCAGCTGTATCTCGAGTTCGTCGTTTCGATGTGGTCGTTGACACCGTTTCTGTTCGTAGATTTCCTCCCTTCGTTCCGCGTGTCCTGCAGGAGAGCAAATACTCGTCTTGTGAAGATTGCGAAAAGATTTTTTTTTTCGAAATTAATATTGACATTATTTATTTTTTTGCCGCTATTGTTCAGCATTATTTCATTCAAACTCGATTCGAGCTGAAATTTCACTATTCGCAGATTTATAATACTTAGATACTGGAGGTACAGATGGTTTCGAAAAGGTTAATCTCGATACAGAAATGCAAATACAAAGTGTATTTCTGGAATACTATTGCGATACACTTGTGTTTGCTGTCCTAAGGTGACCGAAACGCTCGATCAAATGCATGATATCTGAAAACAAGCTCAGGATTATGGTGCGGCTATTTCTACGCGCCGACGTCGCGAACCGGAAGGGCTAGCGCAAAACTAAAAGTTTTATGAGCCGTAGCCTCTAATTTCGGCCAGTCAAGATTTGGGCCACGCCTCTCGTCCTCATACGGGAACCGGGCCAACGATCCCGGGCTCTACGCTTAACCGCCGGACTATGACTGAGTTCGCAGCGCGTGATCACGACGCAACAATATAGAGTTCTATAACAACGTTTCCAAGCCCTTTGCCTAGCCAAGAAAATGGCGTCATCGCCACTGCGATGATGCCAGTTTTAGGGGCGAAGCCCCTAATGGCCCTGTCACACTGCGGAAACAGTCGGAGAACTGTGTCCTTCAACACTAGGAAAACATGTTTTCGGGGACCCTGTCAAATTGCGGAAACAGCAACAGTCCGGAAACATGTTGCTGTCGTTCGAAAACCATGTTTCCCAACTTGTTCTCCGACACTCGGGGAACATCCTGTCACACCGGGAAAGCTTGTCGGAAGAACGCAAATTGCCTCCTCCCCTGCGCGCTGCCTCTCTCTCTCTCTCTCTCGCCCTCGTCCGCCAGGCCGGCTCGGCTCGGCTATTCTTCGTTTTAGCTTCGGTCCAGACGCAGCCAAAGCTTCAAGCCCGAGCTCCGGGCTTTCAGCATCCCTACCAAGCACGCGCGCTCGTGCAGTGCAAGCACTGTTCTGGGCCATATGCTCGCGCTTGTAGCATCGGCCGCGTCTGGACCACGGTGGAAGAAATACACTTAGGTGGTGACTCTGGCCGCTCTTAGCGCTCATTCACACTGGAAGCGGATCCGCGTTTTCAAAGCGGTTGCGAACGCGGTTGTATAAAGATCCAGTGCAATTGCACGCGCACTCGATGCCATCAAGTGCGCGTGCAATTGTACTGGATCTTTATACAACCGCGTTCGCAACCGCTTTGCGAACGCGGATCCGCTTCCAGTGTGAATGAGCGGTTACCGCGGGGAGCGAGCGACCAGATTGTGTTCGTAGTTAGCCTCGAACAAGGAGCATACTCTGTTTCACCTTATGATGTACCTCAGAAAAGGCTAGCTACAAGCGCGAGCTCCTTGCTCTGGGGCACATCCCGGCGGCACAAGCTCTCGTGACTTAAGAGCAGCTGTCAACGCTATGAGCTCGCGCTTCTAGCCTTTACTGCGGTACAAGATAAGGTGAAACGAATGTAGTGGTTCCGCGCCGCCGCGGAGGGCGCTGCGGTGTGAGCACCGTGGGTATGAGGTCTCTCCACGGCGGCCACGGTGTCGGGGGCGTAGCTTGCTCGCCTTTTTCGGGGTGTAATGGTAGTGTGCGGTCAGTGGCTGGCCTCATGTGTTGCTTTGGTGCTGTGTCAATCACCGGTGCCACCTTCGTGCACGAAGATGAGCCTTAACCCGAAGAAGAAGTTATGCTATAAGGATGGGAAAGACGTGCTTCGTTCCCAACTGCAATTCGGGGTACCGGAACTGCGCAGAGCGATTGTCCTTGTTTAGAGCTCCATCGAATGACGCTCGCCTGGAGCAGTGGCGTCGTGCAATCCCGAGGGCCGATCGCCAAGTTACTACCTAGTCTCCTCTTCACGCTGACCAAGTGAAGACCAAGCTTGACAGTCTAATTTCTGTCAAAGTCTGCGAATGCAAAGATGTCTGGAGAGAAAAGGCTCAAGAAACCAAGGCTGTGGACTGCATGCTATATTATGTAACTGGGTTTTTGAGCGTGAAAATAAAAAAAAAAGGTACACGCTGCCCTACATGCCGATCCACTTTCAGCATCGACAAGAACGCTTCTACTGAAGCAGCACTGACAAACGTGAAGAACAGAGGAGGCCTTATACACCCCAAGAAGAACCTTTTCCAGCTACTGAAGAAAGCGGAACAGTTCTTCGTGCAAAATAAAGCCACCAGACTGTCGCTGGGACACAATCGACAGTGTCCTTAACACATGCACAATAACGTTTCCATGCGTTGAATACAAAGAATAAACAATTGCCCAGTTGCTCCACTACTACTTCAGCATGCGAATGCGACAACACTGTAAGCATATTACGATGAGTAGGAACAAGCACGCTCAAGAAATAAACAAATCAGCAAAGGAGCGCTCGTCTTAGCGCGCGAGTGAAGCGCGCTCGGTGCGCCGAACATAATATGTGGTCGCCGCGCGAGACAGAGAGTCATCACCTAAATGTATTTCTTTCACCGTGGTCTGGACCGAAGCTGAAACGAAGTATAGGCGGCTAGGCTCAGATCCGCTGGCTCCGCTCGTCCCTTGAATCGTTGCCATTTTGGATCGCCGTCTCGTCGCCGTCGCTCTACCGTAGTCGATTCATCAGCCGCGCGAACCATCTCGTGTTCTCTGGATTTGGCGGTTGCGTTCTGCTGCGGGGCTAGACCCTTGCAGTATGGCATACGCGCGGGCCACAGCAGCAGCTTCTGCTTTGGTGCTTCTTTGTGCCATCGATTCAGATGATTCTGACGATCAGCTGCCGCCGCGCAAGAAGCCGCGTTCAAGATGGACCAGCGAGTGGCTCGCATGGAAAAGTGCATCAACAAGGTGCCTATGAGAATTTGATGCGGGAGCTGGCTCTGGAAGATTCTGAGGCCTAGCGGCGTTGGATTCGGATGGACACCGGCTCCTTTGAGGATCTCCTAGCAAGGGTGTTGCCGTGTTGCTGGAAAAAAATTCGCTCAGCCACCGAAATGGGCAACGCGTGTCGTCCGACACAAGTTGCCGAGGTTTCCCTTGCCAAAAGCTGTCACACCGAGACAACATTGTCGCTGTCGTCCATGTTGTGTTGCTGTTTCCTCAATGTGACAGGGTTGTCGGGCAACAGAGCCGACAGCCGACTTGTTTCCCGACTGTTGAGAAACATGTTTTGTTGATGTTTCCGCCGTGTTTCTTCAATGTGACAGGGCCTTTAGGGGCTAGCCATGTCCGTATGTCCGTCCGCCGTCGGGTGCACGTGCTCCTGCTCGTGAGCTCACGCGCTCACGAGCACGTGAGCACGTGCTTTTGTGCTCGTGTAGGGCAAAAAAAGAAGACTCATCTCCACGTGGTGAATGATGTTAATTGGGGCGAAGCTCTGGTGGTGCTTGTCTGCGTAGACGGTGAGCCGCAGCATGCCGAGCTTTTCGTTCGTTTTCATCCATGTCAGAAAGAGAATGTGTGGTATGGAACGTGGTTATATACGCATTTGAGCATTTGTCCGCAGCGTGACATGGATGAAAACGAACGAAAGGCTCGCATGCTGCGGCTCAGCGTCTACGCAGACAAGCACCACCAGAGCTTCGCCCCAATCAACATCATTTACTACGTGGAGATGCGTTTTTTTTTTTTATTTTTGGCGTCTTCGCACTTGTATCATTGCCTGTAACCTGTCTGCGCACGCCACAAACTGCTTTGAAGTAGCATTAAGGTGGGCCACGGCCGCCAGGCACTTGTTTCCTGCGGCAGGTATAAAGAGTTCGGTGCCAGAACTACAAGACCACTAACCAGGGCTGCCAAACCGAGATAAATTTCCTAGATTAATGTAGTATTCAGTTCTATGTGGGAATAAATAAAATCTTGCTAGTTTGAGAAAACTTTTGGGCACCGTACGTACGTATATATCTTAAAATTTCTAGGTCTGTTATGACTTTTTTCCGAGATAAAATCGAATTTCCGTGGCTTTAGCTACGTTTGAGTTATTCCCTCCATCCGTTTGGCGGTTTGTTGTGCGGCTATCTGGAAACACTGAGGAGCACTCAAGCAACCTCTTTCGGCAAAATCAGTTTTCATCGCCGCTGTGAAAACTATGGAGAAGGGACCAGTGAACTCGAAGCTTTTGAGAGCCCCACTGTGCCTTCTCGAGAAAGAAAGCTTGAGTACAACAAGAAATACTGCGATGTCTGGAAATACAGACACCATGTCCAAGATACAGACTTACCATGAGTGACATTGTTTCGTGAAGTGCCGTGCACGAAATGATGCTTACTATGTGTTGCGTTCCATGCGTTCGTGTTTGAGAACTCCAACTTGTGTTACAGCTTTTGTTCTTGAGTGACTATTATAAAGAAGCGCTAAAAAAAGTTGTTAAAGCAGTACCATATTCTGATGACGAAGGCGAAGATAGGGTTTCATACGTCAGTTTGAATTTCCCCGTAACACTTCCTCTCGCCAGATTTGCTTTGACCACTTTTTGGCCCGATAAACTCATTATTGCGAAACGTACGCGAGGCGTAAAGGCTATACATAATATGTCTCTCCCCGTAAAAATAGAAGTGATAAGAAAAAACACACAAATATTTAGCATTATATAATTATCTGAGAAAGGAAGGTGAATCTCTGCGGAAATGGGGAAATCTCGGGCGTCCGCCAGGGAAATTCTGACTTACCGTGTTGGCAGCCCTGACACTGGCTATGTTCCAAATCTTACCCGAGTAACCTGTCTCCTACGTCAGCGGGTAATGCCACGTGACATCGCAAGTAAACGATCCGCGACTCGATTTTGGAACGGCGGGGATAATCACCTGGATACTACGCGGATTGGCTTCGTCTTGGGCTTCGGCAAAAAGAAAACAGCAGCAATGGCGAAAAATAGCAGACGATCTCCTTTGATCATGGAGAAACCACAAGACGATAATGTTAACCGCTTCGAAGTTTTGCTTTGACAGTGAGGACGCGGTGTTTTCTGAGATGGCTACACCAGCTCATTTTGCTCACCTTCCTTTTGGGCTGTATATTGAGACAAAAATTACTTATTCCTTTCAGTTAGACATCAACATTTTTGTTTTGATTAATCTGCGCGATCGCTGTAAGTCTAGTCCAGGTGCCATGAACAGCCTCAACTGATCGTAATTAGCACCGGTTACGTTTTGCGGATATTGCTTCCACACATTGTAGCGGTAGAGCGCATGGACCTTCCTCAACAGTGATATGTAACTTACGTTCGCTTTGCCGCGAATAGGATTATAAAATCACAGAGTTCGAAACCGCTGTAGACAATTCATTAGAGAGGGAACTGTGGTGGGGTTGTTGACTGATCGTATACATAAAATATTCGATGCCTTCATTGCCTTACAAGCGTTATCCTCTCATTACACACACCCTGGGGAGAAAAAAAAAAGAAAACCCCAAAACTTCCACATTATCTCCTGCGTTCGAACATTTTCATTTTTAACGTAAGAATACGGAGTACCTCCCAACGCCGAGGACGAGGTTGCGGAGAAGCTCCTGTTTACGCTCTCACTCTGTTAATAAAAAACAAGTATACCTTCCTCAGGGAAGGTACACGGTCTGGATGCGGTGCAATCGATTGCTGCACTGAAAACAGCAAATTGCAATAACCACACATAAATGGCTCCACTTTATTCTTTATTTCGAACGTCTGCCACCAAAGCCAACGGAGCCAACGAGCTTTGGCGGCTGTCGCTACAGGAAGCAGACGACGAATAGGTCATGTGCCGTATTTACTCAATTTGATCCGACGTTACTCCCCGATCGAGGAGGGTAGCGTCGGTAATTACTCCGGAGTAAACAACCCACTTCTGGAACGCCAGTTCTGACGTCATCGAGTAAGCGCGAGTAAGTTTTGAAACGCCAAGGTACGAAACCTTTACTCCGGAGTCGGATAGAGTAAATTTTGGAACATCCACTAACACATATAAACAGAGAGCGCGCGAGCCGACGAGCAAGTGAACACGGCCGCTCACATCGTTTTTGCATCTTCAAGCTAATTTAGAAACGTTTTGTCGAGGGAAAACCCGTTTTTTTCAAATCACCGCAATTTGCATGTGCAATTGAAGTTCTTTTTTTATGGCACTGCCAGCCGGAAATGCGTGCTTTTATTTTAAGTTGCGGCGGTGATGGCCCAGTCTAAATCCTTCTGGCGTTATATGATCTTGCTATAATGTCCAACTGCTGGACAGAGCGCGCGATACAATTTTGAGCGCTATTTGAAGACAGCCCAGTGTTCGAAGCAAAAAAAAAAAAAAAAAAAAAAGCGAAGCTCTAATTTTCGTAGTTCGCAGCGCGAATGTTCTTTTTATTAAAATCAGGAAGATCGCTACTTAACCTTTTTGACGTTCAGCGGCTGACAACGGTCGTCAAGGTTCCAAGAAGGTGACGGAGGCCTGGCGGGTCCCACTTCAAGAGATCTATTCACTTTTAAAGCTATGTGCACTTGTTATGTAGAGGTAAGGAGATTGGGACTTCGCTTGGACGACTCCATGGGATATCGATTCAGAAATGGTGCATGTTAAGCGGATGCCTGAGAACACACTGGTTACCTCATATCCTTTACTCGTCTGTATTTAAAAGGGGGTACTATACGCCATGCAATCGCACACAGACACGTGCATGTGGACGCGCACACACACAGGCACACGCACACGCACACGCACACATACGTACGCCCACACAAACACGCACGCACGCACGCAAAAAGAAGTCAGAAAGAAAATTAATTTGTCCTTTTTCAATTAGCTTAACCAAACAGCAGGGCGGTTTCACATATTTTAACGAAATAGCAGGGGGTCCGCTCTAAGAAAAGATGGAGAAAAAAGGTAGCAACGGCGCGTCTTCCTCCCTTCTACTGACGCGCCCCCAAGCGGACACGAAAAGAAGGGAGGAAAGAGACGTTTTCCTCCTCCAGGCTACAGTGTTCTAAAGGGTGTAGTGGCAAGAGCGGCGCCCCTTTTACAATGAAGCGCGTGAAGACGGTCGATATAGGCTACGTTTACATGAATGCGATCGTAGCGCATCGAATCGAGAAGGGACCAATCACACCCAGCCTTTCTTCTTACTTCTTCGTCTTCTACCCAACTGCTACCAATCAAAATCGTGAAATCTTGACTCGATGCGCTACCGTCGCATCCATGTAAATGCAGCCATAGATACCGCGAGTGGCGCTGGAGTTCTGTGCCCTAGGAGAATTAATGGCACGTGTGCGATGAACGAAGAAGACGACGAGGGTGACGCGGTACGCTTCTCCAAAATGTAGCACCGTACAACTTCTTTCGCAGCTATTAAGCCTGCAGCCCAAGTGATAGCGTTGCTGAACGATGTGTCAGTACTGGGGGGTAGTCGATATTAATTAAATAATCTCCCTCAAAACACGGGAATATTTCAAGTAAAGGATAGCACACACTCTAGAGGCATTAGTCCAAAGACAGAACTACAATTTACTATACTTCGTTTCACCCTATGTTGTACCGCAGCGAAGGCTAGAAGCGGGAGCTCATAGCGTTGGCAGCTGCTCTTAATTCACGAGAGCGTGTGCCGCCAAGATGTGCCCCAAAGCAAAGAGCTCGCGCTTGTAGCCTCTCCTGCGGTACATCATAAGGTGAAACAGAGTATACAGAACTACATTAGCAGTTGTTTCGCACCGCTAAAAGCTCCAGTCAAACCACAGTAGTAAGCGCCGAACAGCGCTGATGATGGGGCCGACGGGGGCTCGCTCCTAGGGCACAGAACAGCAGCGCCATGGTGTCGTCCACGCGCAAAATCTTCACAAAGCTGCCGCCGCTCTTGCCACTACAACCCCCTCTAGAACACTGTATCCAGGCAGACGGGAGAAAACTTTCGCCCTCCCGACTCATCTTCTTTCGGTTTCGTTTTTCGAGCACGTTGCTCACGTTGTTAAATAAATGTTGTTGAGTTGATTGAGCTTCAGCGGCAGCGAAGGCCGCCTGTAATTCCGTCTTCTAGTTTGAACGTGCAGAACATTTCGGTTGCATTGACGTTTTTACCACTAATTTTATCAAACGAGCAAACGAAGCCGCTAGAAACAGCGAAGTTCCGGAGCAGTGCCATCAGCGCTACGTACACTGGGTAAGATGGCCGTCTCTGGATTTCGGGACTCACGCGGAACTACAATAGCGAAACCACGCGAAACTGTGTCGACGTTTTCGACGTTATGGAAATCGCAGGAACTGCGTCCAGGGCAGGCAGGTTTTCCTGCCTTCTGCTTGGGTGCCTTCCGTGCTGAGTTCGGTTCTGTTTTCCCGTGCCGAGTGCCAACCGGCGTTCACCGTGGTTCTGTATTTCTGCGTGCTAGCAACAAAGCAGCAACATCGTGATCGCAGTGTTGTACGTAGTGAACAGAAGACTGGAATTATCGCCGATGTGACCGTGTGTTCACGTATCAGTGGTGTAACAACTAGATGAGATGACGTAAACTGTCGGGCATTGAAGCCGCTGGTCGGGCCGTGATTGGAGGGGGCGGGGTGTCGCAGGTCGACATTCCGCTTTACATTAAAGAGTTTAAGCCCACTTGAGGAATCAGGTTCAGTCCATCGACGTGCGGATAGTCATGTTGGAAGGCTGGTCTGAACGGTAAGCTCCTATCGTACAGTGGCCAATGTGACTTTCGGTCCCTGAGAGCGATTGCGCTCTGGGAAAAAGACTAAACAGTACGAAATTATGACGGAAAGTACGTATATTCACAGTGGAATCTTAACATAAAAAAGGTAATATCGAAAAAAAAGCTATGCTTTATTTTGCTGTTTAAATATATTATACGGTTCGTGGAGAAACTGCCCTCCAAGTGGCGCGTGGACGAGTACAAGACGTTTTCGAGCTCGCCACAGCGTAGCTGCGTACACTTAACACCTGCCGCAAGTCGCGGCTTTGACTGCGTTCATGTTGATGGAAAAGCGATTTCTCCGCCCGTGAAGCATCACTTCCAGCTTAGTGAATATCCGCTCTCTTCAGAGATTAATTCAAGACGGCAATTGCAGCCATGTGCGAACAGCACAAATAGAAAAACAAACACTACAATAAAAATACTGGCTACGAAGTGCCGTGCGGGGAAACAAACTCATGGCTTGGAACCGCGTTAGGGCGGCTCGATTTATTGGTTTTCAAATAATTACGGCATGATTGAGCGTTTTCCTTTTAATAAGATATTCATCCCCTGAGCTATTAAAAATTCTCTCAGATGTATGACATTGCTGGAAAGAAATCATCATGCTGGTAATATTTTTTTATTGCTTAGAAAGTCGCCGAGAAATTCCTTACGTTCAAAACGGCCAGTATAAAAGGCGGAAACGCAGAGCTCGTGGGTAATGGTCGGGTTAGCGTGTTGTTGTATTGATGTTGGTATGTGCGATGCATGTGTATGTCCTCAATGTTTTTTCAGCTGATGCTTGAGGTATGTGTAATGTGTCTACACGTGTGTGTAATAGAGGATCCGGAAGTGCAATGGTGGCGTGAGAAAATAAGAATATTTTTTTTGTAGAACATGAATTGGGCGGCACCTAGCAACGCCACCTAGCCTAGCTACTTGTGATACTCTGCTTGGCCCTGCCATCTGGTGGCAAGCGATTTATTTTCCTTTTACGCAACGCGGCTACGCCATGATTTCGTGTTACCGTGCTGAAATGAGCCAAAAGGCTGCTTCGGATTTGCTTTCTTTGAGAGCGGCTTTCGGGTTTGCGCAATGGTTGACGAAGGAATTGTTGCTCGAGGAAATAGCAAAGGTAAGACATAAAGTGTGCGAACTGGGCGCCGGTTGTCTCCGTTTACCATCGCAGTGCTGACGATGAGAAGACTGAGTGACTGCATGCTTTCGAAACGTGAGTTTCGAAAGCATGCAGTCATAAAAAAATAAGTACAGTTCGCTGAAAGCTCGTCTTACGTTTTTATTTCCTGCTCCTCTCGCTCCGTACAATAGACTTAGTGTTCTCGTTAAGCCTTATTGAGCTCGATTTGCTCGATTCGTGGCCGCCATAATGCGATGCAGGCGACGGAGGAACTTTATCTCCCCTGCTTTAGGGACGAAAGTTTCTCCCTTTCTTAAGGAACATATGTGTCAAGAAGTTTCCTCCCTTTAGGGAGGACTATACGGATCCTTTTTTCTAAGAGTGTGGTGTGCGATCTCAGCGAAAAAATGAGGCTGGCGCATTTCGATTCGCAGTGCGTCTGGATAACGCCTACAGCGCAATGCCGTTGGCTCTTCTAGTTCGCTGATCACGTGAACTGATTAAAATGCGACCGATGGTTGGTGAATCCGAGTGTATAACGGCGCACTTCGGGAGTGTCCGAGAAAGCGTATGTACATATTGCGCCCGCAGGACCGGGACCTGCTCCTGTGCGGGTTGTGGTCCGGGGTTCGCCTCTAAGGAAGTCTGCGACCCAGTTTCCTGCGGCTTGCGAGGAGTCCTTGTGCCCGCCTGCATCGATTGGAATACATTTCCTTTTGTGCTTCCGGCCGAGTTCCCGACTGAGCCAGAAGGATGCTTCGCGCCTGACAATGGGATGTCGGGCGTGAATAACGGCGCCCGCCAAATTATTGCTGTGTATTCGCCTCACCGGGTCTTTCGGATCTTTGCACCGGGAGGACCTGCTTCTCCTTCGGTCGGATCAAAATTGCATCTCGCCGAACCTCCGGAGCGCCGAGTGCGAGTCGTGTCGCACACCCGCTGTCGGAGGCTGGAGAGATTTACGAGACACGAACTAGCTGACTGAGCAAGCGCCCAAGTCGCCTCCATTTCGCGCCAGCGCTGTTCCGATGTGTGACAGATTACTTCGGGGCAATAATAAGGGGAAAATAAAATGGAAAATTATAGTTTTCTGTCGGCACCGCCGGGAAGCGGACCTAACCCAAAAGTTAAAACCAATTACTTGTAGATAAACGAAGAAAGGTATAAGTTTGTCACCTACTGACAGCTAAAGAATCGCAGGCCATGGTTAGACTATTACGTTCACGCTCCTGTCTTCGTTGTCCGCACTTCTTATCGGCTAGAGCCGTTATCTCGTGGATACGCTCAAGATATGCTCGGAGCTCAACACTCGCGGCTGTTTCTGGGCTGTCCTATCTATTGGCGACGTGCGCGACCGAAAGCGTTTCCACGATTGGCCCAAAAGCTGACTATGACGTCGGAAAGGGTATGCCATCGACGGAAATAAGAGGAATGAAAGAAATTTAATTTCGACGGTGTTGGCAGTGTTGCTTTGAGAGCGCAATGATTTCAGGCTTCCACCATGCTATTTACAAACACCATCGAATTTGTTGTTTGCAAAGTAATGACGTCACAAGGGGGAACCATGGGAGGGCGCCACCAAAACAACTCGCCGCTAATACTGTAACTGACCAACGCCTCCTAGATAAGAAAGCCCAAGTGTTCAGTTTTCCTGCGTCAGCAAACAAGGCTTCCTTTCGCCAGAAACTGGACACGAATATGGCGTGAGCGTTCGGCCGTGACTCGTGTCCAATCAGCGAGCAAACGAGTCCTAGCCCAACGCCGACGCCGGAGTCGTGTTTAATCTCTGGTCAAAGGAGGTCCTCTTTGATGACGCGAGAAAATTCAGCACTTGGGCTTTTTTATGTTGGGGTGTTGAACTGGCACTTTAAGCAACTCAGGGCGAGGCGAGTGCCCAGAATCTTATCATTGCTACTACGAAAGTGAAGAACGAATCAAGAAGCTAGAGTCCCAATAAGTCGTGTCTTCCTTTTTTTAAGCTGTCAGTATCCTCCTGGGGTGGCACGCGTGAAGGCTAAATTTGGCACTTGTTTGGTGAATCAGGGCCAACACACCCAGACTCTGGTTAAAGAGGGTCAAGCTTGGCTCTACTTTGACTCTTGCTAGATTTAAAAGTGCTAGATGCAAGGAACAAACAAAAAAACATTTGCCTGAAAAATTTTGATACAAGTGGTTTGATGAGGTATTATTTACGCATATTTTTCTAATATAACGATTACACGTAGCCACATCGAATGAATAAAAGTGTATGTCTGTGTGGGGGGTTAGTGTTCCTCGAGAGCAGTCCATGTAAGTCGGGAATATTGGATGCTGCCGCTTTTCCTCTCTCTACTTCAGGTCCACCGGGGCCCCAAACGACGCCCTGGGGACCCCACGGACGGCTTGTTTACTCGACCCACACAGAACTCGTAAGTTCCTCCTTTTCTTCTTTTCTTATTTTCTCTCTGCCCAGCCTGCGAGCCACGCAAGGAAACATATAGGAAGTAGTCACTGGCGGCCACAGCTGTGTGCACGACTGGTGAGCGCGTCCTGATGGCGAGCTTCCACACTTCTTTAGTAACGTTCATTCCGCACCCTCAAGATTGCCCGTCTTAGCAGCCTATTAATGTGAACTCGTTCAGAACATGCACTCTAGATATCACCCACAAATATGGCACCCAGTGAATACTCCTTATTCGCTCGTGGCACGCTCACACCTCCGGTTAGTGCGAGCACCAGCATGATCCACCTGCCACTGCGCTCGGCATCTTGCTGTTCCACACCTTCGAAATATGAAAATAGCCAAGTACCGCATTTACCCGAGTAAGACGCGCACTATTTATAAACAAGGACCTTGCGTGTACTTTCCCACAGAACACATTCAGAGCCAGTCATTCCATTGCGCATAAATAACATAGCAAATAACCAAATCGAGAACACGAATCTCCATACAAATGCAATCTTCACAGATGGTGTCTTTGCACGAAGACATTATCTCTGTCCTGTTAACAGCGGGAATCATGCTGTCGATTGCAGTGATTGGCAATCTGCGTGCTCCGCGATAAAGCAAACCGTCAGGTTTCCTTCATAAACAGTGCGGCTATTACTCGAGTAAATACTGTAAACAAAGCGCTCCTTTACAGTACGCATTCGGATAATTTACGATTCCGAAATAAGCTTATGGACCATTCAGCTGGTACATCCGGAGCGCTTTCCAAAATTTGCGAGGGGGGCCAAAAGCAGCTCTATGAGACCCGCTCCAAATCGACGAGCGGCAGATGGATTCGTATCTTTGGAGAGACCCTCCCGAGACGGTCTGCCATTCAAAATGGCTGCTGCTCAAACTTCACAGGCCGGCCTACGCCTCAGCCGAGTGAGCTTTCCGACGACCATTCACAACTGTAACTGTTTAGCTGGGGAAACGACACGCGACGCAGGCCGGGTGCAATATCCGTACCACGGTGCCCATGTCACCAATAAACAGGAACACGTCCGCATTCACCACCGTCACATACTTTTCGGCCGCCGCGAAGCGGCGCGGCACGCACAGTGATCGACATCCAGTGTTGTGCCCGTTACCGAAAAAAAGTAACGAAATAGCGTTACTCGTTAGTCTGGTAAAAAGTAACGCGTTATCGAGCTACGTTACTCTTTTACAAACGTAACGATATACCGTTACCGTTAGTTTTCAAAAATAACGAACGTTACTTTTACGCTACTTTGGCGTTACTTTTCTGTTCGAGTACATATGTTCGGCAGAGATGTATGATAAGCTTCCTTAACAAGCTTGGATAAAGATAACAATTTACAGAGTGGTTTCATAGTGTTTTGATGCGCGAAGCAGCTTAATTTTCGGCATGCAGATTAGGCATTGAAACTGTAGATTACCTGATTCTGTCTCCTTTAGTTGATACATTTCATTCAGACCTGCTGGCCATGGCGACGGACTTTCGTTATTCATGCCCATCTCACGAGCAGAATGAGTCGGAGATGTTAGTCAATCGGCTTTTATAAACTACAGCATGCGAACGGGGACTGCTGGAACACAACCAGCCAACCAACACCCCTCATCTGTGCGCCGGTTTTAGTAACAGTCCGGTTCATACTATTACCAGAGACTGATTTACTTCACTATCTGGAACAGGACACCGGTTACCAGCACACTGGCTATAATCACTTGCTGCCTCTTACCAGCAGTAGCTCTTAGTTTTTCTGTTACAAAAAAAAAAAAGAAAAGGTTTCGTGTTTGTAAGTTTTCTTTAAAGGTTTAAAACTTTTTTTTTTTTATCATGACCTTAGGGAATTAAAGACTAATCAAGCGAAAGACTCTTCTGTGTACAAAAGTGGGTCAGGAACTTTCAGGCAGCGAGGGGGAGAGCGAGGGTAAAAATATTCCACAAAGGGTGTTTCTTTTTTGTTTTGTTTTTTGAAACTAGAAAAATGAGCAAATCGCTTCGCCACTAGTTGTCCACTGTTGTAAACGGATGTCTCTCCACGGCATCCCCCCCCCCGCCCCCCCCCCCCCCCCCGCCCCCCCCCCCCCCCCGCTGTCCACTTCTGCTGCACAAAGCAGGGGGGGAGAGGAGGGAGGGGAGGAGGATGCAACGCAGTCGTTCGTTCAAGCCTTCTGGGTGGTGACACCATGAAAAAAAATGAAAAAGAAAAAGGAGGATGAACGGAATTAGCTGGTAGCCGAGGGTTTGTTTCGCCTTCGAGAAGTGAGTTTTTTTGTTTTTGTTTTACTTTACTGGTGACGGATGCTGGTTCCGTGCAGCGATAAGCTGGTGCAGGATCTTGAGATAAGCTCGTGCAGGATTTCACCAGTTTTGGTCAAAAGTAACGAGTAACGAAATTTGACAGCCGATACCGTAAAAAAGTAACGGAAATACTTTACTCGTTAGTCATTCAGAATACTAACGAGTACGTTACTGCGTTAGCGAAAAATGTAACGCGTTACCAGTAACGTCGTTACTAGTAACGCGTTACCTCCAACACTGTCGACATCGATGAACTTCCGATTGCTCGTAAAACTTTAATAAACACAAACAAATAATAAACAACTACTTGCATGGCCGTTGACACGTCTGTTCTTGCTTTAATGCACTAGAAGACACGGCGGCATACAGTGTACAAAGGTATGCAATGTCAGCGCTTACGACTTGCCCAGCTGCAGTCCCGGTTCTACACCCCTGATCTGCGCGAGGTAGGAGCTTTCAAGCCGTCACAATCCCGCGTAAACAACCGACGCATCCGAACAGACCCAAATAGAAGGCCCGGCCGGTCCCGCGACCTCGCCGCGCATGCCCCACTTCGAAGTTTAAGTAGATGGCGTGGCGCGCTTTTCTCAACTTCCGAGAAGGTTAAGTTCGGCGGGGTTAAAACTTGGAGACGATCCACAAGGAGAGTGCTTCCACAAATCTACGAGTAGAAGATCACAAACTTGAGGCGGACCTGCCAGCGGAAGATGCGCGTTCTAAAAGGGGCGCTTATGGAGCGCTATAACTCTGTGAGCGGATTTCACCTTCGTAATTTACATCCGAGATCCTTTTCTTTCCGTACATGTTTCGTGCTATAGACGCTTTCAGGCATCATCTGTGCATGGGCGCCGCTGTGAGCAACCTTCAGTTTTTGTTCCCTCTAATTATGTTCGATTCACTGCATCCTAACCACAACAGGATAAGTTATTGCCGCTTTAGGTGCAACTGTGTCCCTCTGTCCAGCATAGGCCTTTGTGGAGGATCGTCAACGCCCGCTTCAGTGGCTCGACATCTCGGTAACACAAGAGAAGGTCGGCTATGCTGGCTCAATCTGGCGCATGTTTCAAGAGTCTATCGGTAGCATTCCCTAGCGGCCATAGCTGTGTGCGCGACTGCTGAGCGCGTTCCGACTGCGAGCTGCCAAAGTGCTTTTGCAACGTGCATTCCTCACCATCATGATTGCCAGTCTTAGCGGCCTATTAATGTAAGCTCGTTCTGGGCATGCGCTTTAAGCATCACCCTCAAATATGGCGTCCATATTATCTAAGCAATCGCCCTCAAATATGGCCTCGAGTGGGCTAACACGTCTTAGTTCGGAGCGTGGAGCGAAAGCTTGCGCTGAAAAACCTACAGGGTTCGATCTCCACCCCCCGCTCGTTTCGATCTTGATGAGTATCGTACTGGCGCGCGTTCGTGTATCACCACTACTTGGTGAACGTTAAAGACCCTAGGTTAGCGGATGTACTGCATTGGCAAAATTTCTCATCTAAAGTTAAGAGACCAGTCATTAGTTGAGGCGTGACTAGCATCAAGGCTGTCTAAATGTGCGAGCAAAACAATTTTAAACGGAATATGCCAAGCATCTGTTTTGTGCTGCTTCGCGGATGCTGGAGCGAGCTTACATAGCCTTCATTTGACACCATGAAACTGCTTGCAATCAGTTGGGAACACTGTGTACAAACCACGTTTACCTGACGTCACTTTTTTATTGCTGCCACTAAAAACTTCCACTTAAAAAAAATATAGGTGAGGATCAAAATTGTAAATTCAATACCTTCGCGAAAAAAGATTATTTTGGTCAAATATTTGGGTTACTATTTCAGCGATTTTGTTGGTGTGTTTAGAAATTTCTTAGGCAAATAGACCCTTTCCGAAATTCAGTCTGGCCACTTTGATCACTATCATCATCTGTGGAACGGCATCTGTGCCATACGAATGGCGGCCTTCTAGTGACTGATAAAGGAAGACGTTGAAGATGCTCCTAAGCGGATATTGCGAGGCCTGTACGTTCGGGGGTCAGTACGAAGCGAAGTAGGGCTGGAACACAAGAGCTACGTAAGCGTTTAGTTCTAATTGCTCAGATTCAGTCAATCTGTCGTGGCACACAATCGGCTTTAAAGCACTTTGGTGTATAGAATTTTCTCGAGGCATCTCAGTGGGTTGGAGCTTTGTTCTGAATGCACGTTCTTGGTCACCATCGACCTGAAAGTGATCGAGAAAGAACTCACACTGAACAATTCCTCGCGTGCCGTCGACTTGCGAAAGGGACGGTGCCGATACAAGTTCATTTCCGCCATTGATAGGGCAAAACCTAAACTGCTTTACGAACCACCAGATGGCACTGAATTCCTGAAAGGGTCTATTAGGGAATAGGAAGAAAACGTAACGCCAGAGTATCCTACTGGGCTGTTCTCTTTGCAGGGCTACATCAAACCAGAACATACGTTGTTCTCACCACGCCTAATAATTAAATTAAAAATAAACTTTGAATTTATTTTTTCTTTTTTGGGAGGAAAATGCGTCTTTTTTTAAGTGTTCACTACACTCGTAAGTTGAACTGAACCAAAGAACACGCCCGCGAAGGGTTAGCCATATCGTCGTTTTATGCGGGCTATCACAAATATGGGCGTTGGACCCCGGCCGTTATATGCTTACGTTCTAAAACAACTCAATTGAAAATAATGCGGAAGGTTGAAATTAGGCCCCAAGATAAATATTTCTGCTATAATTGTTTTCATTTCCATTCCACAAAAACAATCGACCTTCCTAAAATTCGGAAAAAAAATTAAAGGCACGTTCAGTCAACCAAACCCGGTGAAATGCGGTAGATTTACACGAACCTCGTCAGTAAAAACAATTAGGAAAGGAAATGGTATGGTGATGAAACGGTTGTAAATGAAGTGCACACATCGAAGACGACGTCAAGGACGGTGTCGAGGACGACCTCTAGGACGACTTCTAGACCGACGTTAGGACGACCCCTAGGGCGACCTTTAGGACGACCTCAAGGCGTCAAGGACAACGTCAAAGACGGCGTATGGGATGACGTCATGGAGGACCTCTAAGACAATCTCAAGGACGCCGTCTAACACAACGTCAAGGACGACGTTCAGAACAACGTCAAAGATGACGTACTAGAGAAAGACGTGAGGAACGACCTATAACGACGACCTTAAAGGGATTCTGAGCCGAAATTTGGATTTCGCGAAATAAGACAGCAGGAGCGTGGAACGGGACACTACGAACTCGAAAACATCACTCACACATCGATACCTCAAACGGATAGCCGTATTTTTGGAACCGAAGGACGCGATCACGCGAGGTCTTCGACGTCATTGTCCTCCTGAAAAATTTGAGAATAAGGGGAAGCGGCCTCGCTTCTCTCCTCCTTGCTTCGGTTCTCCAGCTCGACGGGACGAATCGAGGAGGAGAAAGACTGACAATCGTGACGTAACTTGTCTCGTCGTCCTTGTTCAATCGCGCATTTCTTTTCCAAAAATACGGCGATCCGGTACAGATATCGCTGTATAAGGTATGTTTCTGGGTTTTGCAGCGTCCCGCCAATCCGTCCAGCCTTGTTTGGTGAGCTCAAAATTTCGGTTCAGTATCCCTTTCTAGGGTGATCTTTTCTAGGGTGATCTCTAGGACGACGTCAAGGACGTCGGGTCACGTCAGCCTCAGCTTCCAACACTCACGAACTTACGCAACCGGCGCTTACGCGAACGCAGCTTAACAACCGGCGCTTACGTGACCTTCAATAGTCGACCTTCAGCCACGGGCCTTACAACCATTATAGGACATGACATTGAGGACGAGGACATGACACTGAGCGTGGTTGGTCCAAGAGCCATTAAATGAGCTGCGCTTAGAGTATCGACTCTCTATTCCCCGACATTGTTGTGGGAGCCGCCATTTTGGTGCTTGTGCAGAGCAGACGCAACTGCCAATCGTCATGCTTTAAAAATGCGACTTACTTTGCCTCAGGTTCGGTGTTAGCAAACTCATGTAATATTGCTTTTCTCTGTTGTGAACGGGGACATCGGTGGCCGGGGAGGATGAAGAAGAAGCCGTTCGGAACGGGAGCAAGAAATATGATGTATGCTGGAAACACCGTATCGGCCACTGGCCGAGTTAACCCCGCATCGTCTGGCATCAGTACAACCGACCTACAAGGTAATCCTTCCCCGTTTTCCAACAGGCAACCTGATTTTAAACTCCGTATTCCTTCATGCCGACATAAGCGCTAGGCCTTACTCAGCGCCGGACTTTCGCGACGCCCTCAAAGACGTAATGGATCTCAAAGGTGTAAAGGCAACCGGGCAATACCAGATGAGTCACCTGTGGATGGTCACCTGCTTAAACGCGCTCGCGAAAGCGAAGCTGTGTTAACAAAGAGAACTTCTCGTGAAAGGACGAAAATCTCGAAAAGGACGAAAGGACCCAGACACTCGCGACATCAAGATAAAAATCATTTGGCTACCAGACTATCTTGAAGGCCGACGTGTCGCTGAGGCCCTGCAGGCCTACGGAACCGTGCGGAGCATCAGCCGGGAGAAATGGAGATGCCCCGGCATGGAACATATGAACACCTTAAACAGGGAAGTGAACATCACACTTCACGACGACATCACGATTGATGAGGTGCCACATCTCCTGAAGATTTTCGGATGCCATTGCCTCCTACTCGTGCCAGGACGCCCACCGCTATGCCTCAGGTGTAACAGAGTGGGCCATGTACGCCGCCAGTGCAAGACCCCCCCTGCTTTATATCTGGACGGTACGGACACACGACTGATACTTGCGTCACAACGTATGGAAGTAAGTAGGGTGGTGATTTGGGCCAGTTGGTAAGAGTTGAACATGACGAAAAACAGCCTCAGAAAAACAGGGACGAAGAACGAGTTAAGACAGAACAACGGCTGACTCGCAACTGAAGTTTATTTAAAGAAAAGTGATCAAAGAAACTTGTTAGAAAGATAACACACATACAGATTAAAAACACACACCCGCCAAGCGCCCAGAAGTGCAGATGCATCGCTTCAAAACTTCACACTCATGTTGGATTGCAGATAGAGTACCTCCCTCTCAGAGAGCGCCACCGATGGCTGCTGACACAGCTGTCTGCCATCGAAGAGAATATGAAAGATTATGGAAGTAAGCTCCTTGGACCGAGAACCCAAGAGGCCGAAGAACAAAGTGAGCTGCTTATGGACAAAGATCAAAGAGCGTGTTGGTGAAAATACAGGAGTCAAAGAAAGAATAAAAACACTTAGGGACAAGGACAGACAGCACAGTTCTTTCAACTAGCAACACACATTTACTGGTGTCTCCTTCAATAGTGCTATCTCCTTCCTAACGTTTGAGACTAAAGAGGAAGATGCGGAAATTAATATATATACACCCGAAAAAAAAACACAATTTCCCACCCAATACACTAGAAGATAAAGAATTCAGAAAGAAAGAAAGAAAAAAGAAAAAAGAAAAAGAAAAACACTATTGACAAATTGAGATAGAGCGCCCTTTGGCTAATCCAGCTCTGGTTTCAGGTAGTTGATCTCATTTCTGGACAAGGCGAGAGAAGGGGCAGCGATGTTGTGATCGTCATGGGCTATCTTGTATGCCTCAATGATCTCTCTCCCGAGCTTGTTCTTATGTCTCCCAATCGTGCAGGTGTCCTGGAACCGGGCTTCACAGTTCGTACAGAGGCGTTGATGAACCACTATTGGGTGAAAAGTGTCGTCCGAAGCACGAGAGACCTCGAGGATGTGCTCTCGTAGGCGCGTGTTAAGGCAACGACCTGTCTGTCCAATGTATCGGTCGCCACAGGAGAGAGGGATGGAGTATACCACCCCCTCTTCACAGGGAACGGTCTGATGAGCGTGTTTGATGGAACATCTTTTGAAGGATTCGTTATTGTTCACGCGCCTGCACAGTTGTTTCAGGCGCAACTTGCACGAGAAGACAACCGAAACGTTGAAGCGCGCTGCAATTGCCTTCAGTCTGTGCGCCCAGTTGTGCACATAGGGAATGCAGATAACGCGTGAAGGCTTAGTACGTGGAGCACAGGGCCTTTGGGTGGTTAGAATTAACTGAACAAGAATGGTGCTCAGTAGACCTTGCGGATAACCTGCTCTGAGGAGACGTTCTTGTTGTTTTGCAATGCTGAAGCTTACAAAGTGAGAACATGATTTGGTGCGAGAAGATGAGAGGAGAGACCGGATGATTCCATGTTTTACCAGTTTAGAATGGGAACTGCAGAATGGAAGAATAGGTTTCCGAGATCGTTGTTGGAAGGCCCAACAAATGCCGGTCGGAAGAAGATGCAGACGAAGATCGAGGTACTGGAGACCATCTCCTGAGCTGTCTTCCCTTGTGAAATTCAGGCCTGAGGACGAAGAAATGAAGGCTTGAACTACAGAATCAGAAGAAACTGAGATCGGGTGAATGACTAAATAATCATCCACGTAACGAAAAACATGGAAGACAAGTGTCAACTCTTCAAGGCGTGCTTCAATCTCCCTATCCACATACGTTAGAAATATTTCGCTGAGGACTGGGGCAAGGCAGGAGCCTATGCAGACACCTTTCTTTTGCCTGAGAATTTTCTTTCCATGTTCGACGAGTGCTGATTGCAGATATAGGGCCAAAAGGTCTAGGAAACCCTGTTCAGATGAAGATAGCACTATTGAAGGAGACACCAGTAAATGTGTGTTGCTAGTTGAAAGAACTGTGCTGTCTGTCCTTGTCCTTAAGTGTTTTTATTCTTTCTTTGACTCCCGTACCTGAAACCAGAGCTGGATTAGCCAAAGGGCGCTCTATCTCAATTTGTCAATAGTGTTTTTCTTTCTTTCTGAATTCTTTATCTTCGAGTGTATTGGGTGTGAAATTGTGTTTTTTTTTTCCGTGTGTATATATATTAATTTCCGCATCTTCCTCTTTAGTCTCAAACGTTAGGAAGGAGATAGCACTATTGAAGGAGACACCAGTAAATGTGTGTTGCTATAGTCGGATGCAACCTAAGAACAATCTTTTAGCTCCACCCACAAGCGCACTGCGCCCATCTGAAGTGCCTCCGCCGTCGAGAAAGTAGTTCGCTAGCAACGTTGCTTTTTCTTCCTCCAGGAAACCTGTCTTAAACTACTACAATATTTATTTAATTCATTCAGGACATTTAAATAAGTTAGAATACGTTTTTGTCAACGAAATAGCTGTTTAGTAAAGAAAGAAAGAAATTCATGTCCAATGTACCGTCTTCCGAATTCATTTTCTGTCCAAGATACTGTCTAACATACCGTTTAACATACCTCTCAGCAGTGCTAAGCCTCGCGCCCGCTTCGAAATTTTCGTTGGCGATAGCGTCGCTGGATTCTCACGTTGTCGCGCAAAAACTGCTGCAAACGCAAGCCGATACCATCAAGATTTCGTGGCGTAACCTCGGGCACGTAAAACACGGTGCAAAAAAGCAGAATAATTGTTACGAGAAACTATAGCATCGCGTTGCTAAGGCCAGCAGCCATGTTGAGCTTTTTTTTTTCAGAAGGATCGCGATTGGTCCACAGAATCGTGACGTCGTGAAAACAATTGGCTGGCGTTTCTCGGCGTAGGATTACATTTTCCTCTGAGAGGCATTTCCGGTTTTTTCTTAGCTTGCAACCGACTATAGTTGAAAGAACAGTGCTGTCTGTCCTTCTCCCCAGAGCCAGAGCCCAGAGCCTTTTATACTGGGAGAGTTCGGCGGGTGGGAGGGGCTTACGGCCCGCTAGGTCTAGCGGACTCAGCGGGCACCGCTTCCGCCATTATGTGCCTCCCGGCGAGCGGGTCCCCATTGACATGCGATGTATACGCATGTAGGTTTTGCCGTTTGCGCTTTTGTTGGCGTAAGGAGAAAGTCGAAAAATCAAGCATTTTGTTACGTTAATCATACGTTAATCATAAACTTACCTCGCACAATCGAGAACTCGGCTTCCAGTCAGCCCTTCTTGGTTTGGTTTCCCAGATCTTGTGCCTTGCGCGGTTTTCTTTTCCTTGTGGGAACCGGTACATCCTGAACCCCTTTCTCGCGTTGTTCGAGCAGCCAACGGCACTGCAGCCACCCCCATTTCTTTTTCATCTAACGTCTGGCAGAGCGCAGCTCAGAACGATCCTTTTCATCGTCGTCTCTCGCTCCATGGACTCTAGCGAGCCGACTGCCGGCTCGAGTCAGTAGGGCAAACAGGTTTTATCAGCCGCCACCAGCCTTACACCAAACAAGGGTGAAGCTTGCAATTTAAGGTTATAATTATAATGCAATTAAATGCAAAGGTGCAATCAAGCTAGACGGCAAGGCACATCATGGCGGATGCGCACAGTTGCCAGACTGTTTGATCAGTGCTGCCAGACTGGCGGCTGGATCAAAGAACCGCCGAACTCTCCCAGTATAAAAGGCTCTGCTTGTCCCTAAGTGTTTTTATTCTTTCTTTGACTCCTGCTTATGGATGTCACAAAGGTCCTCGACGCATCGGGGCACGCACCACCGGCATCGACAAGAGCAGCACCTGCCATCAACGAATGCGAGAATGACCCTGGGGGCCTCTGAGAGCCACTTCCACCACCCGACGAGAACGGCAAGTCATCTTCATCATCAGAGTCAACGATTGTCGGCGAAGTGGTTAAAGAGTGTCACGAAGAGCATGACGAGATGGACGTGGAACCCGCAATCATCGTATCGTCCTCTGAGACGTCGAGACCATCTGATGAACCAGAAGGAACTTCAACGCCACTCCTGACCAAAAGTTCCTCTGCCAACGAGAGGTCCAAGAAAGACCGCCAGCCGGCAGGGATGCGGCACAAGCCGTACCCCAAGCTACTGGGGAACCTCCAGGGTACCGAGAACAACCACTACAATGTCCTGATGTATCCCGCCCTTTCATTACATATTCTAACGCTAAATGTCCAGAAGGAAGCAGTTTCAGCTGTTGCGTCTTTTCGAAAAAGAGAAAGTTGATGTGGCGGCAATACAGGAGACAAAGTTATGTACAGATGAACGCATCGCAGAAGCGTTAGAACCTTTTTTTTGGGATACGAAATCTGCGTTAATCAAGCCAAAGGAGTCAACACCGGATGTTTTCTTTTTTTTTTTCGTAAACAGCTTGAGTTGTCACCAGATGGAAGGACGTCTTATTTCTTGCGACATTTGTTTTAGGCAGATTGGCGCTTCATTTGCCTGTATGCTCCAAATACCCCTAGATAAAGAACATCATTCTTCGAACTAGTTTTTCCGCTTTTCAACACAAATAGAACAATAAATACAATGGGAATTTTTAACTGTGTTTGCAGTGCAGACGACCGATTGGTGCCACAAACTAGGTAGGATGGAAGGGCCGCTGCTCTACGGGGCACGCTCCAGGACAACAACCTTGTTAATGTAGCTTGTAAGAAAAGGTGAATCGATACACTATACCCCTTTCCAAGAAACGTCTCACGCACGAATAGACGGAATATATTTCTCAGGTGATATATTCGACTCAATGAGTAGTTACCAAGTCAATACAGTTTTCTTTTCTGATCATTGCCTGGTATCAGTCTGCTTTGGGCCGAGAAGACGCCTAGGTGTTCATCAGCAGTGGGAATACTGCAGGACGCTCAACCTGAGGCTTCTAAGTGATGAACGATTTTCAACTAACATCTCCTTATTTTTGTCGAATACATTGCAAAACATTGACATGCACATCTTTCCAAAATGGGATAGTTTCAAGCAAGAAGCCAAAAACATCGCAATCGAACGTGCTACAATTGCATCCTATATGAACGAACAAGAGCAGCGCGACTTTTTGAACATTTAGTAACCCTGCATGAGCTTGAATGCTTAAATCCAGGCGTGTACAGCGATGATGATAACATAGTACGAGCCCAGCTTCAAAAGTGTAAAACCGAAATGTATCGCGCAGCATTTATCCGCTCGCGGAAGAAACGCTTTCGCCCAGGCGAAGAACCTATGAAAAGATATTAGGATGACAAATGGCGTAATGCGCTGACAAAGGAAATAGTAAAAATGAACAAAAATGGGTTGATACTCACCGACGCCACTGAAATAGTTAAATCTTTTCACCACTTCTACACAAATATTTTGGGAACAGTAGTGCCCACAAGAGAGAAGACTGAGATCAAACAGCTACTAACACAGATGCCAAAACTTGACGAGGAAGATCGGCATTTAATTGAAGGCCCCATAACATTAAACGAAATTAAGGCCGCCATTAAATCTCTCCCAAATGGGAAAACACCAGGACCGGACGGACTGAGTGGTGAATTGTACAAAAAGTTCCAAGACATTATATCTCCTGTTTCACTGGCTGTATTTGAAGAATCCTACTTACAGAAAACTCTTCTCCTTTATTTTACCGTGGAGACACGGTATTGCTGCCAAAACCAAAAGATCCTGAAATGCTTTAGACGATGGAAAACTACAGACCAATATCCCTCTGCAACGTAGATTATAAAATTTACGCTGAAGTGCTCAATGGAAATTCTCAGTGAGTAATAGAAAAGCTGCAGGCGAGCACCAGACTTGTGGGATACGTGGCAGATCTATTCAAACGAACGTACATGTTGCCCGTTTCGTCCTAGAATCTGTGTCAGACAATAATGACCAGGTTGCATTTGTACAAATAGACCTTACCAAAGCCTTTGACCGCGTGAGTCATTCATTTTTTTTACCTTCTTGAGCACGTAAACGTGGGAGAAGAGGAGGAGGAGGAAGGAATCAGACTTTGCTACATGCATAGTTCGACGCGAC
The DNA here is from genome assembly GCF_016920785.2 of Ixodes scapularis. Taxonomy (NCBI): domain Eukaryota; kingdom Metazoa; phylum Arthropoda; class Arachnida; order Ixodida; family Ixodidae; genus Ixodes; species Ixodes scapularis. The sequence continues at coordinate 17,266,092 of NW_024609835.1, forward strand.
TGAAAATCAATAACACACTTTCTGATGAAATTAAGATCAAATCTTTCGTAAGGCAGGGCTTCCCTCTCTTTCCTCTCCTTTTTGCATTGAATTTAGGGCCCTTATGCCTTAGGATCCTGAAAACAGAATGTATTCGTGGGTACTCTGGGGCGAATGTTGAGGTAGAAGTCCTCTCCCACGCAGACGATGTTGGATTTTTTTTGCGTTTACAAGAGTGACCATAGAGCGCTTGGTCGAACAGCGCGTTTCTGCGCAATCACAGGGGCTTCAGTGAATCCATCTAAATGCCAAACTTTTGGTACGGTTCCTAAATCACAAAACCATGTTTTTTTTGTTTTTTTGTGGGGATAGAATGGAATGACGGTCCGATCACATATCGTGGAGTACCGCTCTCACAAATTCGTAGTAGCTCGACGTACTGGTCCTTCCTTGCGACCACACTGAAAAGGAAGGCCGGTGCGTGGAAAACCTTACAATTTTTACTAGAGCAAGTGCCTGTAACATGTTCCTCACTTCGAAGCTTATGTACGTAATTCAAGTGCTTCATTGCGCTCTATCAGACATGCGAAAATTCCATAGAATATTTGCCACTTTAATATGGTTCTCAACGTGGGAACATGCAAAAAGGGACAACCTTTTCCTCCCTCTCGAATCTGGTGGTTTATGACTATGTCACATTTTTGTCCGCCAGTTAGTGTCAAGATTCGTTTTCTTTAAAAATGCCAATCACAAGTTCCTTAGAGTCATAATCCAATCACGCCTTGCTGAGAGTTAAGTTATCTTGTTGTTTCAACAAGCGAAACGTCGAAAAATAGGCCCTGGGGATTTTTAAGGGAAGTGGTCGATACCTTCAATTTTCTGAAAACACGGTTTTATTGGAATATTTGTTTAGCGTGTCGGGGGGGGGGGAGGGGGGGGGGGAGGAAGACATTGTCAAGGAATATTACGGAAAGCTTGTTTTCTCTACCCTTCTATCGTACCCGTTTCACGCTAGAACCCGTCAATGATGTTCTCATAAGAGTCAAGAAAATGGGCGTGCCTCCCGCAACTAAGACGTTCTTCATATTGCATACATCAAGCTTATCAGTAAAAACTTACCTCCAGGAAAAAGGAATGTTTGTACCGTGGACTGTTAATTGCAGACTCTGTAACAATCCAGAAACCATAGAGCACTGCTTTATTTATTGCAACGACGCATTTTTATTTCGGCATGTTCTGGAACGCACGCTAAGAAAAAAAAAAAAGATATGTGATTCTTACTAACTACAGTCTCCACTTCCTCCCGTTCGCTGAGAACGAAACCGTCCCGTACGACATGTTCGCCCTGTTGGGACTTCATAGTCTATGGAAATGTCGTATGATCGATCGACATGCAGATGAGCCCCGTACGACAAAATCGCTTTTTCTGGACCAGGTAGCGCAAGTGAGGACCGTATACGTTTCACCTCTCAGTCAACCAGAATGGTTTGCCTTGTTTGATGCATGTCTGGGTCTCCCAGATTTCTGAAATGCTCTATTGAACATACAGGGTGCGGCCGAAAAACTTTCATATTTGGCACGCCTAGCAAAAAACGAATTTCAAACGTACATACCTGAAATTGGGCACGCGAACGTCGTTTATTCCAAAGTTTTTTGCCTATTTTTTTCAGACGCCAACTCTGGTGTAGCGAATTATTAGAAAGATAACAAAAATGGCAGACGTGCATTTCCTATGGCCTATACCCGCCCGTTCGCCGTCTGCTATCTAATTTGTGACGCCGCTCCCAGATGGCGCACTGAACGCAAAAACGCGGGAAACGCCGCACGAAAGGCTGGTGTCGGGCGAGATAATCGCGATAAAAAGTGATTTTACCGAAATATGTGAACGATTATGCCCTTTTACTTGAAATTTAGAAACTGGCGGACGCCCTCGTTTAATAAAAAATATGTTCTAAAGCAGACGAACGTGTTTCTTCCTTTGTCGTCTGCTTATCTGTTGATGGGTTCGTTCCCAGTGAAAGCTCAACTTTGGAATAAAGAGTGCCGCTGCTGAGGCATCTTGATTGTTCCTATTTATTGTTTTTGTTGCACTATCTTCTGCAGTTATTATCAAAATATTTTGATAATAACTGCAGCGATGCCGCAATACTCAACAAGTGAGTGTGCCCAGGCGGTCAAGTGGTACGTGGAGCGGAACTCGGTGGGCCACAGCACCACGAAAACTTCGCACTGCATTTCATAAACGCCCGCATTCACGCCCGACTGTTTTGAGTTGGGCGGATCGTTTTGTGAGTGGAGAAGACTTTAAAAAGAAGAATCCAGTCAGTGAACGTGAGAGCCTGCTTAAAAATAAGGAGCTCATTGAAGCGGTGCCTGCTGTCTTCGAGAGCGACCCGCAATTGTCAACAAGACGAGCAGCAGTAAATTAAATTATCTCGTCGCATCATGGTGTCTTCTTGCTTGCATGACGATCTGTCAGAACTTGACTTGAAACAGGTAATTTCAACGATCGTTCATATATTTCGTCCCAATCACTTTTTATCGCGATTATCTCGTTCAACACCAGCCTTTCGTGCGGCGTTTCCCGCGTTTTTGCGTTCACTGCGCCACCTGGGACCGGCGTCGCGAACCAGATAGCAGACGGCGAACGGGCGGGTATAGGCCATAGGAAATGCACGTCTCCCATTTTTGTTATCTTTCTAATAATTCGCTCCTCCAGAGTTGACATCTGAAAAAAATAGGCAAAAAACTTTGGAATGAACGACGTTCGTGTGCCCAATTTCAGGTATGTATGTTTGAAATCCGATTTTTGCTGGGCGTGCCAAATGTGAAAGTTTTTACGGCCGCACCCTGTATATCCTTCTGTAGCCATTGTATTACTCTTGTCGATGCAATTTCTGTGTCTAAATTTATCACATCCACTGGCCAGATGTACAAGATGCCATATATAAGGTGTGCGTGCGATATTATGTAAATAAGGTGTGAAAATGAATGTCCGGTAACTGTGTATACACATAAGTATCAACATGGTATGGCACATGTAAAAAATGCCATGCATTAAAGTGAAAAAAGGCATTTCATTTCATTTCATTTATTGTTCCCTGAAAGCGGCCGGTGGCATTACATGAGGGGGGGGGGGGGGGGAGAGAGAAAAGAAAAAGTTCGCTGCAAAAACAAGAAAACACTAACATTGAAAACAGCACGCGTCAGATCGCGCACAGATACACAGCATACTATATACACAACAGCTACACACCAGAGAGCGTATCAAATTAAACTGACTTAAATAATTCTTCACATACACTCCTAAACTGTGCACAGTCTGAGATATCAACCACACTTTCAGGGAGGTCATTCCATTCATGAATAGCCAAAATCAAGGGCGACCCTGAAAAATGCTTAATGCGACATAAGGGTAGCCTAATTTTATGACGGTGATCATGCCGAGGAAAAATCCTATGGGGCGGAAGTAAAAGTAGATTTTTAAGGTCAGCGTTGGAATAATACGGGCGATGAAGAAAAGCCAGTCGTGATACTTTGCGTCTATTACATAAAGGAACAAGGTTAGCTCTTGTTTTTAGTGCTGTCACACTCGACGTAAAGGAATAATCTCTAAGAATAAAACGTACGGCTCTGTTCTGAACAGACTCTATTTTTTTAATTAAATAATCTTGCTATGGGCTTTAAATAATGCTCGCATATTCTAGTTTTGAAAGAATAAAAGATTTGTAAGCTAACAATCGAGCGTCACTTGGTGCTAAGAAAAAGTTCCTCCTACGATACCCTAGAGATCGATTCGAGTGGCCGAGTGGTCTAGCCCACACCAGCTCGGAGCATACACGTGGAGCGAAAGCTCGCGCTGCAGAACCCAGCGATCCTGGGTTCAATCCCCGTCCCTGACCGTTTCGATCCGGATGAGCATCGTACCGGCGTGCGGTCGTGTATCACTACTACGTGGTGCACGTTAAATACCCCAGGTTTGCGGTTGCTCATCTACAGCTGAGACACCAGACGCCCACTGAGGCAGACTAACTTCTGGCTGTATAAACTTACACACAACCATTTGCTTGCTGTTTGGAACTGTTTAAACATTTGTGTTGGACGGTCAAGCGTTTCCTGTGATTTCAGATCAGCATCAGATAATGGGCAACCATGATATTAAAGGGGCCATAAAACGAATTTTGGGTTGGGATGAATGATTTTAAATTGGAACTTTACTAACCGCATATCGTTTGGTTGGCCAAAAGAAAGAGGCTAGAAAGTAAAAAGCCAGCTTTTCGGTACGAAAATGTGAAAATATAGCGGACTATTTTGTACCTTCTTGCCTTCGAAAGCTCTCCGCCTTTTCACTATGATACATCCGCGGTTCCACAAGCGCGTCACCGGCGCCAAACTGACGTCAGCAGAGCTCAGCTCACGCATTGGACACCAAAACTGCATCACTCGGACGTATGCGGTCGTCAACAATCAATCCGTCGACAAATATTTGGATTCGCGTTCGTGGCCAATGAGTGCCCTGACGGAACTTATTGTCACTGGGGAATGACAAGTTCTATGGTGTGCATAAAAAGCACGGTGGAAGCTAGGAGTCATCGCACCGGTGCCGAAGGAATGTCACAACCACGTGATTTCACAATTCGCATTTGAGTTGAGGATTAAAGCTAACGAGAAAGAAGTAGGAAAATCGTTTCATGACCCCTTTAAGCCACAACATGCGCGAGTGTCGATTCTCTGCAGCGTAGCTTATTTAGTGGCACTAGTTGAGTGCATAGCTCCTCAGCGCGTGCTGACCGCGAGACTTTACAGTGCTTTGCAACATTCATTCCACACCATCATGATTGCCTTCCTTGAGAACCTATAAGCGTGAGCTTCTTCTTTGCATAAATGGAGTTTTGTGGATATTTATACAGCCTGTAGTTGGTCAGCCATTTCAAAGTTGCGACGAGTCACTCGATGCAGATAAGCAATCCAGCCTGTCCATAAAACCGCTAGCCTGGGGTCTTTAGCGTGCTTTTTTTGTGCATGCACAGTGAACAGTGTCCTCAAATACGCCGTCCAGTGAGTACCCCTTATACCAGACGGGTCCGAGGAGTTACAAATAGACTTGTTCCTAAAGTCTAAGCGCCCCATCGCGGCGTAATGCCACGTTATGCATTGTGGGAATCAGTGGGAAGCAAGATCCATACACGTTCCGCTCCTGGCCCACAGGTTCTCAGATTGTGGCGAGCACAGTGACGAATATATAGAAGTAGTCTATTGGAATCATTGCCTAGTTTTCTGCCTTTGTGATGTGTCAAAAGAAAGGGATGCTTTGGCTGAATGCCAGCACCCTCATAGCAGCTGAAAAGTGCAAAAGCACAGCGGTCAGCCGAGCGGTACCCCCACTCAGTTGTTAATGCAAGGATGCATTCAAGCTGGTTAGGGAGTCCGTTTTTTTTTTTTTTTTTTTTTTTTTTTTGACCTTGGAAAGTGGGGAAATAGGACAGGGCAATACGAATTTACATTCCATGTTGTCTTGTCCGTGATCTCCTCTGGCTGAGTTGCTTTTTCCTTCGTCTTGCCCTGTTCTTCTGTTTCCCTACTCTCCTGAATTAAAGAAATGTCACCCAGATCTGTGTTTTGGCTCGCGGCAAATGTGCGCGAGCGGAAATATAAATAGGTGTATAGCGCCTGCGGCTCTTGTACTAGCCGATGTTTGCCCTCAAGATTTAGAGAGTGTGTTCAACCGGGCAATATTTTGCCTCCCTGCCCGAGGGGTTGGTTTTCCAGGATGTTAGGTTTCCGCCGTTGGGAGCTGCACAAGATGATAGAAAAAGCGTTTGGTTTTCTACTCTTGTGCAAGCTTTAGGCTAGTTCGCAAACACCGTCAAGTTTTTTATTTTTATTTTCAGCGACCTCACAAAGGGGACTAGTGGGTTTTGTTTCCTGTGTTCTATAATTGAAGCTCATTCTCTTTATTTCTATTTTCTTATTTCTTTTTCTCGCTCACGCATCGAATGTTAAACCTTCATGGAATGGCATTTTTCGTTTCCTTCCTTCCTGCGGGGCTATTGGAATATGATCTTTTGCATTGGAGTCTCGCAACACACTCGTGTCTTTCTCTAACCATCCGAGTCAACCAGGAGGGTAATTCAGATCCTGTTCCAATAATCATGCGTCTCAGTGAAAAAGCCGCCCATCACTTTTAAGCGTAGGTCGATCTGAAAGAAGGAAGATCAATGGCAGGTGTGTCTCGTTCACCACAAGGAAACATAGTCTCAGAAGCTTTGGGAAATGTTTCAATTTTACTAATTAAAATTAACTATGGGGCAAACGAGAACGAGCAAGTGAAGATACAGAACCAAGTATGCTTTTCGCCCTAAAATATTGAAAATAAAACCGGTCTATTTTTTTTCTTCATCCGAATCTAGATCACGAATTTAATACGAGCACTGCGTCACCCCCCAAACTGCGTTCGGTAACATTCAATTCGTCGGAGATTATTCAGGATCCCGTTCATAATAAATAATGACGAAACGGAAGTGAAAAAACCATAACGATGTTTGTACACCACATTATCTACGAGCATTGCCAGTCGAAGCGTGTTTCTGTGAAGAATTTTGACAGCACGAGATAAATGGCCGCCATGGCCGCCATGGCCGCCATCAATCGGAGCCAGAAACAGCTGCGATGGGCTCCCGTGATCCTTAGAGTGTTTTGCTCAACCACTGCCGGAGAACGTCAGCCTACGAGAAGAAAACAGCAGACTTGCGAGGTGAGCTCTGGTCAACCGTCCGAGACTGCTACGGCAAAGGCCAGCGCCGGCTTTCTAAGCCTACATCCTACAACCCCTAAACGGTTTTAAATATTCTGCTGGTCGGACTCCTTTCGCTCTCCGGAGGTATCAACTGCAACCCCGGGCCCTTCCGCATGCAGCACTACAATGCAAGAAGCCTTATAAACAGGACCCCTGAAATGCAGTCCGACCTGAGCTGCAATCCAGCAGACGCCGTGTGTGTGTGTGAAACGTGGCTTGGTGACTCCGTCCGAGATCACAAAATATTTGGTCCGGAATACGTTGTATTTCGAAAAGATCGACGCGGGCGCGGAGGTGGTGTTTTGAGTGCCGTAAAGTGCGAATTTTCCCCAACGCACCGCGCAGACATTGAAAGCCCCAACTCCGAAGTGGTATAACGGAACTCAACTGCCGCGGCGGGAAACTGCTGCTCGGCTCACTCTAAAGGCCCCCAACCTCAGAGCATGGTTTCTTTTCCGAGCTCTGTGAGATTTTCGACCGAATCAGCTCTCAGGGGGACCACTTCATAGACATTTTACTAACTGGTGACTTCAACCTTCATATCAACTTGAACTCCGCGGACCCGATGCCAACTAATGAAATAGAGGCAAAATTCTTGGACTGGATGCGCTATGCGAATATGACGCATGTTGTCCGCTTCCCAACACACATTCATGGCGACAACCTCAATCACACCCTAAATCTTGTGCTTCGCCGGAACCCGGCTTAACTGGAATCGGTATCGGACACACCACGCCTATCAAACTCCGCCCACATTGGGATCTCATCTGTGTGGCACCTTGGTTGTACAGGGAAACGTTTCGTCTCGAAGCAGGTTCTTCTAATCAACAGGGGCGAACGTGAAACACTGGAACGCTGCTAGGTAATCTCAGCACACTGGTTCCTATGCATAAACTTACTGACCGACTACATTACTTGGGACTTATTCTACGACATGTTTTGGACAGACTGCAAGGACTCTACATACTCAAACCTCACCTCAAAAAAAAAAAAAAAGTTAAACCAGGGATAACAGGCCCCATCAGGCAATTATTAATCAAGACCAAGCGCCTCTTCAGAAAAGCATTGAAAGTGAAGTCCTGAAACATTAGTCAGCATACAAGGGCTTTGCTCGAACACTGAGAAATGAGATACGAGTGTCCTACCAGAGATACCTTAGTGACAACGTTAGCGAAGTCAGAACGTGCCCCAAGCGGTTCTGGCAGTCCTTCGGCTCCCAGCAGGGGAATAGTACCGCCACCCAACTCCACTTTGAACGTGGCCTAGCCGCCAATCCACAGAACATTGCGAACTCCTTTGTTGAATACTTCAGCAAGGTGGTGCCCACTTTAAACAAACCCTACCCCACTCCACATGGAGGGAGCCATTCGGCGGACCAGTTGACTCCCACGCACGCAACTCCCGAGTTCGATCCTCCGTCTGTGATAGCAGACGAGGTTCAATGTGCCATCTTCAAGCTGAAGGACAGTGCCTCACTGAGTCAAGGTGGCATATCCCCACCACTAGTCAAGGATATTTCTTCTGATCTCTCCCTTCCTCCCTGGCGAATCTATAAAACTACACATGATCCCTCTCTACAAAGGGAAAGGAAAACTCTTGAACACTCTTGAAAACTACCGTCCAAGTAGCCTCACCTTCATAATTTGCAATTTTTTTGGAAGTTTCCTTTGTAGCAAACCTTTTCGAGCCCCTTAAACCGAACAGTCTCATTTGCAACACTAAACACGGCTTCAAGAAAGGACGGATTTGTGAAACATGGCTTTCCATCCTGCACATTGACCTGAATGGTACTCTCGAAAGCTCCAAAGAAGCTGACGTCCTTTCCCCGGATTTCTCAAGCGCATTTGACGGTATTAATCACAACCTCATCATCACCAAGCTCCCGGGTTTTGGCATATCTGGGACGACCTGGATATGGATAACAGACTTCCTGAAAAATCGCCGTCAGCGAGCCGGCTACCGGGGAGTCTCTGGTCAGTGGCACGATGTAAAAGCGGGAGTGTCACAGGAATCCGTGATTGGGCCGCTTCTGTTTAACCTGTACATTAACGACCTAGCGCCTTACATTGAATCGAACATCCTACAATACGCCAGCGACCACATACTCTAGCGCACCATCCGCCCTACTAATGACCAGCGGGCCTTGCAGTCCGACCTCCTCAAGATTTCCAGGTGGTCTGATCGTAACTGCCTGGTCCTCAATCCAGGTAAGTCGCTATATCTACGAATTTCTCGTAAACGAATACCGGCGGACGTGATCTACATGGCTCACGGCACACGTGCGTCTACAGAACGTCTCTGGGACTGAGCTTCTCGGCGTTTGTTTTGATCGAGGCCCGTCTTTCAGATCACACGTCGACTATGTCTGCAAAAGAGCAAACAAGCTGAGAGGGTTTATAACGTGTATTTCAAGGGCCATGCCGCACCACGCTTTCTGTACGCTGTAGACAGCTCTCGCACTGCCAGTATTGGAATACTGCGCCACCATCTAAAGCCCCCCCAGGCCGACCTCCAAAAGCGGTCGTACAAGCGAAAGCATCGACGGCTTCTCGAGACATTTAGGATAGGAAAAGCAAACTACCCCAGGAGATGTTATGACAGACCCTGCGGCGGCCTCGAATTGACAGACGTAGGCCTTTCTCCAACAGGGCATTCCTATACAAGTTTCAGCACGGTGACTGTCCCATCCGAGAAGGATACCTGCGGCGGTGAAGCTTGATCAGCGTAGTACACGCACCACTAGTGCCTCCTCCACCCTTCTTGTCCTTGTCGATAGACCCTAGCCAATAGACCGATCTCATCAGCCAGTTTCGCTACGCCACTGCCGAGATGCATCGTGGGAGAACTGTAGTCTTTCTGAACGCGCGACAATAGACCGATCTCACCAAGCGAACTGCGCAGGCGCGCGCATTCCGGAAGTGGTGCCGCCGCCATGCTACTTGTAGTCATCCCTTTCCGGCTTCTCGGCTACATAGGGCTGGGCATACATCGTAGATAACCGTTTGGAACGCCCCGGTATCAGCTTGGATTTTTCTGCATGTCTGTACTTCATAAGATCGTGTTGTTTTTGATTCCTTAGTTTGTCAGCAAGCGTAGAAAAGCAGTTCCGGTCGTCTTATCGTTTTACAATCGCTTTGTCGTCTGTTTCGACGTCGTCTGCTCAAGTAGAGCCGGAGGGGTCCGGTGGCGTCGACGAGCAGACCCCGCCGGACCAGGAAAAAGTGGCAGATGAGCGGGTTTAACATCTCGATAACCATGGTACGACAGGTCCGCGTACCTATTTTATGATGTTGGCCCACGCTACGCACAACATTGAACAGGTTCGCAGATTTGTCCCCGGACAATTTGCATGTTTTTTTTTGCCTGGTGCACGGTGCCTGGTGCTTTTGTTAATACATTATCATAAGAACATGCATTCGTGTTGCAAGTTATTTTAAGCAAAAACGTTTTTTAAGCAATACAACGATTCGCAGCAATCCAGCAGACGAATTCTGTTGATGGCAGCAAACGACAATGATTGGAACACTGTTTGGGTGATTTAATTACTTTCTCAACAGTTACTGGCGACTGCAAATTCTGTTTTTCTTTTCCAGCGAACCTCATGAACGTTTCTTTACAAGGGAATTCACACAAGCTACATTCTTCCCATAGATTTGTGTGTATTGTCTAATGTCAAGCAATGGCCGCCGGTGCTACCACCGTCGGGCTCCCGATCCGCGATCCAGCCTACCGACATATGTCTTCTTTACCTGCCGCGTAAAGAAGCCGGTTTTAACTCCCTTTTCACGTGTCCTCCGTACCCGCTAATGAACCCGGTCAAAGGAGTTGAGTAGCGAAGAGCGCATCTCATCAACCACTGGGCTTCAGGTCGTACGTCGCTGACTTTAAATCAGCAGCTACGTCGCCAAAAGTGCCCCGACAGGACGTAAGGACATGCCGAGACAGCGCCCGAACATCGAAAGCGGCCTGCTCCGCCAAAAAAAGAAAACTGAAACGGAGAACGTTAATGTACTCCTTTTGTGATCCGTTTTTCTGTCCAAGCAAACCGCCTCTGGCACTCCGTCGTATTGCCTGCGCTTAGAAATAAACGCCTAAAAAAAAAACGTTCGAGGCAACGAAACTCCAAGGACGCAGTTGTGTTTCGCGATTCCGCGCTGGCGGCGATTTCGGCGCAAAACAAAGACGCTTAGCAGTTGTTAACGGCAGATCTCGTATGAAAGGAAGCTTCGGCGAACACTCGCCTGCGCACTTCCAACTTGTGAGCTCTTTATTTTGTTTGTTTGTTTTTATGTGAAAGGAAAGGGGGTTCTATTTCGCTAATAATTTCAAATAGCTCTTTTTTGGCTCCCTCCTCTCTAGCGTATACAAGCAGATAAACTGGCTAAACCGGTGGGTAAATGGAAATCTGAGCCCCATTTACAGAGTTCCTGTTGACTGCTAGTTTTCTTGTGTAGAAAAAGAGAAAAGCCGAGGAACGGGTGGAAAAAAAAAAAGAAGAATACTAATGATTGCTTTGGCCGCGTTGTTTTCGCCGGCGTGTTTGGTGGCAGCAGCACAATGACGGGCAAACAAAAGAGGAACGAAAGTTCAGACGACCTCGGGCCCGCGTGTTATAAAGGCCTCGCCTCTAGGTCGTTTGGCTTCTGTATCCTCCTCCTGGACGCATATTGAGAGTGACGTGCTTGTCGCTGCGTATACTTCCCATGGCTTATCGAAATCGAGGAAGTTCGGCACGGTGTCGTAACTTCGTACATGCGAGGAATTTCAAACTGGAAGCACTTGAAGTTGGCTTGACAGCTTGACACAATGCACTAGCGCTTCCCGTTTAATAGACGTAATTTTAAGATCGAATGTTTAATTTTGACCAAAAAAAGTATGTGTTGGCAGAATTCTTTAAATAAAAAAGAATGTAAACTGCAAGCTTCGCGAATTTTCTTTTTTTTTAATTAGGGGATTGAGGCGGACTAAACCGAAATGACATTTCTTAAAGGGGTACTCCGGCGTTTTTCGACCTACCTCAACTAACTATAATTTCTGACTCCCCGGCCTTTACCCTTCCCGGTATGCTATTTCGTATTGCGAAATTTATAATAGTTTTTGCGAAATCGGCAAATGAAAATGATGCAAAAACCAACATTCAAATATACCCGCACTTTTCAGTGCCGTGAAGTCAAGGGAAGGCAAGCTTGCCAGTCGAGCGAGCAGTCTAAAAAATAGATTATGTCAATCATTTGTTCCGTGCTGGAGCGCGGGGACTGGAGCGAGCTTCCAAAGCATTAATTTGACACCATGAAACTGCTTCGAATCAGTTGGGAACAATATCGACAGTCCAAAGAGTGAACCCCTGCACTTCCACTGACGTCACTTTTTCGTTGTTGCCAGTAGAGACTTTCAGCTTGAAAAACACGGTGAGGACCAAAATTGTAAATTCAGTAACTTCGTGAAAAAAAATTATTTTGACCTAATATTTGGGATACTATTTTGGCGATGTTGTTTGGCGAGTTTAGCAAAATTTCAAGCAAATCGGGGACCATGAAGAAATCGCCGGAGTACCCCTTTAAGCCTGTCGGAGCTTGCATGTTTGACCGCTCGGCTTTTTGTCACTTATCAAACTACCGCACTAGAAATTTTTGGTGATGCTTTCGAAATAGTTCTTATAGTGTTGATCAAATTTTTTTTTTATAAACTGTGGAATATCTTCTATATGTCCAACTTTGTGTTCTTGATCATTTTGCAAAATTTTGAAATGTTTTGTGTGTTACTTATATAACATATTATAATTAACTCGACATCTTAAAAAAGCTTAAGGTTAGTTATTTCTATTCAATATATATTCAATATTATATGTGTTACGAAAAATGTTCTACGTATATTGTAATTCAACAATGCTTCAAAAATCTTGGAATTTGAAATCGGTTTTCTAAAGCAGAAACTCCACTTTCATTTTCCGTAATTTTTATTAGTAATAAGTTAAGATAGTGTTTTATTAGGAAATATAAGTAGATCGTGCAGTATATTGTTTGTATGTCCATCATTAAAGCTTGAATCTCGTAAGTTGTGCGTTTTTGATGCGCCTGGTCAATATTGTGGCATAGGTATGCATGAATAACGACATAATTTTATTATATACCATAAAAATTAATGATGAATAGGACTATAGTCGGTTACAAGTCAAGAAGGTAGGAGAAGCTCCTCCCACAAGTGTGATGCGCCCATTTCAAATCTCTCCGCAGTCGAGAAAAGAGTTCACTGGAAACGCTCTTTGTTCCGCTTCAATGGATTTCAACTTGTCTCCTATCCAAGTTTTTAAGAAAGCGACCTTTGTATTAATTGGAAACCAACCCCTGAAAGCAGTTTTTGTATCCATCGGAGGGGAAGCTAATCTCCGAAAGTCGTATTTGTTTCCATCGGAGGGGAAAAACTCTAATCTCCCCTCGTGGCTTCCACAATGCTAAGTCAAAGTCGAAAGATAAAGCAAATATGTACAGAAAGGCAAAACCCTCCTCGCGCGTTTGCCGCGACGTCACGGAAGCGATGGGACGTTATTGGATGCGGAGGTGGCGGAGGGATATATGATTCCCTTCGCCGCTACTTTGTTAACCTGTAACCGACTATAGAATGATACGTTCTGAGAAACGACATTTCTTTTATGGGATTGTTACAATACTGCCTTGAGTCACGCAATGTAAAAATACAAGAAATATAACATAAAATCCTCAATAAATAAAAGTACAAATCAAGGCGTAACATTAACCATAATTCTTCAGGAACTGGTGAGAATAAAACCAAAACTATAATAGATAACACCGATATTTTTGTGTTAGCTAAAGGTTCCAAAAATGACGAATTACTAAGTAATTATTCGCGCTCTGGGGACTGCAGTTTAGACGATCAAGATATTATACTTAATTTACATGTTGGCATGTACATTTAGTTACCAAGCTCGATGTTAAGAACTTTTGCCCCACTTGTTACCACAGAAGGGGAGCAATATTACTTATTAAGTGTATAAAACACAGGTCACAGATAGTTACAAAACATTTTATGCACCTAAGAAACATAAAATATTCAAAAATATAAAAAAATCTAGCAAAACTTAATCGACAGTCAAGTTGAACAAGTCACCGGTTGGAAGAGATCACGGCAGGCACTTCTGCCTGTTATTTGACAAGAAGCCCTGTTAAAATTGTCCTGTACGAAATCAGGCAGGTGAATCTGCATCAAGTGAATTGAAAAGCTTGACAGATTGTAGAAATACTACAGAATTATACAACTGTGTCAAAATGTTTTCCAAGCACGCACTGTGGTTGCATTGACAAAGAAACATGTTTTGCTGTCCGTATTAAAGTGCTCAGGGCTCTAAGTTCGTGTTCAAGCGCGTTTTTGATATACCACACATGCCACAGAACGTAAAAGGCACGTAGTATGGAACTGGCGGTTCTCTGTAATACGAAAAGATCGCTGAAGAAACAGTCAGAAACACGAAGAATATTGACACGCATTGTTAGAAGGGAGCAAGCGTTTTAGACACTAGCTCACTGCGGTACTGAGTTAACCTTCGCACAGGTCAATATTCAGGCAATTCACTGCTGAAGAGCTGAACGCTGCCGTCTCACTGCCGAGAGCCCGCTCCCAGAGGGTGGAGCTGAATGCAATGTTGAAACATGCTAGTCTGCCCGGTTCATGGCCCCAGCATGTGTGTCTTGCTACTTTGAAGTTTTACAAACTCTATCTAATATGACGGTATTGTCGCCTCGCATTTTTGCTTTGCTCCACATGTGAGGGGTCTGAATGCTTTTTGATGCCCTAACCTTCTTCAACCCCCTCTTCTTCGTCTACCGAAAATGGTTATCTCCTCTTGGGCGATTGAAACAAGTGTTGTCCCTTTGATTTTATGGCTTAGTTTCTCAAGAAATGTGCGCGCGTCGGTCATGAAATTTAACTTCGTTATTTTAAAACATTAGTTGATATTTGGTGCTTGAGAACACCGCACCCTCAATATCGCACAAGCTTTTTCGGTGCCCTGATGCTGAGTGTCTGCCGACAGAATTTGGCCAATGTGTACAGCCAAGCTAAGAACATTGGGGCGACAGTCAGCATGCATGCAGCGGACAAAAGACAAAACGATTCAGTGCAAATCTAGGGCGTGGAACCGGCACGATCATGGTCGTTCCGCTCACACACTTTCTGCTGCGCGTCCAGGTTGTGGGGCGTTGTGCTCCATCACCGCTGCACCGAGTGAACAATGGAGGCGCCGTGCATCCGAAATCGACTGGCTTGGACTTCGACTTCGACGACTCTGCTCCTGGAACGGGTCTCCTGACAGAATTTAGCCAATGTGTACAGCCAAGCTACGAACATTGGGGTGGCAGTCGGCGTGCATACAGCGTACAAAAGACGAAGTGATTCAGTGACAACTTGAGACGCGGAACCGGCACGATCATGGTCGTACCACTTACGCACTTTCTGCTGCTTCTCCAGGTTAGTTGAAGTCTTACTGACCGTTCTAGATTGTTTGTATCGCCGGTTCCACCTCAAATCGTCTTCGCTACTGCTAAGTCACGCAATGTCACTTGCCGCGTACGTCAACGGTTTGTTTTACTGCGCAGCTACGCTTTTGATTTCTCATTGTTGCTACTATGTGTAGACATTGAATCGAGTCCCGGTCATGGTACGGCGGCCACCTTACGAAGGATTTTATATTGAAAAAAATGAAATTAAGGCTAAGCTTCGAACTATTGAAACTGGTCAAGAAGAGAGTAAAGCAACCTTGGACGATCTAAAAGAAAACGCAATGAATCATTGGAACATCATTTAGAACAGTTCAAGTACATGAATACTGCAAACACGGATTGCAGAAAGTAGTGTGAGGACATGTATAGCATCGTAAGGAGCCCAACGGCTAAAGCAGATAATTTAAAAAAAAGTCGGAGTTTTGTTTCTTTTTTTTTTTTCAGGGTACTTGATTCACGCATTTGGGACCTTCCGACATCTGAGGAACGAGTACAGAAAGTCGTAACTAAACTTGAATTAGAACCCGTCCAAACTGAAAGAGCGCACAAACTTGGTAGACAGTGTGTTTGCTAAATCCGAGCACTTATCGCAAGCTTTGCATATTTGAAAGAGAAGCAATTCGTCTCGTCAAACAGAAAGAAACTCAAAGGTACTGCCATAAGCATCCCGGAAGATTTTTCAGAGTCGGTTCGAAAGAAAAAAAAACGATTTTGGGATTTCGCAAAAGATCACCGTAATGACAATACTTCTGCAAACCTTCGACATGATGCACTGTACTTGAACGATGCAGGATTAGTCTGCGACAAAGCACTTGGTGAAGTTGTTCAGGCTGCTTAGAGGAAAAGAGCTGCTAGCCTTTAAGTGTACATTTTTCTATTGTAAACTGCCGGAGCGTTAAAACAAAGCAGAAGAATTCTATAATTTGTTGTGTTTGACAAAGCCTACCATGGTTCTTGGTACTGAATCACGGCTAGATAATATCATCAGTGATTACGAGGTATTTCCAAGCAACTACACATGTTACAGAAAAGACAAGAGCTATCACGCTGAGGGCGCTTTTATATTAGTAGGTAATACTGCCTCTTCCTCTCTCCTTGAGATCAGTGTTAGGTCGTGCGAAGTTGTGTTGTACTGGATTAGGTATCAAATAGCAAGTTACTAACGCTCTGTTTTTTTTTTTTTTATATATCGCCTGGAAGCTCGGCTGATGTCATCACTAAACATTCTGAAACACTAGGAACGATTGAAACGTACTGTATTGTTATAGGTGTGGTTTTTAATATACCTGCAGTTTCTTGGAATCCGCACGTGCTGCAGTCTGGCGAAGTATCGGGAGTACACAAGGAAATGATAAACATGATGCGAACATTTGCGCTCACACAAGTTGTAGAACCACCAACCAGAGGAAATAATATTTCAGCTGGTTAGTTTCAACAAACCAACCAGCTTGGGTAAAGTCTACCTTGAGTCTACCTGGAATAAGTGACTTCCATATGGTTCCTTGGGAAATGCATGTATCGTTCGAACAAATACAACCAACCACTGCCCGAAGAATGTACAATCACGCAAGCTCAAATACTGGAGAGATATATTTTGCCTTCAACGGATACTTAGAAAAATTCGAAACATTATTAGATCATCTTAGTGTTAATGATCTATGGTTACTACTTAAAACAAAAATTCTTCAGCTGCGAGACCACTTTGTTTCGTCTTGGTTACTAACAGCAAGACTTGCAAAAAGTAAGCCGTGGTTTAATAATGAGTTAGGGCTCTTAGAAACAGTAGACAGAGGGTGTTTACTAATCCTAAAAACAATCCATCCCCAGAGTGCACAGCGAAATGGCTGGCTATCAACAAAGAATTTAAAAGAGGAATGAGTGAAGCAAAAACTAACTTTCTGGAGTCCTTCGCATCGCGATTAAATGAAACCCCCAAAGACTTCTCGAGGTACGTTCAAATAAATACGAAAGATAAACTATGTATCCTAATGTACCTAAAGTGGTGGCATACCTAAAGTATGTATCCCACCACTTTCACATAACGGCGGTCCAATAGAAAATAGCCTTTCGCAAGTAAACTGTCTAAACAAATTCACTCATGACCTGCATTTTAAAGTTAGTATTTCAATGCGTGTACATAAAGCAGTGTGTCACCCCGTACCATGACTGTCGTGTCCTTGATCTTAAAGCAATGCAAACACATTTAAAACTGCTGATCAAGTGGAGAAGCCAAGTACTGCAATACACATCTTGGTTTGTATTTTGGACCATTTTTTTATTTGACATTTGAGGAGTTTCTTTCAATGCGCCAAATCCACCTCAACAGAGACTGGGAGCCCTGCAATGTGACTTCCTGTAGATTGGCTTGTATTGTATAAAAAAAATTCAGTTGGATAACATGCCACGTAAGTTGGATAACACGCCGATGTAACCTGTGGTTTCATCAAAAAATTTGTTTAGGTCTGGTTCATGAATTAGGCCTGTTTAGAAAAAACCACATGCGAGTGCAACGATAACAAAGATGTGGACATGCTTCACTATTCACAGGGTTCGATCAAGGGACTTTGGAAATTGCTCAAAATCACACAAATAGCCCCTCGTTGACAATGGGAGCTATTGAGATTGGTACAGGCCGGTCAAAGAGG
This sequence comes from Ixodes scapularis, assembly GCF_016920785.2. NCBI lineage: Eukaryota > Metazoa > Arthropoda > Arachnida > Ixodida > Ixodidae > Ixodes > Ixodes scapularis. Next base: position 17,284,025 of record NW_024609835.1, read on the forward strand.
TGAAAATGTTTAATCCTCTGAACTCGTCCCTCTACGTATATCCGAAGCGAGGCTATCGCTTCCGTTTCCCTCACCTCTTCCCTTGTAAAATGTCCTCTCCGGAGGAAGGGGGGTGTGTTCAGCTGAACGCCGATGTTGTTTAGTAGGTCCTCAATCTTAAAGCCTTTGTCAGCCATGGTTGAGTCGCCATCATTAAAAGCCAGATTGAGAAAAGCACTTTTTACGACACACTCTTTATCAGACATGGACCCAGTGAATAGATCAGATAAAAAGGTCACTGTGCCATCAGGGGATATTCCGACCAGTCTTTCAATGTGTTTGTAGACGTAACTTGAAAAAGTCGCTGACTGCAGGGCAAGCGAGCTTGAGGCTTCGCACTTAACTTCAGTAGCGTCAAGAATCACCCGTGTTGACGGATAACGCTCTTTGAATGCTGGCGGCATGTCATCATCCACTGCCTCCCTAGGCAGCCACAGTGGTAGCTGTCCAATATGAATGTAGATATAACTTATCCAATTTATGCATATTTCCGAAACTGTCGCAGTGGAGACTTTGAACCTGTATGCGAGGTCCTTTTCAAACAGACCAAGGCGAAGGCGGACCAAAACCAAAAATAGCTGCTCCGCAGAAGACAAAAGAGGAGGCCTGCCAGCATTTGTGGCATTGTTGCTGTAGGTAGTAGACCACACTTTAACATTCTCCCCATTTTCCCCTGGTGCCAAAAAAGGTCCAAAGACTCTGAAACTGTGCATGGCTTAAAAGCCCGGTATAAAACTGGACATTTTCCGGGCTATCCTTAAAACACTCAATGGAAAACTTTCTACTTGCTTTTGTCTTAAGCGTGCGGCATTCTTCCAGCGCAAGCTCAAGCTTCCGTTCAGCTTTGTATAAAGCCTGTTTAGTTTGACTCAACTCTATTTCCCGAGCATCTAGCTCCCTGCATTTTATAAGAGCTAGCTCAAGCTCTGAACACATCTCATTCAGAGTGTCTTCAGCCCCTTTCAGCTGGTCTTGACAGCTTGTCAGTTCAAACTGCAGATTCTTGATCAGATCGCCTTGGATGGCAGTCTGTTTCTCGAGATCTTGTTGCTGCGAAATGCGCGTGATGTCATCTCTGCACTGTATAACAATCTGATCCTCGTAAAAAGTTCTTAACCTGTAGACGGTCATCACTGTCTGCATCAGCGATCGAGTTGCCGGTGTCCTCTTCGTTCGCGACGCTGCTTTCATCTGCGATTGCGAAACTTGTCGCGTTTTCATTGGTGACGATGTCTGCGTCGGCGATCGAGTCCCATGTCGCGTCCAAGTCGGCGACGTCGTCGTTCGCCGATCCTTCGGCAGCAGCAGTGGAGAGCTTCTGTTTCGGTGGCAGTGCTAGCCTTCGAAGGGGTTCCCTGCTCGGAGGGGTTCCCTGCCCTGCTGCCTTGCAGCAGTGTTGAGAGCAAATATGCTCGGCACGGCATTCTGGCGCAAGAAGCGGCGGCTACCAGCATAGTTCGCGAGGTAATCGCTCTGCTGAAAGTGCTTCGAGGACAGTCGCGTGTACTTCGTGATCTGGAAGAGTTTTCCCTCGTCGCGTTTTATAGCGAAAACCCAGTTCTTTCGAACAACAGGATCGCTGGGGAAAGGAAAAAAGGACACCAGGGAAAGAAGAGCACCCAAATTTTAGTGTCGCAAATAAGCAATCGATCAACTTGCGGATGTTAGAATGCTGGTCTGAACAGTAAGCATCAATCGTACAATGGCCAATGTGACTGTCAGTTGCCTCCTCGCCGAGAGCGATTGCGCTATTGGGAAAGGACTGAACAGTACAAAATTATGACGGAAAGTACGTACCTGTATATTTACAGTGTGGAATTTTAGCATTAAAAAAGAATAGTAGGTAAAATCGAAAAAAAAGAAAGCAACCCTTTGTTTTGCTGTTTAAATATACTACTGTTCCTCGAGAAACTGCCCTTTAAGTGGCGCGCTGGGATGAGCGCTGGAATTTTGGGAGCTCGCCACGGCGTAGCTACGTACACCTAACACCTGCCACAGAGAGAGAAAAATCGGTTTATTGGAAAGGAGAAGAGGTTATCCCGCGAAGATTGGCAGGATGGCTACTTCACACTTAGGGGAGGGAAAGAGGGGACGTATAGATTATAAAGAGAGAGAGAGAGAAGAGAAATGAAAAAAAAACAAAAAGGTATGTACACCTATATATACATACTTATATACATTCATCTATGCACATATATACATGTATATACATATACACATGCATACACACACACACCTATGTGCATATATATACATATATATATACATACACACATACATATACATACATATGCATAAAGAAAAAGAAAATTATGTCCGTTATTGTTTGTTCATGTAAAAATAATGTTCTGGATTTAGAGTATTCGGTCCAGTTTTGTTTTCTTAAGAAAGCGGATGAAGGAGGTCGTTGATTTGACCCTTTCCGATGCGGAGTCCCATGGTCCGAGTAGGTGAGTCAGGGAAAGTGGTTCTCCGTTGGGAAGATGGAGAGAGTTTTCCAGTTCATTTCGTTGACTTGTGTATAGGCTACACTGGCACAGGACATGTTCGAGTGTGTCTGTGACGGCACAATGCTCACAGAGAGGAGAGTCTAGCTGGCCGATGAGGTTGAGATAGAATCCCGTTGAAGCTACGTTGAGTCGTATTCGGTGGAGCGTAGTTTCAGTCCGGCGTTTAAGGCCGCGGGGTGAACGAAAGACAAGGAAAGGGTCAATGCTGTGCAGGTGTCTGTAATAATAAAGCGGATTTGCCCAGAGGGAACTTATCATAGTTTTAGCAACACAGTTGATTCTGGCCCTAGCATCTGTTCGTGAAAATGGGATTTTTAAACCAGAATTACGTCGGTGAGCATCCTTGGCAGCTAAATCAGCGCTTTCCTTGCCTTGGATACCACAGTGGCTTGGAATCCATTGTAGTATTAGACGATGCCCATTTTCGATAGCCTCCTGGTGAAGTTTCAAAATTTGATGAACGAGTTGTGCATTGACGTTCTTCTTTTTAGTGGATTTGAGGCTCTGAAGAGCTGCCCTAGAATCGGTAAAAATTGACCAATCTCGTGAGTCACATGCAGAAATGAAGCGAAGTGCTTCTCGAATCGCTACTAATTCTGCAGGTGTTGATGATGTCGTGTGACCCAATTTTCCATGAAGTCTCTCCTTGATTGCTGGTATTACGAAGCTGTAAGTGGAGCTTTCGTCAGTGCAGGACCCGTCGGTATAGACATGTGTTCGCGAACGGTGATGAACACTAATTATTTCCAAAGTGTTGCCTCAATGCAGTTAACGGAATGTGTTTTTTGGAATATAGCCCTGGAATATTTGTCTTTAAATTAATTATTGGATAGGCCCATGGGGGCGAAGAAGAGAACTCTGCTGGTTCGAAATCTCGTGGAGTGTCTAAGCTGCCAGAATTAATAACTTGAGCAAATCCAGAGGCACTTCTGCTATCTGATATATCTGCAAGATAGTGTTCTTTATGTCTGGTTAGATGGCGAAGGTGTGTTCGAAGGGTCTCTTGCAGTCTAAGGACACCTATGGGAATAGCGCCTGCTTCAGCTACAGTTCCGACATTGGAAGTACATTTTGGGAGCCCTAGACAGGCACGTAGGGCTTGAGCGTGCATACTCTCAAGCGCTCTTATATTTGTGCGGCACATCCCATGAAGTACGGGCAGACTGTATCGCATAATGCCGACAAAAAGAGCGTTATATAGTTGGATAAGTGAAGCTACAGATGGACCTCACGTAGTTCCACTTATGAATCGTAAGAGCTGGGTAATGCTAATAAGCTTTCTTTTCAGTTGCCTAACGTGTGGTGTCCATGTTAAACCTTTGTCTAGGATAAGACCAAGAAATCTTTGAGTTTGGACATATGATATAGGGTCAGCATCAATAGTGAGCTGATGCCTAAGCGTACTTTTTCGTGTAAAAGCTATAGCTGCGGATTTTGATGGGCATAGCGATAGTCCACGGCATTTTAAGTAATTTGAAATTATCTCAAGTGCTTTCTGTAAACGAATCACATTAAATCGCTGCGTGATTTATCAGGTCCATATGCAGATATCATCCGCGTAGAGAGTTATTCTGACGTTTCGAGGAAGTTTGTTCACAAGTCCTATGAGGGTGATATTGAAAAGTGTGGGACTGAGAACACCACCCTGTGGCACGCCACGAGCAACAATATACTCAGCTGTTTTCCCTTCTGTCGTCACCATATGAACTGTTCTTTTTTCAAGATAGTCTAAAATCCACGCATACAGACGTCCTCCTATCCCGGCGGAGCAGAGTGCGTTGCAGATAGCCTTGTGGCTTACAGAGTCAAAAGCGCCCTTAATATCGAGGAACACTGCAGTGGTAATTCTTCGGGATTTCTTTTGTTTTTCGATGCTCGTTGTGAGGTCAATGATATCATCAAGAGAGTTGCGTCCGCGTCGGAAACCTGCAATAACTTCGGGGTATATGTCATACTGCTCTAGGTACCATTCAAGTCGGGCATGTATCATCCTTTCCATGATTTTTCCGACACAAGAGGACAAAGCAACTGGGCGGAACGATGAAAGGTCTAGGGGGGATTTACCTTGCTTAAGGATGGGTATAATGCGCGATGTTTTCCAATCCCGCGGCACCTCGCCCGTTTCCCACGATGTGTTTTATAGTTTCAAAAGCCTCACTTTGCCTATTGTACCCAGGTGAAATAAGGCCGCGTAAGTTATACCGTCGGGCCTGGGAGAGGTTGAGAAACGTAGTCCAGAAAGGGCCTCGCCTAGTTCTCGTATATCGAACGGTGCGTCCACGTATGGACACGCTCGGAAGGGACTGTTGGATTTAACAAGTGGAATGGTCGAATTTCCGACGTTTTCCGTAAGCTTTTTACAGTACTCTTCAGCCACAGCTAGTTCCGAAAGATCTAGTCGGAGGGCTAGTGCACGAAAAGGTTGACGCGGTTGTGGAGTCGTCCTTAGACACACCTGCCACAAGTCGCGGCTTTGACTGCACTCAGGTTGATCGAAAAGCGATTCCTCTGCCCGTGAAGCGTCGCTTCCAGCTGAGTGAATATCCGCTCTACAGAGATTAATTTAAGACGGCGATTGCAGCCAAACAGTAAGACAAACACCACAATAGAAATACAGGCTATATACGACGTGCCGTCTGGGGAAACAAACTAATGGCTTCGAACCGCATTGGAGCGGCTTGATTTATTGGCGTTCAAATAATTACGCCATGATCGAGCGTTTACTTTTTACTAAGAGATTCTTCCCCTGAGCCATTCAAAATACACTCAGACATCGCTGGAAAAAAATGAGCATGTTGGGAATATTTTTTATTGCTTAGAAAGTCACCGAGAAACTCCGTACGTTCAAAAGGACCAGTATAAATTACGGAAACGCAGAGCTCCGATGCAGAGTTTGGGTTGGTGTGGCGTATTGATAATTTTTATGTTCCATGTATGTTTATGGGCTCAATGTATGTTCACCTGATGCTTGCAGTATGCGTAATCTGTTAAAGTGTCTACATGGGCGTGTAGCAGAGGTAGCAGAGGTTCCCGAACATCCTGATATCCTGATACGTAATGGTGGCCTAAGGAAGTATAACTATTTTTTGTAGAACATAAATTGGGTGGTATTTAGCGCCGCCTAGCCTAGCTACTTGTAATTACTCTGCTTCACCCTGCCATCTGGTGGTTTCGCTTTTGGTTTCGCTGATTGGGTTTCCATTCCTCCGTGGTGTGCATGCGGTTGACGAAGGAATCAAGGAATTGTGACTCGAGGAACAGGAAAGGTAAGACGTAAAGGGCGCGAAGTAATCGGGTATCGGTTGTCTCCGTTTAACATCGCAGTGCTGACGTCGAGAAGACTGAGTAACTGCTTTCGAAACGCAAGTTTCTGTACCTGTGGGGGGAATCTGGTTTCGGAAATAAACACAGCTCGCGGAAAGCTCGTGTTACGCTTTTATTTCTTGGTCCTCTCGTCCCGTACAAGGGACGTAGAGTCCTCGTTAAGCCTCACTGAGCTCGATTTCCGCTATTTAGGGCGGCCATAATGAGATGTAGGTGACGGAGGAACTATTCGCTTCAATGCTTCAAGAACGAAAGTTTCTCCCTTTCTAGAGTAACATAGGTTACAAGACCGTTCCTCCCCTTAGGGAGGACTATCGATACCCTTTTTTCTAAGAGTGCACACGACAAAGGGTCCGTTGTCCGCCCGGGAGACGACGTTGGCCGAGAGAAGTGATGATCCCTCCATTAGGCGGCGTAGTTTCACAGGAAAGGGTTTGGCCGGTTTTTCCGCAAGTAGCCTCAGACGCTAATCCGAACCAAACCCACTCACGAAGGTCCCGCAGCTGGCGCGCCGTCACCCGGAAACGTCGCCCGGTAATCCCCGCGGTTCCTGTGTCGAGTGACCCCGTTTCGGGCCAACGTAATCGCAGCCAGAAATAAGGGTGCTTCCCGTCGCAGATATAACATCCCCCAGTGGCACTGGCCAGCACTTATATAAACATGCGAATTTCTCGCTACCCCTTAGCGCTTGTGGACGAATAGAGAAACGTGTCCTGTTACGTACTTGTCTTCCAGCCTAAAATGTTCAAGTTTGGAATCTTCTTGATCATATTTCTTTTCTGACTTAGCCCACGTTTTTTTTTTTTTTTTTTTTTTTGTTTTTTTTTTTACAATTTTACATTATAAGAACGTCACAAAAACGAAGTTGTTGTATTTTCGATTTTCTGGTGAAGGCGTTGCCCAGCATCGGTAGCAACTGAGAAATTTGAAATTCCGCTGCTTTGCCAGGCATAGTGGCATAGTCAAAATGATGGCTAGAAATTTGTTCCAGAACTGAGGACGCAATAGTGATAAAGTTAGTATATTGAATCATTAAGAAGTGAAAAGATATCATTAGCTTAGAAAAGATATAAACCCGAGAGAGTTTGATGCCCACATCTTTGTACGCCGAATTAAAATGTAACGTTCGTTCAGAGATCTTTAGTAGACAAGATTTTTATTCTGTTTCTTTTAACGCGAGCTTCCCAAGTACACGGTTGAATTTCATTTCGCTCGTACGTGAAGCCTCTTCATCTTCTACCTACGTGCAAAGCTCCACTTTCGTGATCGAACCTAAGGCGGATTTGCGGCAGTCACTAGGCTGCGGACTGATCGTATGGGAGTTGAGAAACCGGTTGCCTAAAACTCGGTAATATTTTAATGCGTTTCAGTTTGAAATTGAAAATCAGATTTTATGAACTTTGTTTCATGTTAGATTTTTTTTTTATCTCATGAAAACATTGGAGGTTTATATACTGCCGAACGATTGAACCCCCAAATTGCTCCAGTAGGTCAATATGATAACGAGATATGGGGCTCGCATGAAAAGAGGGGTCGTGCAGCTGGAAGCCCACAGCAATTTTAAAGCAAGAAAAGAAATGAAAAAGGCAATCCTTGAATTGAGGATGACCTTTCAAGATTTTGGCTAATTTCTCGGCAACAACCACACACACACAAAAAAACAAATAGTTCTTACTCAACACCTTGTTCCATTTATCTCTTAAACTAAAAAAAAAGGTGTGAGACTTATGGCGCGTTCACACTGGAAGCAGATCCGCGCGTTCTCAATCGCAAAGCGGCTAGGATCGAGCGGCTAGAGCGCGTTTTTGCCAACCATTTCGGGACCGATTTCTCCCAACGGCTTTCACGAACCGCAAAGCGGCAACCAATCACAACGCGACGCTGACGTGACGTCAGCCACTTTCGAAACAAGATGGGTCTTGTCGCTGGCGAGGCGTCTAAGGTGCTGTAGTCCTAGCGTTACAGCGGACAAATCAACGGAGAAACGTGATGTCCACGTCCGTCACTTGTATACGCTGCAAAAAAAAAAATGACTCGTAATTTTAACGGGCGAAGCTCGCTCACTTGTTAATCTCTGCCCGTAGAACGTCGGAGCCCACCCCTGATCGCCTGAAACGTCAGCTTTTCTACCCACGATAGTCGCGTGAACTATTGAAAGCTTTCGACACCGTGCATGACCAAAACGAAGGCCGATAGAGACGTCGCGGGTCTGATTGCGTAGCCAGCGCACTACCGCGGAGCGGGCAGGGTACCCGCGCTAGCTCGACCTGTAACCTTTACTACTAAAAACTAACAAAAGCAAAATAAAGGAAACATACTCAAGGAATAAAGTGTACGTACCAGACAATGCAGAGGTAACTCATAGGGCGTTTATTTGAGCTTAAAGTCAAACAAACAGCAGACTCGATCGACGTGCGAGTGACGAAAGGAGAATCCGCCACCAACGAAACCACGACCGGCTAGCACCGAACACGTGACTCCGCAACACGGTTCAATCCACCGCTCACAGCTTAGAAAATAATAAGAGCAAACGAGCAGGGAAGACTGGCCCTCTATCTGAAAAACAAGGTCAGCTGTTCATGCGGGAAGGGTCCACTTTGAAAAAAAGAGAAAGGTTGGGGGCATCCTGTTCTGAGTCAGCAAGGCGCTCCTAGCTGGGCTTTGCTTGTGGGCCACTTCGAGGGAATCACAGGGAGTTTTGCGGGTCCATGCCTCTTTTTTCGCTGCCTGAACTTGTGATGCGTGCGAACATCCCGGAGAAAAGTCTTCATGCCAAAATAGGGAAATTGTGGCTTTGGATCGTGGATTAACGTGGATTTTGGATTTTAAAACAGGGTTGCCAAACGCAAACACTCAAAAGATCACACGTGATCGCCGAGAAACCACCAACCGCCTCTCGTGCGTCTGAACGGGGTCGCTCGCGAACCGCATCCGCAACCGCTTCGCGAACGCGGATCCGCTTCCAGCGTGAATGCGCCATTGGAGGGTGGACATTTCGCCCAATAAATATTTTTGAGTCGCCCATAGCGGTTGGAGATGATGCGTGGTTAATGGAACGCTGCGCTACCAACTCTTCCGCCTCTTAATATTCTATTTTGAGCCACGCGCCGACGTCTCTCAAGACTTTGGCACGCCTCCCATCTTCCTTTCAACCCAACTTCTGAATCCCGCTTCTATGAGCTCGTTTCATTTATTACCGCGTTGAGGAATGTAGCTCAACTGCAGATCTGACTCCCAGGAGTTCCAGAAAAAACTTTTTCTCGGTTACTCAAACAAGCTCGGACGCGTCTTTGTTTATTAGAAACACCTTGGGTTCGTTTTGGTACAGCAATGACAAAACTAAAATGGAATGAAAGGTTCTTTGAAGATCATCTCATTCTATGAAGTTTGCTGGATAAGGTGAATATAATAATATACATGTGGTTTTTTTTAGTAAAACCTAAAAAAGGTATCAAAACTTTGGAAAATTATCACAACAAATTTTATCGGACAGCGGGAGCATTTCATGCGAAAACAAGATAAACACTCGATAAATACATCGGAATGGAACGATACGGACATAAAACCTCATAATAACGCTAAATGGTGACGAAACATCCAATAACATTTCACAAATGCTGTACGTTACCTAACAACAATGGAAAACTATAAAAATTAGTAAATATCGGTGCGCATGTTGCGTGTCGGTCAATTTGAGTCCGTTCTCACTTAGTGCTTATTATCAACTCGAGATCAATCCAAAAAGATATCAAAGTGAGAGCTGAGCGCCCGCGAAGAGACCCACTTCGAGAAACGACGCCAGTTCCGTCTCCGTCAAGTAACACAGACACACACTGTCAACGCGAAAACAAAACGTGAAGTATAAATTACGATCTAATACAGAACCATCTTGACAGGGTGGTGCCGAAAGAGCAAGCGTGTTCGGCGTCAAGTTAGAAGAGCACAAAAACAAAACACACACAAAAGCTGGACTTTCTGATCTGCGATCTAAAGCCCAACTTCCCTGCTACTGTTGCCGTTGTTTAGGTATATACACCCGACTTGGCCACTCAAAGACAGGCGACGGGCCATGGCGGGATCAATGTCGATACGCTTCGGAGTTCCAACGAAAAACTCGCGCAGAGACTTTCCTCTTTCCGCCTTCTCCTCAGCGTCGCCGTCTGTCACGATCAAGGGAGCACAGGAAAAGAGAGACACGCTCGCGCCTTTGTTGCCCGTCTGTGTTTGATTGCTCGCAGCCTTCTGCGGAGGAGCAGCATGTTTCCCTTTGGACTTGCCGTGTCAGATTACTTACGTGTCTGAGTGGTCCGCGTTCCAAAAGTCTCGTCGGAGCCAGGGGCAGCCCTATACTGTACTTGGGAGGGGAAGCCTCTTTAAGTGACGGAACAGCACTTTGCTTTCCGCTTGTGCCGCGGCCGCTCCGCATTTATCTCGCCATCCCTTCTTCCCCCAAACCGACATTCTTCAAAAGGACGGCCACTTTTGGGAGCCGAGCGAATCCGCCAACGTGAAAGGGTGGGCTTACGACTTGCACGTAACGCGTGGCAGGTGAGCGCCTTCTTTCTAAAGTCCGGCTCACACACTTGCGTTTGCGTACGGTCGAGTTCTTGGGTCTCTCATGACTAGAGGACACTCTGGCGCCGTCAGTGAGGTGACCCTGTAACTGCATTTCCCTAGAGCGAATGTTTGCGCAGTATTCGCGAGATCAAATGTACGTACCATTAATGAGAAATGACCACTTATAACAGTGCCAACAGATTTTCGAGCCAATAAAGAAAGGATGAGGCGCGAAGAGAGTTGGAAATTTACGGAAATCATCAGCGTTTCACGGTAACCGGACAGAGGGCGCAAGTGTGTCATCTTGTCGTAAGAGATCCAAAGAAGTTTTACCTCCCTCGATTGTTAGCACTCGCAAGTGCCATAACACGTCGCCCTTGGATGGTTCTCAAGCATAACGGCGTCGGGGCATCGGTGGCCGGAAAGGGCTAGTGCACACCGGCTCGGAGCACGTGGAGTGAAGGCTCGGGCTGCAGAACCCCGGGTCTTGGGTTCAATCCCCACCCGTGCCCGTATCAATCTGGATGAGCATCGTACCGGTGTGTGGCCGTGTATCACTATAGTGCGTGATGCACCTTAAAGACCCCAGGGTAGCGGTTGTAGTGGACTGCCTAAATTTATCACCTATAGCTGGGAGATTTGTCATCCGTTGAGGCAGATAGAGTTCTATAGTCGGTTACAAGTCAAGAAGGTAGCGGCAAATGCCCCTCAAAGGGAATCTTGTATTCCTCCGCCACCAATCGCGTCCCGTTGTTTCCGTGACGTCACGACCTGCCCGAACCAATCTTGTTCTGGCAAATGAATATTTTCAACATGGCTGCCGGGCAGATTTTCTACGACTCGAGTATCTTGCAGCAATTATTCTGTTTTCAATGCGATTGTTAACTTACCCGAGCATACGTCGTTAAGTCGTAACCGCGTCCACTTTTATTCGCAATAGGTTCTGCGCGACAGAGTCAGAATCCAGCGATAGCATTGCCATCGAAAATTTCGATGCGGGAGTAAGGCCTAGCATCGTACATACGTCGAGCGCCGTCTGCTTCTCTGCCTCAGGTTGCGCCTCAACATCGTGAACGCATCGGCTTTTCTTCGCAGTGGTTTCCGTGGAGCGACGTTAAAATGCAGCGGTCACCAAACTCTTCTTTATAAGTGTAGTGGGCTGTGCGGGAGGGCCATAAGTGAACCGCGAACACAGTAATTGTGTCTTTACCCAATTTCGACCGTATCTTTGCTGGCGTTAATAAATAGTCTGTCTACTGAAATGACGCCTTCGAAGCAATATGCATTCATCTGTGAAACGTGGCGTCCTTGTCGAGTTTCCGCGTCGCAATCAGCTGCACAGTAATCTATGACTGCGATAGTACCCGCGGGTGCACCCTCGTTCGCAATAAATAATGAGCTGTTACATACAGGTGGCACACAAATGATAATGCCAGTGATGCGTATGTTACAAACATTTAATTGATATTGTTTTGGACGTTATGAAACTGATGTCTTCTTTTGGAAGAAATACCAGAGAATTTGAGGGAAGCAGATTCGGTTCTCTCAAATGCTTCCGAACATTCTGCTTGCTTTTGAGGCGCTGTCAGTCGTATGTTTATGCTTCGAAACCCGGGTACGTGACGCCTGTACCTCCACTCGCGTCGCGTCGCGGCCTGAGGTATTACCGATAAACACGCATCAAGTTTTCCAATTTACTTTAGAAGGAAAATGTGTCCACAATATTGGATCGCAGCATTGGTTTAATAATTTGTAAAAGATGAAAAGTATGGTCAATAAAAATTTATTGTAAGCGCAGCTTCCCGCTTTATGAATTGTGGCTTTCTTATATGCGAAATATTTGTTTAAATCAAGAATTGCAAACATACCGATTACGCATGATGTTCTGAGCTTGGTCCGAATGCAAGTGGGAGAATGATTTGTCTTTATAACATTAAAATCATCAATGTTTGAATCAAGCAACAGCTCAAACCGCCTAATTACATTTATGATGTGTGTTTATCTCTGGATTATATCAGGCCGTAGCCGCGAACCACCTCTTCAGAATCTGCCATCGTCTTTCTGGTCTACCTTGGCAAAGACAGACTCGTGTAAAAAAACATTGAGCTTCTTGGAGGCAACCTTGCAGTACTCATTGTCAGAGCCTCCATGGAACCATTGAAAAGAAGGGTCCCTGTTGTTTCATCGACACGTTTCATCAACTTTTTACGACCCTCGTTTTATCGATAATGCCACACTGTGCTCTGAAGTTTCATCGACACGCAAATTGCACGCTGTAGGAACATTTTGTTGTGCGTTTATCACTGAAGCACATATTAAACTATCCGACCCACCCAGTTCACGACGCTTTGCGGCGACAGTCTCCAGCAGTTCATTACAAAAATGTGGACCCACTCAGCCCACCCGTACATGCGGCTTCGCAGCAGCGTGTCAGGGTGGTCCAGCCCCCGTGCATGTACCCGTACCCTTGATCACCAACAAAGCAGCGCACCCCTAACCAAACAAAGATCTTGTCGACGAAACATAGCAAGATATGTCGATGAGCGAGTGTCGATGAAACAATCTGTTGATAAAACGTCGCAGCGTTGAAACAAACTATCGGGGAAATGTCATTTGATGAAATGAGTGGCACCGCACAAAAAGCCTGTTCCCGAGCCACGTTACTTAAACACTATCGCAGGCATCATTTTTAGATACCCATTGCCAGAACAAATGCACTCTAAACAAAGAAGAAAATGAATTTCACGCCTCTCTGCTGTTAAAGTTCACGACCTGGAATTGGATAAGGGGCCATGAGGCAAATTTGAAATGGTTTGGGACTGGACAAGATGGACTCATTATCGGTGTTATTGGTGCAAAAGTACGACGTGTACTGCAGGCTTGGGCCTGAGAGCTGAGGGTTAACGTGGGGCTCCCCAAGCCGAGGGGTATGGCGAGCTCACACCGACAGTGGAAGCGACCACCTACCTATCGGATCTCGTTGCAAGCCTTAGACCTTAGCCCTCAAAGGGCTCTGCATGATTCGTCGTAGGGGATAACTTCTTAGCAGCCCATTAGACTAATCCTACAACTTCACTCCAACAGTACATCCCCAGGCCTTCCAGCAGGCGACCCACTTGATCCGGGTGCGAGAAGGGACCCCCAATCGTGACGTGTACTATATAGTTGACCTCTGGGCCAGCTGATGGGGGCACTACAGGGGTACCAGCGGAAAATGCGATATCGCCGGTTACAGCCTATAGCAGGGGTGGCCAGGCTGACCCGGCCTAAGAGCCGCAAACAGAACCACGAATCTTTCAAGACCCTTGGTGGGGGGGGGGGGGGGGGAGGGGCAAAAACTTGAACTGATTTCGATCTATCCGAGTCAAAAGCAATCCAACTGTACGTAAGGTAGCACACGACTACCAAACCGCAACCTGTCTTTCGTTTTAAAACTCGCCCCATTTCTTTTTTAGGGAGAGTGCTCCTTGACCCGGAAGTAGGCGGGGAAGTGTGTGTGTGTGTGGCTGGGGAGGATGGGGTAGGAGAGGGAGCCGCGAGCCGCACTTTAACACGCGAAGAGCCGCAGCTTGGCCACCCTGGGCCTGTAGCATCACAAAACCCAGAAATACCTCCATTCATTCTAAAGCAGTTTTAGAAGCCACCCAAGCACTCGAAAAGAACCTTTCGGTACTTCCCAACTCTGCCCTTGGCAGCAAGTCTGGCTGCAATCTATGCATTGTGGTTCTTATCAGCTTTGAAAACGTTAGATTTAATCTTGTACATTGCACTAGTCCGGGAGGGTAAAAACTGAGGTCTCTATGGAAGACCGCTTCACTTCATCACAGCGTTTCTGCAAGACGGACAATATCAAGCTTGAGCTAGGCCCAGCTACTGGCATTGGCATTCCCCAGATCTCCGTACTCTCACCAATCCTTCATCAAGGTTGTAGCCGACGTTTTCTCACGTGAAGCAATTAGTGCTGTTCTTACGATATATTTCAAGCGGCCACAATGGCGCCTCTTAAATTCAGGAAATCCATGCCGCACTACTAGAGACCGCACTTCGGCGCACAAGGCAGCCTGCTCCTCATCCACCACGAGGTGTTGGCCAACTCGCCAAAGTGCAACCCAAGAGTCATAATGGCCGTAGACTTCAAGGGAACTTTTGACGCGCCTATTATGCTTCGAAACGGAGCACTAGCACTGCCATTTTGCTTTCCACTGTGCTAACACAAGGTATTGTTATTCCCAGGGTGGCCTCAGTCGTGTGAATGGCCACAGACGTCCTGTTTATGTTTCAAAACGAGATCATTAGCAGTTAGAGTTAGCTGCACACAGTGCTGACAGATGTTATTGTTATTCTCAGAGTGGCCTCGGTCGTGAGAATGGCCACCGACGCCCAGTTTATGCTTCGAAACAGGTCATTGGCAGTTAGAGTTAGCTGCCCGCAGCGCTGATGCGCGTTAATGTTATTCTCAGAGTGGCCTCGGTCGTGTGGATGGCCACCGACGTCCAGTTTATTCTTCGAAACAGGTCATTGGCAGTTAGAGTTAGCTGCCCGCAGTGCTGATGCACGTTATTGTTATTCTCAGAGTGGCCTCGGTCGTGTAAATGGCCACTGACATCCAGTTTATGCTTCGAAACAGGTCATTGGCAGTAAGAGTTAGCTGCCCGCAGCGCAGATGCACGTTATTGTTATTCTCAGAGTGGCCTTGGTCGTGTGAATGGCCACGGAGATTCAGTTTGTGCTTCGAAACAGGTCATTGGCAGTTAGAGTTAGCTGCCCGCAGCGCTGATGCACGTTATTGTTATTCTCAGAGTGGCCTCGGTCGAGTGGATGGCCACTGATGTCCAGTTTATGCTCCGAAACAGGTCATTGGCAGTTAGAGTTAGCTGCCCGCAGCGCTGATGCACGTTATTGTTATCCTCAGAGTGGCGTCGGGCGTGTGAATGGCCACGGACGTCCAGTTTATGCTTCGAAACAGGTCATTGGCAGTTAGAGTTAGCTGCCCGCAGCGCTGATGCACGTTATTGTTATCCTCAGAGTGGCGTCGGGCGTGTGAATGGCCACGGACGTCCAGTTTATGCTTCGAAACAGGTCATTGGCAGTTAGAGTTAGCTGTCCGCAGCGCTGATGCACGTTATTGTTATTCTCAGAGTGGCCTCGGTCCGGTGGATGGCCACTGACGTCCAGTTTATGCTTCGAAACAGGTGATTGGCAGTTAGAGTTAGCTGCCCGCAGCGCTGATGCACGTTATTGTTATTCTCAGAGTGGCCTCGGTCGTGTGGATGGTCACTGACGTCCAGTTTATGCATCGAAACAGGTCATTGGCAGTTAGAGTTAGCTGCCTGCAGTGCTGATGCACGTTATTGTTGTTCTCAGAGTGGCCTCAGTCGTGTGAATGGCCACGGACGTCCAGTTTATGCTTCGAAACAGGTCATTGGCAGTTAGAGTTAGCTGCCCGCAGCGCTGATGCACGTTATTGTTATCCTCAGAGTGGCGTCGGGCGTGTGAATGGCCACGGACGTCCAGTTTATGCTTCGAAACAGGTCATTGGCAGTAAGAGTTAGCTGCCTGCAGTGCTGATGCACGTTATTGTTGTTCTCAGAGTGGCCTCGGTCGTGTGAATGGCCACGGACATCCAGTTTATGATTCGAAAGAGGTCTTTGGCAGTTAGAGCTAGCTGCTCGCAGCGCTGATGCAGGTTATTGTTATTCTCAGAGTGGCCTCGGTCGTGTGGATGGTCACTGACGTCCAGTTTATGCATCGAAACAGGTCATTGGCAGTTAGAGTTAGCTGCCTGCAGTGCTGATGCACGTTATTGTTGTTCTCAGAGTGGCCTCGGTCGTGTGAATGGCCACGGACATCCAGTTTATGATTCGAAAGAGGTCATTGGCAGTTAGAGCTAGCTGCTCGCAGCGCTGATGCAGGTTATTGTTATTCTCAGAGTGGCCTCGGTCGTGTGGATGGTCACGGAAGTCCAGTTTATGCATCGAAACAGGTCATTGGCAGTTAGAGTTAGCTGTCCGCAGCGCTGATGCACGTTATTGTTATACTCAGAGTGGCCTCGGTCGTGTGGATGGCCACTGACGTCCAGTTTATGCTTCGAAACAGGTCATTGGCAGTTAGAGCTAGCTGCCCGCAGCGCTGATAATATTGTTATTCTGAGAGTGGCCTCGGTCGTGTGGATGGCCACTAATGTCCAGTTTATGCTTCGAAACAGGTCATTGGCAGTTAGAGTTAGCTGCCCGCAGCGCTGGTGCACGTTATTGTTATTCTTAGAGTGGCCTCGGTCGTGTGAATGGCCACGGACATCCAGTTTGTGCTTCGAAACAGGTGATTGGCAGTTAGAGTTAGCTGCCCGCAGCGCTGGTGCACGTTATTGTTATTCTCAGAGTGGCCTCGGTCGTGTGAATGGCCACGGACATCCAGTTTGTGCTTCGAAACAGGTGATTGGCAGTTAGAGTTAGCTGCCCGCAGCGCTGGTGCACGTTATTGTTATTCTCAGAGTGGCCTCGGTCGTGTGGATGGCCACTGATGTCCAGTTTGTGCTTCGAAACAGGTGATTGGCAGTTAGAGTTAGCTGCCCGCAGCGCTGGTGCACGTTATTGTTATTCTCAGAGTGGCCTCGGTCGTGTGAATGGCCACGGACATCCAGTTTGTGCTTCGAAACAGGTGATTGGCAGTTAGAGTTAGCTGCCCGCAGCGCTGGTGCACGTTATTGTTATTCTCAGAGTGGCCTCGGTCGTGTGAATGGCCACGGACATTCAGTTTGTGCTTCGAAACAGGTGATTGGCAGTTAGAGTTAGCTGCCCGCAGCGCTGATGCACGTTATTGTTATTCTCAGAGTGGCCTCGGTCGTGTGAATGGCCACGGACATCCAGTTTGTGCTTCGAAACAGGTGATTGGCAGTTAGAGTTGGCTGCCCGCAGCGCTGGTGCACGTTATTGTTATTCTCAGAGTGGCCTCGCTCGTGTGAATGGCCACGGACATCCAGTTTGTGCTTCGAAACAGGTGATTGGCAGTTAGAGTTAGCTGCCCGCAGCGCTGGTGCACGTTATTGTTATTCTCAGAGTGGCCTCGGTCGTGTGAATGGCCACGGACATCCAGTTTGTGCTTCGAAACAGGTGATTGGCAGTTAGAGTTAGCTGCCCGCAGCGCTGGTGCACGTTATTGTTATTCTCAGAGTGGCCTCGGTCGTGTGAATGGCCACGGACATCCAGTTCATGCTTCGAAACAGGTCATTGGCAGTTGGAGTTAGCTGCCCGCAGCGCTGATGCACGTTATTGTTATTCTCAGAGTGGCCTCGGTCGTGTGAATGGCCACGGACATCCAGTTCATGCTTCGAAACAGGTCATTGGCAGTTAGAGTTAGCTGCCCGCAGCGCTGATGCACGTTATTGTTATTCTCAGAGTGGCCTCGGTCGTGTGAATGGCCACGGACATCCAGTTCATGCTTCGAAACAGGTGATTGGCAGTTAGAGTTAGCTGGCCGCAGCGCTGATGCACGTTATTGTTATTCTCAGAGTTGCCTCGGTCGTGTGAATGGCCACGGACATCCAGTTCATGCTTCGAAACAGGTCATTGGCAGTTAGAGTTAGCTGCCCGCAGCGCTGGTGCACGTTATTGTTATTCTCAGAGTGGCCTGGGTCGTGTGAATGGCCACGGACATCCAGTTTGTGCTTCGAAACAGGTGATTGGCAGTTAGAGTTAGCTGCCCGCAGCGCTGGTGCACGTTATTGTTATTCTCAGAGTGGCCTCGGTCGTGTGAATGGCCACGGACATCCAGTTCATGCTTCGAAACAGGTCATTGGCAGTTAGAGTTAGCTGGCCGCAGCGCTGATGCACGTTATTGTTATTCTCAGAGCGGCCTCGGTCGTGTGAATGGCCACGGACATCCAGTTCATGCTTCGAAACAGGTCATTGGCAGTTAGAGTTAGCTGCCCGCAGCGCTGATGCACGTTATTGTTATTCTCAGAGTGGCCTCGGTCGTGTGAATGGCCACGGACATCCAGTTCATGCTTCGAAACAGGTGATTGGCAGTTAGAGTTAGCTGGCCGCAGCGCTGATGCACGTTATTGTTATTCTCAGAGTTGCCTCGGTCGTGTGAATGGCCACGGACATCCAGTTCATGCTTCGAAACAGGTCATTGGCAGTTAGAGTTAGCTGCCCGCAGCGCTGATGCACGTTATTGTTATTCTCAGAGTGGCCTCGGTCGTGTGAATGGCCACGGACATCCAGTTCATGCTTCGAAACAGGTCATTGGCAGTTAGAGTTAGCTGCCCGCAGCGCTGATGCACGTTGTTGTTATTCTCAGAGTGGCCTCGGTCGTGTGAATGGCCACGGACATCCAGATCATGCTTCGAAACAGGTCATTGGCAGTTAGAGTTAGCTGCCCGCAGCGCTGATGCACGTTATTGTTATTCTCAGAGTGACCTCGGTCGTGTGAATGGCCACGGACATCCAGTTCATGCTTCGAAACAGGTGATTGGCAGTTAGAGTTAGCTGGCCGCAGCGCTGATGCACGTTATTGTTATTCTCAGAGTGGCCTCGGTCGTGTGAATGGCCACGGACATCCAGTTCATGCTTCGAAACAGGTCATTCGCAGTTGGAGTTAGCTGCCCGCAGCGCTGATGCACGTTATTGTTATTCTCAGAGTGGCCTCGGTCGTGTGAATGGCCACGGACATCCAGTTCATGCTTCGAAACAGGTCATTGGCAGTTAGAGTTAGCTGCCCGCAGCGCTGATGCACGTTATTGTTATTCTCAGAGTGGCCTCGGTCGTGTGAATGGCCACGGACATCCAGTTCATGCTTCGAAACAGGTCATTGGCAGTTAGAGTTAGCTGCCCGCAGCGCTGATGCACGTTATTGTTATTCTCAGAGTGGCGTCGGTCGTGTGAATGGCCACGGACATCCAGTTCATGCTTCGAAACAGGTGATTGGCAGTTAGAGTTAGCTGCCCGCAGCGCTGATGCACGTTATTGTTATTCTCAGAGTGGCCTCGGTCGTGTGAATGGCCACGGACATCCAGTTCATGCTTCGAAACAGGTGATTGGCAGTTAGAGTTAGCTGCCCGCAGCGCTGATGCACGTTATTGTTATTCTCAGAGCGGCCTCGGTCGTGTGAATGGCCACGGACATCCAGTTCATGCTTCGAAACAGGTCATTGGCAGTTAGAGTTAGCTGCCCGCAGCGCTGATGCACGTTATTGTTATTCTCAGAGTCGCCTCGGTCGTGTGAATGGCCACGGACATCCAGTTCATGCTTCGAAACAGGTGATTGGCAGTTAGAGTTAGCTGCCCGCAGCGCTGATGCACGTTATTGTTATTCTCAGAGTGGCCTCGGTCGTGTGAATGGCCACGGAGATCCAGTTCATGCTTCGAAACAGGTGATTGGCAGTTAGAGTTAGCTGCCCGCAGCGCTGATGCACGTTATTGTTATTCTCAGAGTGGCCTCGGTCGTGTGAATGGCCACGGACATCCAGCTCATGCTTCGAAACAGGTGATTGGCAGTTAGAGTTAGCTGCCCGCAGCGCTGATGCACGTTATTGTTATTCTCAGAGCGGCCTCGGTCGTGTGAATGGCCACGGACATCCAGTTCATGCTTCGAAACAGGTCATTGGCAGTTAGAGTTAGCTGCCCGCAGCGCTGATGCACGTTATTGTTATTCTCAGAGTCGCCTCGGTCGTGTGAATGGCCACGGACATCCAGTTCATGCTTCGAAACAGGTGATTGGCAGTTAGAGTTAGCTGCCCGCAGCGCTGATGCACGTTATTGTTATTCTCAGAGTGGCCTCGGTCGTGTGAATGGCCACGGAGATCCAGTTCATGCTTCGAAACAGGTCTTTGCCAGTTAGAGTTAGCTGCCCGCAGCGCTGATGCACGTTATTGTTATTCTCAGACTGGCCTCGGTCGTGTGAATGGCCACGGACATCCAGTTCATGCTTCGAAACAGGTCATAGGCAGTTAGAGTTAGCTGCCCGCAGCGCTGATGCACGTTATTGTTATTCTCAGAGTGGCCTCGGTCGTGAGAATGGCCACGGACATCCAGTTCATGCTTCGAAACAGGTCATTGGCAGTTAGAGTTAGCTGCCCGCAGCGCTGATGCACGTTATTGTTATTCTCAGAGTGGCCTCGGTCGTGTGGATGGCCACTGACGTCCAGTTTATGCTTCGAAACAGGTCACTGGCAGTTAGAGTTAGCTGCCCGCAGCGCTGATGCACGTTATTGTTATTCTTGTCATGCTCGAATCCGATTTCGTGGAGAAGGCGACGCACAGTCCAAGCCTTCAACGAGGGAAGTTCAGTGCTCGCGCAGAATTCGGCCGCTATCTTATTGACCGTGGGGACCTCGTTCCGTCGAAAGGAACGGTGGACGCACGATCTCAGCGCGCACAACGTGAACTCGCCGTACCTGATTTTGCGCCGCCTCTTGCCTTCACTTGCTGGGCGCTTCCGAGAAGGTGTCACAACATGTCCCTCGGTTTGTTTCGCCTGTTTCCTAATCTCAAGGACAGTGCGTACACCAAAGCCAAGCAGTTCGCTGACTTTGATGCAGGACTCCTCCACAGTGTGGCCGGGCTGGCCGGGCTTGGCGGGCGGTTCGTGTCGCACCTGAACGTACGCGTTCATCATCAGCTGCCGTGCAACTCGGTTGAGGACAGCGCCGCTCTTATGCTTCTTGTAGAGGCGCCTTGGCGTAGGCGGCGAGGCTGCACCAGACTCTCTTGACGAAGAAGAATCGGAGGAATTGCATTCCGCTGTCTCCACGTTGAGATTCATAATGGAAAAAGAAAAACGACTTCGGCATTGTCAAAACGCGAATCGCAGGAACTTTCAAAACCCTAAACGCATGTTTTTTTTTTTTTTAACAAACGCCGCAAATACACGGGATGTACCTAATTCGAGTAGGAAGGTTATCAAGCTAAAGCCAACAACCATATATGCATTACTTATAAAAGTTACAATTTTCGTTGCACTGAAGCCTTCTTTTTACGTCAATTTTCCGGATCAAGAAATTTGCCTCGGCTAGGTGGCGCAAGCTGCCGCCCGCTGCAAGGTCTGTCTGTAGTCAATATCCATCCATTGAAGCAGAAGGGGCGTTTTCAGCGAACTATTTTTTGGACTGCGGAGGCGTCTGAAGCGGGCGCATCACGCTTGTGGGGAGGGGCTTCTACTACATTCTTAACTTGTAACCGACTATAGTCGGTATAGCATAAACACACCGCAATTTTTTCAGGCATAACGACGTTCTTACCTTTGCGGATAGGAGAAAGTAAGATCTCAGTTTTTGAACGGAGTAAGAAAGACCCAGGAGTGAGTAACAGCTCCAATCTTGACCCGGCTTGGCCGCACCAACTTCGTGCTACATAAGCGTCAAGATCTAAAAGCGCCGAAATGACAGGCGAGGAGGTATTTTGACAATGTTGGACTCTATACGAAATATGGCCTGGCTTATTGCTCGAAATTTCAATTTTATTTGATCATTTTTAATAATTGACCTTACCGAACCTTTAAACAACCGAAACCTGCGAGTGGTATTCGGTTAATTTCGGTACAAATTGTTCTTCTCGGTCAATTTATTTATATTGCGATTTCGTTTCTCCCAAAAATGTGTCAGGGTGGCACCACGATATTAACAAAAACAATCAGAAAAGAATCCATTTTTGGAAAGTGACATTGTGAAAAAAAAATAAGAGCAAGAATATGCGCTTCGTGTATATAGAGAAAAGAAAAGAACCAATATTAGTGACCTAGCGTATGACACGTACCTCACCTGCGATTGCGAAATTCACGTCAGCTAACCGTTTGGTTTAAAGTAGTGAAGTAACAAAAATATATTTTTTTTCTACCGCACAGCTGCGCGGTACGATCCTAAAAAAAAATACAATGCGCGGTGCCATCCAAAAGGAATCTAGATTAAAAAAATGCATCAGCAGAAACAAAAATACAACTTTCAGAGTGTGTGCCCGCTATCTCAGCCGCTGCAGCAGTTGGGCACGTATTCCAAAGCTCAAGTCCCCGCCCCTTCCCTATCTCTTCTTGGCGTCTTTCATCCTTTCGATGCATTGAACACACACGACCCATTTTAGGGCAAGGCTGCAGAAACTGAGGCGCTGAAAAGAAAAAAAAGGAGCTCAAACAAAACACGTGCGACTGCACGAAAAATATTTTCATATTTTTCGTGCAGTCGCACGAAAGCATTTCAAGAAAATGCTTTCGTGTTCTGCTTTCTTGAAAGCATTTTCAAGAAAATGCTTTCAAGAAAGCATTTTCTTGAAAGGCGTCTAAGAGACGCAAGTGGTGAGAATTAGATTAAAACATCGTACTTAAAGTACTCCTTCAAGTAGGCTTAGAAAGCTTGTACTTTACTTGAAGTACTACATTCTCTGAGCATCTCCTGGTACTGTACTTAAATTATTTTGTTTTTGTGCTTTCCCTGGAAAGCAGAACTCCCGACTGCAAAGTACGTTCCCCAAATTTGGTCCTTTTTTTTGTAAAAAATGTTTACTACAAAATGATGCTTTGCGAACAGTGAAGACATTCTTGGCGGGGGGGGGGGGGGGGGGAGTTGGGGATATTCTATTCTCAGCAGTATCGCGAGCGGGCGACGCATCGTAGTGCCCCTAGTGAAGTATTTGACACCACTTTTACGCATTCTCTCTCTCTCTCTCTGTCAGCATTCCTTAGGCGCACCTCCCCCCCCTCCCTTTATGTTGAAAGTTGACTGTAAAGTGAGGAGTGGACCCGACCACCAAGCCCAGACAAATAAACCAAAAGAAGCATCGTCCGTACCCTCGATGACAATGCTCTTAGCCTCGCGCCGGGCGCTTTTAGCTGTGACTCAAGAGCTTGCTAGAATACAGTAGCGCAAATCAAAGACAGATAATTCGACCCCTTCGCGCGAAGCTACATTATCTGTTACGCGAGTTGTGAACCCGTTCGGACCCGTGTTTGCTGTGCGGGTGGTCGGAGACGTCGAAGAGGTTGGAAGGGTGAAACGGTGCAAAAGATAAAAACAAATAAACACAAAGAACTTTTTTCTGCCCGGGAGAAGAAAGACACGATGGAAGGCGACGCAGAGCCTACACGGCGTTGTCTTACTTTATCTTTGTTTTTTGTATATTTGTACATGCCTTGCGCATTTTTCTAGTGGTTGTACACTCTAAAAAAAAAAAAAGGGTGTCAAAAGGTGTATTCTTACACCCTTTGTTCCATATAACACACCCCAGAATTTCAATTCGACGTACAGTGCCCTACAGTCGAACAGAGGGCCCGAAACTTTACGAGGGGCTTGATAGCCATGTGGTACAACATTTTAAATAGCTAAAGTACGCGTCAAAGACCACATAAAGAAAACACCGAGTTTTTACCGTAGGGCCAAGAAAACCCGGATTATTTTTTTGGTGTTCAGTAAAACGTACAGTAGCTATTTTAATAAGTTGTACCACACGCCTATCAAGCCCCTCGTATAAATTGGGGCCGCCGGCTGGACTGTAGGGCGCTGTATGTCGAATTGAAGTTTGGGGGTGTATTATATCCGACAAAGGGTGTAAAAATACACCTTTTCACACCCTTTTTTCTTGAGAGTGTAATGACCGGCCATACACAAAATCGTGTTTTGTTTTCGGCTATTCTCCCCTTCCTGATGTCTTCTAATTTGTTAAACTCCCTCTCTTTATGCTGCTGAATGTTCTGCTCAAATTTGTCCAGTTACTGCAGTATGCTCATATTTAAAAAAAGTAACGAGTAATTAAAGTAATCTGTTACTCATATTTTTTAACGAAATCACATCACAAATTGCTTCCGAAGAAGTAACGTAGCAACCACAAAATTACCTGAAAAAGAGCGGACTACAAGTAATCCGTTTCTTGCAACGCATTACATCCGAAATCTGGCTCTAGGTACCGACCAGATCAAATGTTACAAAAAAAAACTTTTATTTGCTCAAGCCACTATTTCGCTACGGACACCTTTATATACACACGTGTAGATACATTACGCATAGCACTATCATCAGCTGAACATATACATTGAGCGCATACACATACACGGCATATACAAACATCAATACAACAGCAGACTTACCCGATCACTACTTCTGAGCTCTGCGTTTCCGCCGTTTATACTGGTCATTTTGAAGGTGCGGATTCGCTCGGCGACCACCTAAACAATAAATAATATTCCCAGCATGTTAATTTTTTTATATAACGTCATACTTCTGAGAGTATTTTAAAATGTTCAGCGCGCATGAATATCTTAGAAGCAAATGCTCATGCCGTAATTATTTGAAATGCAATAAATCAAGGCGCTCCACTGTGCTTCCAAGCCATGTGTTTGTTTCTCCGCATGGCAAGTCGCAACCAGTTTTCTGTTTTTTTGTTGTTTTCTTTTTATTTTCAGTATTTGTTTTTTTTATTTGTGCTGTTCGCGTGCGCTGGAATTTTTGTCTTGAATAATCTGCCTAGATGGGTATTCCCTCAAATGCAGACTTGGGAAGTAATCCCTTACTTTTTCAAGAAATTTCGTAATTGCCACGTTACTTTTTTTTCGCAAATAATTTGTAATGTAATTTCGTTACGAACTATTGGTAACGGCTTACTTTGAATACTCGGTACTTCTTAGAAAATATGAAAATAATACAGTAACTGGAGCATACGAACAAAACATTCAGCAGGATAAAGAGAGCAAGTTCAAGAAAATAGAACATATCAGGAGGGGGAAAATAGCCAAAAAGAAAACACGATTTTTTTTTTGTATCATCGGTCACTAGAACCGCCAGAAAAATGGCCAAGGCATGCACAAATATACGAAGGACAAAGGTGAAGTAAGATAACACCGAGTGGGCTCTCCGTCGCCTTCCATCGTGTTTTTCTTCTCCCGGGCTGGAGAAAGCTCTTCGTGTCTATTTGTTTTTGTCTTTTGCACCGTCTCACCCTTTCCAACTACTTCGACATCTCCCGCCAGCTGCACAGATATCAAACACGAGTCCGTACCCTCTCTATTTCCGGGGTCACAACTCGCGTAACAAACAATGTAGCCTCGGGCGAGGAAGTCGAATTATCTTCGTCTTTGATGTGCTCTACTGTGTTCTGGCACGCTCTTGATGCACGGCTGAAAAAAGCAAGGTCGTTACGTGAAAAATGTAATGAATTACAATTACAAATTACCGAGCCTTCAATGTAATGGACCACCGTTACAAATTACTTTCGCTAAATAGTAACAGATTACTTTACTCGTTACGTTACAAATTACTCTCACGTTACTTTTCGCGTACACTCATCCAGAAAACAATAGAAACATTTTCTTTTTACATTTCTCAAAAATGATCTGCAACCCTACTTTTCATTTCTCATACGCCTTATTATAGTGAGAGTGTAGGTGCACTTCGTTCACCTGTAAGCTGACAAGGCACCAAAAGCTGCAACCCCACCCGCCATCCTGCTAGAACGTTCTACGGAAATGATCCCTCGAATTGTGCAGACAAAGCTAGCGGCGCGCATGCTCGGTGGCAGCGTCTATCTCCGCTACGAGATTCGGAGCTAAAGAAGCAATCTACAAAAGCTCCCTTCTGACTCGGGTGTTTCGTCTGTTATTCCCAAAAATAGAGAAACCTGGTGGTAACGTTACAATGCAGAATGCAGAATGTAGGTGTCCCAGCTTACCTTGATGTGTTTCCGTATATTAGAGATTGTTGTTCTTGCTGATGACAATCTGTGTGTTTCTTGGCAAGCAAAGTGTGCACTGAAACTCTAGGTTTCCCTTCTCCTTAAGAGATGGCCATCAAGACGACGGACACTCCATGGCCGAAAACTCGACCAGTCAGAGAAAAAGTGACGGTCACGGGTTATGGGTCGTTCATCGGTTCTCACTTTCACACCAATATTCGTGGAGGCCATGGGAGGGGAGGGCATAGAGAGCAAGAGAACCGGTGGCCATCGGTCTCACAAAACAA
This sequence comes from Ixodes scapularis, assembly GCF_016920785.2. Lineage (NCBI taxonomy): Eukaryota > Metazoa > Arthropoda > Arachnida > Ixodida > Ixodidae > Ixodes > Ixodes scapularis. The sequence goes on from NW_024609835.1 coordinate 17,310,388, forward strand.
TAGAGGATCACACGGATCACACCACTTTTACGCGTTCTTTCTCTGTCTCCGTCGGCACTTCTTAGATGGCCTACCCCCCCCCCCCCCCCCTCCTTTTATTGACAGTTGACTGTAAAGTGAGGAGTGGACTCGAGCACCATGTCCAGACAAGTAAACAAAAATAAGTATCGTCCGTACCCTCGAAGACGATGCTTGCCGGGCTCCTTTCAGCTGTGCCTCAAGAGCGTGCTAGAATAAAGTAGCGCACACCAAAGACAAATAGAGAGAGAGAGAGAGGGAACAACTTTATTATATAGGCCGCCCACGTCCGGGCAGTGGTTGCTAGAGGGTGAGGCTTTCCGGAAAGGCTTGGCGGGTCAGGTTCGAGCTTGGGGAAGTGTTGTTGAAGCCAAGGGGTCTCGCACATGGGAGATGTGCTGCGCTAGGCGAGGCCAGAGGGCAGGGCGGAGGTCCGAGGGGGGAGTGGCCCAGCTCTCCCAGGTAAAGGGCACTTTGGGAGGGAGGAGATGTGGAAGGAGAAAGTGGGGAGATTGTTGGGCGCGTGGACAAGACCAGTACGTGTGTCTCACGTCGGGATAGGCACCACAAACCTGACAATGGGGGTTTTCCGAGGCGGTTCATAATGTGGTGGGTTATGAGGTCGCACGGCAGGGAGAATGTCTGCGCCTGATGAACATATGTACCCTCGCGCCGTGTGAGGTTAGGGGTGGGAGGGGGAAGGGTACGACGGGAAAGGCGGAGGTCTTTCAGGCGCTGTCGTTGAGCCTTGCGATGAGCCGCACCTTCCTCTTTCGGGTTGTAGTCCGGGGGCCAGGATTCAGGGTTGCTCGGAGTCTCGTTTGAGCAAGCAAGGGCGTGGGCCCTTTCATTCCCTGCGATTCCCTGGTGTCCGGGGACCCACTCAAGAAAGACGCACGTGGAGATGAGGGTGGGCAGCCATGTAGGATGTCAGGTCGTGTTTGACGTGTGCAGGTACGGAGCTGGTTGAGAAGTCACTGAGGGCTCCTTGACTATCGGAGCGGATAGTAATGGATTCGGTAGAGTGGGGCTGTAGGAGGATGCGGACTGCGTCTCTGCCGCTGTAGGGGAGGGCACATGTGCATGGTGTCGGACTGACTCTCTTTTGGGGCCCACTGTGACGATGGTAGAAATGCCGTCGGTGAAGACGGCGCCCGTGTTATAGATATTGTGCGGTGGTGTGGAAAGATGAAGGGTTCTGCTTTGGCGTCTTCCAAGATCCACGGTCGGATTCATGTTTCGGGGGATGGGTTTGACTGTGATGCGAGGAATCATGTCCCACGGTGGCGGTTCTTTGGGAAGGGGAGAGAGGTGGACAACTGGGTATCCGAGGGTGGACAGAATGGCGCGGCCTTGCTTGGACGTGGTGAGTCGGTGGTATTGCGCTGCGACGTGGGCTTCCGTTTTCTCCTTGAGGCTGTTGTGAAGAGCAGTGGCCGTGATGAGGTAGTTTGGGGCGTACGTGGGGCACGCCGAGTTCCGCGTGGAGGCATTTTCGGAGGGCGGTTTCCAGTTTGATGTATTGGGTTTTTGTGAGGGTTAAATAAGGGAGGGCACAAAGAACACGGGAATAGACGGTCGCTTCCACAATCTTGCGGAGCTCGTGTTCTTTCAGGCAGTGAGTGTGGCGGGTGATTCGGCGGAGCATGTTATAAACGAGGTGGGTTTGTTTGGTGATTTTTGTTGTCCACACTGTGCTCTTCTCATCTTGGTGCCATATCAATCCCAAAATGCGGATGTGAGGCCGATGGAGGATTTGGCGGCCGTTGACGTTGAGGCGGATGAGGGATCGATAGAGGTCTGTTTCTTTTCGATTTTGGCGCACAAAGACGACATATTCCGATTTTTCGGGAGAGCATTCGAGACCAATGGGATTGGGCGTGGGTTTGGATAATATCCAAGCCGTCTTGAAGGGTACGTTCATGTGTCCCCGGGCTGCCGCGGGAGCACCAGATAGGGACGTCATCAGCGTAAATGGCGTGGCACAGATCAGGAACAGCTGAAAGCTTAGAGGGAAGGTTTTTCACGGTGTGGTTAAATAAAGTTGGGGATAAGATGGAGCCTTGTGGCGTGCCGCAGGAGATGGGGAAGGGGGGAGATGGTTGGCCGTCGGGTCTGATGTTTTGGGCGGTACGTTCGGAGAGGAAATCTTTGATATAGTTGAAGAGGCGGCTTCCGGGTTGAGTTTCTTGGAGGTTGTAGAGGATGGCGGCATAAGTAACGTTATGGAAGGTCTTCTTGAAGTCAACTTCGATGATAGTGAGGAGTTGGGCGGTGCTCGGGTGTGCAAAAACATCTTCCTGAATGCGGAGGGCTACGTCGTAGCATGCAGATGTGTCTTCTAAACCCAATCATGGTGTGCGGAAGATGGTTCCCCTTTTCGAGGTGCCAATCAAAACAGTTGAGTACCGATTTTTCCATTAATTTTCCAATACATGAGGTCATTGAGATGGGGCGGAGGTTTGTTGGAGTGGTCATGTGCTTTCCGGGTTTAGGAAGCAGGATGACATGAGCCGTTTTCCATTCCTGTGGGAGCCGTCCAGTTACCCATACGCGGTTGATGTGTGTGAGCAATTCGCCGAGTTTAGCTTTGTGAAGGTTACGGAGCATGGTATATGTGATGCAATCGGGTCCAGGTGCGGTGCGATGTTTAAGTTGAAGCATGGCGAGCCAGAGTTCGCCGATAGAAAACTCTGAGTTGATTCCCGTGTCTAAGTCTTCAGGCAGGGCGGAAATGCAGTTAACGCTGGGTTTAGGGTGTGAGCAATGGGGGTAGAACGTATTGCGAATGTCCTCAATGAGGGTGGAAGGTTCCAGGTGCTGGGCCAGGAGCAGTTTTTGCAGGGCGTGCCGAGGTTTGGCCTGCCCTAGGAGGGAGCGGAAACCGCTCCAAACCTTGGGGAGTGTGAAGTTGGCCGTTGAAATTGTTGCAAAGGCCAAGCCAATGCTGTATGGCAAGGTAATCAGCATATTCTTCGCATTCGTAGTTGAGAGCTTGTATTCGGGCTTGGAGGGTAGTGTTGTGCCTGCAGTGGCGCCAGCGCTTGACCAAGGCGCGACGTTCGCCCCATAAGGAGAGGAGGTGGCTGTCAACGTGAGGCTGGTCCTCGATGCCCGCAATCTCCTTGGTGTGTTGTTGGATCGTGGCGAGTATTGCGGTACTCCAAGCTTCTGGGGACAGGGTATAGGTGTCGACGGTGTCGAGATCCGCTCTAGCTTTGGGCCAGTCTGTAATCTTTGTCCGGCGATACGTGGCGGTGGTAGACGGAGACGGGAGCCGATTTGGAGGCGCAGTTCCAGGATCTGATGATCGCTGCCAAGGGAGTCCTCTGTGTTCTCCCAAATCGTTCGGAGTCGTCCGCGAATCCATGTGAGATCCGGGGTTGTGTCCGACTCTTGAGCCGTGCCTAGGCGTGTTGGGCTAGACGGCTCCGTAAGAAGAGTGAAGTGGTGATTGCTGGTGAAAGAGGCCAATATACGGCCTAGCGGCACCGCGCGGTCATAGCCCCACGCGGGATGAGGGCAGTTAAAATCTCCAAGAAAGAGAACAGTGTTGCGAGCATTTGACTTAGGGAGGAGGGTTTGTAGCGGCGGGAAGGGTTGGTTAGGAGTCCAGTACACATTCATGGTGGTAAAGCAATGGTCTCCTATGAGAGTGGTGGTGGTTACGTGTTCTTGCGTGGGGGTGTTGACATGCGTAGTATCTTCTTGGGTGGTCAGGAAGTCTTTGCGTACGTAAGTAAGCGTCATGCTGGGGGTGGTGCTTTCATCCGCAGTGCCCCGACGACGGTGGGTAATGCTCGGCTGGGCGAACATCTCGTAGCCCCGTAGGTTGAGCGCCCCCCCCCCTACCGAAAAAACCTGTATAACTTTTCAGTATCCGGATTATGGAACCGGAAATTTGTTTCTGGATACCCGAAATCCAGATTGCGGACAAAGGAATAATTTATGAAAACCTAAAATCCAGTTAGATTCCAGATAGAATCCGGATAGCGAAAAGTTATACCGGATTTTTCGGTAGGGCCTCCAGCTTCTTGAATGACGAGGATGTCCGGTTGGGTGTCCATGAAGGTCATATGGTGGAGGAGGAAGTTTTTGTTCTTGCGGAGTCCGCGGCAGTTCCACTGCCAGATGATCAGAGGATGCTGCGAGCGGGGAAGGTTCAGAGTCATCAAGCTGTTATTCATCTTGTGCAGGATGGCGGTCTTGGATTGAGTCAGGTGTACGCTTGTGGGGATGATGGTCCTCTTCTAGTACTGCAATACGAGCTGTGAGGTCGTTAAGAGTTTTAAGGAGAGGGGCAAGAGCTTGGTTTAGGACGGGGGCAATAATTTGTTGAAGGAGAGACGGGAGTATATGGTTCAGTGCCTTGCGCACAATTTCTTGTATGTCGGTTTGTGAAATTATAGGTTGTGTGATTTGAGGGGGAGCAAGGGGAGTGGCGGGAGCAGTAGAGGTGGGTAGAGGGGGAGAGTTTGAGCCACTCACCTTTCGGGTTGGTGGGAAGGCCTGCTCGATGCCATTGTTCAAAGGCCTGGGCAAATCGTGTGATGTGGAGTTTTGGCGTAGGGAGGATCTGGAGCGTCCGAATGGTTGGAGGTTGTGCATCGGGGAAGGTGGAGGGGGCGCTCGGGTGTTCGGTCTTCGGGAGCGGCTGCGTTTTGGGTTCATGGAGCCATGGGCAGATTGGACTCGGTCAGGTCCTTTGCTGTGGCTGCGTGATGAGTCTAAAATTCCGAACCGGTTGGAGGTGGGCAAGGTGGGCCAGTTGCCATCTCCGGTGTCTAGCGGGGTTGGGCCTTGAGTACGGACGTTCCGGCGATGCCCAGATCTGGTTCGTTTTTGTAGGGACTGTGTTGCTTCGACGCGTGGAGGGCAGGAGGGGTTTGTTGCTGCGTGTTCCCCGTTACAGTTGAGGCATCGGGGCTCACATTCATGACGGATGTCGGAGGAGTTTTGGACCGGAGGGAAACGGGACCCACATGCGGCACAGCACACGAACTCGGCTCGGTTTGGGCATACGAAGCTTCGATGTTCGAGGCTGAAGCAGTGCTTGCATTGCTGGCTGTTAGGGCGTGGTAGGTATAGCCTGAAGACCGTGGAAAAGAGGATGGCATGTCGAGGAAGACTAGCACCTTCGATGGTGACGAGGAGCGAGGTCGTTTGGCCTAGGCGGCGGAATCGGAGAATCCTACGGGAGGGAATGTAGAGCTCTGAGTGGATGGCTTCGTCAGTGAGATCCAGGGATACTCCGTAGATAACTCCTTGGGCGTTATTCGGGCTGTTGGCCTCGTACGTGTTGGCGGGATGTAGTTTGCCTTGGAGAGAGAGTGTTTGAAGAGCAAAGAGTTTGGTGGCCGCAGACTTGCGATATGCGTCCACTGCCAGACGGTTTTGACGGGATCGCAGCTTGATGAAGGTGTCGCGGCTTTCCTGCTTCGTAAGGCGGGCTGCTTGTTGGACAGCTTCGCCGATGGTGGTAGGGCTCACAGATGCCCAGTTGGTATTGTCCGTGAGCTTCACGATTATGGTCCGGGGTGAAGGCAGGCGTGGCGCTGGAGTAACGGATGTACAGCCGACTCCATCGTCGGCAGTGTCCATAGGGAGGCAGGACTGAGGGGTCGGGTTTGAAACTCTAGGGGCGCAAAAGGGGTTCACTGACCTCCAAGGAAAAGTTGAGCGGGTTCCGAGGCTGGGAACTGGGCAAAATCGTAGCTGGGAACGAGACTCGATGTGAGCACTTTGGAACGCATCGAAGCCACCTCGGTGGCTCCGAGGCGATAGCGCCGGCCTACGGATCCCCAGGTGGCGGGTTCGAATCCCGACCGAGGTGCCCGCAATATGACGGAGGCTTATTGCGGAAAAGGCGCCGTGTAACCGAGCTTTCGGTTGCACGTCAAAAGATCCCCAGGTGGTCGAAATTAATCCTCAGTCCTCCGCTGGGGCGTGCCAGATGCCCGTCGTAAGTTTGGCACGTAAAAACCCCAAATTTGACTTTTTTTTGGAACTCATCGAGCGCTTTTCGAGACGATGGAGCGGGCGGTGTTTATACGAAAAGCACGTTCTCCTCCGGGGTATGCGGAGCCCGGAGAAGTCGACGGGTTCTCGATGCTACCTGGATCGCGTCTCAAAGCTAGGCTGCATCGTCTGTTACGCGAGTTGTTAACTTCGAATCGAGGGGGTACGGACCCGCGTTTGATGTCTGTGCTGGTGGTGGGAGACGTCGAAGTTAGAAAGGGTGGAACGGTTGTAAACGACAAAAACAAATAAACACTTAGAGCTTTCTCTTGCTCGGGAGAAAAAGAAAGACACCATGGGAGGCTACGGTGTGCCTACTCGGCGTTGTCTTAGTTGACCTTTGCCTTTCGTATATTTGCACATGCCTTTCCTTTTTTCTAGTGGTGCTAATAACCAATCACACAAAAAAAAAAACGTGTTCTTTGGGGGGTTGTTTTTTCTTTTCTGATGTTTTCTATTTTGTAGAACTTGCTCTCTTGACCCCAACAGAAAGAATAAAGCAACCTGAGACAAATTGTTCCGAGTTTGTTTTATTCTTTCTGTTGCCAGTCAATGTTACCAACACGCCCTTCGGTTAATGTAGTGCTCTCTTTATGCTGCTGAATGTTCTGCTCGTATTGCTCCAGTTATTGTATTATGCTCATATTTTTAAAAGTAATGAGTAATTAAAGTAATATCAATTACCAATATTTTGTAACGAAATTACATTACCAATTACTTCCCAAAAAAGTAACGTGTAAATTACAAAATTACTTGAAAAAGTAACGGATTACAAATAATCCGTAATTTGTAACGGATTACTTCCCAAGTCGGTCTGAGGAGCACCCGGCACAAGGCTAACAGCCTCGTCTTTAAGGGTACGGATGATAATTCTTTTAATTTACTTGTCTGAGCATGGTGGTCGAGTCCACTTCTCAATGTGCAGTCAACTGCCAGCATAAAAGGGGGGAGGGGGTGTCAGGGGAAGGCAGAGGTTTACTCCCTGGACTGGACTCTTTGATCCCACATGATTACACGCAGTTTTATGGTGTCACATGAATGCTTTAAAGCTCGCTCCAGCAGCGGCGTAGCAGCACGAAACAAACAGTAAACACTGTCACTTTTAGACTTCCCTCTCTACCTGCAAGCTTGTCGTCTTCGGACGTCACTGCACTGCAAAGTTAGGGTATATTTGAATGTTGGATTGGGCATCAATTAGACTTGACGATTTCAGATTAACAATTTTGAATTTCGCGATACTATATAGCACACCGGAAAGGCTAAAGGCCGGTGATTCCGAAAATATAGTTCGGAATCAAAAAATCGCCGGAGTACCCCAAGGCCCGTCGAAACCAGCCCGGAAAACGTCTCCCGGAAAAATCCGGAAGAGGAGTGACATCGCCTTTGACGTGAACGGTGGCGTTTTCTGGGTCCCACTATTTCTGTTGAAAGTTCAATATGATCATCTCAGCCGCACCCGGACGAGGCTGGAGAACGTTGGATTTTGGCAGTTGCCAACCTGGGGAAGGCGGTCCATCCTCACCCACCTCATAAACCTTGCAGTGGGATGGAAAAGGCGGGGGTGCCCTTGACGCTTCTCGGGAACCCTACAAAAGCGAGAATTCAGAAGTAGTTGCTTTTGTTTTGTTCTCCCCCTCAAAGCTACTTAAAACCACCACAAAGTGTGTCTTTTCTCCCTTTCCTTCCCGTGGAGACTAAGGTGCGTTTTTGCTTCTCCCGCTCAAACCGCCTTTCCTTCCGCCCGTCGCCGCTGCGCTCTCTGTCTCGCTAGCTGGTCCAGCCTAAGGTCGCTATATACTGAAAGTTAGCGCAAATTGTTGTCAGAATTGGGGAAGAAAAATTTTTCCTCGCCCCATGCCCTTTCTCTCTCAAACGTTGTCTTTCTCCTCACTTCAGTTGGATCGGGAGCGACACGTGACCGTGGCCTTCCCATGATCGCGCGCGATGCGGGGGCCTGCTAGAAACCGGCGCGATCTTTGAACAAAACGTGGCAACACCCGTAGCTGTTTTTTTTTTGTTTTTTTTTTTTTGCTTTTTTTTATTATGAATTTGGTTGCAACGCGATGTCGTCATACTGCTCTCTGAATTGCGAAAACAACGTTACGAAAGGGAATAAGCTTTTTGCCGTACCGATGAGAAAAAAAAAATCTTCAGTAAGCAAGACAATGGCTCCACCGGATTGGTCGGGAAAGTTTTGAGTGCCTCCGAGAAAGACTACGCGAGGTAAGTCATTGTAAAACTCTGTATCGTGTTACCTGTCTCCTTCGGTCTCGCTGATGCAGATCGCCTGATATGAGCATGAGACGAGACAAGCATGGAACTAAATTTCCTCACGAATAACTTTGACACGTCGTTTCGTGCGTAATTGATAATGGAAACTGACTTGCTCGCTCTTAGCTCGCTTGCGTTGAGTCGGATAAGTTGAGAACGATTTGTGAGAGACTGGGGTGCCACTAAAATAAAGAGGGTTGTAATGTTACCGAGTGCATATTGGCTCAGTCGCCAACGATTGAGCAGCTCGCGCTTTTTTTGTGCCAGATATTTCCGCCATCGGCCAAGCCAGTACGAAACTAAGTTACCGTATTTCAGGAAAAATGAATGCGGCCTTCTGAGCAACGACGTGAACCTCCCAGCTCTAAAAGAAACCGTATTGATATCGCTGTTTACTGCCAATGCTTTTCCGACATGCCACGAAGTGGACGTAGCACGATTTCACCACGTGCAGAATCCCTGTCGCATAAACCCCGCGTCATTAGCCCCACGTTTTGAAAGCGCCGCGTGAATTTACCCCTTCCCGTTATCCCAGCATGCCAAAAGCCCCGTCCTCACTGCCCTCATCCCACCCTCTTCGCACTTCGATCCAGCATTGTTCTATGTCTTAACCTATTCTATTGAGGGTGTAAAAAGGGTCTTTTATGTAAAAGGAACAACAAAATGAGGTTAACCTGAACTACCGAAAAACTTAGAATGACGTACCATTGGGCGGTTGCATAAATCAGCATCACCAGCGATGCACTCCGGTCTCGCACTCAGACGCAGTATTATAGATTTTTAACTACCTAACACAAATATATTTTTTTTATAACAACGTAAAAAGAAGGGAACTGGTGTTTGGTGTGGTGATATTTATGGCGCCATGAGCTGCGGGCTAACAGTTGTGACAGAACCCACTTTGTCGGAACTGTGGATCCGCTCGTGCTTCAGAGTTGATAAAAGCTTTGGGTTAATGCTCATTCAAAAAAAAAAAAATCCGACCTTGAATGTTTGACTAGTGAACAGTGTTGGAGGTAACGCGTTACTAGTAACGACGTTACTGGTAACGCGTTACATTTTTCGCTAACGCAGTAACGTACTCGTTAGTATTCTGAATGACTAACGAGTAAAGTATTTCCGTTACTTTTTTACGGTATCGGCTGTCAAATTTCGTTACTCGTTACTTTTGACCAAAACTGGTGAAATCCTGCACGAGCTTATCTCAAGATCCTGCACCAGCTTATCGCTGCACGGAACCAGCATCCGTCACCAGTAAAGTAAAACAAAAACAAAAAAACTCACTTCTCGAAGGCGAAACAAACCCTCGGCTACCAGCTAATTCCGTTCATCCTCCTTTTTCTTTTTCATTTTTTTTCATGGTGTCACCACCCAGAAGGCTTGAACGAACGACTGCGTTGCATCCTCCTCCCCTCCCTCCTCTCCCCCCCTGCTTTGTGCAGCAGAAGTGGACAGCGGGGGGGGGGGGGCGGGGGGGGGGGGGGCGGGGGGGGGAAGCCGTGGAGAGACATCCGTTTACAACAGTGGACAACTAGTGGCGAAGCGATTTGCTCATTTTTCTAGTTTCAAAAAACAAAACAAAAAAGAAACACCCTTTGTGGAATATTTTTACCCTCGCTCTCCCCCTCGCTGCCTGAAAGTTCCTGACCCACTTTTGTACACAGAAGAGTCTTTCGCTTGATTAGTCTTTAATTCCCTAAGGTCATGATAAAAAAAAAAAAGTTTTAAACCTTTAAAGAAAACTTACAAACACGAAACCTTTTCTTTTTTTTTAACAGAAAAACTAAGAGCTACTGCTGGTAAGAGGCAGCAAGTGATTATAGCCAGTGTGCTGGTAACCGGTGTCCTGTTCCAGATAGTGAAGTAAATCAGTCTCTGGTAATAGTATGAGGAGGGGTGTTGGTTGGCTGGTTGTGTTCCAGCAGTCCCCGTTCGCATGCTGTAGTTTATAAAAGCCGATTGACTAACATCTCCGACTCATTCTGCTCGTGAGATGGGCATGAATAACGAAAGTCCGTCGCCATGGCCAGCAGGTCTGAATGAAATGTATCAACTAAAGGATACAGAATCAGGTAATCTACAGTTTCAATGCCTAATCTGCATGCCGAAAATTAAGCTGCTTCGCGCATCAAAACACTATGAAACCACTCTGTAAATTGTTATCTTTATCCAAGCTTGTTAAGGAAGCTTATCATACATCTCTGCCGAACATACGTACTCGAACAGAAAAGTAACGCCAAAGTAGCGTAAAAGTAACGTTCGTTATTTTTGAAAACTAACGGTAACGGTATATCGTTACGTTTGTAAAAGAGTAACGTAGCTCGATAACGCGTTACTTTTTACCAGACTAACGAGAAACGCTACTTCGTTACTTTTTTTCGGTAACGGGCACAACACTGCTAGTGAATGATATTGTCTGTTTGTTCTCACCTGCAACGTCACAAGACTTGAATGTGTATAGCGTACGCCTGAAAAACGGGAAGCTTTATCCCAGTTGTTCCTTGTTTGAGTCCCGCGTACGGCATGATTACGTTTCACAAGGTGTCCTGCACATATACTGTCTCTTAGTTAAAAGCATAATGCCCCGCTGTCACGTCAAGGACGCCGCCACCTGTCCCGGTGGATTCGCGTCAGGGGCTTCTGGAACTGGTGCTTTCGAAAGCGGGGCAAGAAGGACGGAGAGTTTGCCGCAGCGCATTTGACAAGGGGCTATTGACGTCGGATGTTTTTCGTGCACCCCCCCCCCCTCCCTCTCCAAGTACACACAAAGGTTGTATAACACAAAGCACACAAAAAGGTTGTGGTAGTGTTTCTCCGAAGAAAGATGCACATTCTTGTGAAGAAACACGATGTCTAAGCACACGAAAGCGAGTGGCGTTGAGAAAATCTGGTAGCAGGAGCATTACAATGAGAGATGCAGTAAGAAATGTGCAATGAATGTTTTGTTTCCATGTTTTTTTTTGTACCACTGTCTTTTGTATACATTTCTAAAATCGAAAGAAAGGTTGTTTAGGATCCTCAGCCACAGCAGAACAGTACAATTTATGACGACATCATGAACAAAGGGGTTGTTTTACTGTGCTGCGGATTTACTTTGTGTAGAGGGTTGTATATGGTGAAAAATTTCAATAGATGTGTTTGTTACGGGTGTCTTTGCAGTTGAACAGGAGTGTTTATTGAAAGGGCAACTAGGTCAGTGCATTATTTTGTCTTGTAGCAATATATATTTTGTTGTATTCATCTTTGTATGTGATTTGTCCTTTGTTATTAAGAAAGAATCATTTATTGACAATAATAAAGTGTTTCTTGTCTTCTGAATGCTTTGCTGAAAAATCAATCTGTCTTTATTTGTAAATTACGCAGTAAAGTACGTCCGCGAATGTGCGGCAAAGTCGAAACACTTTGCAAGTGAACTTAAGTGCATATCTTGCTCGTGAGAACGTCAAAACAATATTTCGAAACACAGTAAGGATGAAAGAGGGCCTCGCTAATAAATAAAATAAATTAAAAACGTGCTGGCAAGGCAACCGAGCACGCGCAATTACTTTTTTTTTTTTTACGTAGAGAAAAATAGTGAGTGTATTTGATTGGTTGCCTATAACAGGCGTCGCATATTTCTCCGTGCGCATTTGCACAGTTGCACGTAGTATTTGACGTTCATAAAATGTGTAGGAAGAGAACGAAGCTGCTGGTTCGGCAAAACGATTGGTAATACTAAAAATTACCGAAAAATCTTTGTCTTACCCGCGCTGCGGTGTCTTTTATTTGCCTTACTCGAGGGATGAGTCTGCAAATGCACTTCATTTAAGATGCTAGAATCTTTCAGTAGTGCCATATAATCCTATATACTGACAAAGCTTGGCAGATCACCCTGAAAAGCGCCCGCCGAAACGGAAAAAGTGGAGCGGCAGAGAACGGATGGGAAAAGAGTCACGTGACGTGCGCCCCACTGCGGCGACACGCCGAAACACGCTTCTCCCTTGCGAACAATTGCGTTTCAGGTTCTCGCCGCTAAAAAAGCTGTGCGCTGACGTTCAGGTTCCCTTAAAAATGGCCCTTTGACGCTCTGTGCTACCAGACCCTGGCGATCAAAATCTGCGACCGGGCACTCTATGGCTCCGTCGTTTAACTGCCAGGCGTTGTGAGTATAGAAAAGGCTATAGTAGTGCGCACGCTAAGGATTGCGAGCATTGTGGACGCCTGCCCATTTCATGCTCAAAGCGAAGGCACGAGCTCTCGCTAGCAATGTAGTCTTTGCCTACAAAACTATTTACACGCAGGGAGAGGTGCATTCTACCGTGTGCCTACTCTCAGCTCTTGCTGCAATGAACGGCAAAACGCAAAATATTTTCGCAATGCATACCGATGTCTAAAATACTCAGAACTACATTGTAATTATTTTTTTTTATTGTCTGCGTTGAGCGGAATTGGAGGAAGATTGTCTTCAGACCCGAGCGATTCCAACCCTTCTCTTTTTATTACATTTGGCGATCGAGACGTCTTCCCGTGCTTTAAAACACCAATAAAGGTTCACAAATGCTAGTTTTCTTACGTTAAAAAACAAAACTCTCTTCATATCTGAAAAAAAAACCACACAAATTCTTGAGTGCGCCGTATGCAACAGCAAACAAGTACGACCCGGCACGCAGGCGCGCGCTTACGCGCGCCGTTGGGGCCTCGCCCAGACATGGCGGAGGGGGGGCGTAGCGCGGAAGGAGGCAAAGAGGATTGCCCTCGATGGAAAGGAGGAAAACGCGGGGAGGAAACAGGAATGGCGCTACCGTTCAGGGTATAACCATGGAACGATGTTTCATGTTCAAACTTCGGTCCTAATTTTAACCTTTTTTTTTTTCGTGCGTTTGTTGCACGTCGCATTGATTGTGGTGCATCGCGCTCATTTCTTACGTTTTAGTAATTGACTGTTTGCTTTCTTAAATAATTCGTGTTATACAGTTAGTTGCTGGTACGAAGGAATAATTTGATGTTCACTGCCGGAGCAAGGGGCATTAAGGGAAGTGCATTAAAAGGATGAAGGGTGCGCTCTGTGCCCTAATTATTTTGCCTGATTTATTGGTCCAGAGAAGTGTATCAATTAAGCTAATTGCTATCTGACTGACGATGGAGATGGCGGCTTTCGATTCAGAACCGAGAGGATCATACTTGTGTTTAATGGCTTTTCACTTCAGCGCTGAATGCGTTTCTTTAAAATCAAATGCTCTGAGCTCTGAAGATGCCGTTCTACCCGGCGATATTTCCCAGCACTGAAAAGCTTTTGCAGAAACATTTCGAACTAAAAAGAAAAGTTATGTTAATTATGAGCCTTGCAATAACAGTCGCTCATTAGGCTCGATAAAAAAAAAAAAAATACCTACAACTTTCCGACGTTTGTTTAATCGCTTCAGTTAGGCATGTTCGATCTCAATTCGACAATGCCTGCATATTACGGAATTTTATATCAGACTGTCCAAACATTAAATTTGAATCCGCACACAAGGGGGCAGTTTTAGTTAATTTCAACAATTACTGTCGTCATACAAGCTCTCCTAGAAAATGTTAAATTTCATAAAAAAAGAGAAAAATAGCGACTTACTTTTTTTAGAACAATTATTATACCTATCTTGCCCAAGATCGAAATGTTAAACACGCTCACGTCGAAATTTCCCTCGGTATAATCATCGCTATAATATATGCTCAACAATCATATCGTACTAAACCCTTACAAACGACACCTTTAATATCCACAACAGACGAATGGAACGGACTGCCAGCCGAAGTTGTATCTTTAGAATATTCCGTAAAATGTAAAGGTTCAGGTGCAAGGTACTATATAAAAAGGGATAGTTTTTCTTTTATATAAAACAATCATTTTGAATTTATATTTCTTTATACGTGTCTTCCCTGAATTTAATGTTGTGGTTTTTTCAGCTGCGAATTCTTTATTGTTTACGCCCTTCTTAACAGGGACAAGAAAGAAAATTTCTTAAAGTAAGCGACATGAGCCTGCGGGCCACTGACTCTTCTGCAAGCCATCAGGAGGGAGGCCCACGCAACCGCGATGGAAACAAAATTCAGGAAACGGGACAAAGGTTACGCTACGTTCGGTCGACCCAGCACTCGATCATACGTTTACAGATCCACAGCCCGGCGTGTAATCGCCACAGCGTAGCACTCTAGTGTTTGGAAAGAGCTATTGTCGTTCCGCTTTACAGTTTCGTGCGTGTTCTGGAAAGCGAAAGAAGCACGCGAAATACTGTCAAAACCGGTTATTACGAGGTCAGCGGGAATCAGAACTCAGTTCGCTATATCCGCTATTTCGTTATAAAAAAGTGCAAAAGGGAATGGGGAATCGTGAGCGCTTCGCTCTAGCCGCTATTTCGTTATAACCGACTTCGTTATAACTGGTCTCGACAGTATGTACATAGTGTCGGACTCTAATGAAACGCGTGGAGCGTGTGGCTACAGTGTACTAGGACCATGAATGTAGGAAGCTTCTAAAAGCGACATTACGGCACCAGAGGTGAAGCCAGAACCGGGAACCCGAGGTCGACCAAAACAGCTGTGGTTTCTGGCCATCGTTGAGTGCGTGTCCCTCCGCACTTCTGGCTTCACCTCTGGGGGCGTTATTTTGCTTCCAAAAGCTTCCAACCTCCAAGCCATAATGCCACCTAAACGACAAGGCCTGCGCATGGCGTCATTATTAGTGGATCCCACCTCAAAGCGGCAAGCACGCTGAAACTCGAGTGTAGGGGGTCTCCTCGAAGCGACAGACGCGTCCTTCTTGGCGTCGCCGTGTGCTAGCGTCGCGCACGTTGGGAGACACTGCGAGACACGCTGCTGGCATTGATGAAAGAAGCTATACGCGGCGCTGCGAGGGTCCAGTAGTGGTGAATAAACTGCGTTCACCCTTGAAAGGGTACGGAAACAAAATTACGTGAGCGCGAGCTCTCTACCCCTTGCTTCAAAGTCGACCAGCAAGAAGCGCAATGCGTATTGCACTCGTGACGTCTATAGTTCTCGCACGGCCAAGGGTACTGTAGTTGCGAGCCTTGTAGTCTTTTTGCGTAGTATGTTGCAAGACATCTGTCTTGTGCTTGCTGTGAATGTCGATAAAGTGTATTACTCATTTTGAGAAGTCATAAAGCAGTGAGTCGACAATATTTTTTTTTATATTAGGGGTTGTTGGAGTTTGTGTTCATATTGTATTTTAATGCTACATGTACTCCGAATCGAGGTGTTTTTTTTTTCATAGACTGCCTTCCGCAAAAGACAATTTGCTATATGTTTGCCAGTTGCAGTGGCACCTTGGACATTCCCAAACGCGCTCGGTCTTGCACCTTACACAACGCTGGTCCCCGCATCAACAACACGATGACAAAAGAAGCTATACACCAGTGTATTGTTCCTCTCACCATTAAAAAAGGCAGAGATTTATTGACGTTTATTCGTCTATTTTTCTCATTATATCAGTATTGCGGGGTTTCTTTCGCAGCTATTAAACGTGCAGCCCAAGTGATAGCTTTGCTGAACGACCTGTCAGTACTAGGAGGGGGGGGGGGGGGGCGGGGGGGAGTCGATATTATTCAAATGATCTCCATCAAAAACACGCGAATAATGAAAGTAGAGGATATCACGCACTCTAGAGGCATTAGTCCAAAGGAAACCTGCTATTTTTCACATTAGCAATTTTTCTGCGTCCCGAAAAGCTCCAGTCGAACCACAGTGACAGTAGTACACGCCGAGCTTCGCCGACGACGAGGCTGACGGGGGCACGTTCCTAGGGCTCAGAACAGCAGCGCCACGGTGTCGTCTACGCGTAAAATCTTCACTCGGCGACCGCCGCTCTTGCCACTACAATTCTCTAGAACACTGTACTACAATAGTTTTGTTTAACCCGAGACTGGGGTATTTCGGAAAAGGGACGAGAAGAAAAGAGGCTACAAGGAGGCGACGTCTCTTTTGAGACGTCGCCTCCTTGTGGCCTCTTTTCTTCTCGTCCCTTTTCCGAAATACCCCAGTCTCGGGTTAATCAAAACTATGGTTAACTTCCACCAGCTCGCCTGCACCCTTACAATTTTTTCACTGTACTACAGTTCCCTGATGTATCGCGGCAGCGGTGGCGTAGCCTAACTGGCTCGTGAGACCGGTCTAATCTTTATATGTACTTTGAGGTCTACAAAGCGCTCACCTTACACCATGTCTAGGGAAGAAAGGAAAGAGCTGAATTTCGAAGATCTTCTTTCTTTCCGGCCTGCAAATCTCGCGGTAATTTCATGTGGCGATAGCGACATTGTCTGATGGAGAAGGTGAACAGTACGTGATGTTCGCTGTTCCTTTGCTTGCCTTGCGCTTGTCAAAATATTTTTTAACCGCAATGCTCTAAAGGAAACAATGATTGTTTGTAGATAACTTTCTCCAATATTCAGCCAGAGATTTGCGCGACTACTTTCCATGATGTCCTTGTATGTATACAGACATACAGCACCGCAATGTAAACACACACTATTAGGTATTTGTTTTAATAAGTTCGGCGTATCAGAATTGCCATCGGAATAAATAAATTTAGTTTCACTGCTAATAAAGTAGCTGCAATGTGTTCCAAGATGTCGGCGACTTCTTGGCGTAGGAATCGCATGGCCATGTTGATGATAACTTGAAGTCTTTGTCTTAGTTGAATTGACGTAAAGAAAATGCAAGTGCTTCGCAGCGCAGTGTATACTCGGGCACTTCTGAGAGCGCAGTTGCGTGAAGCAATACCAGCTGCTCTGTTCCGGGACATTAACTTGAATGCCAAGGAGCGTCGCGTCAGCGATGCCGGTAATCCTGGCTACACTCGGTTAACTACCGAGACCGATGACACTGACTTCACGCTTGGCCCGTGTTCGGAACCATTCCACGCATGCTTCCAAGTCCAGGTGAGTGCGAGGGCTATTATCGCGATCCGGAACGCACTGCGGCGACCCTGATGTCGTGCCAGACTATTTCCAACTTGCTCGCTCAAAACGTGGCAACGGAAATACTAAAATAAATAATAAGTTAGGTGCGTGCGCGCGCGCGCGCGCGCGCGCGCGTGTGTGTGTGTGTGTGTGTGTGTGTGTGTGTGTGTGTGTGTGTGTGTGTGTGTGTGTGTGTGTGTGTGTGTGTGTGTGTGTGTGTGTGTGTGAGGAAGGACTAGAAGAAGGAAAAATAAACAGGGAGAGATAAACCGAACTATTCTTAATGTAAAATGCATGAATATATCCAGAGACTCAGGAACACAGAAATGGACGAACACGTACCACAACGTGGACTGTTCCTCCACTTCTGTGTTCCTGAGTCTCGTGTTTTATTACCATGACTCGTCACGAGCTCGCTTGTTTTTTTAAGTAGTATGGCAATATATCCAGTGCAGTGTCTGGAACGACCAGAATTATTGGGAACCTTTCAACGCATGGAAACTCTGCAAATTATTTATCTCAAATATTCCCGTGAGAAGTTTGTTCGCAATCACTGGTCTTTCTTTAATTAACTTAAGTAAAATAAAGGGCGAGCGGTATCGTGTCCCAATGATCACGTGAACGACACAGTCATTTGTTCCTACGCAGATATAGCCGAATCGTTTTATTAACATCCTGCCCTATTGAAAAAAACCAGCTTCAGCTGGTCCCAGCTTCAAGCTGGGTTATTGCCCCAGCATGCCCAGCTTGGCAAGCTGGTCATGGTGGTTGATCTGGTCCCAGCTTCAAGCTGGGTTATTGCCCCAGCATGCCCAGCTTGGCATGCTGGTCATGCTGGTTGATCTGGTCCCAGCTTCAAGCTGAGTTATTGCCCCAGCATGCCCAGTTTGGCATACTGGTCATGCTGGTTGATCTGGTCCCAGCTTCAAGCTGGGTTATTGCACCAGCATGCCCAGTTTGGCATGCTGGTCATGCTAGTTATACTGGTCATGCTGGTGGACTTCCCAACCAGTTTAACCTATTTAAATTAATACACAGGATAAAGAGGCCAAACTCTTCAGAAAAGCCAACTCGGCATCCAATTTATTATTATCGTACTTGCGGCCGCCTCACATGAACTCAGATGCTACATATCCTTGGCGCTGACACAGTACTAAACGGCGCACAGACAGTAGTTCTCGGTGCAAAGCCAACAGTGTTAATAAAACCATATTGTTTATCTTTCAACACGAAAAATACTAGACACACGCCAAAAACAGGCAATAGCTAAAGAAAAAACTACTCGGATCAGAGAAGCGAACCTGGGTCCCGCCAGTGATGGGGGCGAAGCGGCAACTTGCGTGGTCGGCAGAGGCGAGGAAATCCGTGTGGCTTGGATGGCGTTGGCGATACTCCTCTTCACCACCATCATTCACGAGCACAAACACGTTCGAAGACACGAAGTGACGCCTCAGTCGGGGCGTTCGAGATCTTCCCGCACCGAACGGACTGCCGCTCGCTGTCTCGTCAAAACCCGCTTCGCTTGCATCGTCGTTCAACTAGTCTCCAAACAACGCACACACAGCCGTCCCTTCGAAAGTCTGCCTAAGATAGCCAAACGCGTCTAAAAATTTCCCGTTAATACCACTCTCTCTCTCTCTTTTCTCACACACAAAGGTAGCTTGCAGTGCGCCTCACGCGCCCTGTAATCTACCAAAAACGAGAGGACAAAGAACAGGACGTGGCCTCGCTTCATCCTAAGCCGACCTTGGCGCGCGCGCTCCCAGCAATGGCAGTTCGGCTATTTCTAGCCGACCTTGGCGTCTGCGCTCCCAGCATGACCAGCTTGACCACCACGGTTATTAGTTCGACCAGATTCACCAGCTTGTCTCCCAGCATGACCACCTTGCCTCCCAGCTTGACCACATTGACTCCATGGAAAACCAGTTTGACCAGTTAGGACCAGACTGGCTCCCAGCTACACTAGATTGAATCTAAAACCAGGTTCTAGTCAGACCCTGCTGGTTTTTACTTAAACCAGACTGACCAGCTTAAATTCTACCTTGCCCAGCTTAAACCAGCTCGATTTCCAGTTAAACCAGTTTGATTACCACATTTACCAGATTGACCAGCTTAGTTACCAGCTTGGCCAGTTTGATTTTTATGCTGGTTTTTCCGATAGGGTGGTTCACTGGATGCCTTAAAGGGATGCTGAACCGAAATCTGGACTCCCCAAAACACGCGGCAAAAGCGTGCAACGGGATGCTACAAACACCAAAACATCACTCATACAGCGATATCTCAAACGGATGACCGTATTTAAAAAAAAAGAGGCGCATTTGGCAGGAATGTTGACGTCATGTTTCTCCGAGAAGGAGAGGGAACGGCCTCGCGTCTTCTCCGCCTCGCGGCCTTGAGGGAGCGAAGCAAAGAGAGGAGGAAACTGGATGTCTTGACGGTCACGCGCCTCGTTGGCCTGATTCAATCTCGACTTCTTTTTCCACAAATACGGCCGTCCATTTGAGATATCGCCTTACTAGTAGCGTTGTAGGGATTGTAGCGTCCCGCCTACATCTGCAGCATTGTTTTTTTGAAATCCAAATTTCGGTTCACCATACCTTGAGAGGCCGACGTACAACCTCGGTTTTCTGCAGGGAAGATAATCCTCTTAGCGCTCCCCTCCCCTAAGCTGCGAGGGGAGCCATGTTGGGGCAAGCTAAAAAGTGGAGAGGATATAGAAAAGGAGGCGACGGGCAAAAGTGGAAAGCGCGAAGTGTACGTCGGCCTTTAAGTGGATTGCCGCGGAAGGCTTACCACTTTGCCTACGTGCAAGATGATAACACACTGCTTGAGAATGGGGGAGTGCTATGTCACAGGGCACGTTCCTGTGTTAGGCTGTGATGTTGTTCAGGGAAAAACAACAACATTTTTGAATATCTAAATGGCATCGAATAGGTTGTTGCTGCTACAGCGCGTCTTTATTGAGCGTTATTGTTTCCACTCAGACATAAGTTCAGAAAAAAGAAAAAACGACTTTTATGTGCTGAGGATAATCATACCACATGCGAGAGCCAAAAATGGTGAATAGTCAAAGCTATAATATTTGTGTCTGCTGCTGTTTAGTCATTTGTGCGATATCATGGAGCGAATGCGTGTGTTCATACGGACGATGGAGGCGTGGTTCTTATTGTCGTCCGGTAGGTAACCCCTTGCGAGCGCATCAGCAAACTTTCGGGGTTCGTAAATTTCTCCGGTTTTAGCACACCCACTCTCGTCAAGTCTCTAACCGTTCAAAGCAAGGGCGACACATAGCTGAATCTGCGAAGGATCCATCGTTCGCAGAAAATTAATTCGGCACACATTGCTGGCTGATACAAAACAAAAGTAAAGTGTAGGGTTGGTATTGTGCCAGAGCCGCTCCGTCTTTCGGTGTGAATGTTTCTTGCACACGGTATTACAGGAAATGATGAAGCTCCGGTTAATAACGTGGGAGTTCTGCTGTCAAATCAAAGTATTGAAGACAGATAAACATACAGAGAAAAAGACAGAGAGAGAGAGAGAGAAAGAGAGGGACAGAAAGAGAGAAGTTGCGGTAGATTAAAAATTTTTTACCCCTGATTTTAGAGAAATTTGGCTCAATAAATGAAAGATCGGCGGTGAAGGCTATGCATATGACGCATGTGAAGACAAAAAGAACCTGCCTTATACAAAAATGGGTTCCATTTTATGGCTGCCTATGAATGATTGGCAAACAATACGAAAAGAACGAGCGATATGCAAAAACAGTGGAATGAAGTCGAAAGTCAACTCTGTTAATGATATGGTGAGGATCAGGGATGGGCAAAACACATGCAAATATGTATCGAAATACAAATATAAAATACTTCGTCAAAATGTATTTAATTACAAGTCTAATTACATTTTCGAGAAAGCAATTAAGTACAAGATACAAATACAAGCAAATATATTTGGTCTCCTCCAAATACTTTTCCAAATACATTCCTCAAAATTTGCGTCAGCGCCTTCAGGGCACCTGCAACGGGTTTCTGGGTATCTCATTTTAATTTTGCATCGCACACTCGGGAGTTAGTATGCGAAGCTCTACTAACGTAATAGAAATATAATCACAAAAAAATGTAATCAGCTTGGACGTAATAGGAGAAAAAAGTACAGATTTTATCGATTACATTTTGGTATATACCAACAAAGAACCTAGACGACCAAGACGCCCAGCACTAGGTAGAGAATTTTTTATTGTTGTAACTCGCACCAGTGACGAAAACCTAGACTACCCGAGCATTTAGAATGTTCCAGGCAAAAATATGAATGGAAATCAGGCTGGAAAGCATCACAAGTTGTCACAGGCACTTATTTAGCCAGTCTGCCAGTGAACGTCGATTTCGTCACTATTCTTGCCCTGCACTAGCACCGTAATCACAAAGTCACTAAACGCTTGTGCTCGATTGAGAGACACTGCATTCGGTGCAGTACGTAGTTTTCTTCCTGCTCTGGACACGTCTCAGGATGAGCAAAATGAGTCGTGACAATAAATTTGAGAAATGGATTTTCGCTCACAAAATTATATTTAATTACAATTGTATTTGAAATAACCACATTTTAGTATTTAAATACACACGTCAAATACATTACCCAATTCGTAATGAAATACAAATGCAAAATACACAATGTATTTGAAATACGTATTTCAAATACTTGTATTTGAAATACTAAATACTGCCCATCACTGGTGAGGATTATAGCTTGAATATTCTTATTCTCGAATTGGTTGTACAGATTTGAAAAGAAGCAGTCATTAACACTCAATAGGCTAAGATGATAATAATAAAATAATTAAACTATGTATTTATTTATTACTTGGTTCCCCTGGCACCCAGAGGACTATCACAAATGTGATATATTTGCCCGGAAATGACATGCAAACAAAGTAATTGCGTTAGCACACTTGGCCCAACGATCACCCCTCTCCTCCCCAGAAACACATCATTACCAAAAAAAAAAAAAAAGAACTGCGAGCACTACAAAGCGTAGTAATATGTAAAAACAAATGTGGCCATATAGTATTATTTATTCCGAAAAAATGTAGCAATTGCTTCGGAAATTTTACCCCACTCTGTTACTTCCGCGTGAAGCTTTGTACCGCGTTATTAGGGCATAAACAAGAAACCTTGCCAAGCCTAGTTACGTTTCCAAAACTAAGCTTCAATAAAATTAAAACCAGCGATAGCCTGTCCGTGTGGTAAAAAAACACTGGTATAAAAGGAATGGCAAATTCTAAATTTTCTATAGTATTTTATTATAAGAGCAGCACGGGCCAACATCCCGTGATTGCTTGCATCTTGCTAGTACAACACCGTCATACTAGCAAGATGACACAGTATAACTCCCACTACCTTTCACTAGTGTAAGTTCCCTCTATAACTTGTACAGTTCCCTCTATGACTTGTAGGATAACTAAACTATTTTACATAAAATCGGGCCGGATTACGGATGTTCTTTGTATTTCTTTGGAACAAAAAACGCACCAAGTATCTTAGTATAGCTAAAAAAAGATTTCTTCGACATTTTTTTAAAGTTCAGACAAAGCCATTTTGTGCGTTGAGCTTACGCAAGCATGACCCTACGAATATATTTGATTCGGTCGCTTTCGCTCATCCTGGTGCTTCATGTTTCCAATGAGTAGATGGCCACCTCCTCGGGCCCATTGTATAAAACACGTTAAATAAACGACGCTCTTTAATTTCATCTCTCTTCCCTACCGGCAGTAGAAGAAACGCGAAAATCTCTGCTCAGCGACCTTTGAAAGACGTAAATGATCTTGTCGGCGAAAATGCAGAAGGGGCGCCATTAAAATAGTTAAAGGAAGGCTCTCTTTTTTATTTTTTTCTTCAGCGACCTTCTTGCCATTAGCCGAGGCATATGGCACTCACCGCTCGTCGCGCGAAGCGGATGGTCGTAAAACGCAGCAGTTATTTCCGGACCCTCCCAATTAGCAGCGGGGCCCCTGCTGAATTCCTCATTATGCTGATCACGATTCTCTTGACTCCGAATCCCGGTGCAAAAGGGCGGAATTTTTTCCAGAGAATCATAGGCTGACCAGCACGGTTTGCTTTTATCAATAAAAGGATGAAGCTCCTTCGAACCTGCTATGCCGTTCCATTTCATGCGCAGTCACGTTCGAGATGGTTTTGGTGGGCAACTAAACATTGAAGGGCCGTCTTCTAACCGTTTTACACGTTAAAACGTTTCGGAGCCTTTTATAGTGCATGAACAAACCGCGCACGGTAGATAGCTCGAACTTTGCTGCGAGGTATTCATATGCAAAGTGATAAAGGTGGGGTCTGAATGTAAGTTGGACGTCCAGCTTGCATTCAGACGCCACCTGAATCACTCAAATATCCAACACAATCATCCTGGCATGCGGGAACCGAGTTATCCAGTCCTCTTCGTTCTGCAGGTTGGACGAAACCCTTTCTATGCCAAGATATTAACTTAATTATCTGTGCTTGGGGATGTGGCTTTGCCAAAAAATGCTGCTTGCTTGTATTTCCGTGATAATATAGTGATTGCGCAGGCGAGCTGGTAGATGTTAGAGACGTGTCCTCGACTGTTCATTTTTCTTCTACTTCGAAACTTTCCTCTTTTCCTGCCTCAGTCTTGGACTAAGATCAATATTGTATTTCCGAGCATTTTGATGAATTTTTTATGGTGGTATTGCTTGAAACCGATGATATTGAGCTAAGCCCTGGGCCGGATAGCGCTAAAAGTGCAGGCCCTTCTCAAGGCTCAAAATTAAATTCTGATTGTGGCTTTCCACCCGAACTTTAGCCTACTACACCGTTCAAGCCGACAGGTAATTAAACTCCGTTAAAAATTAACCCAAACGTCTTGCTGGATGTAAAGCACAAGTCGGTCAATGTGAAAAGGAAGTCTAGTCCCAACGATGTTGGGGGATAGTGCAGCTATTTGTGTTACGATTAACGACATTTAGAATCGCAGTAGACGTAATAACATGATACTATCAAGGGGTAAAGGAAAGTAGCAAAGACATTCTGTTGCGACCGAGGAGTTCCCCAGGCAGCCTCAGGCAGGGCCAGGCGAGGACAGGAACCGCAGGCCGACTCCAGGCAGAGACATCAGGAGACGGGAGGGTGTCTCGCGATAAACTCTGTTTTAATACATATGTACAGACGTTTCTTGTTCGTCGGAGAGCACACTCGCGGCCTCTCGTTTGCTCTTTTTATACAGTCGCTGTTTATGTTCCAGCGGTTGGCAGCCAATGGTGGCCGAACTGCCAACGGACGTCACGTTCAGGCCCCGCCCCCACTCCTCTCGAGCGCGCACACACATACACGCACACACTGCAGCGTCGGACGGGCTTCCCAATCCGGCGCCGGGGCATTCTTGACCTCAATAAGCCGCGCCAGGAGTCGGTGACGAAGGGTCCGCTGTCAGCTCGTGAGACGTTGACCGTGATGGAGATGATCCCCTCATTATGCGGCGTCCTGGCTCGGGAAAGGTTTAGCGGGATAATCCGCAAGTGGCGCCGGACGAAAACTTGAGCCGAACATACTCGGCCGGAAGTCCCGCCGCCGGCGTCGTCCCCCGGAATCCTCTCTCGGCAGGGCAGCTGGTTCCTGGATGGACTCACCCCCGCAGCCAGAGAGAAGAGTCCGGCTCAGCTCCGCTCCCAGGTGTGGCGGCGTCCACGCGGCGCCGGGCGACGTGTTCTGTCAACAACGGCTCAGACGGCCGGTCGCCGATCCTAAATGCGAAGGCCAAACCCCGCCGGGTGGACAAGAAGGGGAGGCGAAGGAAGGACGTGACCTTCGCCAAGGCCTATCGCAACAACACCTCCGCCGCCACTGAGCTCATCAGGAGGGCAGCAGTCCCACACTGCTGCGCTGACTCGATGAGTGCCTCGCTTTCTTGGGAGAGGGTCCGGTGATCATCTCCTGCCTTGAGACGTAGGCGAGGGTCGGGTACGAATCTCTGGAGTGGGGGACCTCAACTCAGGTCACAAGAGGAAGGCGTGGGCGAGACAAACATAGCAAGTCACGATCCCAGTAGCGACAAGTGCTTCGCTTTCCTCCCCCGATCCGCCAGACCAAAAAAAAAAAATAAAGACAACCCCCATCCACCTACTACCTAAAATCTCCCTCACTCGACACTCGAGCTCAGGCTGTCACTAAGCCCTTTAAAGAAAACCATACCCTAAACCAGGCAAACAGAAACAAAAGTTATGGTAGCGTGCTTTGACATAAAAACACTATCAAAAAATCAAGATGACCCTTTCCAAGGATTTGAAACAAACAAAAAACTTTACAAATTTGTACAATCCGATCATGGAGCTCGTTCACGTCTTAGAAGCCCCGGCTTAGAGAATCAGCGTTCCTCTTTTAGCTGTGCCCCTTTTTACCTCGCCTCGAAGGCTTACTACCGTGAAGCGAGAAAAACTTTAGAGCTTGCTAACACAACGCACTGCGGCTCGATAAAACGCGAAAACGGACTCCCGTGAAAAGAACACATTACGTACCGTTACGTAACTTACATAGGACATAACCCTATTAAATTCAAGCGCCTCCTCCATAAGGCAAACTATACCGAGGATAAAATCGCTTTAAAAGAACTCTACCGCCGACACAACGAACTGAAGCCGAACAACACGCAAAACTCAGACTCCCGAAAAAGGAAAAGCTATTCATACCACTTGCTAAGCCGACTTCAGGAAAAAACATTCAAATTAAGCCTTCCCCTTTTCTGGCGGCCTCTGCCTCGTCCGCTTTCACTGGCGAGAACTAGCGCTCTAACCCACACCCAGTCTGTTCTCGGTGACACTCTCACAAGAAAAGCCCTGGTCCCCAGACTCGAAAGTTTCCTCAAAGCCACAGTCGGAAAGTTCTGACTTGATTTCCGCATCTGACTTGATCTCCCGCTGAAGAAAAAGCTGCGAGGCGAGCACGCACTCATAGGACCCGAGGTACTTGGACGAGATTGAGGATTTGTCCAGCAAGGTTCCTGCATTCTGTTGATCATCTCTTCTCGTCGTGGAAGCATGAGACAAATGTGACGGCTTGACTCTCGGCTTCCTTACGCTGCGTGACTCCTCGCAGCCCTCGTTCTTCTCGTCCGAGCGGCTCTGTCTCGTCATTTCCGCATCTAGTGTAGATTTGCTGGTGTCGCCTCCAGGCCCGTTGCTCGCACTTCTGGTCTGGATCGATGGCTCCTTGGGATAGGTGTCCTGGCGTTTGCTTTCTCCCGGCCTCGAAGAGAACTTTCTGGAGTTGCGCGCACTGAGCCTCTTAAAGCGCCGCTGCTTCGAACCTTTTTGCTTTTTCAGCTTTGGCTTCCTAGCGTCACCGCTGTGCTCCTTGCTCCTCCAGCCGCTGTCGGTTGGTGCTTTCTTGGGGTGGATATCTTCACGATTTCTGTCTCCCAGCCCAGACGACGGCTTTCTCTTTCTGGAGTTGCTCCTCTTCAGCTTCTGGTGACGTTGTTGATTTGATGGGGCCGGGCCGGATTGGAAGGCACCGACCCTGCGCAGCCTTCTCTTCTTGGGTCTCTTTTGAGTGAACGGCCCGCTCATGTCGGCACCTGAGTTGTCGCCGTCAGACTTGCCGTGCCTTGATCGGGATGACCTCTCGGACCGCCTGCGCTTCGGATCCTCTCGCTTGCCCAGACTTAACTCTTCCTTGTCGCAGCCAAGCCCCTTGCTTTCGCAACCGCTGTCCGTAAATACTTCCTTGGGATGAATATCCGCGGGATTTCTGTGTCCCAGTCTCGACGACAGCTCCCTTCTGCGAGACTCGCCTTCTCCAGATTTCCAAAACTGCCCTTCATCAGAAATGTCCGCACCAGGACGGAGAACGCTGATCTCGGGCTGCCTCTTCCTCCTATGTCTTTTCCGTCTGGACGGACACCCGATGTCGTTCTGCGATGGAGACGAGGTTTTCGAGGGACCCTGCTCCGGATTTTTCTCATCCAGCCTGGTTCTCTCCGCGCTCCCCTTGGATCCCTTCCTCTTGCAGCCGCCGCCGGCTGATGGATCCTTGGGATGGGTGCCTCCGCGCTTCCCCCTTTCCGGCCTGGACGACTTCTGCTTCTGGCTCGACGCGTCGCGCCTCTGTTGACGTTGCTGATCAGAATCGTTCGGAGCAGGACGGAAAACACTGACCCTGCGCTGCTTCCTCTTCTGTTGCTTCTTTCCAGAAGGACGGCTCGAACAGGACGCTTTTTCTGAGCACCCCTGACTCTGGTCTCGCTCGTCCAGCCCCGGCTTGGTCTCGGAGTTCCACGGGGGACGGCCAGGACGACCCACTTCCTGCTCCGCCTCCCCATCCGCTGACTTCTCTACGTTGCTTTCCTCGAGTTGGATAGACTTCCGCGGCGGCATCACCATGCTGGCCTTGTCTTCGTCCCCCAGGAAGCAGACGTCAGATGCTTGAGAGGCCTCTTCTCTTCTTTTGGCGGGATCCCCTCCAACTTCCAGCGCTTCAGGTCTGGAGTCGGCGTTGTGCGGAACGGCGTCGGTGGTCCCGTCGGCACAAAGACCTGGTCGTCGGTTAAATTGAACTCTTCCTCTTCAACCTTTTCTTTCTGACCCACCGTCTCTGCCGCTACCTGACGCGTTCTAGCTCCGCTTGGTGCAACCGCTCTTTCCCTCCTGGACACAAGGTCTTTTTCTCGTGGCTTCGGATCACCCTCGTACGTGAACCAGTGAGGAAATGTCGCTGCTAGGTACTTCGAGTCTGTGACCTCTACTACTACCGTTCTTCTTTGAGACCGAACTTCCTGCATCAACGTTTCAATCTCGAGCCTTTTCTCCGCCAATTCACGAGCCCGCTTCTCGCGTTCACGTTCGCGTTTTTCGTCCCGCTCCTGCTTTTCAGCCTTCGCTCTTTCGTCCCGCTCCCGTTCAGCCTTCGCTCTTTCGTTCCACTCCCGAATCAGCTCCCAAGCCTCCTGAAGCTCTACGTCGGACACTTCCTTTTCGCGAAGTAGCTCCATGATCGGCTTCCTTCGCTTTGCCTGCCCCACGCTTATACCAAGCTCCTCGCATACCGCCACCAACTCAGGAATGCGTAGCTTACTGACTTCCATGATCCCGAGTGTCGCAATCTCCCTCCCCTATCAAACTCAGTCAGCTTGAACTTCGCGTTTTCTGAGCCTAAAGGGCAGCCTTCTACTCGCGTACCTAACACTGAGCAAAAGGTCTGGCAAATCAAGGGAAAATTGCAAAGCACTCACCCGTACCAGGAACCATGAGCAGGCACGTCATCCCGCCGCTGCCAACCAATTGTTGCGACTGAGGAGTTCCCCAGGCAGCCTCAGGCAGGGCCAGGCGAGGACAGGAACCGCAGGCCGACTCCAGGCAGGGACATCAGGAGACGGGAGGGTGTCTCGCGATAAACTCTGTTTTAATACATATGTACAGACGTTTCTTGTTCGTCGGAGAGCACACTCGCGGCCTCTCGTTTGCTCTTTTTATACAGTCGCTGTTTATGTTCCAGCGGTTGGCAGCCAATGGTGGCCGAACTGCCAACGGACGTCACGTTCAGGCCCCGCCCCCACTCCTCTCGAGCGCGCACACACATACACGCACACACTGCAGCGTCGGACGGGCTTCCCAATCCGGCGCCGGGGCATTCTTGACCTCAATAAGCCGCGCCAGGAGTCGGTGACGAAGGGTCCGCTGTCAGCTCGTGAGACGTTGACCGTGATGGAGATGATCCCCTCATTATGCGGCGTCCTGGCTCGGGAAAGGTTTAGCGGGATAATCCGCAAGTGGAGCCGGACGAAAACTTGAGCCGAACGTACTCGGCCGGAAGTCCCGCCGCCGGCGTCGTCCCCCGGAATCCTCTCCCGGCAGGGCAGCTGGTTCCTGGATGGACTCACCCCCGCAGCCAGAGAGAAGAGTCCGGCTCAGCTCCGCTCCCAGGTGTGGCGGCGTCCACGCGGCGCCGGGCGACGTGTTCTGTCAACAACGGCTCAGACGGCCGGTCGCCGATCCTAAATGCGAAGGCCAAACCCCGCCGGGTGGACAAGAAGGGGAGGCGAAGGAAGGACGTGACCTTCGCCAAGGCCTATCGCAACAATTCCAACAGAACTACGAATGCGTGTAATTCAGGAATTGCTTGAAACCAAGATGGTTGTAAAAGTTTCTAGTTTCGAGAAACATTTATCACTTGGGCAAAAGGAATATTTATTCAAAGTGGTTAGCAATTCTGCGGCAATTTAACTGCGATATATGAAAAACACTTACTTCAGAAACGATTCTATAAGCTAAAAGACACCTACCACTCCCTGAGTAATGACTACTGCTGCAAAGTCATCAATAATGGTATACCCCCCTGTGGGTGAATGCAAAAAAAAAAAGAGGAACGGCGAGCACTTGGTAAAGCTTTCGCATGAGAAGCTCTGTTTAGATGGCAAACCATTCATTTGAGATTCATAACTACGGGAAGTCGTTACTTTGAAACGTACTTAACCTGCACCCAAAACAAAGGTAGTGATATTAATGGTGTTCGAGCTTTCCTTTCTTAATTTTAAAACTTTAGGGTAGAAGGAACAAGTGAGAAAATTTCTTGTTCAGGGAAGCTGTGGCTGTCGCGTGAATTATTTATAACTTGGCGCAGAGGAGAAACAGACTTGTTTGGTTAGCTCTATTCTTATCTCCGGCACGTCAATCTTCACTTAATCCAGTTACGCTCTAATTGAACGCGCTCTTGAAAAGGCTTACGAAATCCAAACACATCCACAGGCGTGCACAGGCGCGCACACACGCACACACGTGTGAACACCAACAGTTAAAGGCCAATGCGAATGAACCCAGCTTCACAAATACCATTAGAAATTTAAATATTAAGTAAACGCCTCTTTGTGAAGGCTAATCGACTAAATCTATAGTCTTACTTTACAAAGTGTTATGATTGTCTCAGAAAATTCAAACATAGCGTGGAAAAGCGAAGGCTAGATCTGTTAGCAAGACCTACTTAAATAAGTAACCAATCCCCCGTGAAGTGTGTAAAACTACATCTCTACCTTTAACGGAGTCGCATAGGTTTTGTGAATTAAAGTGTATACGGTCGTCCCGAAAGGTTTAGAGATCGAGGGCGTTTCTTTAAAACATGCTTACAGAGCATGTGGTCCCGTTTGTAAACGAATGTCCCTTTTGCCCGAAAAACGCAAATTTCAAAAGGGGAAAAAAAAAATAGACAGGTACACACTTTTCCTGATTTTTGATGTCATGAATTACATTCATTTTAAGGACTTGTGAACCGTTTCACAGCCATGCAAGATGGTCACCTCGGCTTGTGAACCGTTTCATAGCCATCCAAGATTGCCACCTCGGAATTTTAGCTTTATATAAAGAGTAAAGCTATACGCACTCCGGAGTGCACTTCGGGCGGAAATCGCTATACGCACCCCGCTAAACTCGTATAAAACGAATGGTCAAATCGAGTTTCCTAAACCCGCTTTGTACGCAAGTGGACGCGGGTTCGAACCGCGGGGGACCTGCTTTTTTTTTCTCCACCATTTTGTTTTGTAGAGGCATTTGGCGATATTTATGAGTGCGTATAGCTTTACTCTTATATAAATGCTGCCCTTGTTGATGAAATTCCCTTGGCAGTGACAGTCAGACGTCATGTGATGGACCAACAGGGAACGTTCCACCAAGGCTGCCGACTGGCAGTCAGTGTCCCAAATTGCGTATCTTGATAGAATTTTCAATAGGGTACGTACCTTGACGTTTTTTCTATCCCTTAAATCAAGAGCCACTCGACTTAAAAAATCCCTAGTTACCGACGGGACACTCTCGAGAAGATTACTTATTTTTTAGACGAGAAACAAAAATTACTTTTTAGATTGTCGACCCATATTACCAAATACTGTGCCTTGCAAGATTAGGGTATATGTAACATGCTCCATCATTATGAACTACTTCTTACAAAATCAGTTATATGTAACAAGTAACATGATTATACAAATAGGAATTCGCGTGACACCAGCCATTTTAGTTAGCTACTGATTTTTGTAACAACGTTCACTTGTTTATACCCGCTGAAAAGCATTCGACACGGTTCTTTGACCAGCCCACTTGTATAATATTTCTGAACTAAACATTCACCCTTCTAGGTATTATCCTTAGGTAGCTGCTTTTAAATAATAATAATAATAATAATAATAATAATGATGATGATACTCCTATACTACTGCAACTACTAATACTCATATTAATAATAATAATATTTTAATGCAAGGGCTTCAAGTATATTTATATAACATATCGGGACCGACAAAGCGCCAAAAGGTTCTAGGACTGGTCCCTTCAACTTTAAAGTCACGGCACATCTAAAACATGAGTAGAAACGCAGAATCCGTGACAAAAAAACAGTTACAGGCAAAGTCGCAGTGAAGAACGCGGGAAAAAACACCCTATATAAAAAGAAAAGAAAATTGTACCGTCAAAACCAAGTGATTTTACATCTATGAGCAAAGAGTTCTCAATCACTTTGTCAAGACTCCCCGAGATCTGACGCCGACTAGTTAAAAAGGGAGGTTGTTAACAATTTGTGGTACACACTAAGTTCAAATGCATTTCTCAAAATGGGTGTTGACGCGCGGCGTTGAATACGGCGTCAGATCTCGACGGACGCGACAAACATTTTTGGGGTCTTAAAGATAATATCCCAGTAGTGTCTGAGTATCACAGCTTTCAAAAATATAGCTTGAGATGTTGGGGAAGAAAGGTCGTCAAAGATGTTATCAGATGACTGCAGACTAGAACCAGCTGCCACGCCACGCAAAATGCCCCTCAACAAATACCTCACTTTATATTTATATTAGGCCCGTACAATGTTCGAAAACAGCTATTCCGTATCGCAATATGTTGTAAACAAGGGCATGCGCAAAAAGTCTTCCAGTTGTCATCGGGAGAAATATCCGGAGGTTGGGCGCACAAAGCTGCTCGTAGCTTTTTGAAGATGTAGGAGAGGTGAGAGTTCCCAGATAGGTCACAGTCAAAATAGCTTCGTATATATTTCGTTGAGTTCACATAGCCGATTCGCAAACATTCGCAAAAAAAACAATTTGATGTGTACAGAAAGATTGGAGTTTTGATGAAAGTAGTTTTAAGTAGATTACTAAAGCACATACTTATTTTTGCGTTACTTCGCATGACGTTTGCCGAAAACCAATCCATAACTCGCAATACTTTTAACAGAAGTAATTCGTCTGCTTCATTGTAACATATATGACTCAACAACGAAAGAGTATCATCGGCATATTGATATAATTTAAAGAACTTGACCACCTGCAGAAGGTCATTGACATAGATATAAAGAAGAAGAGGTGACAGTATGCAACCCTATGGAATGTCAACCTTGAAAGACGTTTTTGTATGGTGAGCGCCACATATCCGAACAAGCGGCCTACAATTAGACAGAAAGTTCTCGAGCAGTGCGTAGAAAAAGCCACTACAGCCGAGGCTAAATAAATTACTTAAAAGACCTTTATGTGATACATAGTCAAAAGTTCTTCAGACATCAAGAAGCAGCCGTTCATTAAAAGATTACCTTCGAATCTACTGTGAAGTAAATCGGAAAAATCTCCAAGCAAGGGTTGCGCGCCTTGTTTTAAGTACAAATCTCTACTGTTGTGGCGACAAAATATTAAATTTATCTAGAAACGTTGTCACCATTAAGAAATTGTGTATTTCCAAGAGTTTCGCAAATGAAGATAAAACGGAGATGGGACGCTCACTTTCAACCTCATGATGGACGCTATCTTTGTATGAAGGCTTGACGATTGCTGTTTTTAGTTCTTCTGGAATAATACCTGAAGTCATGAAATTGTTCGGCATCTTGAGAATTTTATTCTTCAACTAGTCGTCCTTTCTGCAGAAATCAGCGATTCGTATTTTATCAATTCCAGATAAAAGGTTTGGCTTGGAACTGAGTAGCATAGCGTGTCTTCCTTATTCTCTTATTTCCGGAAGGAAGGTAGATGCAACATTTGTTGAAGTTGAATTTGAGGAAGATAGTGCATTATCACGGTTTTTCCGAAGTCACATAACACTCATTAGCCGTGGACTGTGTGTTATAAGGAAATTACTTTGAAATAATTTCATCGGCAGAATATTTTGAGTTGTGGCCGACGCGCAGGTCGTTAAGCAAAGAAAAAATTACTCGGGAATTAAAACGTGACTGAACCAGCTTGTTTAATGCAGTTACGTTTAGCTGAGGGAATGGGTGCGGTTACCCTATTGCGCTCACTTTTGAATTTAATACGCAGATCAGTGTTGTCGGGAGAGCGACGGTAGTGCGCCCACAAGAGTCTTTACTGGCGGCGATTATATAATTATTCAGTAATATGCTATGTTCAATGTGACCCCTATTAACAGTAATGACTTTCTTATTGCCTTTTGTAAAATTTTGCCCAGGTTGAATGAACTTTGAGTAAAGCTCGTTTTGGCTTTGAAATTGTAATAAACTATCCCAGTTATAAGAAATTTCGCTCGATCACTTCCATCGGCACTCTTTCAGGACAGGTGTGTTGAATACGGGTATCTAAACTGCGGTGAGGTAGTGGTCTGCTAATTTCTGCAAAACCACGGTAGATTTAACTGGAAGTTCATGACCCGTATATCCATGTGGTCTAGCCAAGCAGAAAAAAAATTGTGTACTATTAAAATTTTTTCCCTGGTAGGGGCTTGAGTGGTGTTGTCAAAACCGAATTCTGAAAGTACGTTTAGACTGTCCCATGCAGTTGTTTTGGGGGATTCAGAATATCAATGTTTAAGCCACCAACCAGGCAAAGCTGCTCTGCAGTTTGAAAGTCAGCCAGGCATGACCTGAGTTCATCTATAGATGAACTCAGGTAGATGCAATTGAAACGCTTTCGGATAGGGGGCGATAATATCCAAATAACTTAACAGAGAATATTGAGTGACTATTTTTTAATCGTAATAGATTCTGCGTGGACAAAGGTGACATCCAGATGCTCTGTAACTCACGAATATTTTGCAAATATTCCAATAGCACCACCTGCCTTGCCAGGATGAATGCGAGAAAATTCTCAATAGCGAGGTAGTCAGACCGGATCAACTTAAGCAGCTGATATATTTATCTCCTTGAGACCCAAATGTCACCAATATCTTCCAAAGTATCAAAGATGAGGCAAAATTGGTGCTAGTACTTCCTAGCATAGGAATATTGATGCGGTAAGTAATCAACCCACTAATTTCAAAGGCGTATGGAAACGAAATGACGTGGCCGAGAGCTCACTACCTCTCGCTTCAAAATGGGCAGCGGGAAGCCCAATGCGTATTGCGCTCGTGACGTCAGTGGCTCCTGTACGGCCAAAGGTACTGTTGTGGCGAGCGCTGCACCAGGTGGTATAAACGCCATGACAATCTCGTCTAGTAATATCTTACGACTGTACGCCCTATGTACTATACATAGCTTGCCCGCAACGTCATTCGCGGTCATGCCGGTATTTCACGCGCCACGAGCGTTCGGTACTCCCACTTAGTTTCACACCGCAGTTTGAGAAAACCAGTAACAGGAAAGAATCGTTATTAACC
Source organism: Ixodes scapularis (assembly GCF_016920785.2). Classification (NCBI taxonomy): domain Eukaryota; kingdom Metazoa; phylum Arthropoda; class Arachnida; order Ixodida; family Ixodidae; genus Ixodes; species Ixodes scapularis. Next base: position 17,345,209 of record NW_024609835.1, read on the forward strand.
AGCAACGGCGACACTTTCAAGCTCTCTACGCAAGGTCTTCACTGGGTGCCATATTTGAGCGCGTTGCTCACAGCGCATCGCCGGGGGAAGGGGAAGTCTAGTATGGTTGGCCTGGCAGACGTCCTTGCATCTTCAGATCAACCTAACGTCTGGAAAGAACGGCGATCTCGATGGTGTGGAATACGCGTTGAGGAAACACTGTTGAGGCTAACACAGCGTAGTAGACTTGTTAGCGTTCTCCGCCAGGTCATATTCAAGACTAAGTAACTCCACGAGAGAGCCTTACTACGGCAAACTGGCGCTGCTTCTTAGAGCCCGATGACACGGCGGCATTCCAACGGAGCTTCACAGGCCGCCACCAGGCGCAATCTCGAAATCTGTTCCTTCGTTTTAAAATTAGTTTTCTTAAATGTTCTGCCGCCAGCCCAGAAACAATAGTCTAGACTATGTTTCTGGCATTCCGTCACAACATAGTTCATATCTAAACATAGAAATGAGAGCAAAAAGTTTGTTTCTATCGCCCTTTAATAACAGTAACATTAAGAAGAAAAAGAAGTTGGAGACGAAGAAGAAGAAGAAAAACAAGAAGGTGAAGACGACAATGAAGATGACGGTGAAGACGACGACGAACAAAACGACGAAGAACAAAAAAGAAATAGTAGAAGAAGGAGGAGTAGGAGGAGGAGGAGGAGCACAAGACGAAAAAGAAGAAGTAGAGGAAAAATGAGAAGAAGACGAAAAGACGAAAGCAAAAGACGAAGAACAAGCCAGTTGTCTCACCTTCGACAACGCTTCGCCCTTTCTTGCACCTCGAGCGCGCACGCGCAGCCCAGGCGCCGTGGAAGATGTAGAGCGTGTGATGCAGGCCGGGCTTTCGAAACATACGCTCTGCCGTTTTCATTCAATCAGTGACTATAGGCTTCATTAAGATGGCAATTTAGACCAGTTGGTTTATGATCGAAGATCAGCACCAGTGTTTACCTGTCTTCTCGTCCTTGTTTTTTCAGCGCCTATCTTCGAACTATAGACTTCCTTCGTTTCCTCTCGTTCTCAGTCACTTGGGTTCTATGTCTAGTATGTGGGACGAAAAAATAGTAAGAGATTTTCAACTTGGAATATGCGAGAAACTCTAGGTGGGGCAAAACAAGAATCTCTGACATTCATGAATCTTTCATGTACACATTCCAGCGTCGTTGATAAATCAAAACAATATTTTAACGCATATTAGAAGTGACGACATTCAAGGTGGCTGCGCCCTTGTTGGGAACGTGTATAGGGAGTATTCACTGGCGGCCATAGCTGCAGACGCGACTGCTGAGCGAGTGCTGAAGCCGAGCTTACACAGTTGTTTCGCAACGTGCATTCCACACCATCACTATTGTCAGTTCTGATCAACCTATTAACGTGATCTCGTTCTGACCATGCGCTTTAAGCAGCTCCCTCAAATATGGCGTCCAGTGTATTCCCCCCGTAGTGAGTATTCACTGGCGGCCATAGCTGTGTGCGCGAATGCTGAACGCGTGCTATTGTTGAGGTTCCATTGTTCTTTTGCAACGTGCGTTCGAGACCATCAAGGTTGCCGGTCGTATCAGTCTATTAATGTAAGCTCGTTGTGAGCATGCACTCTAAACAGCACCTCAAATATGGTGTCCAGTCTATAGACCTTTCCAATGTTTACACATCCACAGCTCAGCGTGCGATCTCTACAGCTCAGCACCCGCGTGTGCATTTTGAAACAGAAACCGAAGGCATCCAATCAGAATCTGAAGCACATGACGCTGCGTAATGCATGGGAACAGTTTGCTGTTCGTGATACCTTAAATGTATATATAAAAAATAGGGTTTCGCCGCATGAACGGCTTAGTGTGAAAGAATTCACTCTTGGGATAAGAAGGGTTAGGTTTTCATATATTTTATTTCGAATTCAGTCGGCAATGCCGGAGGCATTATGGAGGCGGGGGGGGGGGGGGTAGAATTATCAGTTTGTCGGAATCATAAAAATAGGGAATCTGCAGGACATTATATACAAAACGTAATCTAGCAAATGTATCGTCGGATCATCTGATCGGGTGGCTACACCACCACCTTTGTAGGCGACTACAGGGTGACACAATGAAAAGCACTATTTTGCATTTCGTGACCCGTTCCGACGGCCAATCACGCGCGCATCTGGCCCAGTCGAGAGGCCTGTAACAATGAAGTCATTTAGGCAAATAGTCGGACTCGATTACACGAAAACAAATGCCCAATCGTTTGCTGTATACTGTGCCATGCCATTGACCATGAACTCGATCGAACGTTGTTCGAAATGTTTATAGTCAGTTTGTTATTTTTAAACGTGGCCGGTTTAGGAGTCTACACACTTTTTTTCCAGCGAGGACAAATACATTTATCCAAGGTATGAAAACGGGTGTTTTGGAAACCATATATCCTGCTACTTTTCGGGCCAAAGTAAATTGAAAACAGTGACACAGGCATGGAACTCCGTAAATCAGTTAAGACGTGATTGCCTAAATTTACTAGTCCGTAGCATTAGTTCTGAAACCTTGGGCCACGAATTGTGTAAATGAGCTCTCCTATATTATTACACGACACAGGGCTCATTCGATTGGCCTGCACCAGCCCGCAGCGGTGCAGAAAAATGCAAGGAAATGTCTACTTCAGGTTGTGTTTTCAGATAGGCTGCACTCGTAAATCGGATAAGGTGGTATGCACCAAGTGCAGCTGGTGCAGGAGATGCAGGTAAATCAAAAGAACCCCCAGTCATGGCAATGTATTACGAGATAAAATTTCACAGCGACACTGCGCCTCCCTTTTCACGGTAGTCACCGTATGCTCCCATTCACAGCGCAGACTGCACATTTAGATCAATGCCTTTCGTGTTTTGGACTCATCATTCGTTAAGCTCACTTAGGTGGTTGCAGTAATTTTGTGAACGAGTGCTTTAGAAACGGTAGATGCCATAGACATTGGTTTTATAGTGTTGTGCATGGAAACCAAACTGGAGTATGCTTTACAGACTGGTGTGAGGGCAGTAGAGTATCATACATATGTACACTTCAATATAACGGTCGTCAAAATAGAATGCTTTGAACGAAGACAGCAAAATACTCTACATGTGTTGTGCACTGTGAATATGGTTCCAGAACGGTGCCTCATTTGTACAGAATGTTAAGAATTGCCAAGACATCGGCAAGGGCCGGCCGCAGTCCTCTAATCAAGAATTGGGAGCTTGAGCAGTCTCGTTTTTGCACTATTGCGGGGGTATCAGCTAAATATATGTTAAATTTCCCGGAAATATATAAAACGCGTATTTAGCGGGTAAAAGGGTTGGCTACTTTGCTGACACCCTGCTTCGTCATGTATCTCACACTGCTATAATGATTAAATGACAAATGAACACCAGTTACAACATAGAGCGGTAATTATATCGCTTGAGAAGAGTATACGGTAGTTCATTGTGTCATAAAGTATTACTCAAAAAAGAGTCGTTTAGGATAATTCCTCGTGCACACATTCAAGGCAGTCGAATAAAAACTGCAATCAGCCCCATTAAAACAATCGGTAGACTCCAGATATTCTAGATTTCCAGACAGGCACCACCGGATGTTCTTGTACGAAGTCTGTCATTTTCTTGCGAATGCGTGACGGCATCCGAGCAGTATCTGATATTTCTTATCAAAGTGCAAAAACGATCAGCTGAAGCTCCCTCGTAATTTGTTGTGCAGGTGCAAAAGTACACTTAGTGAGAGCGACTGGGGCCGCTCGACGAATCTCGCAACAGTACGTGGGTCTAGAACATCATGCTAATGGTCACGTAGAAAACACTGAAACATGCGCACATTTCTTAAATACAATCCAAATTCAAGGCAAAATAAGTCAGCCCAGGGCCTTCGTATTATCGCTTAAACAGATTCACAGTCCTAAATTTCATCACATGTATTTTTTCGCGCAACTATTAACGGGAAATTTACGAATTTTGTTTCTTCGTAAAGGAAACTTACCACAAAATAAAGGCGAAATCAGAGGCATCATATTTGCAGTTTGATTACTCGGGTAACGCTGTCAAGCAAGGGTTCAATAACAAAAAAAAAAACTCAAAGTACGTTGAAAGAGTTTCATATAGTCACCCTCAGAACAAGAATCGTGTAATTAAGACTAGATACGTTTACCATTTTTGACGATGCTTTGGTTTTTTTACTAAAAAAGGTCATGATTTCATATCTGCCTAGTAGTTAAGATGGGCCATGTATACCCGACACTGAAAGTTAATTTTACGTTGTTTCTTTGATATACTAAAGCTTTCAAGACATACAAAGAAAGAAGGTAGTGAAAGTTGGGGGGGAGGAACTTCCAAGGGAAGATCCAGGATTACGCAAACTGGGAAATGACGTTGCGGTAAGATAATTATAGCTCAATGTTCACAGCCACTGAAAGGTTTCCGAGGTTTTTTGTGTTTTTTAACTTCAGAAACGTTTTGATGTTCGATCTTTGATGCTATATCCTTCAGACATTCCTCTTGGCCGGGTATTTGCACCCCTCTTACTCGTATGAGTTAGGGCCCAAATGAGAGGCTTTAGAACACACTCGAAACTTTTGCGATCGATGCCGCGAAAATGTTCCTGCAGCGCTCAGACAGTCATATTAGTGTAGAAATAGAGCCTCATATTTTATCAGAAAGGTGGTGGAGAAACAAGCGCTTTGAAGGATGGGCCCTACCAGAGGTACGGCACAAATGAGATGGTTGACTCTCATACCCTGACTGGACGTGGTCATGAATCTGTCCCTTATAGATTTCCGTGAACGCGAAGTAACAGAGGGCACTATATACAAGGGGAAATATACAATGTGCGGCACGGTGAGGACGACCACAACATTCCTGACTTCTCGTATATCACTCATACACTATAGCAACGAACAAATTTCGCCGCCGAAAATTGAGGCCCTGAAGAGAGTTTAATATGCTGTTTTTTGTATCAAACCTCCTAAAGGGCAGTAAAAGCGCAGGAAAGACGGGATTCGGGTGATCGCGTTAACTGTGCCGCACTCCGTACGTCAGTTCTCACTGCTCCACGCACGGTACGCACCCACACTTTAACTACGCCACGATGAATACTCAAATAAAACCCTACGCATGATAAAGGAAATGGCTCACAAAAACTTTGTGTCATAGCAACTACGACTCTGCATTCCGCGGTGTGGTCTTTTTTTGTGTTGCCAAATTTAATTTTAGGGTGACTATGACTTACGGTTGCATCTTACCGCACGAAATAGTTATTCTTTTTATTGCTAAACATGATAATAAGCAGCTTTGACTTAAGGCGTGTTCAGACATACGACCCAGTGCCAATTCAGCGCAATAACCACAGCTCTAACTCAGCGCTGTAGACCAACTCCACTTTCTGACGTCACGTCACTGCGGTAGCGCTGCTGTCGGCACTGCACATGCGTAGATGCTTCGCCTCAGGTGAATGTGGTTTCTGCGCAGGCTCAGTTCCCACGCCCGATGTGGGAAGACACGGCCTTGTTTGTCAACGCTGTGTTAGTGGATAGACACAGCGCAGACCTTGCCTCAGCGCCGAAGCACCGCTGATTTCGGTATTATCACAGCCCTCAGGAGCATGCACTAGCCTGCCATTACAGTATCTTTTGCGAGAAGGCCTCTACGTTTAATGATAATTCGCCGCCGCACCACTGTTGCACAAAACGAGCAGTCAACTATTTTATATTGCAAACTCGGTCGACCAGCTCATGATTGAGCTACTCTACGTGACCACCCAGGCTCATAGCCGGGGAAGGGGGGGGGGAGGGAGCTAGGGGAGGGGGGGAGCTTTTGGGGTTTCAGCCGCCCCCCCCTACATCCAGCCGACCGTATAATATACACGTGCATTTTGACGTTCCCTCCCCCTCTCTGCACCCCGAGTCCTGGACATCCTCAGGCACCTCAGCCGCCCCCGTAAAAAATTCCCGGCCACGCCACTGTGACCAACAACTTTGACGCAAAACTGTAAATTAGCGCGATACCCTCACTGTACAGCTCCGTATATCGGACGCTTGATCCGGCTTGCTTGACTGGAGGCTGGGATAGTAAAATCGTGTGGCACAAAAGGCAATCCGGCATCCATTCGCTGATCGTAGAAAACTGAGATCGCCACCTTCCAGCTAATCCAATCTCCTTATCACTCAGATCTCCCCCTCGTCAAACACAAATCACTTTTTTTTTTTAGAGCGCAGCTCTTAGGGGCTCGTTTCCGGCTTGAGCGGCGTCGGCGTCGCCGTCGCCGTCGCCGTCGGCGTAACCGCGCGGTGCATCATGGGAAATGTCCCATAATGCACCGCGCGAGCCCCCCACCGGGGTCACGTGACCTCGTGGGGGGTCACGTGACCCCCCGAGGTCACGTGACCCCCGAAGTCACGTGACTCTCCTGAGGTCACGTGACCCCCTCCTCGAGGTCACGTGGCCCCCGCCGATGTCGCGTGACCCCCGATGGCGTCATCGTCACTGATGACGTCACCGGCATCCACATCGTCATCGTCATCATCACTGATGACGTCACCAGCATCCACATCGTCATCGTCATCATCAGTGATGACGTCACCAGCATCCACATCGTCATCGTCATCATCACTGATGACGTCACCGGCATCCGCCTCGTCATCGTCATCATCAGTGATGACGTCACCGGCATCCACATCGTCATCGTCATCATCACTGATGACGTCACCGGCATCTGCATCGTCATCGTCATCATCACTGATGACGTCACCGGCATCCACATCGTCATCGTCATCATCACTGATGACGTCACCGGCATCTACATCGTCATCATCACTGATGACGTCACCGGCATCCGCATTGTCATCGTCATCATCACTGATGACGTCATCATTGACGTCACTGATGTCGTCACCGGCATCCGCATCGTCATCGTCATCATCACTGATGACGTCATCAGCGACGTCACTGATGACATCACCGACATTCGCATCGTCATCGTCATCATCACTGGTGAAGTCATCAGTGACGTCACTAATGACGTCATCGGTACCCGCATCGTCATCGTCACTGATGACGTCATCAGTGACGCCAGTGATGACATCATCGGCATTGGGGTCACGTGACCCCCAAGGTCACGTGACCCACCCTGGTTAGTTTAACCCGCCCCCAGTGCCCTTCCCTCCTCCTCCTCAAGAGCTGCGCTCTAATTCGGCGTTACAGGGAGTTGTAAGCGGCTTTCATTTTTTTTAACAAAAAGACCACAAACCAGCTACTTCGTAGATCACCTACACGCAGACAGTGTCGTGGAGAACGCAACCAGTCCCAAAAATTGGAGCGTGTGAAGAGCAAACGCCACCCGAGCCGCACTCCCGTTGCTCTTCCGAGACCTAGAAGTGTGTTTCCGCAGCGCCCTCTGCTGGCTGAACACCACTTCCACGTCGTTGTCCATCGACTGCGCGTCCCGGTCGCGTTCATTTTTGGTCGCCGCGTCAGGAACGTTCGAAACGGCGCCTTTGTCGACGATCTTGTTTCCCTCGTCGTCGTCGCCGCGTCGTCCCTTGTCTTCGACAGGTGGACGACGCGGGGGAACCTTGCCGCGCGATGCCGTGCCGAAGCTGGGTTTCGCGTAGTCCTCGGAGCAGCCCAGCTGACTGGCACTGAGTCGGGACACCTTGCTGCTGCTCAGGTTGCCCTGGGCTTCGAAGTCGCACTTGACGTGTCGCAGCTCGCGCCGGAACTTGTCGCTCCTGGTGGCATTTTCCAGGTGCAAGACCCAGGCGAGGCGGCAGTCGCAGCTGAACTTGTTGCCTGGGAAGAGAAGGGAGAGAGAAGGGTCTGGATTAGTCAAGTCATTCGACAAGTGAGCAGGCTGTTTGGCGAGAAAAAGTGGTCATCAACACGTAATGAAATCTTCCGTGTTTCAATTTACATAGCGGGATCGGCAACAGCGAGTGTCGAGCACTACTGGAGCTCTAAATTGAACAGTCGGCGAGAAAGTTGGCGAGATCGCTGGCAGCCGCGAATGACCAGCGCCCCGCTGCGATTGGCCATCGCGAAGTCAAGCACAGCTGCAGCTTATTGCAGCGGTTCGAGAGTGCAGCTTAGAGCCCCTGGTCTACTTGCAAGATTGGTTGCTCCACCAACGACGAGGAAGACAGACACCTGAACAGACGCAAACCCAGCAGTCCTAAACAGGGTTGTAAAAGTTACTTCAAAAACGTATCTAAGATACAGCTACAGTTACTCATACGAAAAAGTACCTAAGTCCGTACCTAGGTACTCGCTAAAAAAAGTACCCAGGTACAAGTACAGTTATTTCAAAGATACTTTATTTACTTTCCCCAAATTTGTCAGTATATACCTGTGCTAGCTCGACATGTAACGTTTCGAGTACCCAAAGAAATAAGGGGATTCTATTCAAGAAGTAAAGTGTAGGAACGTGACGATGCACAGGTAATGTAAACGGCGTTTATTTCAGCTTAACGATAAATAAACAGCCGACTCGATCGACGTGCGAGTGACAAGAGCAGAGTCCGCCGCCAGCGAAGCCACGACCGGCTAGTAGCGAACACATTCCCCCGCCCCACAATCCAACAGAGACGCTCGCTACTCTGAAAATGATAAGAACGAGCAACGCCGTTGCAAAGCTGTCCCTCCGTCCCGAAACCAGGGTCGGCTATTCATGCGGGACGGGTCCTCACTGAAGAAAGGGTCGGAGGCATCCTCTTCTGAGTCACCAATGTGCGCCTGGCTGGGCTTTGCTTCTGTGTGAAGTCGAGAGAATCGCAGGCACGATTTGCGTGCCCACGTCTATTTTTTCGCTGCCTGAACTCATGCTGCCAGTTAGCATCCTGATCAAAAGCCTACAATAGCAAAATGGCAAAAGTTTGGTTTCGGATCCTGCTTTAAACTGTATTTTGGATTGTCAAAGTTGTCAAACCCAAGTCTCGAAAGGTCACGAGTGATGTCCGAGAAACTACAAGCCGTATCTCGGTGTCGGAACGGGGTTTCTCGTTGAACCGCATCCGCATTCGCAACAGCTTCGCAAACGCATCTCAACATCCAGTGGGAATGCGCCATCACAGCGAACGCCGCTGGGCGGAATTCACTCGCTTCTCCGCGGCGTATTCGTCCTCTGAGTTCGGTCCTAAATCTTCGTTCGAATAAATCGGACAACTACTCCATTTCCGATCCCTCCTTTTTTATCGCCTCCGGTCTCCACACGGGGTAGCGACTCCTTCATGCGAGAACGATCTTTCCAGGCTATTCTTTTTCCTTTTCTTCACTCCACATTACAATGCGAAAAATAAAAGTAAGAACATGGCGACATGCAGTTGCTACGGCGAAAATACGCCACATTTGTCTCGCTTAAACCTGCACTCCCTTTCTAAGCGACGCCTTAAAATCTATTATCGCTGCGCTGTGATGTGCCAAATACTCCAATGATCGCCCCCCCCCCCCCCCCTCCCGCAATCTGGCATCTTGAACAAACAGGCAGTCGACATCATCGCAACGAAACCGAGGCGCGAGATAAAAGGTAGTAATATTAGACCGTAACAATAATCCCGAAATTCTGTATTCGATACTTTCCGGCGTCTTTGCGCAAGCGTTGTATTCTTTATCGAGTATCGCTATCGGAGCGCAAACATGATCTCCAAAAACTCCTCAGTGCCGTGTGAACCGGACCGAGCACGACGGCACACTTTCAACGCCGTCATGCATCGTTACCGCTTGCTCGTCACCCACAGCTGTACCCGACAGGCGCCGCCAAGGGCTCATTCATTGTGCTCCCTTGTCGGCGCACGATGACCGCCTGTCTAACAAAATTAATTATTTCACTCGAGAAAATATTCCAACAAAAAAGAGAGTCAATCCTTCTACAGTTTTCCCGAAGCGACACGAACGTCCCAGTGGAAGAAAACATTGAGATTAATCATTATTTTACATAAATAATACCTTTTATTTCGAACAAGTTGCCCTCGACATGGACACAACCGGATGGATATCCGTGTGCACTTATGCGCACGATGAAAAAGTAAAGAAAATCCAGTGTGTTGGATGCGTTCGCTGCTGCGGTTTCTGTGCACATCTTAATATAGCAGATTCAAGTGGACAGAAGACAAACGGAATAGATTCCATTAATAGCTCTCGACACACGAGGACGATGACGATAAATCTACTACCCATGCCCGTGTAGAAAGTTATCTAATACTAGGCACGTAGTTTTTCATAAAAATAAGCGAAGCACAGCGCGTGTTCTGAAGCATTCTTGTTTATTTAATGGAATGAAGAACAATATATCTGGTTTAGAAACCAGGTACTTCAAAACAAAGGCGTCGAGAATGTGAGGAAGAAGAGGAGACGAGTAGGCGCGGGGGACTTTAATGCGTTCAGCTCTGATTGGAAGGATTAGTGGGTAGACTTACAGCTAGCTGCCTTCGCCTCCACTGCACTCGTCGAACGCGTTAGAAGGCCGGCGTCAGGCGTTCGCATTCGAACACATCCGACGAGTGCAGAGGAGACAAAGGCAGCTAGAATATAAGTCTACCCACTCATCATTCCCATGAGCTCGTCTCCCTCATTTTCTCGACGCACAAAAATTGCGAGTAAACTTGAATAATAAAATACTTGATTAACTCTCTTCATAGCCAATATATTGTAACGAGCATAGGACGATGTATAATAATAAGAAAGTTCATTCAGTGGGGAGTACTTGATGAATTATAACAAAATGAAATACAGTGAAATGGGCAATGCACCAAATTTAACGAAGTACACATCGAAACCTTGCCAAGTGCCATTCATCGGCGAAGATATTAAAATCGAACGCATCAGTAGCTATTTCAGCAGAAGCAAACGAAAAAACACTTTCAGCCTTTCCACTCTGGTGAAGAAGGAAGACCAGCGAAGCTGTACCATGGTGGGAATGAAGTAATGGCCGACCGCAAGTCGGCAAGCCAGAGTGAAAGGCTCGAAAGGTTGCCGCCATCTCTGAGTGACGGCGGCAACCAGACAACCGGCAAGACGGTTGCCTTGTTGGCGCCGTCGCTCATAGATGGTGCTAGCTGTCCAGAGTGCTGTGTCGACATTTGATTGTTGGTGGAAACGACCCTCGGGAAAATAGCCCTTCACAGCTCCGCTGTAAAAAATGGTTCATGGGCTATGATTTGACTACTTCCATAACCCCCTGCATGCAACACTGCGCGCGTTGCACTCTGTTAACTAGTTGGCCAGGGAGGAGAGTGGCTTGGTTTCGGTTTCGATCGAAACGTCGACAAGAGATTAAACACAAAGCGTATCTCACGTATTCTGGTCCCGAGAGCGTCATTTTTGGTCCTTAGACTAACCTCATTGGCCAGACCTCGAAGTTTAACAGATGTTTGTTGTATTGTTGCACTCGAGCCTTTCAGTTAGCGTTTCGAGGAATGTGAACGAGCCAGTGCTGGGAATCTCGACGCTGCGAAGCTCGGGGATCTTGCTTGTGTACGAGTCAACAAGCTTTAACAACCAATAGGTATGCATATATCGAGCTCGCACCTTTACATTAGTGTTGCTGGTTCGTTTGTTTTGTGCGTCCATAGACGAAATATAACTTTTTGCAATGACTGTTTTTTTTTAATACGCCTGGGTATGCGAGGTAAAGCTCGGAGTCGCCACCGAAAAGCTCAAACCGGACACACTTTTTATCTATTATATGTACTGACCCACAGCACTGCACGAACCAAAGTCCCCATCCGCTTGCATTCCACTATTCAACATCACATATGCGCATAAAGTTATCCTGAAATCATATAGGCACATTCCCACATACAAACCACTTTAAGAAAGCAAAAGTCGAGCACTTGTGTGAAGAATGTCGCACCGTTCGCCGGAAGTGTGCCGGACTGGCGTGAACCCCTATGCGGTGCGCCAAACGAACGAAATTATTCAAAACGCATTTGACGGTTGCTAATGGCCATAATATTTGTTATGTGTTTGCTTTCTCCCTGACTGAGTGTGCCGAGATAATTTCAGACAACCGTTCAGACACATATCTTGTGCGTCAGCAACAGCTCATCTAAAAAGGCTTATCGAGGAGTAGGGGACGCTTCTTAAAGGTCTTAACCGATCTCAGCGTTTGCGAAAACTTAATCTCCGATCACCATAAAATTTGAGTGGGATGTATATGATGACACAAGGAAGACATCATAGTAACTTTTGTGCAGTAGTTTAAATGTTCATGCCTCAACGCTGGGCTCAACTTTGATACTCCTGTGAGGATGCGGCTTGCTTTTCGCCCAATGAAGTAACAAGAAGCGGACGTTTGGCGAACAAAATACGTATAAGGCTCAAGGTGACCGAATTTCAGTTGTAGTTCACTGATACTAGACAGGATTATTGAAATTGAGCTCAAAGATGTTCTTGTGGGGTGAGGTGACTAAGCCACATCTTAAACACGTTTTCATATGCACGCACAATATCCGTTGTTTCGGAAACTAAGGAAAGTGTCCCGGTTTTCGTTTCGTATCGCTCGAGACTGAGTGTATGGTACATTCGTGAAAAGCCAAAATCGAAAACGCAAGCAGCGCATTCGGTCACGGCGCGATGGCATCAAATGAAGCTGCTCAATCGAAACCGAAACTGAGTGGCAAACTAGTTTCCAGAGTGCACTGCTTGCTATTTCGCCGCGGTGGGGCACTTCGACTTCGGAAGAAGCCTATTGAGATTTTTCGGCACAACTGTTAAAACAAAATGGGAGGGTGAAGATTTGGAGGCTGTGTATTGCTTTGTTAGCATCGTTACTAAGCAAGCTTCGCGCAAGTTGTGAGCAAATGTCGATTGGCATTACTTCTGTGCACAAACAACTACCCGCTGATCCATTTTTGAAAAAAATTTTAAATGTATCGTTTTTTTGTGATTTGTTTTAGAATAAGTGTATTCCATTACAGGTTTGGTGCAATTGCCCATATATGTTTAAACCTCTCCTGTAATGGCCTTCAACAAAAGGCCTATAGTAATCATATTAATAAAAACTCTAACGGCAAGGACTTCGGTGCCCGCCTTATCTTTGGCAGCACCCGTTTATACATTAGAAGGCCTCGTCCAAATATCTCCATCTCGCATTCGCGAACAGACAAAGATCGCGCTTCTGTCGACAAGTCTCGCCCAACAAAGAGCTTTGACGTCCCGTCTCATCAGCGGCCGCGGAAGCGCTCACTTTTTTTAATTGCCTGATCCCATAATGAAACCCCCACATGACGTTGCAGGCACCTCCTAGAAGGACGTGCATCCAATACTCCCGTTCTGTTTGCTCCGATCGATTACGCGTTTGTCCGAGTACTTGCTGACTCTTTGTTTAATTGTCTGCAACGACGGCCCTTTTGGGCGGTCCGGACAGCGACAGGATGCGAGAAACAGATACCGAGTGTCATCCAAGCCACGTCATCCGGGACGATCATAAGTGTCCGAGTCTTTGGATCTATCTTTCCAGACACCGCGTGACCTGTTTGTGCCTTCTGCCGTTTGGGTTTATTTTCTTTTAACATAAAACGTTCATAGGTTGGGTTTTCAGGTGAAGTGAAGCCTCAAAAAGCATAGCCGCGAATATCGCCTCTAAATTAAGGAAAAAAATATGACGTCACGGCGCTTCGTGTCACGTGACCTGTACACAACTTGATCTTATTTAGCATCAAAAAGCACCAGTAGAAAATAAAACTCAAGGACACAGTGACACTAAAAAGAAAAAAAAAAACACAATCGCTCAGCGCAGACTCAACTCTTGGTTAGTATTGATTACCTTCTACGTACAAAGTTTGCTCTTTGTACGTAGAAGAAGATAATCAATACAACGCTGAGCAATTGTGATTTTTTTTAAGTGTGCCTGTGTCCTAGAGCTTTTTCCCCTCTGCTGCACTGTAGCATTAAATGTTATGGGCCGCCAACTCGCCCAGTCATCAGTCTTAACACAAAATCAGTTTCCCCTCTAAATTTAACGAAAACATTGACGTCACGTGACATGGTCACGTGATCTATACTCTAATTCAGCTTCTCCGCTAGATAAAGCGGGAAAATTGACGGCGTAACCTACGCATAATATCAGTTAAAGATCCGTTCACACAGTTGCGTTCGGAGCGACCACTACGCTTACGAACGAATGCAACCGCTTGGAACGACGAGTTACCATAGCGACGAGGCGCCAAACAGTCGTTTCGTTCGTGTTCGTTCACAACGCAAGGAGTTGAGCCGGGCTGAACTTTTTCGTTACGTTCGGGAACGACCGCAACGACAGACCAATCACAGGTCGAGGAGAGCTCGGTCGCCCGCGTTGCATGTCGCTCGTGCCGAGCTCCTTCTATCTGTAAACATGGCGTCGGTGGTGATCCTCGACGTGGACGGCGTGGTGGAAGCTCATCGTTCCCCGTAAAGGCGCTATCCTTGACTGTGAATTTTCGTCGTGTGTCGTTATGATAACCGAGCACGTACTAGAAGGGAAGATCCACCAACTCGTGCGGCGATCTCGTGAGGGCACTCTCAAGTCAGCAGAAACGCCAGTGCCGTAGTGTTTGTTTACTTCGACTGAAGTGGTGCTTTCTTAGCACTTGTGTCCTCGAACATCGCCCGGATTTCTTTTTTTGCGCATTTCATGCGTGTGCTCAAGGTATTACTGGCCCGTACCGTATAAAGGATGCGAATTTTCACGCGTCTTCATCACCCGAGAAAGGTGATTAGTGTTAGCAACCTTGTACGCTCGCAACGTTTATTTGATCACGAAGTTATATTTCTACGTTGCTATATCACTGCTAAGATTAAAACGTCTTTTATAATCGTATTAAAGGTGTGTGGCGAGATTTGTACTGTTGGCAAAGTCGTGATCGTGCAAGAGGACGTACTGCATTTTTTTTATTGCACCACCCTGGAAGCGTATTCTGAAAAATAAATAAAGTTTGTGGTCATAGAAGACGGTCTGTCTATTTTCTGTTACGAAAGTGAGTGGCAGCGCGTCCCCTTCTTTTTAGAGGAACCGCTGAAACAGCTGACGTCGGCGGTGAGGCAGTCGCCGTGCTGCCGACCCGCTGCGCTTGTTGCAGTGGTTGCAGGAGTGTACGCGCGGCGCGGAGCGGTCGTTCTGGTCACTCCGGTCACAACGGACGCAGTCGTGGATAACGGGTTCGTTTCAAATGTCTGAACCAGCCTTTACACAGCAATTGTGGGCGCACAGCAGATCTTCGTGACTCTACGCCGCAGCCGAAACCTCAGGCCGTTCCGATGAGGACCTCGCGTCGGGCAGGAAACCCTCCACCATATTTGTAAGCATAGCAAGGTTGCTTACTATTGGCTCGGAGCAAGACGTGAAGCTCGTTTCTGATTGGCTGTTGATTCGAGTGGTTTCATGCGGTTGCATGTGTGTGTAGACGTCGCGCATAGTTGTCTTTGAAGTCGCAGCGGTTGCATTCGTTCGTAAGCATAGTGGTCGCTCCGAACACAACTGTGTGAACGGGCCTTTACACGCAATAAGTCATCACTTCCATACTCCGTGGACACAGGCCGACCCGTCGGGGAAAGTCGATGGGCCAATGAGTCAATGACTCAGTAGGATGGAGAGGAACCAATGGTGGAGTCAGTGGGGTGGAGTGAATGGGGTGAAGTGGTGTGGAGAGACCCGGAGGCACAACTCGAGAGGAAATGCCTGGAGGTTACTATACTTTGTTTCACCTTATGTTGTGCCGCAGCGAAGTCTAGAAGCGCGAGCTCGTTGCGTTGGCACTTGCCCCCAATGCACGAGAGCTTGTGCGGCCGAGATCTGCCCCAGAGCAAGGAGCTCGCGCTTGTAGGCTTTTCGGTGGTACATCGTAAGGTGAAATACACTGTAAAAAAAAATCCCGTCAAATTACGGAAATTGCCAGTTAATTTTTGATGCCGGTACAATTTCCGTTGTCTTGCATAACGGTCACAGCATTACGTAGGTATTACGTGCATGACAGTAATGAGGCCCTACGGTTTTTGCCCGTAACTTGACCCGTAGAAGCATGGCAGAAAACCGTAACTCTCATGTACGTGATCCACAGATACGGGAATTGTTCCGGCATCGAAAATTAGCTGGCGTGTTGTCCGTAACTTGCGACGGCAAAAAACCGTAACAGTTAATAACTGAGCTTCACGTGATGTGCAACGACTGAAATTGTTCCGGCATCGAAAATTAACTCGTGTGTTGTCCGTAACTTGCAGCGGCAAAAAACCGTAATTCTCAATCACCGAGCTGTACGTGATGTGCGAAAACAGGAATCGTTCCTGCATACAAAATTAGCAGGTGTGTTGTCCACACCTTGCAGCGTCGGCCACAGCCTGTTAAACTGCTAGCTGCAGTGACTTAACAAAATGGATGTCTAAGTGAACAATAAATATAGCATTTTACTGCTTGTTTATTGTTCACTGAGATATCGGTTTTGTTAAATCACTGCAGCTAACATTTTAACAGTCTCTAACCATTGCTGCAATGTGCGGACAACACGCCAGCTAATTTTCAATGTCGGAACGATTCCCGTCGTCACTCATGATGTGCAGCTCAGTGATTGAGAGTTACAGCTTTCTGCCGCTGCAAGTTACAGACAACACGTAAACTAATTTTTGACGCGGGAACAATTCAAATTAAATATCTAATGGCCAGGGAATGTGACAAGGCTGCGGGTCCAAGTTCTTTCAGGAGTTAATGCCAGCTGCGCATCCCAGAGATTAACAGCTGCTTAAACACTGTGTTAGAAATTTCGAGGAAGTGCACACAAGATACAGTATTAAGTAAAACATGTTCATACCTTTATTCTTAAGAAATAATTAGTGGGCCATGTCCACCTTTCCTGTGAAAGGCAATCTTTAATTTTCTGAGCAATCAAGTCCATAGGAAGAATTACAGAACCTGGAAAACAAAACAAAAAATGTGGAATGTGGTTAGGTTATGAACAGAATGTGATGACAGAATAAACCTCCCAATTTTCACAAACAATGAGTTACATGTAAGGGCATTGAAGGAGCCTCAGCTGAACGCTGCCGGGCACTAAACAGTGAAACCAACTTGTGACTTGTGGTATGAAACCATTTTAACAAGGGAAGTTAGAAAAATTCCTTTGAAGACAGAATTTCCGCATTCAATAAGTTACTTCAAGTTTGTTGTCACGAGCTAATTTCAGAAGTTACTGCCAGCTGTGCCTCCCAGACATAATTAAACACCGTGTTAGTGGGGTTGTGCGAGTATTCGGAATTTCGAACTGTAGTTTCAAATAATACACTATTCTATATTCGCTTTGAGAAGAACTGTGCTGTTTGTGTTTTTCGAAGTGTTGGTTGGGTGCGGCGGGCCAGTCTCGTTGAGTGCGCTTCTTACCGAGCACCGTTGCACTGCGGAGAAGCAATACCTGCGGAAGCGAGCTCCGCGGGCGTTGCTTCTCCGCAGTGCAACGGTGCTCAATAAGAAGCGCACTCTACAGGATAACCCACTACGATAAACACTTGGGAAAATAGAAATGTTGCAATTGCGTGGTTGGAAGAAAAGCATACATTGAACGCGGGGTGGTGCACGTGTGCCGGCTGTATTTGAAAATAAATGGAAACTTTGTGAATGTGCATATCTACTTTGTAGTAAAAGTTTCAAAATTAAACTGACTGTTATGCAAGAGTATACTATGTTAGGCAGAGATGCCCTTACAACCTGCGTTCCTCATGCGCGATTCATTCTTTTAGAGCACAGCTCTTAGGCGCCCGTTTCCGGCTTGAGCGGCGTCGCCGTAATCGTGCTTTGCATTATGGGAAGTTTCCCATAATGACGTCACGAAGGTTACCCTCGTGAGGGTTACGAGGGTTAGGGTCACGAGGGTTATCCTCACGAGGGTCACAAGCATTACCCTCACAAGGGTTGAGAGAATTAGTTACCCTCGAAAGGGTTACCGTCACGAGGGTCACAAGGGTTACGCTCACGAGGATCACCCTCACAAGGGTCATGAGGGTGATGAGAGTTACCTTCACGAGGGTCACCCCTCTGAAATCCCGTGACCTGCCCCCACGAGGTCGCGCAACCTCAGGGGGTCACCTATCCCTCAGTACCCTTCCATCCTCCTCCTCAAGAGCTGCGCTCTTATCCGGTGTTACAGGGAGTCGTAAACGGCTTTCATTTTTTAACTCAAATTAACGAAAGATTATTTTATATAGTAAGATTTGTAAATTCACTCAATTGGACATTTCTATAGGATTCATTTTATGTCAAATCCATCGTTTACTTGCCATTCCAAGACATCAGAACTTCTGAAGTCACAGTTCATAAATATAGATAGATTAAACTTCGCGTATAAACAAACAAGTGGAACAATGTTCACAAGTTTAGCTGGGTTTTCGTCTAAGGATTATGCAGTGATAGTAAAAAGCACGGAAAAACTATTCGATATTCAAATCGAAAATATTCGGCCAATACCTCTATTCGCTTCTAACTCAAAATCATCTATTCGCACAAGAATAATGTGTTAGTAAGCAATTTCGAGGAAGTGCACGTAAGATGCAGTATGAAGTGAAACATGTTCATACCTTTATTCTTGAGAAATAGTGGGCCACGTCCAGCTTTCATTTGGAAGGCAATCTAACTTCCAGAGCAATCAAGTCCACATGGAGAACTACAGAACCTGGAAAACAAAAACAAAAAATGTGGAATGTGTTAGGTTATGAACAGAATGCGATGACATAATAAACCTCCCAATTTCAGCAAACTACGAGTTACATCTAAGCGCATTGCAGGAGCCTCATCTTAACTATGGCGAGCACTACAGTGAAACCAACTTGTAACTTATGATCCAAAACCATTTCAACAAGGGAGGTTAGAAAAATTCCTTTGAAGACAGAATTTCCACATCCAATAAAATACTTCAAGTTTGTTGTCACGAGTTAATTTCAGAAGTTACTGCCAACTGTGCCTTCCAGAGATAATTAAACACCGTGTTAGTAAGAAATTTCAAGCAAGTGCACATAAGATGCAGCACAAAGTAAAACATGTTCATACGTCTATTCTTAAAATAATTAGTGGGCTTGCTTTCCAGCTTTCACATGGAAAGCAATCTCTAACTTCCTGAACAATCAAGTTCATAGGGAGAACTACAGAACCTGGAAAACAAAACAAAAAATGTGGTAAGTGATTAGGTTCTGAACAGAATGTGATGACAGAACGAAACTCCCATTTCCTGCTAACTATGAGTTACACATAAGCAGAGCTTGAAGTCTCCCTTAGGTTGAGGGGGGTCCCTAAAAGAAGGGAGGAGGGCGGGAGGGGGGGTTCTGACGAAATGTATTAGGTGCACATAAAATAACACCCACTGCTGACTCTGTCCCCACCGTACCTGCAACCCTCAAATTGCTAATCCCCAAATGTCACATTCCTGAAAACAAGCTATTTTATTGCAAGATATGATTTTGATTTCACTAATGCTGGGGCTGTGGAGGAGGGTCCCAGACCATCCGTTAAAATCAGTGGGGGACCCCCTGAGACGACCCAGACTTTAAGCGCCGCACATAAGTGCAGTGCAGGAACCTCAGCTTAATTCTGGCAGACGTTAGACAGTGAAACTAACTTATGACTTATGCTACGAAACCATTTTAGCAAGGGAAGTTTGAAAAATGCCTTCGAAGATAAAGTTTCCGCATTCACGGAGTTTCTTCAAGCCTGCTGTCGCAAGTTAATTTCAGATGTTACTGCCAAGTGCACGTCCCAGAGATAAACAGGTGCTTGAAAACCATGTTAGTAAGAAATTTTGAGGAAGTGCACACAAGATGCAGTAGGAAGTAAAACACGTGCATACCTTTATTCTTGAAAATTAATTCATGGGTCATGTCCAGCTTTCATGTGGAAGGCAATCTTCATAACTTCCAGAGCAATCAAGCCCATATGAACAACTACAGAACCTGGAAAAAAAATGTGGAATGTGGTTAGGGTCTGTATAGAATGCGATGACAAACTAAACCTCCCGATATCTCCAAGCTATGAGTTACACGTAAGTGCACTGCAGGTGCCAGTGCGATTTAAGGAAGTCCACGTCCCAGAGATAAACAGGTGCTTGAAAACCGTGTCAGTAAGAATTTTCGAGGAAGTGCACACAAGATGCAGCAGGGAGTAAAACATGTGCATACCTTTATTCTTGAGAATTAATTAGTGGGTCACATCCAGCCTTCATGTGGAAGGCAATCATCATAACTTCCAGAGCAATCAAGTCCGTATGAACAACTACAGAACCTGGAAAACAAAAAAAAAGCGGGATGTGGTTAGGTTCTAAATAGAATGTGATGACAAACTAAACCTCCCGATATCTGCAAACTATGAGTTACACGTAAGTGCACTGCAGGTGCCAGTGTAATTTAAGAAAGCTGTAAACCCCAAATGAAACTACTTGAAAGGGGCATGGACACAGAAATTAGGCAAGTTAGAGTATTTGCTACATGACAACACCTATTGGACATACACAAACATTTCAGAATATTTAAAACTCCAATAATTACAAAATTATTTTTTTTAATGTTCATCATTTTTATCTGGGGACCAGGATACCTTGACACAACTCCTACTGTGGCGACGGCAGCTCGTCGATAAACCACGTGACTCTAACTGAGACGTTAAACAATCTGTCTTTCGTCGTTCTTTACCCGCGTTCGCCACGCCAAGCCTGTTCGTTACTCAGGCTCTGTACCTCTTTCTTCTTCTTCCGTCTCCCTTAATAAGTGACATTGAATTCGAAGGAGCAAGCTGTGCCAGATATTCCAACTTCCCAAAACTTGGGAGGGAAAAGTGGGACAAAGGAGCTTAGTTGAGGCGAGGGACGCCTGGGCGCCTTCTGATCCATGCCTGAATGTGCATACAAGAGATCTAAGAGTGGCACCGCCCCGCAGCTTGGGACTGACTAGGGACACTAAAGGGACAAGGCAGATGTCGTCACCAAGGCCTGGCTCGCTGAGTAGGTGGACCCGAGGGTCCCGCAACTAATTAGAATTTTTTGTGTGAAACTAATGCATTCTTTGATAAACAAATTTGGCAGTTTTATAGTAACACGTAATGGGCTTCGGTGACATACTTAGATTTCATTTTTTCCATTCCTGAAAAGTCTAGAACCATTTGAATGCTAAAATAATACATACAGCTGTTGTTTTGTTTTACATGTACCCATAAACAATTGTTTATGTGTACGTGAAATTAATGCTTAATCTATTTTGAATGTTGTTATTGCCGCTACAAATTCTTGTTTCCCCCCTATAATGCATTCCACGAGAATGCCCTTAAGGTAATGAACTTGAACTTGAGCTGAAGTAACTCCCATGAAACATAGCATGGATTTTTATGGTACTCCAACAACCAAAACAGAGCCAGAAGTGATCCTACTCGTCAATATAATTAGGATAAAAATGCATGGTGACTAAAATTGTAGACTGGCTTGTTGATACGTCACAAAGGAAACATAAAAGACAGGTACGGATAGAAGTGACTCGGCAAACAAAAGGATCTCTCAGTGGTGGTTGCTACCAGGAATTACAGAAAAACCAAAACATTGAAGATAACTCAAATCATATGGCGCCACCCATGGATATCAGTTTGTGTATTGAACAGAGAAGAGAAGCAAAAAAAAAAAACATTGGAAGACGAGACACCTCCAGGTGCATTGTATGGTGGGAACAATATGTGATCCACTTTCGCATAACCTATGCAGGTCAAGCAAAGCCCTATATGAAAGACCGCCCTCGGTGTCGTGTGAACATTTGGCAGTACAGTTACCAGATGCGGTTGCATGACCGAGTTCAATAAGATCAGATAACTGCAGGCTATCAGGATAGAATCGCAAGGATATGTGGAAGCTGGTGAAATTTTGGCTCGTGACAACCACAACTGCTTCCTCATCCAGTCCATCCCTTTGTTATACAAGGATCTTGATCACCTTCAACCAATAAACAAAAGCAAGCATCCTCAGCATTCAGATAAGGTAGGTGGCACAGGGTGATTACTCGTGTAGTATGTACCATAAAAATAAACCTGAGATGCAAATGGTGAACTGTGAGCTTAGAAATAATGTGTCACTTGTCTTTTTTTCTGTTTTTTGGGGAATCAAATTATTTACAATCTTTCTTATCTGTGCCACTTATATATAATTGAAAATGGAGGAAACCAGATTTGTGAACATATGAAGAAAAACTATTTTCCTTGTACCGAACGATACTCCAAGTACAACTCTTAGCTACCGTAGAATACCATGCATCCGCCCATTCCACATTAAGCGCCGATATCCAAATTTTTAAGATCTTAGAAAATATGCACAGTACATTTATATGTAAAATTGATGACCAGGCAAGCGCCCATTCCCCATTTTTTTGCGATTATCTTTAAATTTTAAGTGGGCGCTCGCCCGGTATTTTACGGTAATACAGTAGCCTACAATTGAAATAAAGAAGTGTTGTATCCTGCATGCCGAAAGATGCACAAAGGCTTGCCCAGTGTGATGCAGATGGACGCTGCGGGAAGCTCTTTGAGTTGAACATTGGAGATGAGTGTTACATTCTAAAAGTAAACAATGAAGCCCCCGCACCCCCCCTCCCCCCCCCCCCCAGTTCAACTTCAAACCATATAATTATCTGAGCATGTCTCAAAGGCAAGAAAGCACAAGTGGCTAATGTTTCCATGCGTTAACAGAAAAATGTAATCATCAGTGGTGAAGCTTACAAAAGAACTGCTTGTAGCAGCTTCTGCAGCTAAAACATGGCTTTTGTAGCACATATTTCATTTAATTTATTTCACACTGCAAACTTAAGGACATGACGTCCCGAAACCAAAACCACACGCAACGAAAACAGCACAACTAAGCACTGGGGCAGGATACCACTAGCAGACAATAGCTGCTTGAACGACGGCAAGTTAAAGTATTCAAATAACGAACCTTTAGCAAAAAGATGTCCGAGCGTTCCTTCCTGACTATGGTAGCGTGCCTCGAATGACTGGCGTGGGATAGCGGCTTCTGTAGAGGCATCGTAGCTGAAGACCAGTGCTGGCAGGCTCCTAATGCTCCGAACTTGAAATCCACCAAGATGGGTCCCAGGAACCACTGTTTTCCCGTGGTTGGCTCGAGAACAATCAATTTCGTGGCGTCCTGTGGTTCGTCCAGCATATGGGCCCCGTCATTGCTGGCGATGCTCAGAAGTATAATCTGCAGCAAAAGATGCGTGAGTGCTTCATCACGGCTGTGGTAGCGTGTCCCCCACATTCAAGCTTTTGGAGCAGGCGATTCCGGTTTATCACATTGTAAAAAGTGATTCAAGTACTATAGAAATTCCTGCAGTTCCTCACAGTGTCATAAAAACTATCATAACTGCAATTGTGACACACAATTATTCACAGCAAAAAGATTGCTGTTGGAAAATGGGATAGAAAGCAAAAACACAGAACTTTGGCAATGACCTCATTGCCTTTAAAGCTTGATGCAATAACTAAATCAGTCCCATCTTCGACAACTGCAAAGCAACAAAACTATTTAAACAAAGCGAATAAACCACTCGTCACAACAAGCATTTTCCCCTAAGATGAAAATAATGGGAGGAAGATTCATATGAGTGTTTCTCAAATAATCGGTGCCACCGAAACAATGATTGACACCGCTCTTCCTCCCACGCAAGGCATCAATCTGGTTCCAGCCAAGGAGAAGGTACGTCAAAAGGGAAGTTAAGGGTTGGACACTCTTCTCGGAAAGTGGCCACTTTTTGCTTGAGCATATATTTTAATAGTCGCTTTTACGTAGGCAAATATAAGCGAGTAACTTGGAGTTCCTCAATTTCATGAAAGAAAAAAATTGTTTTCTTGTACGCAAGCTCACCGTGGGACGGAAGTGGTTTGTGTACCTCAGTCCTATTTATTATCGAACGGTAATACATCATATCTGCTGAAAGTATTTAATGAATCACAGCGGCCAAAGCAGGTGGCATGTCGTCATCTGCTTCCAGCCAGCATCTAATTAAGAGCCTCAAGTAAGAGTGTGGTCAACTGCTAGATCAAGGCATGTGTTTATGGGCGCCACTAAATTGCAAAATTTTGCTGTTGGTTACGGGGCTACGGGTAGTTTTTCAACGTAAATCCGGTTATAAACAGATGCTTGAAAATTTTACGCAAAGAATAAAATAACACTTTTCTATAGACGCCATTTTTGTTCCAATAGGTTACGCATTTTTTACACGCAGAAAACTGTATAATCCGCCATCTTTAACGCCACCATTAAATTGCAAACGCACTCCATGGTTTAAGTTGAATGCACTCTTACTTGAGGCTCTCTGGCATCTAATGACGTCGGTGGTGCCATCTCGTGGTACCACCGACGTAATGCACGCACGACCGTCGTTCGTGCAGTAGGCCTACCTCACTGATCTCTAATGTAGGGGCCTGGAAGGCGCTTAGCCTAGCTCGGAGTCGGGCACAAGTGTAGCCATCGGAAGTTTGATGCTTGTCCCAGAAGTCGAGTGTTTGCTGGGTTTTATAGTGGATTTAGTTAATGTTTTGGTTCATGCTTTCTTGCATTTTTCCCGTGGGTTTTAATAATCCCTTTTAGTAATCAATCTTGAGAATGAGGCACTTGAACTTGGGGAGTGTACACTTAATCAACTAGAATCTCAAAATTTCCAGACATGAAATGGCTTCCAAGAAGACTTCTCGGGCCTGCATGAACTGTTATTGTGCGACAAGCAGGCTCTATTGTTATAACAAAAGCAAATCAAGTGCCTTAGACACTGTTTGGACCACCGCTCGTAAGAGTGAGAAAGCCTGTCAAGCTCTCACTTTTGGGACAAGCTGCTTACTTCTGGTGGCTTCGTACCTGCTCGCTCAATGCGCCATCCACCCCTCTAGTGGAGATTATTGGCCGACCTCAAAACAAACTGCCATAGACAAGAACTTTTTTTTTACACATAAACTCACTGATCTCTATGACAATTGTTCAATCGCGCATCCCCGCTCCGCGAGTGCGGCCACCAGACGGCAATCTTGCACATCGAAAAATCATGTTTTTGGAGCGTTGCGGAGGCTGGCCGCAGCGTGCTGAAGACACGTTTTCTACTTGTTCGTCGTCATTCGCCAAAAACATTTTTTTAAAACCCTGTGTAAGCCGGATACTTGGTAATGAGAACATGTGTGAATTTTTACGGAAGCGCAGTGCCGCAAGAAAAAGGCACAACTCGTCGAAAGTAAGTTTCGACGGTTTTGCGGCATGATCAAAGCTTCCTTGGCATGCCGAGTCTCTGTGCCTTCGCACGCTAGATTTGTGAACATACAAAGAAAAACTATTTTCCTCCTACCGAACGACACTCCAAGTACAACTCTTAGCTACCATAGAATACCATGCATCCGCCCATTCCACATGAAGCGCCGATATCCAAATTTCTAAGATCTGAGAAAATATGCACAGTACATTTATATGTAAAATTGATGACCAGGCAAGCGCCCATTCCCCATTTTTTCGCGATTATCTCTAAATTTTGAGTGGGTGCTTGCCTGGTATTTTACGGTAATACAGTAGCCTACAATTGAAATAAAGAAGTGTTGTATCCTGCATGCCAAAAGATGCACAAAGGCTTGCCCAGTGTGATGCAGATGGACGCTGCGGGAAGCTCTTTGAGTTGAACATTGGAGATGAGTGTTACATTCTAAAAGTAAACAATGAAGCCCCCGCACCCCCCCCCCCCCCCCAGTTCAACTTCAAACCATATAATTATCTGAGCATGTCTCAAAGGCAAGAAAGCACAAGTGGCTAATGTTTCCATGCGTTAACAGACAAAATGTAATCATCAGTGGTGAAGCTTACAAAAGAACTGCTTGTAGCAGCTTCTGCAGCCAAAACATGGCTTTTGTAGCCCATATTTCATTTAATTTATTTCACACTGCAAACTTAAGGACATGACGTCCCGAAACCAAGACCACACGCAACGAAAACAGCACAACCAAGCACTGGGGCAGGATACCACTAGCAGACAATAGTTGCTTGAACGACGGCAAGTTAAAGTATTCAAATAACGAACCTGCAGCCAAAAAATGTCCGAGCGTTCCTTCATGGCTGTGGTAGCGTGCCTCGAATGACTGGCGTGGGATAGCGGCTTCTGTAGAGGCATCGTAGCTGAAGACCAGTGCTGGCAGGCTCCTAGTGCTCCCAACTTGAAATCTACCAAGATGGGTCCCAGGAACCACTGTTTTCCCGTGGTTGGCTCGAGAACAATCAATTTCGTGGTGTCCTGTGGTTCCTCCAGCATATGGGCCCCGCCATTGCTGGCGATGCTCAGAAGTATAATCTGCAGCAAAAAGATGCGTGAGTGCTTCATCACGGCTGTGGTAGCGTGTCCCCCACATTTGAGCTTTTGGAGCAGGCGATTCCGGTTTATCACATTGTAAAAAGCGATTCAAGCACTATAGAAATTCCCGCAGTTCCTCACAGTGTCATAAAAACTAATATAACTGCAATTATGACACACAATTATTCACAGCAAAAAGATTGCCGTTGGAAAAGGGGATAGAAAGCAAAAACACAGAACTTTGGCAATGACCTCATTGCCTTTAAAGCTTGATGCAATAACTAAATCAGTCCCATCTTCGACAACTGCAAAGCAACAAAACTATTTAAACATAGCGAATAAACCACACGTCACAACAAGCATTTTTCCCTAAAATGAAAATAATGGGAGGAAGATTCATACGAGTGTTCCTCAAGTAATCGGTGCCACCGAAACAATGACTGACACCTCTCTCCTTCCCATGCAAGGCATCAATAATCGTTCCAGCCAAGGAGAAGCTACTACAAGAGGGAAACTAAGGGTTGCACACTCTTCTCGTAAAGTGGCCACTTTTTGCTTGAGCATATATTTTAATAGTCGCTTTTACGTTGGCAAATATAAGCGAGTAACATGTGTGAATTTTTACGGAAGCGCAGTGCCGCAAGAGAAAGGCACAACTCGTCGAAAGCAAGTTTCAATGGTCTTGCGGCATGATCAAAGCTTCCTTGGCATGCCGAAGCGCTGAATCTCTGTGCCTTCGCACACTAGGATACCGATCAAGAATTGGTGCCGCGATAAAAGTTTTGAAGGTGCATAGATGTCTTTGCATCTTATATCGGCTAAAGAGTTCTGGAGCATCCAGATGTTCAGGCGAGCTGCTATCAATAAAGAGGGGAAAGCAATCTGTACAGTTGCTCTTATGCACTATTAACCATGGCTGTGTTCCAAATCTACTCTAATAGATCACATAGCA
Organism: Ixodes scapularis; assembly: GCF_016920785.2. Lineage (NCBI taxonomy): Eukaryota > Metazoa > Arthropoda > Arachnida > Ixodida > Ixodidae > Ixodes > Ixodes scapularis. The sequence goes on from NW_024609835.1 coordinate 17,372,463, forward strand.
GCACAAATAGAGCAACGCTGTAGAGCAAGGAGGGTTTTTGAAGGCAAAAGTACAAGACGGCGAGAATGAAGATCTTTGAAGCGCGGTTCATATGGTCGTGTGCAGTCTGTTGACCAATCACAATTAGGTGAGCCGTGCTCAAACGTCAAGTGAAATTAAGTAGGTTGATAATGAGACACCGCTGATCACTGATGAGGAGCTGTTGTGCGCGGTATTCTCTGAACCGTCTAACAAAAAAAAAAAAAAGAAGTACCTTCCTCCCCTCTTCCGTCGCCACTTAGTTACAAATACAGTCGTCAGAGTAAAGTAAACCGCTGCTCCGGAGGCACATACGGCTACAGGCACATTGCACTCGCAAAACACATTCACACGGTGTCGATTCTTGACCGGCATCCAAGCGTGCGAAGGCATAGAGACGCAGCGCTTCGGGGTGCCGACGGAGCTTCGAGCATGCCGCGAGACCGGCGAAAGTTGCTTTCGACGAGTTGTGCTTTGTTTCTGCTGCACTGCGCTTCCGTAAAAATTGTCACGTGTTCTCAACGGCAAGTCTCACGTCTTACATAGAGTTTTAAAGAACTTCGGTGAATGACGACGAACGAGTAGAAACCGTGTCTTCAGCACGCTGCCGCCAGCCTCCGCAACGCTCCAAAAGCGCGCCTTCTCAACATGCAAGATTGCCGTCCGGTGGCCGTACTCGGGCTGCAGTGATCAAGCGGGGGTACGCGATCCAGCAATTGTCCTAAACATCAGTGTATAAACTAGAGAAAACACGACATGCTCTTAAATTCAGTACGCGACAGCGCTCATTCTGATTATTCAACGAGCGCGGTTCAGTCTTTCATGTTAAAATCTGATTTCTCCGGTTCTTCCCGCGCCCGAAAGCGAAGGGGTGACGGCGCCCGAAAGCAAAAAAGGTACGAACAGGAGTTCGGGAGAGCCCACTCAGCCCAGAGCAAACCAAACACTCATGGCGATGAGCCCTGTGCCTGCACATGTCCATCGAGTCGAGTCTGATGCGTGGATAGGCTTCCCTCGCGCAACTGAGTCGGGAAGCTAAAGCAAAAAATATGGCGCGTTTTCTGACTCAGCCCGCGCTATTGCGTTAAGTTACGCGTCTTTGATTCCTTCTGCACTTCGGTTATCTCGCAAGGCGCATGCGAAAATGAGCTAGCTTACCTTCTTAGTCCGGTTGAATGGTGAAAGATGATCGCCGCGACGACGAAGAGTGCTGCCGAGCTCCCTGCCCGTGGTGGTTCACGCGCGAGCGAGCGTACGCGCGTAGGGACCGGGAAGTAAACATCACGTGATGGACGGCGCTCCTCGCTCGGTTGTCGTCGTCCGCGAGCTGAGTGCGCCGGCCTTTGGGTGGGTCTCCCTCCGCCGTTCGAAAGAGATTTTAGCATTGGCACGAATGGCACGTAACATAAGACATCTGCCAACAAGAAAACTATCTCTAGAGCAAACGTGGCGTGTGTTATGTGTTTTTACTTGAAAGAAAAGGGAACACAGACCTGAACTAAGAAATAAATGAAGCCGTACATTTACGGACTCGTGCCGTCATGTCGTCTCTACGGCGTTTTGTCCGTGCGCGCCTCTCACGGCGCTTTTCAGTTTTGAAAAAGGCTGTTAACTTACGGGTTTTTTTTACAGTGTAGAGTATAGCGCTACACCAAGAATGTCTCACGTCGCAACACAATTGCAGGGCAATTTGAGATTTTTTTTTCCTGGCTCGGCTGTTTGACATTCTAGTCTGGTCATAACGGCAGCTTAAACTACGGATTCCAGTCTTCGCACCGTTGGCTTCGGAAGAATAGAAGATATAAAAAGCAAAATAAAACTAGAATATAAAACCTACTGAGATTTTTTTAGAGTTTGTATTGTTGCTCTAAATGGGTCGTTTACAAACACTTAAAGAAACGGTACTACTCTAGTGTTTTGAAGGCTGGCAGAGGTCGCTAGCACTATGCATGAGGGATAAGTTCTGAACCTTTCCTTCCGAGTTGATCATATTACTGCATTCATATTTTACTTCGTAGGGATCGCGGTGTCGTCAGTATTCGTCCTATTTGGAACATAAATAGCAACCTGCCCTCATGTCGCCTAAATCAATATTGTTTGTGAGTTTTTACTTTCATCGCTGTTTACATCCCGATGGCTATGGGTTGTTTTAGTCCGTACTGAAAATGGCACGAAAAGAATTGTCAACCGTGCAATAGTTAAGCTAACTAAAATATTTCCCAAGTAGTTTTAAAATATAGCTTCTAGAAACTTATGTATAGAAAAGGGTCGTAAACACTTTGTACCGTAGAGCCTGAACTGAACTGACATGAGTCAGGAGTGGATAACAAAAATAAGTGGAGCAAAAATATGCACACATGTGTATATAAATGAGAAGTCTCACTTTTTTTTTTACTTTTAATACCGGTTATAGTATACTTGGCATCGTACGAATTACTGACCCTTTAAAACCCATGGGGCAAAAAAAAAAAAAAAAGAATGCGCGGAATCAAAATTTTATCTTTTTCTTTTTTTTTCTTGCGAGACAAGATGCGCTATCTACAAGGTTTTCCCAAAGAAACTTCACAAAACTTTTTTTTTCTTTTTTTTTTTTATTACGCATTGCCCAAGGCTCACACTCCGCCCAAAGGTAGCACTAGCCTGTCTGAACTAGCTGCAAGTTTAAAAAATTACCGTTATCTCAATCAAAAATTACGTCCTGCTAAGAATTTACATGCGAAATGGGGCCAGTTTTTTGCCAATTTTTAAAAACTGGCCGACATATTCAGTCGGCCGCCATATTCTAATTAAAATTTTCCAAAAATCGTATCATTTCTATTAAGATCACGTTTATTTCTGAAACTTTGGCTTTGCGTTTGAACCGTTAACGATATATTTGGACGAAAAATGAACGTACGGCAATGTGTAATTTATTTTTTAAGAAAAAGTGTAATTTTTGGGGAGATTTTTTGTAGTTCAAAAAGCACTGGTAGGTTCCAAAGGCGACAGTAACACTGAAATAGTCCAATGTGAAGCATTGAAATCCACGGAAACAAAATAGAATTATATCTTCTTATTTTAATTAAATGAAAATGGCTCGCTGTGCCCCACTCATCGAAATAGGTTGAGTTGCAGAGACAGATGGCCATTACTTCTGGCGGGGTAGGAATCATTCGAATCGGCATTTCCGGTTTTATCGCTGGCTTAGTTTATATCAACTTTGCGATTGAGAGGAGAGGATGATATCGAGGAGGTGGCGCCAACAAATTAGGGCGAAGCCTTGAGAGGGCCAAGAAGAAAGAAACGAGAGCAGAGAACCTAGGAGAGGGGGTATGGGGAGAGCAAGTCGTCTGCTTCTTAAGCAGGAGTTGCGGTGACGTCACAAAGACGCCGAGCTCTGATTGGCGCTAATGGAAGGATAGTGGGTAGACCTCAAAGCAAGCTGTCTTCGGGACAACCCACTGGCCTTCAATCAGAGCCAATCAGAGCGCGGCGTAGTTCTGACGTCACCACAACCCCTGTAAAGGAAGAAGACGAACTTGCGCTCCGTATAGAATGTCACGCTGGCTCCCACGCCGTTCAAGAAGACGCAACAATTAACGAAATTAAAAAAAAAAAGGAGAGACACTTTATCAAGTGTGCCTAGAAGAGATGCGTGTCGCAACCGAGTCCAGCTTTCAACGACAGGTTGTACTTCTGTGCGTCTCAGAAACGACTGCACCATCATGTCTTCAATTTGGGTCTAGGATGCGGTCCAAGATTGTGGTTAGTGCGCGTTTTCGAGCGTTAAGCTTTCCGATAAACATGCTGAACAATATCCTCGTGCAAATCTTTTTGTGAGGCACTTCACTCAGCTCTAATGGCAAGGAGCCAGTTAAGCGGCAATTAAGAGTGCGCATAATTGGAGAAAATAGAAAAGGAGAATAGCAAAAAGAAACAAACAAGTCCCTGAAAAAAAAAGACAATTTTGTGTTTGTGTATTTGTGGGACGCCCCTCTTTAACATTTCCCTTTGCACTTTCTCTTGTTTATGTGAGGTTTAACTATTTCCCCTGAATGGTGTGTTCCACGAAGGAAAAAATGCTGAGCCTTTCGATTCGGCATTCTCATCTTCGTAGAGGTATTCGACAATCCCCGCGAAAATATGGTTGGATATTCTTAACAAATAAAACATGTCAGGAAAAAAAAAACAGTCGGCAGATTTTTCTAACATCCTGTCTCGATCTTTGCGTCTCCGTGACGTAGTATTGACGCGGGCCGACTGAGGACCATCATCCCTCAGGCGGGACAGAGAGGCGCCTCTGTCACCGAATTCCGAATTCCAAGTCTCCGCCACTCCGCCAGGCGTGGGAAGCGGCGGTGATGGATGCAGCTTGCACTGTTCAAAGAGGGACAACTTCTCTGCTTTCCTCCCACCGTAAAGAATATCGCGACGGTGAGGCGTCCGTGTCGAAACCCCATGGTTCGTTTGTGTTACTTGTTTTTGCTTTTTCTCCGAGTCCACTTTTGCATGCTCGTTCTCTCCTCGCTCGCGAGTGTGAGGAATGGCGCAAGAATCCCCCATTCGTCTTGATCCCACTTTTCTTTCTCGGAAAAAAAAAAGGGGGGGGGGGGGTTGGTACCTGGCTGTCAGCTTACTTTCAGCCCCTTCGGTGATGTTCGCTAAAATAAGAGGGCAAAACCAAAAATTAAAAATGGCGGAAGAAGCCACGTTTCCGTCCACCAAGCCGAAACATCGCTTCTCATTAGGGAAGAATAATCGGCAGCTCGAAGGAGAAAGGATCGCCGTCGAAATAGTCCCTTCCGACTAAGGGTCGTAACCTTTCCGGATGCTTTTCTTCCTCCAAACTCCACCAAAAAAGAAACAAAGAGAAACTCAAGGTGATGTTCAAAGGTGACCTGGAAACGGGACAAAAAAAAAAGATAATTAAAAAAACAAAATGAACGCGAGCTTCAAAAATACGAAAGCAATAGTGTTCTGATGAACGTGTTGTTCGCCGTATCGTAATGGAAGTACTACAATATTGCTCCAATGTATGAAGATGAAACACCCGCTACATGCGCAACCAACAACGAAGGAAGCCTCTATATCCAGAAGAAACGGGAAGCAGTATTATTTGAAAATCAGTAAAAATGGTGCATTGTCACATAAAAAATTCGTACACGGCTCTAGGAAGTTTTGAAAAATTGGTACAAATAAAATAGCTAAGAAAAGACAAAGACAAGAGAGCAGTCGGGACAGGCGGCCACTCGGCTTTGCTTCTTTTCCGCTTTTTTATTTGTGTCTAGTTATGCACAACCTACCCCCACGAATTACTGTACTAAAATCAATGTTGAAATAAGGCGAACTTTCGACAGCAACTAAGATGAAAAAAAAAAAAAAAAAAGAATTACATATCCCAGAGGCGTTCTAAACGCATAGCATTTATAGGTCCTCTATGTCGTCATGGCGTAGCGTCACGTTACGCCACGTGATCGACCACTTCACGTGACGTCATACCGCGTCACTGGACGTCACATGTGACGTCATGTGACATCACAGTGTCATTTGACGTCATGGTGTCGCGTTACCTCACAGTGCCATGTGAAGCCACAGTGTTGTGCGTTATGTTCCAAAGCAGCCATTACTTTTATCGGTTTTTATTTTTCTCCGTAGCGTTCTCTGGGGCTTACGGCAAGCTCTGATCTCAGCCCCCGGCAAGCGCTACTAGACGCATCATTTGTCCCAGTCAGGGAATCGTTTCATTGTCCGGGGAAAGGGAAAAACAAAACTCGATAAAAAAATTTAAAAAAGTAATTTGAACATCGCTAACATATATCTTGAAAAAGAAAAGACTACCCGTGTAAACGAACAACAAAGTAATTCTTTTTCCGCGGGTTCTATGTATGAAAATTGTTTATTCTGAAATTCAGTTAGCCAGAGCGGGCAAATCAAAAGCTTCTTCGTCGCTTTTTAGAGGTTCCAACTCAACTTGGAACATTGTATCGATCGCTTTGGTACAGTGGCCTTCCAGAATCAAATCGGTATGACGGAAGAGAGTTTTATTGAAATGCTCTCGTTTTATCTTAAATCGACGTTTGTTTAATGGAATGACGGGGTCTATATACAAAAACAAGGGGTATGCATTGGCTCATGTTTGGCACCCGTCCTCAGTAACATATTTTTAGCCCATCAGGACAAAGTTCTTTTTGAGCGCTTTAATGAAGGCAACGATTTTAATGAAATCAAAGTTTTTAGATTTGTGGATGATTTTTTAGTTCTGTTCAAGCATGGGCCTGCAGAATTCCAGTCGAGAGTGGATGACCTCTTGACTGTTTTTAAAAATGTCTTACACCCCCTCATACTAACCCAGGAACTACCAGTAGAGGGTGTGCTGCAGTTCCTTGATATCAGACTAACCTTTTCTGAAAGACATGTGTGTTGGATGTACCACACTAGAGCCCAGAAACCCCTGTTGCCGTACAATTCAGCTCATTCAAAACTGGTAAAAAGGAGTATTGCCAATATGTGCGTATTGAACGCCCTCGAAAATAATGCCACCATGTGATGTCAGAAGGCCTGGGCACGCAGTATAGGCGGTTGTTGGCAGCTGGCTTCCCGAAGAATGTAGTGATCTCAGTTGCAGAGATCGTATTAAAAAGATTGCGTAGTGAAGATCGCCCTTGCCCAATGGTTCTCAGAGATAAACAGAAGGTCGCGGTGATACCGTACATTCACAAAACGGCGCATGGCTTGAAAAAGGTGGCCAATAGATCAAACGTGAAAGTAGATTAAGTAGGATGACAGATCTTTTTCCGCACCGAACAAACTTAGTAGATTATGTAGGATGACAGATCCTTTTTGTAAGGCCCCTTCTGGCTGCGCGGTAAAACACAGGGATCCCTTCGTTGAATGTGCGGAGGGAGTAGTATATCAGATCCCCTTATCATGCGGAAACAAGTATATAGGTCAGACAGGTAGGTGTGTTAATGATAGGCTGAGGGAGCACAAACTTAAAGTAGGAAATTATCGGGACGGTCATCTGTCTGATCATTGTGAAAGGTGCAAGTGTATGCCGTTGTTTTTCGAGAGCAAGATTCTGGCACGGCACAAGGAAAAAACTGTGAGGGAGATAGTCGAGGCAGATGAGATTAAGAAGGGTGGTGCAGCGTGTGTCAGCGTGGCCTCAATTGATTTACTGGACAAGGAGCGTGGTTTCCTCAATGACGCGGCCTGGCACCGGGTTGGCTAGTGGTGGAGCAAGATCAGAAACTCGGATGGTATAAAAGTGTCGTTTCACGTAATAAAATCAGTTGTTAGTAGCGCACTGTGCTGTCTGTTTCTCGGCTCTTTGTCCCTGTTTTTTGAGCGCTAAAATGTATTCCAAATTGCAAAGCAAGTTGAGTTGAACCCTCTAAAATTGGCTGGTTGAAACCGAAGGCAACATGCAAATCGCCGTCGGTTTCAAAGGAAGGCCACTTTTGTTTAGCCCTGGGAAACTCTAATGCATGGGTCTCAAACTCATTAAAGTGTGGGCGCTCAAAAAAAACTCCAAAGCCAGCTTTAAAAAAATATTTAAAAAAGCAATGGTGTTTTACGTTGCAAAAGAGCTAAGTCTCTGAACGACACTCGAGATGTCTTTGTTTTTTTAGAGTAGGGGCAGCTTGTGCTCGTTGGTTATTGTAAATTATCCTTTTTGCCGTTGATATATTTTGCTTTGATCACCTGCCGTGGGCCCATACACATAATGATTATTCGATGCAAGCACACTGCCGCTTCCCTGTCGTTCAATTCACTCGGGAATCAGACAATATTTGTACTGTAATTGAAATTTCTCTCGGTTACAAGCGTGCACTTCGTGCTTTATGTTTGACAGTTTTTCCTGCTTAGCGAGTGTTTGTGAATTCGAGGAGCGTCATGAGCAAAAGACTCGTGTTTATAGCCTAGAGGGGGATTGTTTTACAGGTGATGAACATCAAGTAGAGCCGAGAAACAAAAAGTTAGGACCAAACAATACTCCATTAAAAACATAAAACAGAATTGTGCAAAATATGCTGACGACACGTCATAAGAGCAGAGCTTTGTTTTGAGTGAAAATGAGTGGACGGCATGAAACGATGAGACGTGTAGCGCTCGATACAAGGGAAGGGGTGTCGCAGCGCCGGGATGAATGCGGGCCGCGTCTCAGCAAGCCGCGGGCTGCGTGTTTGAGTCCCCTGCTCTAACGCCTACGCGTCTTATTTGCACTTCACTATTAGCCTTACATGAACTGATGTCAAATACTATATACCAGTCAACATCAAAGTGTTCTTAACGTAATTTGCCTCTAGAGAGTGAAAATATTAGAAATGATACACGTCAACTTCTACGTTATGTGACTCCTCAAATGCTTGAAACAAGAAGTGCATAACGGGCATTTTCGAACTTTTAGGAATGCAAAAGCTTATCTGGTTTGGTTTTTAGGAGGAATTTATCCTCATTATTCTCAAAATGTAACCTTCTTCTCTAACCCGTTTGCATTGATTCTTAATTCCTTTTGATTTGGTGGCTTAATTTGCTTTTATTTCGTTTTTTTTTTGTCGGGTAGTGAACTTGATTTTTGATTCCACTTTTGACGTTTTGCAGCTTTCTATGAATGGCTAAATTGCTCACTTGCCTTAATTACTTGTAGGTAGATTGCCTTTCCGCAGTAGTGTTTTGGTAAGCGCCGTAAATTATAAAAACATAAAAGTATCAAAGTATTAACAGTTTCAAAATATACAAGTAAAACCAGCGGGAGACTGAAGAGCAGCAATCGGACATCAGAAGTGGAACGAACAAACGAGAGCACTCAAGTGAATATGAAAGAATAAAAAACGGAGACAAAAAAGGACCTTCAAGCTAGGAAGCACCAATCATAAGCATATAGCAAAAAAAAAAAAAAAAAAAAAAAAACACGTTTGCAGCGAAAACGTTATGAGCAGTAGTTTGAGACACGGTATAGCTGCATTCTTCTTGAAAATACATGACGACTCTTTGTGTGGAAGTTAAGTGTGCTAGAAAACATTGATTTTGGACATGCTTGTTTTTTTCTTTCTATATTTCAGATTGTTCGCGAATCAAAAGAATGCATAGCAAGAGTAATTTACGAATGCTTTCGGGTCATAATTTGATGTACAGAAGCCCCGGCCAGGAGGTGGAACCCATATAGTTTTATATTTCTACATTACAGAATCGAGTTGCCTTAGTACTAAAAATATTCGTCGTCTAACAGAACGTTTTTCATCTTGAAGCTGTCAATGAGAGTCAATTCTTAGGTATTCGTTTTAACGTTCCCCGTTTTTAACCCAATTACACGCAGCACAAATTAATTTTCTTACATCCCCCATTCCAGACATTATGTCCAAGTCATCTGTACTGGTTACCGAAATATAACGAGTCTTCTCACCCAGAAAAACGTATTTAAAAAGAAGGCAAATAAACTAAAATATTAGAGGTAGGGCGTTTTATTATTAGCTTACTATACGGGCGGATTTACTGAAAGGCATTGGTACTTCGGGAATGTAGACAGCAATTAATTTTATACAGGCACTGCATTTTTAGCTTCTGATAAAAGTTTCCACTTCTGGTTTGTAAACCCCCACCCCTTTTCTTTTTGCGTCATTATTTTTTTCTAATCCAGTTAAGTACAGCGTCCATTTTTCGGCAATATATAAACTTTTTCTGTATAGTCATGGTAAAAAAATGGCTTAAAAGTGAAAAAAAGATATCCAGTTTCATTGAGTAACGTTAAAACTAAAATATAAAAAATGGGAGGGGAGGTAGAAGAAAATTTGAATAAATAAAGTAAATCTTCACGGATATTTTGCTGTCTCGAAAGGTGAGAATTTGTGCAATCACACTTTTTCTGCATCGTCTCGAAAGCACCATTCGTTCTTTCCTTTCTTTCAAATCTTAAAACGACAACAAGTGCATTGTGACTTTACGGAATCTATTCCCGCATCCAGTTCCGTGTACCGCGAGAACGGCACCGACAAGATCATATCAGACCTCACCAGACTCTGTTGCCATCATCAAGAAGTCTTTCCGTGCGTGACTTAGAACCAATGAGAAAGAACCACCACCACTTTGCCAAACATGTTTATCAGTTGAAGATGCGAAGTAGGCTTTTCACTTCTATATATAATCGGTATTAAAGCTAAGGCTCTCGGTCCTTAGTAAATTTAGGAAGAATCATGAAGTAGAAAGCAATGCACAGACCTGTATCTTTTCCGTCCTTGTTTGTTATGAATGAACAGAGAGGTAATAAAATGCGTATTTAAGGGAAAATGGTTATAAATAGTAATATTCGGGTCATTTTGTATGTGACCCTAATTTTACCCTTGAAATTCATGCATTTTGGTTTTGTACGCTACTTTGAGCGCTTACTATTCAAATGACTAATTATTTATTTTCGTTCGTGTTTTCCCAGCTTGAAAAAAAAAAGACACCGGCAGTTTAGCCTTTTTGTATTGTCAATAAACGATTTTGTTGCTGGAGTGCAGATACCTCTGTCGTTTGAGCACGGCGCACCATTAAAAATTTACACCGCCACAGGTGACTGTGCTCACCGACTCTCGCAGTGCGCTGCAACAATTACAACATCTACAACAAACACCTGAAAGAGTGATGGATGCCCGACCTGCCACGCAAGCCCTCGAGGGGCTAAGACTTCTAATTATGCTGAAGGTGTACTCCAACGCACGCTGAGGTTGCCGGCAACAAACCAGTCACCATTTACCATACATGTTTAGACATCATCAGGTTTGCCTTTCTTTGAGGTACGAGGACACTAGTTTCGCTGTAGATGAGAACTTTAGCCAGCGCAGTACCGTGGCTAGCTCGGGGTTTTACCGTGCATCAAGCAGTTGTGGCTCAAGACTGCACGACAATGCTCGTCCAGATCAAAACTGGCAAGGAGAAAGGGGGGGGGGGGGGTTGAACCCAGGATGCCTGGTTTCTGCAGCGCGTTCTGTCGCGCCACGTGCTCCGAGCTGCGGCGCCCCTGGCCGGGAACGAAGGGTGGAGGAGCTTGGTTGAAGCACCCACTGTCAGCAGTAAGCAAATCCCACCCCTTTCGAATCTAGACCAGCACTTCTCAAACTTTGCGTCGGTGACGAAACCCGAGCTATATATCTTATAGGTCATTTGCAAACTGCCGTTGATGACAACAACGCCTTGCATAGATCCGGGAAATTACGTCGCTGTAGATCGCAGTAAGTTGAAGTCGTCAATCCGCCTCAATATATAGTCAAAGAGGAAAGCAGAAATGCAACACGCATTTGAGCGCTTTCTCCAATAAGACCCGTAGAAAAAGGCGCATACAACTAGAAACCAACAAGATTCTAGATGTATCTCGTGAAAGCTCTACTACCAGCAAATATGTTCGGTTCCTCGATTTTCAATATCTCGAGTGATTTAACTATCACCGGAGGGAGCGATCCACAAATCAGTGCGGCGCATATTCACGTCATCCGTCTGAGGTTGCGCTATTAAAGCCTCTCTCTCTCTAATAGTTCTCCCTGTAATGCTCAACTGTGCGAATAGCTGCAGAAGCTGATTTTGTTAAATAAACTGGTGCACTACATATTAACTTTATCGCCAGAGCAGTGTAATAACATAGAATTGGAATGTTTCTAAATTTATTCGAGCTTACGGGCACTACAGTGCTTGTACAAGTATACTGGTACGTAACGCCCACTCATATATATATATTTATATATTTCTTTTCTCCTTCGCGCATTTTGCTGGCCTACAGTAACATTACGAGAGGTAGCCCAAATAAAAGCGAGCGCAAATCCTGTGAAAATCAGGAGTGCTCTAACTTTCGGTGAGGGGTGAAAAGAAAAAGTGTAATATAATATTTTTGTACCCTCTGACCTTACAAAATTGTTGGCACATTGAGGGTCAATGGAGCATGGACCTTTCCCTTCCAGTCATTAATGTTCGCTTATCTTCTGCCGTAGCTAACTAACCCTATTTCGTCCGAGCTCACCATTTTACTACGGCACTACCATTACTAAAAAAATACTGTCTTTTTTTGCTTAAAAAACCACGTTAAAAATAGGGGTGGGTTATCTTTTGCTATGTTACGGTAGTCATGGGTATCGCAGAGGAGGCGCATAATCTCTGGAAGTGCAGGGGGGGTGGGGGTGGGTAGCACGATTGCCTCACGTGCAGAATCCCCGTCGCAAAAGCCCCGCATCATTATCACTACGTTTCGAAAATCCCGTGTTCATTTACCCCGTCCCGTAATCGCCAAGTGCCAAAAGCCCCGTCCTTATTGCCCCCTTCCCATCCTCTTCGCGCTTCAAAAAGCATGGCTCTATGTATTTACCTAATCCTTTGAGGGTCTACAAAGGCTCTTTAAGTGCAACGAACAGCAAAATAAATCGATGCACCCCGCTGTCATCGAAGTATACTCAGACCTAAAATTATAGACTTCATCTAGCTTGATGGATAAAAATATATTTAAGGCAACGTAAGAATGGAAGTGGTGTTTGGTGCTGTATATGTAACAAGCACGGCGCCATGAGCTGCGGGTTAACAATTTCGACAGACCCGTTAGAACTGTGAATCGGCGTGGGCTTCAGAGTGAACGAAAGCTTTGGTACAAGGCTTATTTATAAAAACTGTGACTTTAAATGTTTTGCCACTGACTGATATTTTCTGCCGGTTCTCCCTTGTAACGTCACAGGACGTGAATGTGTATAGCGTACGCCCGAAGAACGGGAAGCTTTATCCAATTATTTCTTACTTGAGTCCCGTATACGGCATGACTACGCTGCACAACCTCGCGTGCACACCTGCTGTTTCTTAGTTAAAAGCAGAATGCCCCGCCCTCGCGCTGAGGACCCGGCCATCTGACACGGGGGTTTCGCGTCGTGGGTTTCTGAAACTGGGGCTTTTTAAAGTGGGGCAAAAAGGCCGGGGCGTTAGCCGCGTGGCATATGACACGGGGCTTTCGACATCGGGTGTTTTCGTGCACCACCCGGCGGCTATCATAGAAAGCGACTCTGATGGGACAGGTGCATTGCGTGAACACTTGACGCGTGACCCTCGCAATCAACGCCTGGGCTAGCATTCATGTAGAAACTGGCGTCCAATCGCTGCGGAGACGGGAATAGCCGAACTCTAACAATGTAGGGACTTCGGCACGTTCCCCGTGCTCTTCCAACCCCATTGCGTGGCTACGATCTACCTTGGCGGTGTAGGCGCCAGATCACGTGGTCCCTTCTGTATGTAAGTTAAAAGGGCGAACGCTGCTGGTTCCTTCCTTCTCTTTCTTATTTCCATTTCGTGGAGAAAACGAAATCGTGAAGGGTATAAAACAGTTACGGGTTTTTATTTACCGAACAAATAAACAACGCATTGCCCAAAGCTCATTCTCCCCCGGAGTGTACCGCTTGCGGTTCTAACCAGATCCCAAAGTTTAAGGACAAACTGTTATATCGTTGAAAAGCAGTAAGTGATTTCCCAAAAATTTGAATACAAAAATAGGGCCCGTTTTTGCCTCTTTTCGCTAACTGGTGTCATTCAGCTCCACGTATTCGAAAGCTCCGTCGACTGCTATTTTCCATAGAAAATTTGAAAAAAAAATCACTCATAACCTTTGTGTAGGGTCACGGTCCGTTTGAAACTCTGGTGTGTCGTTTGGACCACTTGCGTCACATTTGGGCGGAGAATAGCGTTCGGTGATTCGTAGTTCCCTTTTTCGGAGAAAACAACCTTGTACATGTTTGGGACACCCTGTATTTCGTAATTTATGAAGAGCAAGAATCAATTCTGAGCGGTATATATTAAACTTACGTTCCTCTTAAAAAGGTGCGCCTTTAAAACTAGGCGCGAGGAAGCATGTTCCAGAGAACTTTCCCGGGGCTTCCTCTTATTTTTATGTAAGATAATACGGATGATATTTCACCATCCAAGCAGGAAAGGGCACCAGGAGACACGACAACAAAGGGAGGCGACAAGGGTCACTTTCGAGAGTGTATAGTGATTGTCCAAAGTGGCATCGCGACAAAAGTTCTTTTTGATTTCGGCTGCACTATCCACATTCCAAACACGTTTCTGCGTCGAGCACCGCGTCATGGTACGTTTACACTTGCGGATCCGCCAGCGGATCCGCCCAGCTTTTGCCGCTGGAGCGAAACGCTGGGCGGAAAACGCGGCGGCGAGCCGTTTTGGTCCAGGACCTATTTCTGCCGCCGAACGGGGCGTTTCGCTGACCGGAAGTGCCATTCTTGCGCGGCGCGACGCTGCCTACGTCACGAGTACGCGTTCTTCCGGGAGCAGCAACGCCCGGGAGAGAGAGAGAGTCGAGGCGGGAACTCTCGCGCCTTCTCGTCATATTTGACGAGACGTTACGGGAATCGCTGCCGAAGCCGGCGCTGCCGCCACTGCTCGAAGGAAATAGATGTAAACACAACCAGCTCGTCGCCGCCGCCACCGGGAGCGGATCCGCTCCCGCGGCAGCGGATTTCTTTTCAGGTGTAAACGTACCATCAGAGAAAATAGTACCTTGCCGATTCGCTTCAAACCTGGTACAAGGTCCCAGAATGCTGCTACCGTGACCGAACTCTCTGCGGGTGTTGTCGAAAAAAGAAACAGGACGGGCTTTTTCCATGATTTGACTACTTTCTTTTTCTTTCACTTGTTATTATCTCGTCCAGAGTCCGATCTTTATCTCGTTGGTACTGTTTTTGTGGCTCGAGAAAGGTTTACCTTACCACCTGCGGCGAGAACAGTGCGTTTAATTTTTTTGTCCGTACCTTTTTTTTTTTAAGTATAACGTTTTTTTTTTTTATTTTTTTAAGTCCGGTCTTATGTCTGTCAAAATAAATTTCGTACGAAGCGCAACACATACTCTCAGAATTATCTACCGGAATTCTGCCCCGCTGTGCACTTCGAAGGTCTTTCAAGTGTCCATTTAGTCATTCAGTCAACAAGAGGACCGCTCTGTGCCGGTCCAATGACAATGCTGCTTCTGCTTCAATAACAAGTATGGACACCATTTTGCTTTTGCCAATAATTACTGGTGAAGTCGATACGAAATATATCCCAATTATTGACCTTTCTCCAGTGAGCCTCTGCGCATGCGTACACCCTCTCTGCTTTCCCTCGCTTCCCGCTGTCGCCATTTTCGGAGAGTAGTTTCCCGCAAAACTAACACAGTCAGCACCCATCTTCGCGTGTATTTTTGATATTTATTTATGAGCATCGGTAGTGTTCAGTATAAAACGTGATAAAAACCGATACATCGGCAAAATATACCAATGTTATTAGACGGGTGGGTGGAACTTGGGCTGTCCTTCGTTTGCTGTTCGCAGACAACACTTCAGACGGGGCTCGTTACTCGATGAACATATACTGGCGTTCCAAGAGCATAGTAGCCAGCACTCACGCAGAAACTTGGGAAAGTGGACGCCGGAAATCTACGCACTCTGCGCTTCGAGGGATCACTAAACAAAGAAGAAAAATAGATTAATGGAAGTCGCTTCTTGAGTTCACTTGTTTTGCGTGAAGCGCTATAGTTCGCAGACGTTAACACCCAGACACGTGCAAAACACTAAACGCGTTTGTAACTTGGCAATTTAGTAGTAATTTAACGAATGATCTGCGCTGACTCTCCGTTGGGGAAAGAAACACGCCGCTCAACATTCCGGAAGTTCGCATAGCTCTATAACCGCCGAGGTTCACAGAACTTTAGTGCTTGCATTCGCCGCACAAGTTAATAGAAGCAGAAACAAAATAGTTTTCCCATGTCGCTCTCTACGTCGCACGACGTTTGCTTTCATTCATACAGACCTTGCATTCAAGTAGCTTCTTTGAAAGGAGCGAGGTTCGGCGACCAGCTGGCCAAAGCAGCGTGAACAACTCGTAGCTGCTTACCCCATCCCGTACAAACTTTCGAATGCACAATACGGGCGTACATGCAGGAACCACGGCTGTTTAAAGTCGCGCTTGCACGCGCTTTTGTCTGTGTGCATTCAGCTTAAACAAAATCTCGACTCGGAGGAACGAGAACACGCCCATTGTTCTCGAACCGTATAGAGCTGCTTCCGCTGCAAAACAGAGAGAGATGCAGCCTCGGGTACTTTCAACCCAGCAGTGCTCGACACTGTCGGCTTATACAAACGCACCGAGTGCGCTTTCATAAACCACCTACAACCCCCCCCCCCCCCAAAGAAAAAAGTAGGAGTAGAGGAGAGACTGTTGCAGCCTTTATTTCTAATTAAGGTTTTGTATGTGCCTTGTTTACAACATTTGCCAACGTCTGCTCCATCGACCTCTTTCTGTGACAGGTGTCGCTGATCATCGTAGTGGGGAACAACTTTCAAGAAACCAAAAACCTATGAGAGCTTCCCTCGATGTTTATTATTTGGAAGGCAATGCCGTTTGGCTCGAGGTTTATCAAGTTACGCTATGGCTCGGTAAAAAAAAAAGTAATACAACACTCTATCAATTATGCCCAAAGTCAGTGTCTCCCAAATACAACGTGTATCATTTTTTTCTCTATATTTTGAGCTTACTGTGTAGCAAAATCAAAAATGTGCTTTTAACGTCCAGGAAAACTCAGGATAATGCCGGCCGGTGTGTAAATCATTAGTAAATCATTTCGATAAATCCGACAACGGTACCCTATGACGACACGCTGCACGCGCAAAGGCGTCGAGGGTGTATGGGGTATTGCTATTGACGATATCGGAAAAACTGCTAAAACTTCATATTGCCCACCTGTGTTCCTCACTTGTCTCTCGATATTTGCACGTGTTCCGGATAGTTGGCTTCCCGTCATATGGTGAATGACTTACAGGAAACAACGAGTCACTTGTGCAAAAGATAAAGACGAGGTTGTGTTTTTTTGTTGATTTGCGGAATGTTTAGAAAATAACTTTGGAATAAAATAACAACATCCAGGAGCATATTTTTCTACACGTAGATTTGTTTCAGCAACTTGCGAGAGGTACACAGTTGAGAATGATATTAAAAGACCCGGCGAGAATGTGGCTATCTATCAGAAGAAAGCTGAACCATTACGTGGCTCCAGCGACTGTTTTGTCGTCACTCCAAGCTTGATCAATTGTCGCTGAATCGATGCTCATTTCGCCGAAGGTAACGTCCTTTCGTAACTAATGATGAAATTAAGCGTGGCTAAATCTAGGGATCCGTAATCGTGGACGATCATTTTTCGGAAGTTAGAAAGTTAGTTTCGGAAGTTCGCAAGAGAAATGACAACAAGCAGTTTCTGTTTTATTTCACGGAGCGCACCTACTATCGGTATTGGCATGGTTGCGGTTTGCCAACCAAGTGGGGAGAACTTATACAGAAATCGAAATTTTTTTATAAATGCCGCTCGTGTACACAACAGCTTCGATAATAAATCAGCCATTTTTCGTTCGATAAATCTTCGGAGCCAGGCACTTGTCTGGACTTTTTCGTATCGTCCGCGACTGTACTTACCAGACTTTTTTTTTCCCCGGTTAGCTTTTTTTACCTATTAAAAAATTCAACCGGATTTAATAAAGCTTACAATGCCCTAAATATCCAAAACTTGGGCCGAAGCGCGCTGAAGATCACTACAAAATAAAGGGCAGTAAAAACGTACTAAATATACTTTAGGTGTATTTTGTTTTTGAATACTTATGTGCATTTTGAACGTACGGCGGGTCTTTGGAGTATTCACCAGGAGGTGTGAAGTTCAAAACCAGGCAACTGTAAGTCTCTCGAAAATGTAAAACAAAAAACACATTTCTACAACTATTTTCCACTCAAATAAAAAGCCCCACTAAAAGCAACACGAACGAAATAACTGTATAATTACATTGCCAGCATGAGCAATCATCAGTCAAACGTTTATATTGTAATGTCTGAATCGCAAAAGGAGTATATAAAACACAAGATAAAGGAATTCTGAAAGTTTCAAGGGCTTTTTTGAAATCACTCATTCGTTTAGATATTGGGGAGGGGGCGGGGGTCGACTGATTGAAAGTGTTTTTATTATTATAGTCTGACAAAGTTTTTGCCAATTAATCTCTCTTATTGATGCGCATGTGCGAGGATAGTAAGATTATTTGAAAATGTTAGTTTGAGCGAATATTGACACTACAGAATAGTGATAGATTTCCGGATTTTCTAGAAGATAATCACATATGAACAAAATCTATGGGCAGCATATTATAAAAAATAGAGCGAAAAAGTTTAATATTTCAATCTTTCTACGCTGCTCGGAATGGTTTAGTTTCTTTGCTGCCAATAATGAGGATGTAAAATTTAGCGTCTTATACTTTCCATAAATAGCTCAATTTGCTTTACCTTATTAGGTTCGAATTTTTTTTTTTATTTCGCATTTTAGCAGATTCCAACTTCGATAGCATCAAGGATCATTACGCTTAAAATTTGATGGGATACTCTCCGCGATGCCTTTCTTCAGTTTTTGACGACGCATGCGTAATTTGGGAAATGGTGATGAATAGCAGTTTTGAATGTAGTAAGAGCAGCGAAAGTAGCATGATATAGTTACACCAAAATATTTGCATTTCGGGCGTTATTTAAATGATAAATGATATCCAATGCCGTAATATCTTTTTATGCACAAATCAACGGCCCTTGCGGACTTGAGATGGATTTTCTGCGCGCTTGGTGAATTGTTAATGCATAAAAAAAAAAGAAATTGAGTCATATATGGTCAGCTACGGTAGAGATTGCCTTAAACACAATTTAATCACCCCGCAAAGCGGCGTGTTGCAATTTTGCTTGTATTTTTACTGTAGAAAAGGCAACGATAATTGTAATATTTGGTTTGCCGAGGTGCTTAGGTTGCGTAGGTAAAGTTTTCGTCAAAAAAAAGCGATATTGAAGTCCACTTTAGTGCAGTCAACGGTGATGTCCATTACTTTGCGGGCATGGAGTCCTTCTGTCTGTGCTTACTCTTTTTTTCTTTTTTTTTCTACTCCGCTTCTCGTTTTACGACCACAGCTGGTGCACTCGGTGCTGCCGGGGATACAGCGTATTCTGCGTGTTAATAGTAAAAAAAAAGAAAGAAAGCAGCGGCCGATTGTTTAGTTGACGTGGTGCTGGAATAACCACATGTCTGCTTGTTTTTCGAAGCTCTGAAGCAAAGGACCCGAGCTCTTGTGGTGCGCCCATTGCGCGACTCTGGTGGCGCACGGCGGCAAACGTAATTGTGCTCCTTGGCGACTCGAACAATAAAGGCCTGTTCACTTGTGCAGCGAAGCGCCACAAGCCTAGCGCTGACCTCGCGCTAAGCGCGTGCTGACGGGAAAAAAATTGGGTTGTGTGTGTGTTTATACAGCCTAGAACTTGGTCTGCCTCACAGGGGCGACGAGTCTCCCAGCTGTAGATGAGAAATTTGGCCAGTGCGGTACAACCGCTAGCCTGGGGTCTTTAACGTGCATCACGCAGTAGTGATACACGACCGCACGCCGGTACGATGCTCATCCAGATCGAAACGGGCAGGGGTGGGGCTCGAAACCAGGATCCCTGGGTTCTACAGCGCGAGCTTTCGCTCCACGTGCTCCGAGAGGGTGTGCGCTAGACCACTCGGCCACCGATCTTCCCGTGCTGACGGGAGCGTTCACCAGCTGTGTATCGCATCGTCGAAGATGTTGCTCATGGCAGATGATAGGCAGCTGACAATACCTGAGCAGCACTTATACATCATATTATATTAAGAAATAGGTCCGAGGCGTTAGCTAAAGAAAAGAAGGGATTTCTGTATATATATATTTTTTTTATCTAGACCTATCTATCTCATTGGGGCTATTAGCGCCGAGATGTTTCGGTGGCGCCCTCTTATGGTTTCCCTTCGTGACGTCACGACTGGGATTTTTCTTGCCGTGACGCCACCAGTTTTCATTCTGGCTACTTACCATCGGGTGCAACGACGAGTTCGATGGTGTGTTTAAAAAGCATAGTAGATGCTAGGAGCCATCGCAATCCGAAACTAACACCGTCAAAGTTGACGATCTGACAGTGCTCATATGCCCATGGTTTGGCCAATCGTGGAAAGGACGTGGCGAATGTGTATGAAGGCTCCCTAGTGAAAAGCTGACCACAGCGACGCTTTTGGCCGCGCACATCGCTAATAGCACAAGTCAGCAATACACAAATAAACCGACAATACAACAAACGATAAAAAAATCGCAACGAGATCAAATTAGATAAAAATAACCATCCCCCCCCCCCCTTTTCCCTCACACACAAACACACACGCAAATAAAGAAAAGAAAACAGATAGATAATCGATGGGCCCTGAAAAGGAAGAACTGTGATTGGTGCTCCGAACTCATCGCGAGGCTGCATACGGGCACGGGCTCCTAAGTACGTGCGTCTCGATAAACAAGACCTTCTGCGAGATGAAACCCATGACGGCAAGGAAGAGCGAGGAGGACCCGTCCAAGCAAAAGACGGACCACTCCGGTTGTGACGTAAATAATCAGCACTGATAATAATCGGCGCCCCTCTTTCTTTTTGTTTCTCGCCTACACTTTAGAAAAAGCCCAGGAGTCTGCTTTCCCGCACAACACTCGGAGAGCCAATCACCGCAACTTACGGAGGCAGCTCAGCGAATGACACTGCCGAAACATATGTTTAGACCAAGGTTGTTTAGACCAAAAAACGCAGTCTGAGTTGTGACATTAAGCAATGCAAGCGTGACGTTTTGCATTGCTTAATGTCACAACTCAGACTGCGTTTTTTGGTCTAAACGTGTTTCGTCATTGTCATTCGCTGAGCTGCCTCCGTAAGTTGCGGCGATTGGCTCTCCGAGTGTTGTGCGTGAAAGTAGAGACACAAAAGTTTTTTAGAGTGTACGGGTATCTACGATTGAGGCCACTTACAGGGGTTAGTACGTCGGTTATAGTCACTCCAGTTATCGTCTCGGTCGCCGAGGCACACGTCCGTCGCGATTGGTGATGTCTCCCAAAGGGTAGCGCAAGCGTCTTCACTTCATTATTCCGGATTTTGTCAAGTCACAGAGCCGATATTTCTGGAGAGATTGTGACCCTGGTCATCTGTGAAATAAATACTGCCGTTATATATCAATGTATCGATCATGCCGTCATAGTACATGCAAAACTGCGTTTTACAAGGAACGCAGATAACACATACTCTAGCTTCAGGCTTCCACATTGAGTCAGGGGTCGCCACGTCCACGTTTTGAACCGTTCACTTGTTGTTTTCGAAGCTTTAGCGGCTGGCGAAGTCTTCTCGAAGCATCTCTGAGTCCAGTCTGCCTGTGTTCCTTTTCTTTAAGGCGAAAGCCTTATATGCCCCATTACACGAAAAGGTGAAGATGGCGTTGTGCCCGAAAGATGGACATGAAAATACGTCATCAAGCACGTGCCACTGAAGATAAAGCGGACGCGCCTCAGAATCAAAACACAATGAAAAACACAGCAACGCAGATGCCTCGTCACAGAAGCCGGAAAGAGGGCGAAGCGCCTCGCCTGCGCAATGGAGGTGCGTGATATCACCGCCGGAGCGCCGTCTGCAAAAGGCGCGCTTTGGAGTTCATCTGTGCTCGTTGTGTGCTTTTTCTGGTGGACTGTAATGCGACCGCGCGGGACTATAATGCTTTCGCATTCCTACATGTAAGCAGGCTTAAGTGTCCTCCTGTGTAATTTTCACCGCAGTTGCGTCGTGCAGCCGGCGAAGATCGCGGCGCAGGTCTTTGGCAGCCGGCCAACACTGTTCGACCGTAACACGGGCTTCACATCTTAAGGCAAAATCAGTTGTCTTCGGTAGAAGTTTCGTATTAAAAGAATTCAGCCTGGTTAGCTGCAGCTGAAAAAAATGTATGTGGGTACAGTTGCATTATTGTGGTGACGGAACAGTTTCGAGCGTCAATATTCATGATAATCGAATGATAAAAGGCACGGCTTTAGACGTGGTTATAGTGTGACTCACGCTCATTACGCACGTAAGAATTCTGAATTAGCGATTGCAAACGTGCTCTACTGCACTGTTGCATGGTAATCTCTGCGCTATCATTGAGCGAAATGCCTGTCTGCAGGGAGATGCCAAGAGTGGCCTCTTAGTCGTTGCCTGTTGCTTATTTGCAACAAGCGCCTCGGAGAACCGGCAGGGATTAATCACTCTTCATAGTTCAATACGTGCAATACTTTCTTTCATAATAAGACAAATGGCCAAAGCTACTGCCCTAGCCAGCCAATTAGAGCGCCGGAACGAGGCACATGACGATGTAGCGTCAGCGAGCCAGACTCCCGTGGGGAGCTGTAACATGCTTCGTTCTGTTCCTGTGATTAGAACACACTGGCTGAGCGTTCGCCCCTCGAGTCATGTTTCATTATTGTGGTTGTCGAGAGCGGTTATAACGAAGTCAACAGGAATGAGAAATTTCGCTATATCCGCTATTTCGTTATTACTTACTTCGTTATAGCCGGTCTTGACTACCTCCGTTCGCAAAACATCATTCATAATATGAGTCGCCCTTAATAATAAGACAAAAGAATCCATGCATTTTCCCAGTTTGTTCCCGAGCAATACGCCAATGTACGGAGAGAAAATGAGGAAGTGGAAATTATTATAGCACGCGGAGCCGCGAGAGCGCGGAGCTGTGGTTAAATGATTAGGGGGTAGACACAAAGCCTTTGTATCTGCTCAATCTTTGAATGTGTTCGAAATGTGAGCAGAGACAAAGGCAGCTAACTCTACATGTACTCACTAATCATTCCAACCAGAGCTCAGCTTTCCAGGCCACCGCGCGCTCGCATGATCTCCTCTCCCTCAGTTTTTCCCGCATAACTGGCTCTCCAGACTATCGAAGTCCATGTTCACGAGACGCGAATTACCACGCCATAACAAGGCAGATGTACTCATGATTACAGAGAACTAATGAGGTTTTTCCTAATTTCACGGGTTTCTATAACAACTACCGCGGTACAGGCCCCTGCAAATTGAAATGACAAACCTCCGGGTTGGACAATGACACGCGGAGTAATGTCACCTTTTGTTTTTGCGGGCAGTAGCGCGTAGCAATAACAAGCTGCTATACTCTATCGGCAACACAGAATACGGAAGAAATTCCGCTCCGCGAGGAGGAAGGTCGGGCACCGCTGTTCGACTACTCCTCGACGGGAGCTCTCCCCGAGGGAGGCCGGTGGGAGGACGCCGACGACGGCTTCCGAGTTTGCTTGAAAGACCCGAGTGATTTCGGGGAGGGACCCGCAAGATCGGACCGATCAGGCCCCGAAAGAACGCCGCCATGTCTCACTTGAAATCGTTCGGGCTCATTGAGCGAACCCCGGAGAGTCGTTTGACCGGCTTGGAGCAAGACAGAGGCTCATGAATACAATGATCCGCTGGGTCATTGTATTCAGAGCCTCGTGCGATGCGAGGCCTGGCTTTCCGTGGCAAGTTGCTGTGTTTAGCCTTAGAAAAATAAATCATATATTCATATACGTGCAACTTCAAACAAAAAACTAAGATAGTAAAAAGAAATGGCAGTGACTTTTATTTCATAAGTAAGATAATGAGTGAAATGCAGCATTTTAGCAGCGATCGCGTAAATTTGTTTTAAATGCGTTGAACAGACGTTTCGAGGAGTGAAAAAGAACCTATATCTTTATCAGTCTCCTCGCTAAATTTAGCGATGGAACTGACGGTGCGTAGGTCATGCGCAGTGTTGTAGGCGTTACCGAATAAAAGTAACAAAAGACGTTACTCGCTCCTTGCAATAAAAGGAACGCGTTACCAACCTACGTTACCGCAAAATAAAACGAACGTCTTACCTTTACTGTTAAAATGTAACGTAAGCTACTCTAGCGTTACTTTTTTTTGTATTTATGAATGAACAGGTTTTACTCATTTGACATTACAGGTATGCATAAGCGCCATAATTCAAGATATATTATTTACATCCAGAAAACTAAACGTAGTTGCCTTATTTTTTATGGTTCCACCTAAAGAAAACATATATTCACGTCTCTTTGAAAGGGGCTCACCAGTGAGGCTCATGTCGAAGGACTCTGCGCCGATCTTCCTTAAGTCCTCGACCGTCCTCCAGGTAAGCGTGAGCAGCCTGTTCTGCGAAAGGTCCACGGTCACCAGATTGGGCGCCCCGACGAACATGTTTGCAGGCAAGACGCGCAGCCGGTTGTGGGACAGGTACAGGACCGTCAGGTGCTCGAGTCTGTCAAAGGCCACGGGATCCACCTCGGAGATCTCGTTGTACTTGAGGTCGAGTTCGGACAGGAGGGGCATGGCGCCGAAGACCCGGGCGTCTAACCGCCGCAGCTTGTTCCTGAACAAGTCCAGACGCTTCACTTGGGAAAGGCCCGCGAACGTGCGCTCGGTCAAGTTAGTCATCGCGTTGTCACTTAGATCGAGCTCTTTCAGCTTCGAGAGCCCCGCGAAGGCGAGGTCCTCGATGACCTCGATCTGGTTCCGCTCGAGGAACAGGTAGGTCAGCAGGGGAAGGTGCGTGAAGGAGCGCGTCGTTAAACGCTCGAGTTTGTTGTCTCCCAGTTCAAGTTTCCTCAGCCGTGGTAAGTGGGCGATAGAATCCTTCTGGAGCTGCGTGATCCCGTTGGAATCGAGAGAAAGGACGGCGAGCTTGGAGAGGTTGTAGAAAGAGTGACTCTTCAGAGAGCCCAGCTCGGCCTGCGAGAATTTGAGGCGCTCGAGGAGCGGTTTCCGACGCAGGAACGCACTGGGCACGAAGTCCAGCTTGGACTTCTCTCCGAACGCGGTGAAGGTGACCGCCATGACTGACGGTTGCCTTTCGAGGGACTTGAAGACGGCGTGGTCAGCCGACAACGTCCTGACTACGAAACACGTCACTTCCGTGCCGCCCTCCATGCCGGAGTCCCGCACTTCATCGCAGCGACAGGACATTGGCTGGTCTGAGGGCTCACACACACTGGGAATCAGCTCTTCTGTGGCCTCCGTCATCGTATGCGTTTGCGCGAGCAGACCCAGAAGGAGGAGTGCCGGAAACCTGTAAAAGCGAACCGGGGTTGCGTCGTCTCAGGATTTGCGAGGAATTGGCGTGACAAACTGGGGGGTTCGTATCATACGTACACACGTTGAAAATATCCCTACTCTCTTCGACACTCTTAGACCAACCTGAGTGCAAACTGACCCACGATGCATCCAAAACACCAGTCGTCAATGTTTCTTTTTAAACATTTTAGACAGTGGTAACTGCGGGCGCACCACGGCGCTCCTGTGGTCATTCAGCTTGCAGTTACAAAAGAACCTCCTCTCATTTTGCCACCGAGGCCAGC
Organism: Ixodes scapularis; assembly: GCF_016920785.2. Lineage (NCBI taxonomy): Eukaryota > Metazoa > Arthropoda > Arachnida > Ixodida > Ixodidae > Ixodes > Ixodes scapularis. The sequence continues at coordinate 17,397,728 of NW_024609835.1, forward strand.
CACTGGAGTGTAATACGGATAGCCGTTTTTAATGGTGCAGAAGATTAGAGATATATTTGTGCTTCGTGTGCATCGCGGTACGATATACATGCAGAGGCCTCTGAGAGGGTTCGTCCCTCGACATCACGTGGCAAGTTAACGGCTCACATCTATGGAGTGACTCTGCAAATGTCCACCAATAAAGAAGAGGACTATGAAATACAGGTGCAATCACATGCAGAGCTAATGGGGCTGGCTTGGGATTAAAATTCGTTTTTAGAGGTACGCTCACACCCTGCATCTTTTTCACCAAAACATGGTGCGGGTTGCAAAGAATCCATGTTTTAGCACGAGTGTAGTCTCAGTGGCTTAAATGTTTGCCGGGCGGCACTTGGTCCGAAGACCGTCCACTCGAACCCTATTTTCCCTTGATGTCTCTACTTGGCATTCCCGGAGAGTCAGAAACATTGCAACTCTTCAGCTATAGTACCAAGAGGAGAGCCATCTTCGGAGTTTCTTCCAGAAAAAGACCGCAATCAGTGTGATGGCCAACTGCATCGAATGTTGAAGCTAATTTGAAAGTCCAAGGCAACAACCGACGTGTTTTATGGCCTATTTTTCCACCGTCTTGCCTAATTAGATGGGAAAACTGCAGCGACATTCTGAAGCCTCCGGAGTGTTATGTTGGCTGTGCATGGTCTCGTCCGAAAATAATCACGGTGATTGCAACCCCACTCCGGCTACTGTCAACTCTATGTCGTAGAAAGGTTCACTTTCCGAGGAGATATCATGCTTGAGTCACCGTTCGGTTTGTGAAACATACCGGTGTTATTTTCGGAACTTGCGGCTTTTGTGGTTGCAGGCTGGCGAAAGGTATTAACCTAATTGGTGCTCAGAGGATTTATCAAGAGACTGTTCGCTTGTTCCATCCTTACTAAAACCCTGTTATTAAGGTTAAGGTTTCGTACTAAATTATTCGTGTTCTGTCCTTTCCGACGATCCACTTTTCTTAAAATCTCGAACAAATTAGGCAGCCCCTTCAAATTTGCAATTAGCGAGTCATTTCCACATAAAATGGTAACCACGGAGCAAGGATTGGAGTGAAGGACACAGCGAGGATTCATTGGAAGAGTGCAAATGTTACTTTACTCTTCATGCCAATAAACTTTACTAAAAACATTTATCTGGTTATACATAAAGGGTGTTATGTTCACGCAGTGAAGCAGCAGTTGAAACTTCGATAGCTAAAACAAATCTGATTATAGTTTAGCAAATAACACCGGCCGCTCTGAAGGGTGCTGTAATATTGTATATGAAAGGTTTTCAAAGAATTTCTACCCGCAGAGATCTCAGAGAGGAAAACAATCTAACCTACAGAGGAAAGACGGCAAATGACAAAGTCAGAAAAATGTATTGGCCGAAATCTTAATTAATCTACGTAACGCAGGGCACGAGGTGCTACGAACTTCCAGGAGTTCGTGACTCAGTTTCGCGGCGTATGTGGACTTGGCATATGAGTCAAAACGTATTTCCGGCATTCGCATTCTCAGAGCTTCCTCCATAAATATTTTGGGAACAAGTACTTGTAACACCTCAGAGGCAATGAAGAGGGCAAGGTGCGAGTTCATGGGCTACCATATCTGGATTTTCTTAAATACACATTTTATAAACTCCAAATGAAGCGTCTCGGAAAGTTTCATCCTAATAACTTGAGCGGAATTGACAAAAGCAAGTACTTTCAATCACGCAACTACACTCCAAGTTGCGCGAATTATAAAAGAAAAAAACGGCTCACGCCAATTTTTTTTCGCATCGGCTGCAAATTTCAAAGTTTTTTTTTTACTGCACCATTTTTACTGAAAAGCATGACCTGAGTATATTTTCTTATAAACAAAAAGGTACTATATTTATTCCTTTCAAAAATGACTTTGATTATCTCCTTTTCTCGTTCTTAACGTGTGTGTTTTTTTTTCGTAAGTAAATAAATGATAACATTTTTGAAGAAACCCCCTCTATAGAAAAACATCACATAAAGTACAAAAACCGAAACACCAAGTCGCAAAAATTGTGAAAAAAATATTAATACAGTAAACGCTGTCAAAATAAATAAATGATGTTTATTCTTCCGGGTTGACATTCTGTAAGAGGGACGGGTGGGGAGGGATGCATGCGTCATCGCTCTCCAACCGTTAAAGGGAAGTGGGGCGGCAGCGGTGATTCTTTTTTTTATCTCTAAGCCAGTGAAGGACGTCGAATTGCGCTACAGACTGCGATATGTAGCGCTTAGCGCATGTGACCAGAATTATCCCGAAACCACAATTTGTCTCCCCTTTGTCAGCGGGTTTGAAGCGCCTGGACAAAAACGGTCGAGCCGTGCGCCTCGCTATTTTTAGGATGTGGTCCTCTCCGAAAGATTTATGGGTCGAGGATGAGTCAGTTGCGCTGTAATGAGGTTATGCGAAAAAAGGTCTATACAAGGGGGAAAGCCTGCGCCACCCGCGCCGGATCGAGCCACCAAGCTTGGGAGGGACAAAGCAACGTCTCGCGTGAAAATTGACGTACCGCTCATCCGCTTCTTCATCTCTTAGATCGGTGTCAGTAGCTTGTGTACCGATTATTCGCCCTTTCTAGCAATACCAGTCACCACCTCGCTACTTTCGGCAGAACTACTCCCAAGGGCTGTCGAGAATGACGTTTCTTTCCAACGGACTTTCCGTCTGCTAGTTTCTGCAGGATAAAGAAATGAACCTCGGGGACAACTACAAACACTCCCAGAGGGTGCAATGTAAAACATGCCACAAAGTTCGTGGAGTGCGAAGAGAGAAAGGTCTATTCAATTCCACTAAGCTGCGGCACTCATTACATCGGGAAAACTGGGAGGTGCGTCAACCATCGACTCAGAGAACACAACTTGGAAGCATCAAAGGCTTCAGATGAGCCTTTTAACCCAATCGTCGTTCACAGCCGCACGCGCGTGCGGTGACTGTACTCTTTATTTCTCTGATACCAGAATACTGGGCGGGCACACTAACAGATTTGGGAATGAAATCATTAAATCATTGACCATAGAGATTCTCAATACTATTTCTTTACCATCATTATCCGTAACAAAGACAGAGGTCGAATTCTTAACAGCAGATATCATCATTTATTATTCCTTGAAGGCCCAGGGGGCATTATACATATTGAACATGTTAATACATGACAATATTACTGGCACCTTGTCGTGAGCCTAGTGCTTTTTAAACTGTTAGATGTATAGCCATTTCACCTTGGGACTGTCAACATCATTTCTGCACCTTCATTATCACCGACAATGATAGAAGTTGAATTCCTTGCACCAGAGATAACTAGATAACTTATAGCTCATCGTGACGCCAACGCATTTTAAACTTTTTTTATTTATAGTAAATTATTTTTTGTTTTAAAACAATTTTCTCCTTTCCTTTTTTGAAAATGTTGGAACCTTTGGGAGGGGAGGGGGGGTTATATTTTGTGCCATTTATTTGTTGTTGCTCAATGAAAGAAGTCCTGCTTTCGTCCCAGTCCTAGATGTTTTAGCCTTTCAAGTATTCGTGAGCATCCTGTCACCTTTGATTTGAAGGAATTGCAACGCGATGGTGAGGGCCTGTTTGAGACTCTAGTCCAAGTGGCAACATTTATTGCTCGTCAGTCATTCTTCAGCCGGGGTCACACTGCTTATACCTCGTACGAAATACAGACTGCATGCAGATTCGAACGCGACTCGCCGCGAGATCTGTGCTTTGAATGCCGCATGCCAATCAGTTCCATAAGGAAACTTGGGCACGCGGCATTCGAACCACGAATACTGCGGCGACTCGTGTTTGCAGACTGTCTCTTGTACAGTGTATGAGAAGTGCAAACCCGGCTTCATTCGCGGTGAGAAGCTCGCGAGGGACGCTTCTGCTTTCCTCACTATGGGTAGTGCACCGTGCTACCCACGCGGCTATGTTTTAATTTTTATACCGCGTAGAAATACAGCATTGCACGTGCTTGCACCAGCAGAGGAAGTTGAAGTATCCTCACTCTGGGTTGTGGAAAAATTCCACCAGGTGGCGATACCCAAACTTGTCGCCGCGAATAGTCGCTGTATAGTCACTGAAAGCTGAAGAATCGCAAGGCGTGGCGAGTCGTGGGCATCTTCTTATCGTTCCGAGTGCAGTCAGGTTCAGGCAATAACCATCAAAGCGTGTGAACATATTAAGTCCCTCTAGGCGTTTCTTAAGCTGTCTCTGATTGGAGCAGCTTAAAGAAAAGCAAGGTATGACTCGTTATCTTCACCGGTTTCGTGATAAGTACTTCGGTGTTCTTATTGCCGAATGCCGCAATAGTGTTCGTTGCGGACCGATAATAGAAATCTCAGAACTTACACGCCCTGCGTACCTTAAAATGTTAGTAAGTTTGGGAAAATTAAAAAAGAAAAAACGCCGATGTTGTGATTTTTTTTTTTTTTAACGTTATCATTGGTGTAGATTACCCACCGTCTTTCACATTGACTGAACTGACTGAAGACAGCCAACCATCTGAAAAAATGTCTTGTTTGTTTACCTTTCCGCGTAGCACTTGGAGAGCCAATTGAGTGTTTTAGGGAACCGTTTTTGCACATCCGACACGGTACAGCGGTCCCTCCGGTACGAACTGCGCATGCGCTACCACAGAATACTTCTATATGAGCAGTTCGTACCGGAAGGCCCACCGTAGCGTATCGGATGTGCAGAAACGATTCCCCGAAACTGTTTATCGACGGCGATCTCCGGAAAAAGCTTGGCGAATGATGAAGTTGAAAGAAGAATAAAAAAATAAAAAAATAAGGCTGAGGCTTTACAACGAGGGATGATACTGAGCATCGCGTCAGCATGTGAAACGTCAGGCTGAATGTCGCATCACAGACTTTATTGGTAGTTTCAAACATTCATTTATCAATTCAATCTTTTTTTTTTCTTGTGCTTATGAACCGCTTTCGCTTTCTAATGATGCGTAATATTCATATAGCATGAAGGGGAACAATAAATTCTACAGCGTATTCAGGAAAGACCTGAACGCGATAAAAGATGGGTTAAAAACGTCAATATATGGAGCCTCAACGGTATTACACAAGTTCTGAACATGTTTCCGGCTTCGTTCATCGCCAAGCTGCCTTTGCAAATCGTACTTTTGGCTCCAGAAGTGCAGTGCAGAAAAGTGGGAATTAGACGTTGGAGCATTTCATAGAGTGTTCCACGTCCGTTGCGGCCTATTGTGTTATCGGGTGCTCCGAGTGATGACTGATCTAACACGGCCATGGATTGTACCGATGTACAGGGTGATTCAAGGAGACGCCAGGCTCTTTAAATCTACCGCAAAATTCGGTTTCTTAACCTATCGCGCCACGACTCTGTGCAGCGTTGCCCACAGATGGTGCATTTTTTTGTGAAATTTGCAAAGAGCGAACGTACCTGAGGAAAAAGTAAAGAAAGAAAAAGGCTTAGCTCCCATGGAAACGTAGCGACGCCACCGGTCTTCAAACAACACGGCACCTTTTCGCACGGGAGACAAGAGATGGCGCAAGCGGTCGAGACTTCAACTGCCGCCAACGAACGAGTATTCGACAGTGAGAGCCGGCGTCTTTAGCAGACAAGGAACTGCAGTTCCTTGTTGTTACCGCGCCTGTTTTTGTTTCTGCGACTGTCGCCGCCTGCGGAATGCGCGGCGCTTTTGAGTCGAAAAGATTGTCTGCTAAAGACGCCGGCTCTCGGCGCCGTATGCTCGTTCGTTGGCGGCGTTCGTTGCGCCATCTCTTGTCTCCCGTGTGAAACGGCGCCGTGTTGTTCGAAGACCGGTGGCGTCGCTGGGTTTCCATAGGAGCTAAGCCTTTTTCTTTGTTTACTTTTTCCTCAGGTAAGTTCGCTCTTCGCAATTATCACAAAAAAAGCACTATGTGTGGGCGACGCTGCACAAAGTCGTAGCGCGATAGGTGAAGAAACCGAATTTTGCGGTCGATTTGAAGAGCCTAGCGTCTCCTTGAATCACCCTGTAGAAAGCGCGACACTGTTGGCACGGGCAAGCTGTCGCCATTTTGTTTTCCGTTTTTGTTTCAAAATTGAAAGGCTCTCGTCAAACCTGGAACTGTGGTAAAAAGGGATCATTCGGACCCTTAAGGTAAGCCCTGCAGTTTCATGTTAGTAAATACTCTTACTAAGTAGCAAGCAAAAAGAAGACGTCGATGTCGTGTTCGAGTTAACAGTGTCGCGCAGTTTAGTTTCCTAAAATCACCGATCAATTGTACACGTTAACAACCCTATCGACAATAATTCATCGCAATCATTTTATTTGACATGAGAATGCGTATAGAAATGAGCAGGCCCGCGAATGTAAAAGTGATTTTATGTCAGACCAGGAAGCCAACAAAACACTGCAGATCATAGTTCGAGACAGTATATATGAGCGTGAGCATATGAGCAGTCGTATGCAGCACTGCCCACATTGCGTATCTCCAAGAAATACATCACTCGCCATTTTAAAGCACACTGGCTTCCCGACGACTTAACCTCCTCGGGAGAATAACGAGTGACTGAAAGAAGGGGAGGGAGGGGAAGGTGAAAGAGAGAGATATGGAAGGAGAAATGATTCCGCGGAGTTTTTTTATCGTTTTGCCTTGATCTAGCTCAAAGGCATACTGAACCAAACATTTTTTACCCATGCCACACGGGCAACTCGAATGCCATTTACAACGAATGGCATTCGTGTGATCGACGAATCGGCTCACGATATGCCGCGCGTGGAATGCGCCACGCCCGGAGTGTCGCGCGCTGATTGGCCGATCGTTCAAATGTCACTCGTTGTAAATGGTATTCGAGTTGCCCGTGTGGCACGGGTATTAGTGTCCATATAAAGGGGTGCACGATCTTTCCACAAATGATGAGCCGCCGGAGTCCGCGTGCAGACGCAACGATATTTACGTCATAGTCCTCCATTCAGGCTTAAGATGACTGAAATGTGTGGGCTCCGGGGAGAAGGAGAATAAAGACAGGCTTTTCATCTCCACAAGTGAATGTTACGTTCTTGTCACGCTAATTAATCATCTACCTTTTACACCAGATCCCACGGTGGAGATGAAAAGCTTGTCGTTATTCTTCGTTTCCCCGGCGCCCATACATTTCACATTCGTCGTAAGCGTGAATGGAGGACTATGATGTGAATTTCGTTGCTTGTCTTCGCGCACACCGGCGGCTGTTGATTCGTGGAAAGATCGTGCGCCACTTAAAACGAACACTAAAATGTGTGGCTGCAAAATCCCTGTAACTAAAAATATGAATGAATCTACATTTAGTAGCATCAGCGTCGTTTCGGCAGTTCCCCGGCTTCCCAGAACGCAACAAGTTTATCTTCACATGTTTTAGAGATGGGAACAGATAAAATGGTTCGTTACATCGATGTTCCTCGCCGGCGCTTCTTCGTGGGCATACATCTTTCAGTTCTATAGCAAGAGTTAAAAGGAGGACATTAAATAGCCCGAAAAAACTTTGAATCTTTCCCTCGCCCTCCGCCCTTAAAGCCTGGCACACTTAAACAAGCACTATAAACTGCGCTCGACGCAGAGCCGTCGTGCATTATTGAGAGTTTTCCTTCCGACGAGAAACCTGGAGAGACACATGTTTTTTGGAATGGGGCTAAAATGTCGCGTTTTCTTTCACTTTGATCCCGGAGCATTCCTTAACTTTTGCTGGAGGATTAAATTTGGCCTGGAGTATCCCAGCGTCAACAAACATCCTTTTTTGATGAAGACCATAATCTTGCGCTTCCATTTGGAAGAATAAAACGACAAACCCGCCCATCTACCCAACAAAAAAATGAGCTACATTTTTTCGGTTTTTTGGCGACAATATACAAAACCTTTGCGCAGAAGCTTTTGTGCAGATCTGCGTTTGAGACCACGCTATACTCCTTTACCCTTAAAGGGGTGGCGCAATGATATCCAGTTGATATATTTTTTTTTACTTTACACGAGTTTATTGGCACCAGTGGAATCTAGGTATACTCCCACGCAACGCCATTGTCCAAGTAACCTCTTTGTTGCAATGTAATTTCAAGGATCAAAGTGAGCGTTTTCTTTCTATATCTCGTACGCAATATTTGATGACGTAGCGGGGGGGGGGGGGGGGGGTCGCGCTATCCCCCAGTAGTAAAATGCAAATAAATGGAAAGGTGCAAGAGAGATAGACAAGAGGTCCCTGGTTCGATACCATCACCAGGCGGATTTTTTTAGCCAGGCACCAGTCATCTAGCTGTGTTCGAATATTTGCGTTTTTCATTTGTCCCCTTGTTACCCTTCTCCAGAGATTATTTCCGTCATTCTTGTCCAGCTCGCTTGCACGTTTGCATTCAATTGCATTATAATAATAACCTTAAAATGCAAGCCTTTCGCCATTGTTGGTGTTAGACTGGTGGCAGCTGATAAAATCTGTTTTGTCTACTGACGTCTAACTCCTGGTTAGCTCAGTTGGTAGAGCACACGAATAGAAATGGAGAGGTCCCGGGTTTGATACCCGGGACCCGGACCAGGCATATTTTTTTTTGGTCGCGCACCAGTCATCTAGCTGTGTTTGGAGATCTGTGTGTGTCCTTTGTCCCTCTTGTTCCCCTTATCCAGGGATTATTTTCGTTATTCTTGTCCAGCTCGCTTGCACCTTTGCATTTAATTGCAAGGTGGAGCGCTCCACTGGAAAGGGAGAAGTCCCGAATTCGGTAACCGGACCAGGCGGAATTTTTTTCGGTGGCGCACCAGTCACCTTGCTGTGTTCGGAGATTTGTGTTTGTCCTCTGTCCCTGTTCTTTCCCTTCTCCAGGGAATATTTGCGTTATACTTGTCCAGCTCGCTTGCACCTTTGCGTGTGATTTCATTATAATCATATCCCTAAAATGCGAGCCTTTCACCCTTGTTGGTATCATACTCGTGGCACCTGATAAAACCCGTTTGCTCTACTGACATCTAACTTTTAGCTCAGTTAGTAGAGCACTCCACTAGAAATCGAGAGGTCCATGGTTCGATACCAGGACCCCGCAGATTTTTTCGATCACGCACCAGTCGCCTAGCTGTGTTTGGAGATTTGTGTCTGTCCTTTGTCGCCCTTGTTTCCCTACTCCAGAAATTATTTTCGTAGAAGCGTTAGTTTACATGCTGTATATTGGAGAGACACTAAAGCGATCGCTGGCACGACGAAGTTTGGTCGAACCGGCAACGTATCGCCACGGAGATCTGGAACTGCGCTATTGGGCTTGACGTCTCCTATCAGATATCGCCGCCGCTGCAATAATAACTCTCCGGTTCCTACTACCAGGACCATTTGGTAGCACAAGTTCCACAAGTTTAGTATATATCTTCAGAAACTTTCCCCTAGAGTCGGGGATATGGCACGTTTCACATTGTCACAGCATGGTTAGACTCATACCAAACTCTTTTTTGTTTAAAACTTCTATTGATCAGCCATTTTGTTTACCACGCTTCCTGCATAGTTCATGCAGATTTGTTATCGAGTAATTTGCAAAAACACTTCTAACATTGTAAAAAAAATAATTGCGAAGCATATAAAGTTCTGACAGCTATGAATGGCCACTATAACTACTTTCTTTCATTTTATTTTTCTCGCAGTGTAGCGGTGCAGGGAGTTTTAATGGGATACTTTAAATGGTAAGTGGATTTCAATATTATTAACTGTTGACCAGACTTGTGCCTATCTCCAATATTCTACTCAAGGGACTATTTTTCAATTACTTTTGGAAGTAATTTGGCTGCCCCAAAAGTTGGGGCTGCTGAGGCAGTTTCAGTGGCATAAGCGATAAACGCTTTTTTGTCATTAAAACCCAGAAATGGGGAATTCGAAGGTAATGCTCAACCAACTCATCAACGTTTATTAAACAATGCGCGCGACGTGCTCGACAAAGAAGCCGAAAGAAGAGGAGGCGGCAGGGCGGAACTATATTCCCGTCTACCTGGAGGAGAAAAACGTGTCGTTCCTCCCTTCTTCTCGTGTCCGCTTGGGGGCGCGTCAGTAGAACGGAGGAAAACGAGCGGTTGCTACATTATTTCTCCTTTTTTTACAGTGCAGCAGCTGCAGCCGCAACAAGTTAGGCGATCCCGAGGCCACCGCCGGTATACCATGAGCAAGACCTGTAAAGTATATAGACACGCAAACAGAATACCGCCAATTACGAAGGGATCCCAAGCCAAGGCGTTTGTACAGCCCAAACAAAAGCTACCCCATTCTCCTGAGATGTTTACGTCAGCGCAGCTCCGCACAAAGGTGTGACGTTGTTACCACGTGATGGGCATCCCGGGTAGCAAATGGAGAACTTTCCCCCCTGTGTCAATAACCCTAAAGCTCTTAGGGACTATATAAACCTTTGTTAACACACCCCCCCGGCTTTGCGATTAGGTTATTTTCACAGGTGTTGTGGTTGTTGATGTTTTTTTTTGTGTTTCTTTTTTGCGAGAGAGGGTGTGCAGACCCTTAATTGTTCGGGGTGAGTAATTGCCTGCCAGAACGACGTCCGATTAGATCGCCCACCGCACTGGCGTTCTGTCACCCTCCGGTGTTCGACGGAGCCGCCTCACGCCATCGAACATTCCCGACAAAACCCGACTAATGGTTCTTACGCGAATCAAAACTCCCAGTTTTCTTTCTGCTTTCAAATATTTTGTATTTAATGGGAGTGGGCCAATAACGGTTCGACTCGAATCGCGTCATTCTTTTCTTTATCACTGCAATGAAATGTCATCAGTTTGTCAGCACAGTGAATGCTCTGAAAGACGCAGGCGGTGCTATTCGATTCGAACCGCTGTTCCCTCCACCCTATATTATGCAATCCCCCATAAAGTTTAGGAATAGGATAAAGCAAGCATAAAGTAATGTAAACCAACGATGGGCGGAGGATTCGCGAAGGTTCACCTGGGGGTCTCCTGGCGTGCAGCAAAAATCTCACTCGCGTCTTTTCCGCAGTACGTCTTCGTCAAACTGCGAGCATTTCGACCTATGGCCACTAACAGCTTCATAAAAGTATACGTTCACGTTTCTTGCTGCATGATTATTCTTCGGCGATCTTTTATGCAACGGCCGCAATCATATCGGCTGTGGAGCTACCGCGATCAGCCGAGGGAGCTCGGCGAATAGCATAGAAGAACACGTGAACATGTCGAACGTAACGCAGTGTGAAGGTACAAAGAGCATTTGACGGCTGAACGTGTCTGATGACCTCCATGGCCTTACAATGATAATAATGCTTATTTTCAGTCAAATTCGCGAAAATATGAAATACGTTTACGATTATAATTCTCTGTAATGCCAAATTAGAGCGCAGCTCTTGAGGGGGAAGAGAAAGAATACGGAGGGGAGGGTCACGTGTGTCGTCACGTGACGACACACATGACGTCACGTGGGACATCACTAGGGTAGAATTTGTACCGCTAAATTCTGCGGATAATTGCGCGAAAAATTTAGCAAGTTTGTGTTCGTGCCGTCACACGTGACGTCACGTGTGACGTCATTATGGGAAACGTCCCATAATGCAACGCGCGGTTACGCCGACGGCGTCGCCGCTCAAGCTGGACACGGCCGCCTAAGAGCTGCTCTCTAGAAAGCTGCACAAACGCCGTTCGACAAGTGCTGCCGTGCCCTTCTCGTATATCGCAGCAATTGGCTCTCTTTTTTTTTGGCGGGAAAACAGGCAGCTGTTTTTAGATTGTGTTCCGAGTAACACGCATGTATTTTATGCGTCCACATATCATTGCCGCCCTTCCCGGGAACATTTTTTCGGGTGAACCACGTATACGGTCATTTACCCTCCAAGCAACGCGGTACGTGGCTTATTATCTTCACGTTTCTTTTCTTCTGGTTCGTATTTTCGGCGTTCGTATAATCTAATGACGCAGCGTTTCCACGCCCAGCATGTCCCTATGCCGAGGGCAAGTCCGTCTGCTTCTTGCACAGGGGTTGCGATGATGAGAGAACGGGAAGCTCTTAATAGCTGATTGAAAAAAAAAAAAGAAAAAATAGCGGGCAGGTTTCGAGGCATTCAGCATTGAGGTCTACCCACTATCCTTCCAACTAAAGCCAATCAGTGCTCCGCGTTGTTCTGACGTTACCGCAACTCCTGCGTAAGAACCAGCTGACTTGCTCTCCGCATACGATTTTATTCGGAAACATGTATACATCGTGGAATGTTTCTATTCTCCGTTTCACGTCCGACAGCAGCCCACGCTACGTCCCGATGGAGTCAGTCAAGCGGCGCCAGAAGCCCATAGACACGGCACCCATCGCTATTTTTTTTTTTTTTAGAGCGCAGCTCTTAGGGGCTTGTTTCCAGCCTGAGCGGCGTCGGCGTTGGCGTCGGCGTCGGCCTCGCCGTCGGCGTTGGCGTAACCGGGGGGGGGGGGGGGGTCACGTGACCCCCCCCCCCCCCCCCGAGGTCACGTGACCACCACCCCCGAGGTCACGTAACCCCCCCCCCCCGGTCACGTGACCCCCTCCCCCGAGATCACGTGACCCCCCGGGGTCACGTGACTACCCGTAGGTGACCTGACCCCCCTCAGTACCCTTCGCTACTTCTCCTCAAGAGCTGCGCTCCAATTCGGCGTTACAGGGATTTGTAAACGGCTTTCATTTTTTTTTTACCATTGAATAAAACCAATCACGTGCAGTGATTGCGCCGAAATTCTGCGTTTCTTTTTGTGTGCGATTGGTTCAGATGCGGATAGCGAAGTGTGACGATGCAGTTTTGGCGTTTGCTTGATTGACTTCATTGGCTCGTAGCGTAGGGTGTGGTCGGACTTAGTCTAAAACGGAGTATTGCAAAAATAGAAAATAACTGAAGAACTGACTTTTCGTCGAGTCACTGGGAGCAGGGAACGACAAACGCGACTTCGCTTCTTTTCTTCTATTTTTTGGCGTGTTTAATGGGAAAAACTAACGTCACGCGGTCAGCGACAATGATCTCCGAAGAGTCGAAAGATGCCATGAGTTGGCAGCGCGCATGAATTCTGTGATGTCTTCGCCTATAAAATGAAACAACCGCATCACTCGAGCTCTCATTTTATGCAGCGAACGTAAGGACGAAGATATCGTTTCTGCCATGAGAAGCAGCGGACGTCACGTCACATAACCCCACGTCCCAGCCGTAATACAGAGAGCGACCATTCTTTGAAATTGCCGCGAGTTGGGGTTCGCCAAATGTGTTTTGCATGTATCCGAATTCACATTCATCCAATGTCGTTCGCTTAATCATGCGTAAATGCCAAGATAGTCCCACTAACGGCTATACTTAGTTTCAGCTTCGGTCCGAGCGCGGCCGATATTATGAGCCGAAGGGCCAATCAAACAGCGCAAAAAGCGCAGCGCAATGGCGTGCTCTCTGTGCCTGATAGGACTAGCCGGCGGAGGAGCACGCACAGAGAGACGGCGAATATCGGCTGGTCCTATCAAGTGCAGAGAGCACACCATGACGTTGTACCTGTTTTGCTGTTTGATTGGCCCTTCGGCTCATAACATCGGCCGCGCTCGGACCGAAGGTGAAACGAAGTATAGTTGAATTCACCGAGACATAATATATAAACGAGTGACATTCATTTTAACAAATTTCATCTGCCGGAAGTCACCGAGAACGAAAAAATATCCCTGAGTCAAATCAAAAAGCTCAGATAGTGCTAAAACTGCTAAATCGTTAACACTAAAACTGCTTACAATAACACCGATTTTTGGAATGGCGTACACAAAAACTTAGGGTCGTAGAAACAGCTCTTTCGCCGAGCCCAAACCACGTTTTGGATTGGCGCATGTCGACGGCGCCGTTTCTTTGAGTATGCGAAGCTTTTTGCATAGGCTATTCTTTTTCGAACTCGGATCATACGTGCGCATGATGTTCAGCGCTTTGTTCGCACGAGAGCGCCAAATTTTTAATTGTTAACCAGACTACTGGGTTAAGTTAGACCGCATAGTACCCGTTTTATTTACGAGTCAAGTATCTGAAGAATTGCACACAATGGAATGAAAAACAATTATAACATTACATTAAAGTTCCAATTTAGGCCAGCTCATAATCACGTAGATAAGCACTAAAAACAACAGGAGAATAATATAGGTGAAACGGGTCGCACTCGCAGTTAACGTTTATTTCTAAAAAAGCTACTCATATATAGCCGTGGCCAAACAGACAGTCCCTGCTGATTCCGGTGTAAACAAGGTAACAAAAAATAATACTCGTTTGCCGATAAAGCTAGTTACGTGCCAGTTATCCACTTATCATCCTTTGCTTTAATTTTTAAAGCTTCATGCAGATGTCGAGAAAGCGTATCTGGATGCCTAGACAAAACTCTGCGGTCGCTATATGACGGGGCACATGGGCAACGACTGCAGTGGCAAGTTGTGCCGGCGAGGTTGCTTGCGTGGCCGCGGCATGCCCGTGCGCACAATCATCTAAGTACTTGCCTGTCTGGCCGATATGAGAAGATCCGCGCGCGTGACGAGGGTATTTTATACACCACTCCCGTGGTGCTCTATTTGTATTTCGAGCGGTGTCTGGGTAAATCTTTGCGTCACTTATCACCCGGGTGAAAGATGCTGAGTCACTGAACTGTCAATGCATGCGCAGCGTCTGATATACCGCACAGTGAGCAACAGCGCATGCTCAGAAGGCGTTCCAAAGCCCGGCAGAGCAAAACGGCAGCGGGCAGAAGGCGATATTTTTTATCAAAGGTTTATAGAATTTCTGGGATTATTGATCGCACGGAACAACCGCGACAGCTTATTGGGTGCAGTGAAAACCACGTGTACATCGTACCGAGCTGCCACTTTCTTAAGATTTAGCGTGATGGTGTGCGCGTACATAATTAAAACCGGCCTCGCAGTATTTCTGAAGCGGGGTTGCTTCTGTGTCCATTTAATTTTCTTGGCCAGGCTTTCTGCCACCTGAACCAGAGTGCCCTGAGGGAAACCTGCTCTCTCCAGCCGCGCTACCTGCTTCTCGAAACTTTCTTCGGTGCAGGACTTCTTGATAGCCGCCTTTAGACACATAGAGGCAAAGCTTCTGTTTACTATTTTATATTGGGCACATCCAGCAAACCCCTGTTTTTGTCTGTCAGAGAGTCCGCTTTGTTCCCTTTCTGCTTGGATTATTATTACTATTCTTGTCAAGCTCGCTTGCGCCTTGGCATTATTTTCATTATCAATATAAGACAACACAGATATAAAACAACCAGCAAACGCCATAATAAAACAAGAAAATATTACACGAAATTAAAAGATAAGAGAAGAGCAAGCAAAAATGAACAGGAGCAATGAAACAACATAATACAATATGATAACAAAAAGCAATAAGACAGCCAGAAACAACTAAACAACAAGAAAAATAAGGTAATACTAAACAATAACGAGACAAGATCAACGATTAAAACGGGAACTATTAGGACGAGGGAAAAATCTATAATAGCGAGAAGGGTTGGTTTGGTATTTTAACACCTTTTATTCCCATGAACCTCTTTAACGGTTTTAAAAATGAATGAATGAATGCATTAATTTGGTAGGAACCAAGATAAGAACTCTGGAGACCGAAGAGCTTGCATCTGACCATATTACTGCTGTTTGTTTTATGCATTGTTTTCTCATGTAACGCTAAGAACTACTTTACGTGTACGATCAGCCATGTAACTAATTCAAAAAGAGAATAAAGAGAATCATGCTTCCAAGCTTCTTCAGCGACCGGTGGTTGCGATGGTACAGCCGAACGATCTCGCATCTTTGCATCGTAGTGGTTTCTTGGAGGCCATGCTGCGGGAAGGGGAAATAAAGGGGGGGGGGGGGGGGGGGACTTGCGCGCGCCTGAATATTTTGTGAACTGGCAGCTGTTCCCAAGGAATATGGCGTGGAAACTGTGGCCGTTTATTACACGTGGGAAACAGCTCCTGGTTTAAATGTTTACAATATTTATTCGCTACCTCGCACGCTATTGAACGATAAAACCATGCAACCATATGTATAGTGGAGCAAAATAATAGTTGCAAATATATGTATGTTTTTTTTTTTTTTTTGGCAAACAATAGAAGGCACAATAAGCTACTCGTATGAAATATTTTCGGAGCGGTTGTTTAAATATAATTCTGCATTTTACAGATCCTAAATATTATTCCTAACGTATATCTTTCAAGCCATGTCATATCGCTTATCACTTGTCAGTGTGGCAGTGGACACTTCATTGTCACCCTGAGTCTATTTTCGGACATTTGTGTTGTGCTACGTCTTATGCACAAGTTATTTTGACAGCAGCCTGAAGTCAATGTCTATTTAGGCTATCACTTTTGCACTGAGCATCCCCAATCACCCGATGCCGCCTTGCGTCTGCGCATAAATTCTGACAATAATGCTGGAAAATAGCACATCATATGAAAATTTGTATTGATAAATAAAAAAAAAAAGCAGTGATTAATAAAGTACTCCACAGGTTGCACTTTTTTCACCAATACTTGGTTATTTTGGTCCCACTAATAATTAAAGCACGTTTTACTCAAACGTGTGTAATCCGGCTACATGAAAATCCTACCACAAAGCTAGCCCGCACGTATTTGGCAAACCTATTCTGTTATTAGGTCGGCAATTAAGCGCAATGATTGTATTTCGGGCTATTCTTTCTTCTTATATTTCTAATTTTCATTTGCGTATAACTTTTTGTAGACGTAAATTTAGGAAAGAAGATGCAGCGTAAACACAAAAATTGTTTTTCCCAGATAAACGTTTCCAGATTGACGCGCGCAAAATTGATTGCAGCATTGCAGCAAGAACTTGAAATTTCAAAACCTTCCTCTGCTTCTGCTTCCCCACAGAACACCTAATTTTATTTTACATAATTTTTTTTTTGGGGAAAGTGGCTCCGCAACTCGCGCTGAAAACGGTGCTGGAGCGATGCCATTCGTCCTTTGCGGCGGCTGGTGTGCCTTCAAATCTCCTTTATCCGAGTGTATTGCAACACACTTCGCACATTTAAATTTTATTTTCCCAACGTGGGTTTGGGAAATACAGTCCTTCCTTGAAACACCTGCTATTAACTATTTGAACATATTTGTTATACCCTTCAAAATCAAAAGCTTTCTTCTCGTTGCCCATCAACTACTTTAATCTCCATTGCCCGTACAGGTATTGTGTGCTGGAGTAATTCGGGAGAATGGCATTGTATTCTTACGCGCTTTAGTGCAAGACATTTTTTTAAAGTTTGTTTACCCTGGTAATTATTTAGAAATGAATGGAAACTAAAGTTTAGATGCCTTATTGTAGTTATTCAAAGTATTGAAGATGTGTGAACTCAGACATGGCTGTGGCGTTTACATTTGTTTATTAATTTCCACTTTTATTATAGCGTTGCTGGCTATATACACAATAGTATAGCGTGCGCGAAAAACTGCCTGCTCGGACCAATTTGAGTTGTGTGTTTCGTATCACAGTGTATTTATTACACGCTGACAGGAGGCTATCTTGCATACTCTCCTTGATTTGAGTGCTTCCTGTGGAACTAGGCTCCTAAAAACTATATTGTAAATTAAAACGTTTACAAACATTTTATCTTAAATTAAGTCAAGCCGCAGCTGCCTCGTCAACCGCGCCTTTCTGCGGGGTATACGAAGGGCTGGGCACAGATACTCCAAAAAGTATTCGGGAATAGAAAAACTGAGATACATGTATTTGATGACCCAAAATGCAAATACTGGGATACATTTGCCTTTAATGTAACGGGATATCCCTGAGATACTTCTGCAAAACCAACGAAAAGGTATTCCGGAATACAGATACTGATACTTATATAAATACATTTGTTCCCTAACGGTGCTATCTCGGGAGGGTGTAGCTCGAGGCGAATATGAATGGTAATTTATGCTTGTGCTCCTTTTTTGTGTAATTGTATGCCGTTCCCCTTACCTCGAATTCTTTATTTATCATTAATGCCGCTAAAGAAAACATGTCATCCCCGTTGAACCACATACTGTAAACAACTTTATTTTCGCGCGGACCTAATTTTTGCGAATTTTGCGAATCACCTTCATTTCGCGAAAAATAGGCCCGCTCACAATTCCGTTAAAATCTACACACATTGGAATCTGTACAGACATCCCAAAGCGTCGAGAAAAATAGAACCTTCAAGAAATTCTAGAACTTCAGGTTTGACCTAAATCGAGAGATACTGAGCCCGTGAAAAATAAGCCTACAGTAGTTGCATAAAGGTAAAGAGTATGTACCACGCTTGAAAAAGACGTCTGTGCGAAGTGAACCCGGTTTTGACGTGAGGGTGCATCTCAAACTGATGTATTATAAGCTTCTGAGTAATCCATTGTGTAGGGAGATTGTACAACAGGGCTGTGCTTTCTCTTCACTCAACGCCTTTAAGGTGTTCTCCGCAAAATTGGAAAAAGTGGAGGGCTTTGTGAGTGGAGCTGATTTTGTTATTCTTGCCCGCAATCTTTTTTAAACCACAGCTTTTCTCCTTTATGTTAATCATTGAGATGAATTATGCTATGAGGTGGGCTCATATTATAAATTACGAAGCAACTTGCACTAAACTGATGTTTTTACATTTTAAAGTTTTCTTACAAATGACAACAAATGTAACGAGATACCAAAGTATGGCATAGAATCGCGATACAAGCGATACATCTTAAATGTATTTTACTACTGAGATACAAATACCTTTTTCGAATGTATCTCGATGCAGAGATACAGATATTAGAAAGTATCTCTAAGATACCATCGCGATACTGCCAGCCCTGGGTATACGGAAGCGAGTACAAGTGCGGATCGATCACGCTGCCTCCGTCTATCAATCGTCCCATGGAAACAGCACCTTTAATCAACGCTATTGTGAGAAGAAATTTATAACATACTATTGTCTAGTGCAGGGCGACAATTTCAGCGATTACTTGAACTTCATCCGTCCGCCAGTAACGAACTGCGCGAAGAGTAAGGCTTAGGGTTCGTCAGATCGCAGCGTTCACGCACATTGCGAGCAAAGAATGTTTTCCCTATGCACTCCTTCAGCTGCATGGTAACCCGGTTCGACTTCGGTAGGATCAGGAAAGAATTTCCGAGCTAAAACCACGTAACTTTACGTAACACAGAACTTTGCAAACACCACGTCGCCCATGCTGCGCCAGTCACGGGGAGGGAGTGACGTCAGCCACGTAGCTTTGCCAAGCCATCCTCCCATGTCGCTCGCCTCTTTGTCATCCTCCTCACCAGTCCCTCTTGCAAATATGAACAACACGTGACCATTGAACAGTACATGGCTGCGTCTACGAACTGAATGGCACCAGGTTCTACCGTGGTTCGGTTAAGGATCGCGGCACCTGACTGCGCCTGCTGCGTTTTATTTGGTCGTGCAAAAATAAATGCAAGAAATTCTGTTTTGTTTTTTCTTTACACTCCGGTACCTTCATGCCAGTGTAAAGCAGCGTTCTAAAGACATGCGTAGCTTTATTCTGCTTGAGAAATGTCTTTTGAAATAAAAAAAAATATACTTACGAATTTCGACAGTGATTACTTTCTGAGTGACCGTGTAAAATATTTCGTGGATCGTTCACAGACACACAAAATCATAAAACGGCGGGGGGTTGTTCTTGGTATGCATCGAAACCAACATTGAACCATGCAGTTGAGTTTCGCTTGTTTTTTTTTTTGTTGTTTTTTTTGAATATATATCGTGACCAACGTTGGATCAACTCAATTTGACTTGGCAGGGGCACACCTGGCATGATTGTCGAAGTCGTCAAATTTGAAGCGAACGAAACTTCACTTCGATCCACCCCACTCACTGTTGTCACAAAGGGCTGAAATTATTTGTTTGAGCAGCTCGGTGGCTTTCGGAAATCTAAGAGAACCGCTTCTAGTTTCACTTTGCGGCGAAGCTCAGGACGTAATCTAACAGGGGAGCGCCGTTGAACGAAATTCGTAGCATTTGGTTTCTGCAGCCGTTCACTCTGCAAAGCCCCATCTCGCTCTCGGCAACGCCCCACACTTTCGCTGGCTTGTCCTCTCGTCGTGGTCCATCGTCCGCCAATCAGAGTCACGCACTTCTCGCCGGTCTTGCCTTTACGCTGCCCTCGTTAAGCCTACCAGACGGTGCGAGCGCCGTACTCTGACGCGCACAGGTGACACGTCGCGCACCGAGGCCGCTCCTCGAATCTTGTTTGGTAAAACCTTCTGGGGGAACGATGGACCGCGACGAGCAGATCGCGGTTCGTCAAAGTCATCCAACTTCACCCGACCGCGTTTTTTTTTTTTTTTTTCCTCCGGTTCTCTTGTTTTTGAAGCAGACGACGACGACGACGAACTTGCGTGAACCCTTTGTAGTACGATTGTTTCGCACTTGGATCCCTTCAACCCGATGTTCAGCGATTGAAGGTCGATTAACCGGTATCACGAATGACAGTTCCGAAGTAGCGGCCCTTAGTCCGTTGCAACGCTCTTCCGTCGTGCTCCGCCATTACATCGTCAAGCCCGCGGTACGTCGCCACATTGAAAATGACGTGTACATGTATTTCCCGTGATCTAAGCAACAGCGCGGGTAAACAGGTATCGGTTTCCAGGATTCCAGCCCCCGACATCGCTCTAAGCGACTCCGTTTTAGTTTGACCTGTAAATACCTATGTAAATATGTAAATAATTTAGTTGAAGAAGGATGCCCCCCCCCCCCCCCTTTCAAGGGTTTTGAGCACGGATTCTCATCGTCCTCCTGCTGGAACTCGTTGGCCACTCAACAACTGCAATGTACATTTTTTAGACAGGCGTCAGCAAATTAGGCTTTCGTTGCTGATTACCTTTTAGTTATTTCTGTCCCTTTGCGGAACGCGATAATATAGCAGCCGATCAACTCCTTAACTTGTTTTATAATTTGATTTAACCTCTTATTTAGAAGCGCGAGTCCGGCTGCATGTACCAAACGGTTAGGAGGCGCCGACGAAAAGCGGCTAACGACTTTCCCCCCTTCGCGTCTGCGAAAAAGCGTTTGCCAAATGCCGCGATTGTGTCCGCTAAGACGCACGTATAAATATGTCTAGAGCACGTCCTATGTAGGTCGGCCTTAAGGAAAAGTTAGAGGGACGGTCACATGCACGAGCGATATGGCTTGGGGTTCAGTTTCAAACGTACATATACTATACTCCGTTTCACCTTATGTTGTACCGCAGCGAAGGCTGGAAGCGCGAGCTCGTAGCGTTGACAGCTGCCCTTACTGCACGAGAGCTTGTGACGCCGAGATCTGCCCCAGAGCAAGGAGCTCGCGCTTACAGCCTTTCCTGCGGTACAACACAAGGTGAAACAGAGTATAGTTTTAAACTGGACGCAGTGTTAATAACAAATGACTCGGGGGGTCGGTGGTCGAGTGGGCTAGCGCACGTCAGCTCGGAGCACGTGGAGCGAAAGCTCGCGCTGCAGAACCCAGCGATCCTGGGTCCCATTCCCTCCCCGGCTCGTTTCGTTCTGGATGAGCATCGTACCGGCGTGCGGTCGTGTATCACTACTGCGTGATGCACGTTAAAGACCCCAGGCTAGCGATTGTATAGCACTGGCTAAATTTTCTCATCTAAAGTGAGTGACTTGTCGCAACTTTGAAATGGCTAACCAACTACACGTTGTATAGATAACCGCACAACCCCAATTATAACAAATGACTCCATATAACCAAACCAGCAACTACGGCAAGAACGCCTCCGCTTGTCCGCGTTTACTTGTACGTGACGCGTTACGAGTAACGCCTTTTTTGTATGTGGTTACGGTTTAGTAACACGGTAACGCCCTCCTTCCTTTCTAAGGGAAGGAAGGATTAATGCATTCTTGTGACTTTTTGATAGAGTAGCGACTAGCGATGTTTAGTTATGTCTGGAGGGGAACATGTACACCCCAAGTTCTCAACCTGCTTTGCACCCTGGCCTGTGCCTTTCATTTTCTCGACAAGACAACGCTAAATGGACCATGAAAAGATGCGCACAAGGTATGTCAGTATGGTCACTGTTATCCCTGATTGGATGCTGTAAGAAGCGAGGTATTATTAGCGACGACGAATATTGCAGGCTTCTATTACTTCATAAAATCGACAGATTCAAAGTAACGAGAAAATATTTAGTCACTCTCAAGCTGATGTAATGCGCTCTTTTTGAGTCGCAGTAACGAGACACATACTAGTTACTTCTCGAGTGCGCAAGGGGTAATGGTATTCACTAACGGTATGCGAGCGGGCACTCTATGGCTCCGTCATCGAACTGCCAGGCTTTGTGAGCATAGAGGAGGCTATGGCTAGATTTCAGACGCCATGTTCTTCCCAGAAGTGGCGCGCGGCACGTGTCTCAAGCATTTCCACAACAATGAATGGTGCTACTTTTGCCAGGATAGAGGGGCTTTAGGGTATGGTATTTTGTGGAGGAGGGGGGATTGACAGGCATGGTGAGGGCCTCGTTAAACTTGAAACCAGTGGATGAGGTCAAAGGAGGGCAGCAGAAAAACGTAACACGCGAAAAAAAAAAAGGCACACAATATTGCAGGTTTTGCAAAGTGCGCTGTACTTTCAATCTTAAGCGCGATGCGAAATTGAAAAATCGTCCCTCTGGTTTTGCCTCTGTGAGTTATTGAGCTCAAGCCAGAGGCTATACCACAAACCATCTGTTCAAAATCGGTTGCTTCTCAACACCGAGTGCTCCGCTTTCGCAAATGCCGCAGGCAGAGACCTATATTTTTTGTATTTCTCTTCCACTGACCGTGTATGATACCCGGAAAATAATAAATGTGAATCTAAACAAATTATTTTCATATTTTAATTTTTTTTTAAATTTTAGTTTGAACGCCGCGTTGCAAATTACACGCAGTACATGCAGTAAACTACTACTTTGACCGCACCGAGGTTGCCCGAACGTGATTTCTTCCTTTTACACACCGCTGCCCAGTATACAAAGATGGTAGTTCTCAGAAAGCGGTTATTGAAGCGGTCTATAGGGCAAGGCCAGCTCCACCATTTCCTTGACACCGCGATATGTAGGACATTGCAGCATCGGTGAGGAAGAGCGGTCAAGAGTCGATCGAGAGGCAGCGGTCGCCGACCCATTCAGCAACATGCCGTTTGTAAACTGCCGCTGTCAGTTATTCTAGAGAGCAGTTCACTGGGGAAAGAAATAAAGAGATCAACCGTGCGGCATTGTGCTGGCTTGCTAATTGGTGCCGGGAAAAGGGGAGACGAATAAAGAAATAAACTAGAATAAAATGTGTAGAGTGCTAAAGTGATAGAACAAATTGATAGAACGATATATATATATATATATATATATATATATATATATATCAGGGTGTCGAACCGGAACTGAACCGAACCGGTATTTTTTCCGGAACTGAACCCGAACCCGAGCCGTTATATTGTTATTGCGATGAACCGGAACCGGAACTGAACCGAAAAAAAAATAACGGTTACCGGCTCATGTCAAAACGGTTCGGCCACGCGCTGTTGACAATGAATGTGCTATCAATGTCATTTGTTTTTTAAGTGCCGTCAACTGACACACACCTCGCTTACATATTTTTCTTCTCCACTCAGTGTTAGGAACATAAACGCTGCATCCATGAATCTTGACAAACGCTGCATCCATGAATCTTGACATACGAACCAGTATTGCGCTGGTCGCGGCATGCACGGAAGAAAGGGAATTAGAAGGCTGTGCAAACAAAAAAAAAAAAAAACCGCGTCACGGGATTTTATTTTTTTACAATCTCGTAAATCCTAAGTGCTGCTGTGTGCTCATTTCATAACACGTTTCTAGAACGCCCGAGTTCTTGAAGCTTGCTTCCATCGGAATGAGAAAAGAAAAGGCTGTGGAGTTTGATAATAATGCATCCAGTTTCGTATAGGCACTTAGAAGCTAACATATTTGTGCGACAGCGAACTCTTCTATTGTAATATTTATCCTATTACGTCCTTCTGGCGTTGCGTTCGGTGAAGTGTTTTTCATATTCCGTATCGTGTTTAATGAAAACTTCTTTAAGGGTCTAATTTGAGTTACCGGAGGCTAGTTCAAATAAAGAAAGCTGTATTTTCTCCCCACTGTTCCTTCAATTGCTTACACGCCGAGGTGGCGGGATAGTTAGCGAGTTCTACTTGTAAGTGGGTTTGTAAGGAGGTCGCGGGTTTTACAGCTACTGCGTCGGACCCAATTAGATTAAGTACGAATGCGTAAACGTCGGTGAGGTAACCTTTGAGTGCACATAAAGAAACCATTCCTAGTAGAAATCCCTGAGCCTACACTACGATGTATCCCGTTCCGTATGTGCTGATTTCAGATGTTTTATTTGTAATTTATTTTGATGTTGCAATTTGACATTTATAATTTCCGAACCGGTTCGCGAACCGGTTCGCGGATCGAATTAATCGAACCGGAAGTGAACCGGAACAAAATAAATTTACCTAAACCTCAACCGTAACCGAACCCGTATTTTTTTTCGGTTCGACACAGTGATATATATATATATATATTGTCGTGTTTACAAAGTGTTGTCTAGCCCGGTTGCTTCTGAAAAACGCAGCATAGCAAAAGTGACAAACTGAAATTGCTAAATATGAAAACGAAGATATGTATCCGTCGTGGAACTTGTATCTATCGCTCATTACCGGAGTTTATCATAAACAGGATGTTGCATAAGGTATAATGTCGATAAATGAAAAATATATAAAGAAACGTCAGAGTGTGTTATACTGGCATGACGGTTTGATCACCTTGTTCTATGGTGTGCGTGCGTTTATGTCCTTATGAGTACGTTTGCGACTGACTTTATTAGGCTGCCGCCCCTGCGCCTGTGCCATTATATCTGGTTATTGTCATTCCCTCTGGTATGTATTGCGTTGTTAGTTTAAAGCCATTGATGTAACTCTTTCTCTAATTCATCGCTCTGGTTGAAATGCTTCCGAGCTTCCGATGTAAGATTGATTGCCAGGGATAGAATTCAAACCTACGCGAGCAGAGCCTGGTCGACCAAAAAAAAAAGCTTTCACCTGGAACTAAACGAGAAAGCACAAGAACTGTCCACTGCCAGATGCGCCCCCGACATCGTATTCAACGAGTAAAACAAATTGACCACTAAACAGGCAAACCAGTAAATAATATCTCGTACGTTCACTTCAATCAAAGAATTCGTAAAGCTAATAGCTGAGATCCACGGTAGGAGCTCAGAAAATCACAGGGCCAAAAGTTAACTTTTCAACCAAAAAATGAAGTCTCTGCAGTGACGCTTTTCATGAGTTTTCAAAAAATCATGTCATCCTCAGTGTCAGAGCGTGCACTGAATTTCTAAGCCAAATTCTTTCGTCCCGCCTTCGTCATTCGCTCAGCTTTCTCCATAGATGGCAGAGATCGTCCCGCGAAATTGAACAGCCTTGATGTTTTCTTTTACAAGTAAGAAGAAACAATACGCATTACGAAGCACCTAAAGAGGGTGCAAAATGCAGTCTGTGTGTCCATTCGGTTGCTGTGCGCCGTTTGCTTCCTACACTCTGGGCGAGATTGCTACGTCGCGTGCCACTCCGGTCGTGCGGTAGCTTTGGCAGAGCTCTCTTTCACACAGTCTTGGCTAAAACTCTGATTCTAGGAACCCGGCCATGCACCGTCGCACTGACGGCGCAAAAAGCGAGGAGAATGTATAGGAACTTTTGTCGGAATGCTCTGTGGAAAAACAGACGCACAGAGGTTTTTTCGACAGCAAAATAAATGATAACGTCGAAGCAATGCGAGGTCAATGAACAGCTGCACGCTTGGAAGAAGAAAGTAACTGAACTCGCGTAGATCGTACACTGTAGATTAAAATACACATATACAAATAGGGGACACTCAAGCAGCTGTGCTTGCAAGGCATCATTGTGCTCGCTCTTTCATTTTTATCATAGACTTTCCATCTCTTACAACGCTTTATTTCTTTTATCGCGAACCCACTCGCTTTTACACGGTACTTCTAAGCTATAAACGAAAAATAACAGAAAGTGGACGAGGCTCTTGCACGTGACCGTCAGACAACATGATGTTGCAGACCTACCTTACCTGAACCAGTCACCAAATTTTCCGTGTGAACACTGCTTCGTGATACACTCGGAGCACCAATTATTCGCCTAATCAGTTTAGCCAATCAGAAGAGAAAACGGTATCAAAATTACGCACGCACTCTCAGTGGCGGGAAGGCGTTCGCCCGCTTTGACCACCGAAACTGGACGCCAATACTCGTTCACATTGTTCAAACCGACTAAAGAGATATCAATATTCAAAGTTCCGATTGCATCGCGAGACAGCTTACACGTAGAGACTGATAAGAGATAGCGCCGTAAGGACCTCACGTATACACTCTAAAAAAAGTCTGTGCGCCTACTTTCACGCACAGCACTCGGAGAGCCAATCAGCGCAACTTACGGAGGCAGCTCAGCGAATGACGATGCCCAAACTTATGCTTAGACAAAAAAACGAAGACTGAGTTGTGACACTAAGCAATGCAAGCGTGACGTTTTGCATTGCTTAATGTCGCAACTCAGACTGCGTTTTTGTTTGTCTAAACATATGTTTCGGCATCGTCATTCGCTGAGCTGCCTCCGTAGGTTGCGCTGATTGGCTCTCCGAGTGGTGTGCGTGAAAGTAGACGCACAGACTTTCTTTAGAGTGCACAGCGGACACAAGAATCATCTCATCTGGCGCGTGTACTTCCCCGCAAAGCATTTGGGAGGGCCTGCAATCTGCAGAGGGAGCTTGGCGAATGACGTGGCTGACTCCCAGAAAGACAGACTGAACTGCGACCCTGCATGGACAAGACGTAATCGAGCCAAACATCACTAAGCAGGCCATTTTTGTTGTTTTTTAGGTCTAAACATATTTTTAGCATCACCACTCTGCCAATTCCGTCCATGTATTACAGCGACTCGCTCTCCCTAGTGCCTTGTGGGAAAGTAGACGCGCTGGAAGTTTTGAGCCGCTATCCCAGTGCTCGTACATGATGCAGAACACACGCTGTTCGAGGAAGAGCCTACAGAGAGCTTTTGAACGACCAATGGAAAGTCATACAAGGAATGCCTCAGACAGTGACTACAGACTGACTTTTGTACGAGGTACTAGCAGTCTGAGCGCAGACTTAGAGTTCAGAGCTACGCAGAAAGGTAAGCGCGCGGCACTTTTCTTGTGTCTGTTTGCTCTCTAGGTCGAGTGCCAGCCACTTAATGAATTGCTCGGTTGCAGGACTTACCCTCGACGACGCTTTCTCTGATCAATCGATCTGGCGGCACAAGGAGGCGTCATCCCGACGCGCGCCGGAAGCGTATCCTCCTCTGCGGGGCGGCGGCGGAGACCGACCTTTCCCCGCCGCGGTTCGAAGAGCGACTGAGCCCCGATCTGGCTTCCGCGGAAGCGCGGCGCAGCGGGGCACCCCCTCGCGAACCCTCCAAGTGGTTGCCGTCCGCTCTGCCGCGGCGCCGATTGCTCAGGTTCCGCCGGCGCGCTCCGAGGTGTCCCGATCTCAGCGACTCGTCAACGGAGCGGCAGGAGCAGTTCGTCGACCACGCTCCAGCATCGTGCAAAGACTTGTACCTAACGGCTTACTTGTACCTAGTTACTTTTAACGCAGAATGTGTTTTTGGATCATTTTCCACGAGAATGAGCGCCATAAACTAGTTTCGCGAACGAGCGACACTCTGGGCGTGTCACACGACGTCACGTGGCCTGAAATTACGTGATATCCGTTAAATTTAGCGGGTAGGTGATGTCGCGTGACCACATCATGTGAACTGAAGTCCTAAGACGTCAATTTTCCTGCTACATTTAGCGGGAAAATTGACATGTCCACGTCATGTGACCTCAAGTCACATGACGTTATTTTTTTTCAGAGGGTTCTTCGGCGTGGTAGCCTGTGATGAACACGTTACGTGATCGCTTGTCTATCAACACGCTCAAGCTTGCGTCATTTTTTCGGTAACGAAGTAAACCCTAGTTACACGTTAAGACGAGGAACGAGCATTTTCGTCACTTTCTTTTTATCAAGTAACGGGTTACTTCGTTTGTGTTACTTCTGGAGGTGTACAACGCCCAACCTAGTTCTCAGTCCGGCTCGCGCCTTTAATATGAACGACGAGAAAGCACTAAATAGACCGTTCCAAATATGCACGAGACATCTTATAATAGCCATAGTTATGCCATAATGAACGGGTTAAAAAGCGAGGATTCATGTGACGAGGGCAAATATTGGAAGCAGTTGACGCGCTATAACTACACATTCAGCATAAGGACAAAATAACGCGCTCATTTCAGGCTTATTTAACGCGTTCCTTTTAAATTGAAGAAAGGAGTAACGCACTTGCTCGTTTATTGAGTGAGTAACATGTCCGAGTATTCAGTTACTTTATTTCAGTATCGTGTATGTCTGATCGCGCACTGTCTTCATGATAAATTTATCTCTGGAAAACGGAAAAAGGGAAATGACTGCGAGTCTGCTTTCTTCCAGAGCACGCAGCGGGACGTATTGTGATCTCTTGAGCACGTCTAGCGTATATATATTTCCGGAGCTCATGAGTCATCACTCAGGGTGGAAAATGCTGAGTCACTGAGCGGTGGCCGCATGCTCAGCGTCAGATATTTTGCACAACAGAGAAACAGCGCCGGCTCAGAAGGCCTTCCATAGCCTAGCAGACGAAGATTGCTGCGCGCAGATGGCGATTTTCTAAAGGTTCTATAAAGGTTCAGGCTTTTGTGTTTAGTTATGACCAACTGCGTTGAAACCGCTTGCGAATTCTTGAGATAATACTCTGGCGGCTATCTATCGGGCAGCCCTGGCCCACTTCGGATCTGTGTGTTTTCTAATTTTTCACGCATTCTCTTTTTACCATGAGCTCGAAATAGTTCTGATATTATGAACCGCCATTTTCATAGATGGTGCGCACATCTGATATCGTGACTAGCGCCAAACCTTCGGCCTAGTTCCGGCAATATACGCGTGGCGCATTTAATTGGACCAGGGATATGTTCTTTTTTTTGTACGGTTCAATGCATTTGCTGGTGTCGAGCAATGGCCGCCGGTGGTGCCACTCGACCCCAGCGAAACAAGCCTCGATCCGCGATCCAGCCTACTACAATAGACATGAGTGGTTATTCCACATGCAGAAATATTACAGTTCCCTCTGTGGAATGCAGGAGAAGCGCAATATTGAAACTGGCTAGTGAGGTCGGTCTATATTAAGACAGTGGCAAAAAAAAAGTGAACGCCATTTTTCCACTGAGATACCTCTAGTCGTTAATGACTGAACGGTTTAAAGTGATGCTCCGAATGCACTGTGGGCAGTACACGCATGTCGGAGCTCTTGAGATTCTGCACTTGTAGATAAGTAATTCGAGCAACGGATTCTAAACAGATACAGCTGTCTCTGCGCCCATTTTCTCCCACAGCGCGCCGCATGGCAATCACAATAATCGGCACGACGCGTGCAGCAAATACTGTGTACGGCATAAAAAAATTTTACTCGGAAACACGATATGTGCAAAATACCAATAATTAAGGTAAGTGGCATGTTTATTGTTCCTCCGCGGAGTGCAGTTTTCGGTGCACTAGAAATAATAATGGGGGTTGTGTGGATATATATACAGCCTGTTGGTGGTCAGCCGTTTCAAAGTTGCGACGACTCACTCGCTCTATAATAATAATAATAATAAATATTTATTTTCAAGTGCCCAAAAACAACCAACAGGTCTTTTCTTTGGTACACATAATAAATGAGGAATTAAAATAAGAGAGATATGGCAAAAATACACAAACGTTACAAATTGGCAACAAGCACTTTCATTTTCATCGCGAACACCCGAGAGTCGCTAAATATATCCACTTCAGCATTGTTGATGCGGTTAAAAAGCAGTTGGCAGCGTGATAAAGGCGAGAGATCACAGACAGTATTAATGTAAAAAGTACAATGATTTCTAGTGGGCCGGGAGGGAACATGTAAATTAACATCACTTAAAAGCGAGCCCACAATCATATACACCGTTTACTAACTTATGAAAACAGACTAAGTCACTTTCCGCTCTTCTATCGGACAAGTTTGTCAACGAAAGTTTTTTAAGAAGAAATTCATAATCAAAATAGAAGCGACGATGAGAGTATCGATCATACACAATGCGTATTAACCTCTTCTGTACATTTTCAATGTTCAATGCCTGAGTTTTATTTAACGCATTCCAAGCTACTGAAGCAAATTCAAGTCTAGACCTGACTAGGGCACAAAATAACCGAACCAATGAAGCCGGGTTATTAAAGTGCTTCGTAATACGAGATATAACACCAAGCATTCTTGTTGCACTGCCACCTACAAGTGAGAAATTGGCAGTAAACGTTAGAACATTATCAAGGTATACGCCAAGGTCTTTTATAACATAAAGACGTTTGGTACGCATCCCCTCTAAAACATAATCGCAGTCTAATATGGTGTGACGCCTTGAGAAAGATACGAATTTTGTTTTCAAAGGATTCAGAGATAAGTTATTCGCTGTACACCAAATAGCAATCTGTGAAACATCATGCTGTAGAGCGTTGCAGTCGATAGAAGAGAGAATATTCATAAAAAGCTTGATGTCACCGGCAAACAACAAAATTTGAGCGTTATCAACATATTACGGCAAGTCGTTGATGAATATGAAAAACAACAACGGGCCAAGGATGGAGCCTTGAGGGACACCAGATGTGGAAAAGAAGTGGTCGGAATGACTGTTATCTACACGAACTGTGTTCCGTCGAGATGATAAATAACTACGGAACCAGTTACATGGCTCTGAACAACAACCATATGACGATAATTCGTGTAAAAACAAGTCATGGTTTACTTTATCGAAGGCTTTAGACATGTCAAAAAAGATACAATCAACTTGTCCTCTGTTTGTAACAACAGGGGAAGAGTAATTTAAAAAAGAGCAAAGATTTGTTTCAACCGAACGTCCCTTCAAAAAACCGTGCTGACACTCTACAAACTTATGCCGAAAATAAAAAAGAATCCGGGAATACATAACCCGTTCAAAAACTAGATGAGCAATTCAGCCTGTGCAGTACAACCGCTAGCCTGGGGTCCCTAACGTGCACCACGCAGTAGTGATACATGATCTCACGCCGGTACGATGCTCATCCAGATTGAAACGGGCAGGGGGCGGACTGAACCCAGAAGTGTACTAGGAAAAAATAAACACGCTAAATTTTGTTTTAAGCACAGAGTGTTTTATAAACCAATCACCTCCCAAAGTTTTTTTTGCTTTCGTCCGTCCATCTCTCAATACATCCGAGCATACTCCATGGTAAGGCATGACAGCAAAACCCCCCTCCTTACCATCAAAGCGGAAACCAACACACACAAACACTTCCTCCAACTTTAACCAATATACTCTTGTCCCCCTACGAGAAACGAACCTATAACGTCTCGGTTCGTATCTCAACACTCTACATCTGCGTCAGCTGACGACTTTCTGCGCGCACCAGTTAACCAATGTGTCCTATGTCTCTTGGTACAGTTATTATATACCGATACTCTGCGTATTGCATGATAAACGTAGAGGGAGGGTGATGTCAATAAATTAACAATATGTTATTCACTTCCCGAAGCGACTGTTTGATGTCTTCTAAGGAAATGGAAACGATCGCTTCTTGAATACTGCATTCCATGTGTTAATTTATAGGACTTTTCTAGACAGGGGTTGCGGTTCCTTCTTCTTAGAGTGTGCCCGGCTCCCGAGCTTGTCTCCGAGTGTCGACTGTGCACAGGGAGCGGGAGTCGAGAGTTGCGGCACGTATCGACAATGTACGAGAGCCGAGCGGCGGCGGACTGGAAACTGTTCTGAGCAGTCTTGCTGAGGAACCGTACTTGCGCGGTTGGTTGATTCGGCGGTTCCTCGGACAGATAAACACTGTCCCGCTAATCGTCGCTACGCTCGGTTCTTCTGTTGCTGCGAAGGGAAAGGTCGTTAGGAGTGATTGGTATTCGCCACTTGATTTAAGCCGATATGGGAAGGCTAGCGCAACCATTTATTGCCCCATGTTTATTTTTGTATCTTCCCCTGATATCGCGAGAAGGTAAGGGCAGGAGGAGAAAACAGAGAGGTTAACCAAGGCGGCCTGCCTCGGTTGGCTACTCTGAGTTGGGGAAGGGGATGAGGGGATAAAAGAAGGAGGAAAGGAAAAGTAGAGGAGGATAAAGGTAACACACTAGCACTCACGTTAACACTGTGAGGGCAGAATCAATAATTAAGAAAATGCCGCAGTTTCCATTATGACACTAAAACTAAGAGACTGAAAGTGCGTGCTGGATTGTCACCAATGTTCACCCAAAACACTCGAGTTTTTGTACGCGCCAGCGCGAAGTCCAGTTGCTCACGTGTACACTTGCAGGAATTATAGAATGGATAGCCCTCTATACGACAGCAAATAATGAACACTAGATGAGTTTTTACAAACAGAACTCGAGGCGAGTTGCTGATAAAAATCGCAGAAAGGCGTTTGCGGCCTTCTCCTCTTTAAGTGGTGAGTCCCAGGCCCCTAGTATTTTGGACGTAGTAAATGGCCGGTCGTCTAGATGTGAAAGAATCCTCTTTAGGTGTTCTCTTTCTGCATCGTAAAGTGCACATTCACATAATAAATGAGATATAGTTTCCACACAATCACATCCTGGACAGTTCGGAGTGTGTGTTTTTCCGATTCGGTGCAGAAATTCCTGTGTGTAGGAAACGCCCAGACGTAATCGGTGTATAACAGCTTCCGTTCGCTTGGGTAAATTACGTGACACACAGTATGTTAGGTCAGGATCCAGTAGATATAGAGGAGGGTAATGGTGTGCAGAGATCTTCCAGAGACTTTGTGTTGCATTTCGGGCGTGGAGATTTATCAATGAAGTGACGTCGCTTCTGGAGTAGGGTATTTCGACGTTGGGGAATAAGGTATGGGCGGAAGTCGCAGCACCATCCGCAGCTTCATTTCCAGGTATCTTGCAGTGTCCAGGAATCCACTGGAACTCGACAGAGTGTCTCCTATCAATACAGTTCTGAAGATGGCATATAAGTTTGAAATTAATTTGTCCATTTTTACTTCGTCGCAGATATGTGCAGATGCTTTGGAGTGCAGGCTTAGAATCTGTAAACACCGTCCATGCCTGAGGTGGCTTTGTCAATATAAATCGAAGGGCTTGATGAAGGCCTACAAGTTCAGCTGCTGTTGAAGATGTCTTGTGGCTAAGCTTGAATTTTCTTGTTGTGGCATACGATGGAATCACAATGCTTGCGGTAGAACTATTTTTGACACATGATCCGTCCGTATATATGTGAGTTTTTGACGCGTGTAAACAGGCAATGGTGGATAAAGTGAGTTGTTTAAGCACTAGCAATGGCGTATTTGATTTCTTCTTGATGCCTTGAATGCCAGGTTCCACACCGGGGAGAGGGAGTCTCCATGGAGGTATAGTTGGAAGATTAAACGAGTTTATATCATCAGGGATGTATTGCTCCATTTTTGATAGTGCCATCGAATATTCTGAGTGAGGTCGCTTAAAAGTAAGATCAGTCAGTAAGTGATGACTATGATTAGTAGTATGTCTCAGATGAACTCTCAATGTTTCCTGCATCATTAGTACCTCTACAGGTGTGGTGCGTGCCTCGGCAACTGCCCAGAGTCGAGGCACAAGCTGGTAGGCCCAAACAGCCACGGAGGCCACGTGCTTGAACTGCTCTGAGAGCTTTGATGTTGGTTTGACACGTGCCATGTAAAATGGGAGCGCTATATCGAAGTAAGCCGACAAATAAGGCCACGTAAATCTGCAATAGGGATCTTACTGTCGCGCCCCACGTGGTTCCACCGATGAAGAGGGCAAGAACACTAAAACTGGCAAGCTTTTTGCGCAAGTCCAAAATATGAGGTGACCAGGTCAGACCCCTATCGATGGTTACTCCAAGAAATCTGTGGCATTTAACGTACGGTATTGTTCGTTTGCCTATCTTAAGTGGGTATTTGTCCATTCTTCGGCGGGTGAAAGCAATAGCTGCTGAATTGTCAATGAAAATTTTGAGTCCACGGGTATTAAGATAAGTTGTCATTTTTGTTAGTGCAGACTGAACCCTTGCCTTTGCTTGAACTCGTGTAGATCCAGAAGCCCATATACAGATATCATCAGCGTAGAAAGATGCCTGGATGGTTGGGGGCAGTATTTTGGCGAGACGAATGAGAGCGATGTTAAATAATATAGGACTGAGGACGCCCCCTGAGGGACACCACGGGTCATCGGATATGAAGGCGTATTTCCTTCTTTTGTAGGCATACAAATTGATCTTCCTGTGAGGTAGCTTCTTATCCACCTATATAAGTGTCCCCCAATCCCCATTTCGCTGAGAGCCTGAAATGTTGCTTCGCGAGTGACATTATCGAATGCTCCTTTGATATCTAAGAAAGCCGCTATTGTGAATTTACGATGTGCTCGCTCCTGTTGTATGTAAGTTACAAGGTCAAGGACTCCATCGATGGAGCTCCTTCCTCGACGGAAGCCCTGCATGATTTCTGGATATATCGCTTGCTGTTCAAGATACCAATCGAGATGGCGGAAATTCATTTGTTTCCATCATTTTTCCAATGCAACTCGCGAGTGCGACAGGACGGTACGAAGTTAATTGAAGTGGCGATTTGCCCGGTTTGAGAAGTGGCACAATCCTTACCTCTTTCCACGAGCCAGGAACATTTTCATTAATCCATGAACAGTTGAATATATTCAAAAGAAGCTTTCGCGCGTCCTTCCCCATATGTATCAAATAACCGTGCTGTATGCCGTCAGGTCCCGGAGAGGTGTGAGGTTTCACTGAAGACAGTGCAGCATCGAGTTCGCTCATTGTGAAAAGGTCGTTCATAGCTTCTTCATGAAGTATTGGTTCGACTGTGATGCGAAATGGAGATTGGCTCGAAAGGGTTGTGTATGTTGTCAACAAAATGCAGTACTGGCTTGCCACCTCTTTCTCTCAACAATTTCTTGAAAGCGCCAGAGAGCGAAATGGGTGCAGTTGCGAATGAGAAGATTTGAGACCTCGTGAGGTCTTCCATATTTTACATAATGGCTTTCTGGGATCTATATTTTCCCAGAGCGTCCTCCAGCAATGTCGAGCTAGCTTCTTAAAATGACGACAGATTTTCTTTAGCACTCTGCGCAATTCGCGGAGATCTTTGATGTCTTTAGTTTTCCTGGATCGTCGTTCTGCCCTCCGACGTATAGCGCGGAGGCGCTCGTATTCTGCGTCAATTGTTTTTTGCGTGGACAGGACGTTAAAATCACGTGTTGCTTTTTCTGCACAGGATACAATGACCTTTTCAAAGTGAGATAGTTCAGTCACATTTTTGCATTCGTTCGTCATTGCTTCTTCGAACATATGCCAGTTGGTTCGTCGTAGGAAGTTTGTTTTTCGGACATTGGTGAACCCATTAATTATTGTGTATGTGGGTACGTGGTCACTACCACGAGTTTCAATGTCTGCAAACCATGTTGTTTGCGATGTTACTGCTGCCGATACAAATGTTAAGTCGAGGCAGCTGCTGCCTTCCGTTCCGTAGAATAACGTCGGGGTTCCGTCATTAATGGTAGATAAGTGGTAATCGTCGGCTAATTCTGCCAAGTGCCTTCCACGCAGGTTTGTCCGAATGCTCCCCCATATTGGATGATGCGCATTAAAATCACCTGTTAGAATAAATGGTGGTGGCATTGTATTTAGGATAGACTCCAAATGCTGCCTGTCAAATGAGGACTTTGGTGGTATATATGCTGCGATTATTGTGAACTTCATTTTCCCATTTGAAATCGTCGCGCTAACATATTCGTTGGTCGGGTGGGTTGAAACGACGTGTGCGGTATATGTAAGATCTCTTCGAATGAACATCGTCACACGACTTGCACTATTAGTGCATGCTGAATTTTTCGTATCGTGATAATTGAATGTCTTTAGGTAAGTTTGATTCACAGATTACAATGATGGGGAAGCTATATTTATAAACGTGTTGTCTGAAATCAGAAAGTCGTAATCGCAAACCTCTTGCGTTCCATTGTATGATAGAGGCTTTCTTGTAATGTTCATCCATATTACTGACGTACGCTATTTGTGATAGCGGTGATCGCTAATGGGAATTATCAATCGCTCCACAGTAAGCAGAGCCTCTACTTCTGGAATGTTGTTTGCCCCAGGGTATTCTTCTATGATAGCCTTTAACGCCACAAATAACATGGGTAGGAGTACCTGCGCAAGATCTTTTTGTTTTCGTGGATGCTGTGACTGGTTTTACATTGGGTATGTTGCTGGTGTTCTAGCGGGAGGCGCTTGAGTTTTCCGAGATCGACGAGGTGCTGGTATGGGTGTTGGCATTGTCGACCGCCCTGGACGCTCCTCCAAGGGAAGAAAGTCGTCATCTTGTGTATTTCTTTAAGCTTTTTGAACCTTGCGAGGACGCTTCAGGATCTCACAGCAAGTTTTCTTTGTAGGTGCTCCTCCGTTGGGATGCCCTGCTCGTGCTTGGCTGCGAACAACTTGTGGATTTGGTGACGGAGCTCGGCGCCTTGTTTGCCTTCCGTTAATGATAGAACGTTGTTTTGCAGCAGTGGCGGCCTTTTTTCGCGGACATCCGGAATATGTGGATGTATGGTTGCCGCTGCAGTTGGCACATTTTGGTTCTTTTCTGGAGCTACACTCCTTCTGGCTGTGTGGTCCTGCACACACCTTGCAACGACGCTCTCCTCTGCAGTTCCTGGCGAGATGTCCATATGTTTAGCAGTTGAAGCACTGAACTGCCTGTCCAAAGTATTCTTCAACGGGATGGCTTGTGAATCCGAGGTAGATGCGCTGAGGCATGGCTCGGTCCGTCCGAAATGTGAGTACGACTGTAGTTGAAGGGTGTTGTTCCACAACTCCGTCGTCCTGGCGTCGGTAGGCCACTTGTCGTTGAACAGACGTGACTCCAGAGTCTTTTAAATAATCCAAGAGCTCATCGTTGCTGTATTCAAGTGGCACATGTTTTACTTTTCCATAGTTCCTGGAATATGCCTCCGGAATATGAGCAGTTACCTGAATCTCTCCGAGAGAGGTGACTGCGAGAAGCTTGTTTGCCGAGTCCATGGATGAAACATTTACGGAGAGATTACCTTCTTTGTTGATTTTGTGCGAGACAATCTTTTCTTGTGTGACCGCTATGATCTCGTTGGCAAGCACGTTTGGGTTTGGTGTTGTCGGCTTGAAGCCTACGGGAATTCCTGTTGCCCGGTTTTTTTCGGTATGTCACGACTGTGTACGGTTCGTCATTGTCGGTCTCATCGGTTATGTCCCGCAATGAATATAATGAGGTGTTATCCTCGCCTTGGTCCCTCTCGACATCAGCGGTACGGATTCGTTTGGATGGGATGTTCTCGTCTGATACTGTTCCACTTATTTCTTGAAGAACCAATTGAGGAGGGTGAAGCAGCGGGCGTCCATCCTCCTGTTGGCCATTGGAATTTATGTGGTCGATTATGGCGTCCATCTTGTCAGACAGATTATATGTCAAACGCTTTCTGCTACTCACAGAAGAGGTTGGCCCTCTATTTGCGGTCGGCGGGCTGTTGCCGAGCAGAATTGTTGATGGTAAATGGTTTCCGTTCAAGATGAAAAATTGAATTAACTGGCCTAAAGCGTTTGGTTCTAGAAGGAGCGAAAAATCGAGCTTCTTGCTCTGAACACATCTTCTTCTTCCCTGATACCGCGAGAGCGCTTCCGATATTAAGGGGGAACTTTGGCGAGTGTATGTCAGTAACAAGGATCGCAGGAGCGCTCTCGGTAGTGTGTCGACGGCGCACTTGAGACACTAGTCACTGGTTTTCTTTTTATCAGTGCAGCAAATGAAAGCACCAGTTTCGCGCTCCAATAATCATGCGGTTTCAGGGACAAAAACGGCGGCGTCTGCCTCGTCCGCCTTTGACACCACGAAGCCATTCGGTCACGATACCAATCATCGTTTTCACTGAGCTAAACTGGTTTAAGCACGACCAATCACCGGCGTTTTTAGCTCAAACCGATGCGGTGCATAGTCATTGCCTTTCGAAAGAATGGTCCGAGCTGTGGAAGATTTTGATGCCGGAATTCGAGTGCTTGCGTTTAAATTCCCCAAACGAAGCTCTTTGGCGTTCAACAAATACACAAACCAAGCAGATACAACCGTATGCCTTCGACGGCCTTAATATGATGTGCGAGATTCCACTTTCCGCTCGTCGTGATATTCTCAGTTTCAGAAAAATGTGGTAAAGCTACGGCTCCCGAGTGCCAATTATGGCGACAAAAAGAACACGCGATAGTTTATTACTGTATACGCGTCTATACTCCTACGTTTCGAGGTCACGTGCCTCGCTCCGATCCGATGCCCTGATTGGCTTGCTGACCGTAGCTTTCGCCGTCGGCAAAGCTAAGCTGAAACAGAGTATATTGTTAGGGAGGTTTAGTAGCTCATTCCTGTAACACCGATAACAATAACCATATAAGGAAGTTTTGCAAGATCGTCCCGATGACTCCCATATTAATACACAATAATCCGCTGAGGCCTTTGGCCATGATTTCTATCGTTATCGGGTATTGCTATTCGCAACTTTCAGTGAAGGTGGTACCACGCTGTGAGAATCGCGCTCCCTAGCTCCTGGACGATCGGCTTCCCAATGAAGATGCTTGCCTAAACGTTCCTGGCGTGAATAAATGAAGTAAGGCTCTAATACTGCTCGTGTAACGCAAAACTAGAATTATTTACGCGTCGCAGACTCCGCCTCGTACCGCCGTTCTACGACGATTATCCAGATGGCAGCCATTTTAATAGGTGACAGCGCTCCCCCTATAGGTCGTGAAAGTTGCGAATCAGATCCATCTGATCGACGTAGTAACAGTTCATATTGAGTTTTTTTTTCAAAAATGCACCGTGTCTCTTTCTACCAGGCGCTCTCCAAAATTGCCATTGCTCCCTCTTTCTCCCTGCCTCGCAATCATGAGCACTCGAAACACGGGTTCGAACACTTCAGCCCCTGGCCGAGTTAATCTCACGCCCTCTTCCTCCTTCATTCCTTTCCTTCTCCTCCTACTGGCCCGGCGATTCCGTCCGCGCAGTTCGTATGCCGTCGCGGCCCACCCTTTATCGTTGCGCCAGAGCCCGCGTTCTGTAGAAACGGCCGAGTTGTTTCCGAAAACCCCGCCGCATCGGGAAAACAATTCCCTGGGAAGAAATGGAACGGCCGAGCAGCGTCAGGAGGCCACCGCCGGACTGCCGAGCAACGCGCGGTGCGATGAAGCGGCAGCGACGGCGCGCACATGTATACGCTCGCCATTCCCATGTGGCCGCAGTCGTGATCCGGTACGGCGGGCAACCCGTGCTCAATGATTCGTCGGGAATCCCGTCCCCCGTTGCCTCAAGCGGTCAGAGTAACGACGTGGAACTTGCGGCGCGCTTTGTTTAT
The DNA here is from genome assembly GCF_016920785.2 of Ixodes scapularis. Taxonomy (NCBI): domain Eukaryota; kingdom Metazoa; phylum Arthropoda; class Arachnida; order Ixodida; family Ixodidae; genus Ixodes; species Ixodes scapularis. The sequence goes on from NW_024609835.1 coordinate 17,437,229, forward strand.
GTAGGGTGGCAGGCACATCTTGATGATGTAGGGTGGCAAGAGAAGCGGGAAGAACTGGCGCCTGCACAAAGAAAGCTTAAACTTTCACCGAATGGGCACTGAGCAGGTCAGTTCTGCCGTATCAACTTTCAAAGCATAAATATTTTCCTGTAAAAAAAAAAAAATTTATCCGGAATTTGAAGAAAATTTAACGTTGGACGCGTTTGCAGACGATTGAGTTAGTTCAGCTTTGCTCCGAAAAACTGAGGGAGGGTGGGAAACGAGAGGGTGCGCCGTCGGCAGAACAACAAGCTTAGTAGACCTCTTGCTGAATTACCTATATTCTGTTTCATACGTAGCGTGCAACGTTGTCAAAGCTACGGGCGCGAGCGCGTGGCTTCATCTATATGGTTTTGTTTGCGCGAGAACGCGTGCAGATGATCAACAACGAGGAACTGCTCGACTAAAGTCTTTTTCGAGCAGAATTCTAAAAAGGTTTGATTAACTATAACCCTCAAAAAATCAAGGGTGTCTGCTACTCTCTTAAACAAATCTCGCAGTGTTTTTATTTCAAGTAGGTAATTTGTATAAACATCTAATTTTATATATTTTGCCGAAAATATATTTTTCCTTGATTCGAAGGACGGATGTTGCGGTAATCTAAAGAACTTCCACCTGGCAATTAACTGCGTCACGAAAATGTGACCTAAACCTAAAAAAGACCGCCATCTTCAATTAAAATAAATAAATTTCATCTTCTCATTGGTTCATACGAAAAACTCTAAATAAATATGACGAAAATTAATTGCATATATTCACCGTCTTCTTTGAACAATACAGGTCCTGAAGGAGTTATGTCAGTTTCGACAGGAAAAGAATGTTACATATTCCACTTCGGCCAAAAATAGAAAAGTACGTGATAATTCACATACGAGCAGCCGCTTTAACACTCGCGCCAAAACTGTTCCACATTTGCTTGGGGTTGTCCATTGCGTTCAAAGGCACACCCAAAAGCTGCGGTATCCAATGCAATGTCCACAAATCTAGTCGGTGCTGTCCACCGACCACCACGAGCCACAGCTTTTTTCCTTGTAAACAGCGGCTCCAGAAGTAGCACAGAAGCCTGAAATACACGTCATCGCTTTTTTCATGCTTGGCTCATTCGAAAACACCAAGTGCCTGGTCTTCAGCATAAGAGAGGATTTTGGCTTGAGGGCCATAGAGACGAAAACTTTGCACAGTGCTGATGTTAATGATGTATATACAAAGGGGTTCCAAGTATAAGTCGAAAGTAGCGGTGAGTGCGAACATCCCTGAGGTACGGAGCGCTGTATTTCCATGGGCATTGTAAGGAATTCGTTAATTATTAATTTTGTCGAAATCTTGCTGTCACGAGGTCGAACGCCTTTCTAAATTTTTTTATCAATTTCTACATGCTTCAAAATAGAGAAAAGAAAATAAGTCTCCACTTGGTTGAAGGCCGTTGCAAGATCAATATGTAATATAGCAGCTGCTTCATTAGTTGGTGGGCATATCTCTAATACTGAGCGCACAATGTGCAGGTTGTTGGAATGTTTCTAACTTTTATAGAGCAAGTTTGATGGTCACCCACAAACTTGGATATAACACTTCGAATTCGGTCGCAAGTATTCGGGCGAAGATTTTATAGTCGTAATTCAGGAGACATATCGATCTATATCTTTCAACGTGCGGCACGTTTCCTTAGGTCTTTTGATCTCGGGATCAGCACTGTGTAAACGTTCTGGAACAATGTGGGTAAAAAAAAATTCGTACAACTTGTTGAAGACGTTAAGAAAAATTGGCACAAATCTTTTTTTCCACTTTTAGTAGAAACTGGCTGGCAGCCCATCCGTCATTCGGGTCTTCATTTCAAGAATATTTGTTTTAATCTCTTAAGCATTGAGGTTATCGCTTACTTAGCCATTTCGACGTCTCGTTCGAAGGGTTGGTACTCCAGTTATTATTTCGTTCGTTATTGGATGTGAAGATGTTGGTCTTTGCGAAAAGATGTCTTCATAATGAGATACAAAGGCGGCTTGGATATCCTGTTTATCAGTTAATGCTCTCCCGCTTCGTCTTAGCAACGCCACTAACTTCTTTCTGCGTACTTTTTTCAGCGTATAGGTATCGTTCTGTAGCTTATTCCGCTTTAATTATTTCTAATGTTGGTGTTCTAACAGCAGCTCCTTTGTAACGTCTCGTCATGATCTTCAAGTTGTTTTTTCGGGTTTTTAATATCAGTTTTGTATCGTCCAGGTTGATGGCACTCGATACGGCAAAGATACAAAATGTTCTTGTTTAAGCGCCGTCCTTTTTTTCTCTTATATTTTACAATTGATTATATTTTGATAGCTATCTCACTTACTTAAAGCTTGAATATTTCCCATTTCTGGCACCGTCCATCTTTCGCCTGACCAAGCTCTTTAGCAATTTAGCCACGTTTTGTTTAAGTCATCGTTGTCGAGAAGCCTGTCATTTACCTTACAGACTCATCATGATTTTGGCATGTTGTACAGGACATTGTTTTATAACCTACGTTAACCCTAACCATACAGTGGTCAGGAAAAGAGAAAGCAGGTACCTATTTATAATCGCCCACGGCATTTCTGACTCCAAAGTATAGATACAATCTAGCCGTGCATGGGACGACCCTTAAAAGTTTGCGTATTTGAGCGTATTACATATACGGTCTAGCCGTGCATGGGACGACTTTTAAAAGTTTGTGTATTTGAGCGCATTCCGTTTACGATGAGTCAAACTAATCACAATCCTGAAAAATAGCTCGCAGGACATCTGTGCTGCAATCCTCAATTTTTTTTTGACGGCGTTTTGTTTGATTTGCAATGCACAGTTAAACTTTCCTAGAACAATTACATTGAACCTAGTGTCAGCATGGATACGTACTTGATTGAACGAGTTTACTCTTTGGACTACTTTGTTGTAAGCATAAAAAGCAATTATGTTCCACGGTAGGTATGAATGAGCAGGTTAGCGGCCAAAAGTCTAGCAGCATTAGTGCCTTCGAATAAACTGCACATTCGATGATGAACATATTTTTCATACATAATAGCGCATTCAGTAGAGTAGTTAATAGCTGGAATGTGAAATACGTCATTTGAGTAGCTCTGTTCAAGGTTAACAGAAAACTAGGAGTTTTTTTTTTTCAAACTTTTGTTTCCTGTAACATAACTATATCGCAGTTATTGTTCTCTAGAAAACAAAATATTGATACTTAAATAATTGATGAATTGAACTCGTGGACACTGCAAGTGGAAATATCGAATGGGTCAATCTAAGTAGTGCTCGATCACTCTAGTCGTGTTCGGCGTTGGTATCCAATCATGTTACAATTCGTTTCCCCCAAACCTTCAATTTAGGCTGACCTTGTTGTTCTTAAAAGAACATGCTTGTATGTGTCTCCTCTGTTACCAGGAAGTCATCTCTCCAACTTCCAGGCTTTTCAAACGTCTAGTGTTCAATTGTTCAATGATCAATTTTTTGCATGCCCTTCAATCCTTCACCTCCCTCTCCGTAGACTCGTTTATTTAGGCAGCTTTCTTGAGTCCTCGCTTTTGTCGGCCTCAACAGCAGCTTATGAGCTTGCAGGAAGGTCCTGCTTTGAGTTTGCGTTTTCGTACTCTTCCAAAACCAGCTCAACTTTTTGATGTTCAGAAGCATAAAAATGAACTTGAACTCTGTTGTTACAACGCCAGAGGAGTCTAGAGTGCTGCTTTAATCCTTGTACATATCTTCCACGTCCATGATATGCTCATGTTTGTCAGCCTTGGCCGGAGCGCTTTCTTACAGTTTAGACTCATGCGTGACAACGCATTCTTCACTCGTATGCCCATAACGCCAGCACTTGGTGCATCGTGTGGTGATGCACTGTCCGCGAATGGAACCAATGGCTTTACACCGTAAGCAGAGAGGAGGTCGTCCAGGGATAACCACTAGCGTGTTCACCCCGTAAATGGTCAGCATGTCTACATTAAGATGTAGACATGCTGTCTACATTAAGATGTTCCTTCAGAACTACCATCACCACTCTTGTCACTTTTTCCGTTCCATCAAGATACGAAAATCTCCATCTTTCTATATGGATGTCCTTGGCAGTGCCAAACAGCTCAAGGACCTTCTTGATCTCACTGTCTGGCAAAGGTAATGGCCGCCATAAAAGCTTCATCCTGTTTTCTTATTAGCATGAATCGATGATGATGCATCCCTTTTGCTTCTTCTGAAGCTGCTCGCATGTCTTGATCTTGCATTTTCTGCTCCATTGGCGAAGTTGGCCATCTAGCAGTGTTGCAGAATGGGCACCGCCATTCCATTCCAATTCTATTCCGGGGAATTAGAGTTTTCGATAATTCAATTCCTTTCAACTCCAATGAATGGGGACACTGGGCCCATTCCCACTCCTGGAATGGCTGAATCGTTCCATTCCATTCCTCTAATTCCTAAACGTAAAAAGGCACTTAACAGCTGCATTGTGTTGAAATACAAAACTGTATTTCAAGATACAAACACTGGGATAGAAAAAAATAGTTGCTCAAAGTCTCAAATATATCTGTAAAAAATGCATCGCGATACGTATCAGAAATACATTTTAAAAAGAGGCAAGAGGTCTTTGGAAATACAGACACAAGAATACATTTTAGGGAGAGCAGAAATATAAATACTGATAATGCAATAGATTTTTCAAGTTTCTTTTAGACGCCAACTGAGATGAGGCTTTAGGCTTGAAGTGGAAGTTTTTTGTTGTCCAAAAATTACTTTCCCGCAGGCTTGGGCCTTCGCCTTAAAGGTAGTGGTTCCAGACGAAGAGTCTTCAATGGGTTCAACAAAAGTTCCATCAAGGATTCACAGCCTCCCTTTCCTGCCATCCTGTCTGTTTGGCCAGTGATGCAAAACGATTTGGACCTCTCAATAAATTTCATCAAAACATCACAACTTCCCTGTCCAATAAGGGCGCCCCTGTCAGCACTGATAACTTGACGTCACGGTGGGATGAACTAGTATTGCTAGTATTCTTGTATCTGGAGGTGTTGCCTTGAACATGAAACTTTAGCCCACGCTGCTGTATAAAAGGACAGTACGTACTTTCGTTGTAGATGACCTCGTCGAAGACCATGCAGGCAGTTGCATTTTGAATCTTCAAAAAAAGTAGACCACCTGAATCATCCTGAAGCACATGTCTTATCTTCTGTTAGGGTTGAAAAACCGATACGGTAGCATCCCTGTTGTGACGGTCCTGCCTGCCGTCCCTCCGCCTCCAACGCATAAATGGCAGTCCTTAAGTTTCGCCTAGCATCATTCAAACAGAGACCTCGTGGATTGCGACCTGATATGGCCGGCACAGGTGCGCGCTCTCCGAGAAATAGCGCGCTCGAGACGAGTCGCAGGTGTACGAAGTCTGGGTCCGCACAGCGAGGCCACGTCTGGCGGCCTGGCCCTCCTTCCTGGGCATCGGATCACCAGAGCTGCGGGTCACGTTCACGTCGGCTGATGACGTACCCTTAAACCGTGCAATATTACAGGCGCAGACGCATTCGGATTTGTGTTGAACTTCACTGATGAAAGGCGCCACCACCGCCCCATCCCCCCTTCCCACCTTTGTTCTTTGTTTTGACTTTTTTTTTATTGCATTTTCTTGCGTATAAGTCTGTTACGGCCTTACGCGGGTTCGCAGTTTCCCGCTCATTTTATTTCTGAACAACTGACTCGCTGACTGGCTTGGTATAGATCAGGGGGGGCCAAACCGCGGCTCCCGAGCCGCATGCGGCTCTTCGCTGGTCCAAGTGTGGCTCGCGGATCCCTCGTAAGCGGACCCCCCCCCCCCCCCCCCCTCCCCTCTGCCCCCTGCCCCGTTTATGCGTTTCCCGAGGAAAAAAAGACGGGATTTCAGGCAGAATAAAGTACGGCTCGCGGTTTGGCTACTTTATTACGTATTACTTCATTACTTATGAGTGCGCAAGGCTGTACTGCCGTACAGTCTTGTGCACTCATACGTACAATCAGACTCTAAACAAAATTTAAAATTGCCCCCCCCCCCCCCCCCCCGGCTCTTAGAAGTTTCGTGGTTCCGTGTGCGGCTCTTAGGCCGGGTCAGCCTGGCCACCCCTGGTATAGCTGAACGTGAATAAATAAATAAATAAATAAATATAAAGAACTTGGCTCATTCCATTCCCATTCCATTCCGGGCAAAAGGCATCAACTTCCATTCCCATTCCATTCCCCTCAACGTTGCCGCCATTCCATTCCCATTGCATTCCAGGGTCGAGAAAATTCGGAATGATTCCGGAATCATTCCAACTCCGGAGTGGCAACTCCTCAACACTGCCATCTAGACCTGGTGCATTCGGTACGGGCCCAAGCCAAGGAGGTCCTTGCGCTCTGTGAATGAAAATAAAGCTTCCTTCAAGTCAGTAGCCTTGTACGGACGTCTGGTAATATGAGCATGCAGAAAACGGGAATTAATAACGAGCATATCTGACGGTAGTCAAAGAAGGATAATCCTGCGCACCTAGGTTGGACATTAACATGTGCATTTTAAAATGTCGCAGGAGTGACGTATTGGCGTCAGATTGGCGGAAGCAATACATCACTTGTTAAATCCCCCAAGCGCCCCGGCTCGCACTCGAGGAATCTTGGGAACGGTGTTCCTACAGTTTCCTAGTGATCAGCAATTTTGGCCAATTCGATGCTTACACACTTTTGAGTGTAATCTGGGGCTGCTCTGAATAAGCGTCATCTAGATAGCAGGGACCCCTCATATAACTTTTAAAATTTCCCGTCAATGCCAGCATTGTTTATACTGTGCATGCGATTCACCCTTCAACCTCGTTACGAATGCAGAAACCTCTTACTTTATTATCATTCTCGTACGGCTTCAAGAACGCTTATATCATCCTAATACGTTAAAAATTGTATAAACAACCCCACTGACTACGATCTAAATCCTGGTTTTGCTTGTTGTGAATTCTCAATTTTTTAAGCAATTCCTGATAGAACAAAAATCACGAGAATGGTAATATTGTAAGAAATTCCGGCTACTCAGCCAGGCTGAAAGGTGAATTGCATGCCCAGTGTGAAAAACGCTGACATTGACGACAAATTTTCCAAATGATATGACAGGTCTGTGCAATCTGCACGACGCATGTTCAGGATAGCTCCAGATTACAATCAAACGTGAGTGAGCATCGCATTTGTCGAAATCACCGATCACTGGGGAACTTAAGGAACAGCGTTCCCATGATTCCTCCAGTGCGGGCTGGGGTGCTTGGGGATTTAGTAAACTGTATATTGCCTCCAATAATCAGACGGCGAAACGACACTTCTGTGACCTTAGGAAATGAACACGTAAATTTCCAACCTAGCCATCTAGTCCTGGGAGCTTTCTGCTGCCCGTTCAGAAACCTGGACACCAAGTGCCGTCAAATCTGCTCCCGCTGGAGCTCATCTTGCTTCGTTTATTAAACATCTAGTTGCGACTACAATGGTACCCGGGACGAACGGGGGCCCATGAAATCGAATTAAATGAAGACAAGCAAGACAGCCGGCGTCCACTTACTCGCACTTCGTCGTGTTCTCCCTACGACACAGCGTTAATAACCCGCTCTAAACTCGCTTTTTTGTAGTACCTAGTGACACTATATAAGCTACGCTTCAGAGTAACGATACTTGGCCATATTGTGGCTTAAAATCATGGTTACCAGTTATCTGAATCTTTCTGATTCATATTACGCTATATTTATTTATTTATTTATTTATTTAGATACCTTAAGAACCCCTTGGGGGTATTACATAAGGGGTGGGTACACAGCGTAAAACCAAGGGGTAGAAAACACGCCAAAAACAACTCGCATACAAAGAGCAAAACCACTCAAAGGTAATAGGCAAACTATAGAGATATAGATGGTTCGTACAAACCTAAAGTGGGGACTCTAGCAAGCGTTTTTTTTTTTTAATTCTGTCGGGTCGTGAGTTATGACAACGTTCTCGGGAAGATCGTTCCAATCAGTGGCAGTGCGTGAAAATATGAATTCTAGAAGGTGACGGTTCTTGCTTTGGGGCGTCTTACGCCGAGTTTATGTCCCGTACGACGAAGCCGGTGTTCTGAAGATATGATGTATGATGACCGGAGGCACTGGCTGTAGTAAAATTTGTGGAAAAGAGATAGCCTAGCAAGTTTACGACGGACAGAAAGGACAGGAAGGTTTGCACGGATATTAAGATTAGTTACGCGAGAAAAAGGAAGAGTAATCTGAGTAGATAAAACGTACTGCACGATTCTGGAGTGATTCGAGGTTATTGATGAGATAGGCCTGATGCGGGTCTCAGATGGCAGATCCGTACGCCAGTTTAGGACGGACAAGGGATGAGTAAGCAAGCAGCTTTAGATGAGGACAGGCTAGCTTAAGCTTACGTTTTAAGAAGCCTATAGATCGATTAGCAGTGGAGAGAACGTGACTGATATGAGTAGCCCAGGATAGATCAAATGAGAGGTGGACTCTGAGATACTTATAGGAAAGGCTTTTCTGCAGAGGTACGTTATTAAGTGAGTAGGAAAACACGCGGAGGGGTTTACACGACGTGCAAATGACACGAGCTGGTATTTCTGAACGTTAAGAGACATCTGCCATTCTTCGCACCATGCTTGAATGCGTATGAGGTCATCTTGAATGAGTTGGTGGTCCGAAGGGTTAGTTACTTGGTGGTAGATGACGCAATCGTCAGCGAAGAGGCAAATATGTGACGGGAATGTGTATTAGAAATAGAAGTGGTCCAAGGACCGATCCCTGGGGAACGCCTGAGGTGACTTCGGCAATAGAGGATGATGACTGGTTAACAGTAACAAATTGATGTCTATGCGTAAGAAAGCTAATGATCCAGTTCAAAATCGCGGGATCTAAGTTAAGTTGAGTAAGCTTGTATATCAGACGTCTGTGAGGCACCTTATCGAAGGCTTTAGCGAAGTCTAGAAAGATGGCGCCAGTTTGAATGTTAGAGTCGAGGTTAACATGCAGGTCATGGACGAAAGACGCGAGTTGAGTTTCACAGGAGAAGCTTTTTCGGAAGCCGTGTTGGGAGGAATGGATATAGTTGCTCTCTAACAAGTAATGAATGATAATGGAGTAGATGATATGTTCCATTAGTTTACACGACACGCTTGTTAGGGAGATGGGACGGTAGTTATAAGGGGAGCACTTGTTTCCGTTTTTGTAGATTGGGACGATCTTCCCCACCTTCCGGTCGCATGGCAGGGAACCAGTAGAAAGTGACTGTGAAAAACGCTTTGCCAATATTACGCTAGATATATCTTTAGTATTCTTCAACACTTTTACATTTATTTCGTCAATATCCGCTGATGAAGGAATCCTAATGGTGTTGATGATTTTCACAACGCCAGCCGGTTCAAACGTGATCCCAACCATGGATGTAGGAAAGGCAGGAGGAGCCATAGAAAACATATCATTGCACTCTTGTGTAAACACTGAACAAAAGACATCATTGAATTTTTCTGCACATTCGTCATTAGGAACCAATGAGTCATCGTCGTTTTTAAGATTGATTACAATATCAGGTTTAGGATAGGGAAAATTTTCAACAATATTAAAACGGGACACGTCAGCTGGTGTTCTAGAGCGCAGCTCTTAGGCGCCCGTTTCCGGCTTGAGCGGCGTCCGCGTAACCGCGGGCCTCCCCCCCCCCCAAGGACCTCGGAAGGTCCTCGGGAGGACCTCGCGTTCCTTCGGAAGGACCACGGGAGGACCTCGGGAAGACCTCGAGTTCCTTCGGCAGGGCCTCGGGTACCTTCGGTGACCTCGGGGAGGGGGGGGGGGGGGGGTCACGTGATCCCCCCCCTGACGGGACCCCCCCCCCCCCCCCCGACGTCCCGTGACCCCCCGCCCCTCGTCCCCTCGTCCAACCCCCCCCCCCCCCTCGACGTCCCGTGACCCCACGCCCCTCAGTATCCTTCCCTCCTCCTCCTCAAGAGCTGCGCTCTAATTCGGCGTTACAGGGAGTTGTAAACGGCTTTCACTTTTTTCACCTGAACTTCCGCTAACTTTAAAAAAAAAAATTCCCATCCCGTTCTTTTTTCTTTTGGAAGAATATTGCCGCGCGCCAAGTAGGCAGCGCGGCCGTAGCCTAACGGTTATCGCGCTTGCTTCCTACGCGAAGGGCCAGGGTTCGATTCCTGGCCGCGGCTACGCATTTTTGTTTACACTGTAATGGGATGTTCTGGTGAATTCGAGAACCGTCTAGCTGATTCGAGGTTAGAATGTTCTACGCGTCGAACCTTCTACGCGAATGCTCCAGAGGCCAACGCGTGTACAAAAGCGGCTCCGCGTGGCGATCTGCAGTCAGTTTCGCCCCAGCGTTCGACTGTGCTTCTGCGTCGACTTCGACGCCCGCGACGCTCTGTTATTATCTTTGTACTCTTTCATTTTTGGCACAAGTTCGCCACATTAAACGTTTATTTCTTCCTGTTTATTTCCTGTCTTTTTGGTCACCACCCGTGACAATATAATGAAACGTCATTTGGGTAGCTTGCGCCGGCGTGATTTCGCTGTCTTCGCTGGCACTTATATGCTGCCAGTGATCATCTCCCCTGTACTACATTTTACGCTCAAGAACTGATTTATTTCACGGAATCAAGCAGTTCCGGGACAGTATACATTTTTGTCTAAATTAAAAATTAAACATCCCACTTCTTTAATTATCGTTTACTGAAAACAAATAAACCTCTGAATTACTACGAACCCCCACAAAACTAAAATTGATTGTAATCTTCATTTTTTCACGAAAACAAGATTGAAAGGAATCGAATTGCTTAGTCGGAAACTCGATATATCTTAAAGAGACCACGATTACCGAAGAGAAGGGTGTACTATAACTTAAAACTCATAATGGTACACTTCCTTCGCTCCGGTGCCGAGATTTTAAGATTAACAGGTAACATTCATTCATTAGTCTCCAAGGACTACAGAGATCAAAATATTTTCTGCCGCCTCGGCCTTACCCGGATGGTTTGGTGCTATAATGTATTCAAAATTATGCGGAACGTTTTTACTGAATTATCGCATTTCCTTCGGATTGCTTTAAAAGAGGATCGTGGAAAGGCGTAGTTGAAAGAAAGAGCTCGTTCTTGAAGCGCCAGCGCTCCTACCGATTCAATCTCTTGAGTGCGGGCCACTCTGCAGAGACCTCGGCCACAAACCGCACCGATCAATGTGTTCTCTTATCAGCGGCCGGCAAGGAAGCACCGCTGGGTATTCAAGCGCGATTAGCCGCTACATTGGCTGCGGAGCGGAAATACCATGCTCGTGAATCGCCCTGCGTTTCATAAGCTGTCTGCAACAATATTATAGGGGGTGTTTCTCTTTAAACTTAACATATTTCGAGGAAAAAAAACGAAAAAAACGTGGAAGATACGTTTATACGGTTCGTGCATGGTAGGTTATACGGCCAGGGGGACATACTATGAGGTTCTAATCGTCACGATAAGTAGAATAATTACCCGCTTCTTTTAATATACGTTTTTAATTAGTGGCTCCATTTATAAACTTGCTGAGTGCCATCAAAAACCACTAACGCGGATGGTAGGAGACTAAAAAACCGCGCGGACGTGTTCAATATTTAAAACCTTAATTAACATATTTTATCTTAGTGAACACAACAGTGCACAAGAAGACGAGGACAGAGAAAAGGAACATGCACGAAACATAAGGGCTGACTCGTAACTGAATTTATGCACAAAAGGAAGTAGAGAACGTGCTGAACGTCACGCAATACCAGAGCGTGTCGCACACGACACAACATCATCTAAGCTGTCTTTGCCCCATAGTCCGATCTAAAAATGAGGTTTCTGTTTGAGGAAATGCAGCGGTTTCCCAAGCTATTAATGCAATGCGCTTCCGAAATTTTGCGACCCGCCCCGCTCAAACCGTACTTCTGCACTAACATATTTTAGTTAAGTAGCCGACTGGTCATTACGATCAGTCCCCTGTACTATGTCCCTCTGGCCGTATAACTCACCCGCACCAACCGCATTAGGGTGGTTTTCGAGGCGTTTTTCTGAACATATCTATTAAGCTTCAAAAGAAACACCCCGTATAAACTAGGGCGTAAGGGTAAAGTCCCGTGTTTTTGATAAATACCAATAAACACAAAAAAATAACCTCAAAGCCGGTTTAATCAAAATCTGGGAATCCCGAAAACCTCGAACTGAGCCTGCCCTTGCTGGACTACTGTTTTGTTTTCTGCTGACCTGGAACGCAAATCGCACTGAACTATCCGCGAGGCAACTTCTTTCGTCGGGACCTGCACCCCTTGTCTCGATTTCGCCTCTTGGAGACAGAGGGGCGATTCCAAGTACCGCATTTTAAGGACTACAGTCCGCACCCGGTTCGTAGTCTGTACCAGGCCCTTGGTCGACAAGAAAATATGATGCACAGCATACCTTGACAAACTTTATTAGCTCACAAAGAAGCTTGAATCGTACATGAATCATCATCAACATACTCTTTCATTCACAGGTTTCGTCATAATGAACGATCGTATAGACGCTTTACACACGCGCCAAATTACAGCCGCCATTGCTGACCTTCACTTGTCTTACCGAGATGCCGAGCAACTGAAACGGTAGTTGACGATCCTCTGCAAAGGCCGATGCTCTAGAAAAGGACACAGTTGAATCTAATATGGCAATAACCTGGCCTGCTCTGGTAATGATGAAGTGAAATAAACGAAATAAGAGGAAACAAAAACTAAAGCTCAGTTACGGCGGGGTCCATGCACAGCTGCTGCAAAGCGTCTACAAAGAAACTCTCAATGTTGTCCGCACCTGTAAGTAGTCCGCGTAACATTCCAGCTTTCAAACATGTATAATCAGAGGACAATAAAATACGGTATGAAGGCCGCGCCAATGTTAAATGAATTAAGGTTACGCTGGTATCCTGCTTTTCTCTAGGATACCTCAATAAACGCCGCCTTTTTGTCAAGCACAAAATATTTGCACAGAAGAACGCCGAATCTTTGAGTTAAGAACAGTTACCTCAACCCCCCCCCCCCCCCCCCCGGGGGTTGAGGTAACTGTTCCCGAAACGGTTCCCATTTCGGGAACCGTTTTCCCGGAAAACGAGCAACCTTCACCACCGCTCAAATCCATGTTAGCGTCCTCACTTTCTCGTTTTTTGTTGTTGTTGGTTTTGATTTTTTTTATTGTTATAACTTGTTTCTGTGCAGCCTCTATGCAGCGGGCTTTTTATTATGTTTTTTTTTTGTACGCATTGTGTGTTTGCAGCTGGTAAGTGCATGAGCCCTAAAAAGCTAGCAGTACTTTTTTTTCTTTTTTTTTATTGACTGTGCATAGTGTTTTCGCGCTACGCGCGGACATCTCTTGCTCGAAACGATCTGTCAATAAAACGTCGTTAGACGACTTAATTGCCGCCGGTTCGGGGAAACGTCATGGGCACGAGGGTACGGCATCTAAAATTATTTTATGTACCCGAGCTCCAGCGCAGTTAAAGGAGCGATGCAACAATTTTTGTACTGTGCACAAATACCGCTTAAAACGGATCCTTAACGTTAATGACCTATGAAACACGCGTTCATTTTTCACCCCACGCAATAGAAGTCCCAGAAAAAAAATTTAAGAAAAACGAGCAGCGTTCACCCCCTCAACTCGCAGCCAGAACAAGCGGCCACGTGATCTGGAGCCGATTATATGCCGCCAGGGTTGATCATAGCCACGCGCTGGGGTTGGCAAGGCGCAGGACACGCGCTGAGTTCCAGAGATTGTTATGGCTCGGCTGTTGTCGTCGTTGCAGCGATTGGACACGGGTCACAACCCGAATGCTTCTCGAGCTAGCAATTGTCACGAGCCCAAGTCGAGTGCCCACGCAATGCTCGGGTCCACCTTCGACAGACGTCTGTCGAAGATGTTTACCTTCAAATCTATGAACCGCATTCAAATATCGTCGCTTGGGTGTACTGCGATCCCCTTGTTACGTCATCAAATTTTGCAAAGGAGAGATTGAATGAAAATAATCGCTTTTGTCCTTGAAATTACACCGCAACAAAGGAGTTTCTTGGCCAATGGCGTTGCGTGTGAGTATCCTTGAGTCCGAGGTGTGCCAGTAAGCTCGTGTAGAGAGAAAAACATTCCAATTGAATATCGTTGCGCAGCTCCTTTAAGGCTCTGTCGAAACATCCACTATCAGCTTTCTGCCTCTGATGATATTTCGAGGTCTCGTGAGCACTACCAAGGCACAACGGAAGGAAAAGTTCGCCGAGTGGAGGTAGAGCTTCTATATTGCATTTTTAATATTTTCGCTGTCGAACTGGATAAAATATATCGCCTTTATTTTTTTACTAAGAACGGCCACAATAAAGTGGCACTGTATAGGATACTGAAAGTCGTATTGCGATTTACACGTATGGAAACATTTTTTTTTGTTTCTTTATTCCATGAGAATTATCCGAGCAAAGTGACGTGAACGTACTTGTAAGGAAACGAGTAAAGTAATACACTACCTTTTTACGCGAGGAATTAGTCACGGCAATTCATTACATTTATTTCGAAGTAATTTGTAGTTGTAATTCATTACATTTTCTAAGTAAAGGGTACATGTCTGCATGTCATGGAGCGCTAAGACGTTATCAGCGAGAGTGAGCGCAGCTTCGTGCACACCCCCTCACTCTCGCGATAGCGCCTTGGTGCTCCATTACACGGCGCTGACCGTCCCGTCGGTCGACGCTACCGTGATACTCCTCATTGCAAAGCTGCGTTGGTTCTGCATTTGTGGAGCTGCTTTAGTTCGCCGTTACAACAGATTCGCCGAAGTTCTCGCACGCACACTGCCCCCCGACGTGATATAGAAGTCAGTGATCGGGCTTCGTTTCATCAGTACAAGGGTGATGAGATGGACTAACTGATATGATAAGATGTTGAACATAACTGTCCACAACGTACAAGGACAGGGTTCAGCTGAGCCAATTAGAAGGGACAACAGTATCGTTGCCTGAGTGGTCATGCCGGCTCAGTGGCGAAAAAAAAAAAAACATCAACCCATTTGCCACTGAGACCACGACTTTCAATTTACTAAGGAAAAAGTTAACTACTGGAAAGTAATTAATAACTGAATTATACCGAGCGCTATGAAGTTTCCTAAATGCGCCCTTTAACAAAAACCAATACGACATCGACACTTTTTTTTATGTATGATGCGTACTTTTCGCAGGACCGATTTGGCCCCGCGTTTCGTGAAACACCTTGTATATTCACTGAGAGCCAATTATGTTTTGACATTACTCGATAAAGACGCCGCAAGACAAATCACGAGGCAAGAATCGCAAATTGCGTTTCTTCAGGTGGCAGTTGAGTCTATCTCATCGTAATCATGTTGTTGCTCTCTCAATGCTGAACCTGTCTTTTCACTGTTTTCTTTAACCCAGCATGAAGTCGCTGGTTAGTACAAGCGTTCAGGCTATCCTCTCTGTCATTTCTTCAAAAAGATAAACCAATAAACCACGAAGGTGAAAAAACACAAAGCAGGTGAAGTAAGTCCCTAATAACGAACGCGAGACCGGGATCAAGTGCAAATAAACGGACGACCACAAACACCGTCTAAAACGCAGCCACCGATTTCATTAGTGCACAATCATAGCTATAGAATAAGTCATGCCTGTTTTTGTTGTAAGATGAACATTCCCTAACCAAAAGTTGGAGAAAGGGAAAGCACGGGCACCTCGATTCCAATTATTTAGCCGGCACTGCGTCGACGTGTCAGTCACTCGTTCGGTCCTGATATCAAGCAGCACTGTGCTTGTTTATAGGGAAGGAACACTCCATCATTCGTAGGATATGGGTTTTCGCCGCTTCGTCCAATTATCCCCCCAAGGGCCACCGTCCACTACTATGTCAGAGCTCAGAATTGTTGCGTTTCTTTTTGGCTATATGTACTGTAACGATGTCGAGGCGTGTACGCCTCCCACGAGAGGAAATCAGTCACCGGTGTCTGAGCGGAGGGGAATCGTAGAAACGCGTTGCCTTACTCTATGCAACACAAGTTATCTATGACAGCCCTGCAAACGAACATCACCTTCCGTGTGTGCTGCCCCGCGACTGACTCAGAGCACGGATAATTCTTGTTCTCTCGATGAGTTCAGCCAGTGAGGAGAGCGAGTAGTGTCGTTTTATCTGGTCAGCGTTCCCGTCCCCCGTCCTTCCCCGTGCGAAAGAGAAAAAAAACATCGTATTTTCAATCTCCGAACAGAATCCCCTTATAGCCTCAACGCTAAACTTTCGTTCGGATACTAATCCCTACCTCTACCGGTTAATGCCACTAATATTTCACTCTTAAAGACGCGTTCTACGTTTTGGTGTTTTATTTTGATTTGCCGCCCTTGGGCATCATATCTCTAGTTGCTTTCCTCTTTGTTTTTATAGACAATTTTTTATTTCACCCTAAATACTCTCCTTCCCGGATTTTGTAACGGAGGAGCTTTTTTTTTTTTTTTCGTCTGTATTTTGCACTTGCTGGCACGGCCCTAATTGTCGACTTCCAATCCCCATGCTGTCCATTCCCCATCGCCGTCCCTTTCGCCGCCGAATACATGGACTTCGTCGTTTTCTAACCAATCACCTGCAGTTCATAAAAAAATCCATTTTTGAAAGGTTCTTCGACGCCCCAAGACCTCTCTGAGCTCGTAAAGGGCAGTTTCGCGTCAAGCACTATCGCCCCCTGGCGGACTAGAAGTGCAATTGGGCAATGAAGAACTCTTTCGCGTCAAAAAAGGAGCTAAAAAGAGCCCCCTATAAGTTTTTCAAAAAGAACCATTTTACGAGTTGATTAAGAAAAACTCTTTAGGGTACAAAATATGGACAAGCCAAAGAACATCTAAAAGTTATTTTTTGACTAGATTTCTTTTTCTTTTTTTTTTAGAGTAATATCCTTTTACCATTCCGGTAAAGTGCGTCCGCCCAAGCCGTCGTGTTTTATTTCCGTTTTCGTCTCATTCTTCTCTCACGTCTTTCTTCTTTTTTTTTCTTTTATTCACACTTCTATTTTGCCACTGAGGCAATTCGACCATCAGAGCATGATGCCGATCGTCCTTCTCATTCCCTAGACTAGCCGAAAGAAAAATAATCCGGGTGCCGAGTACATCGCGAAACATCATACATGCCGGAGTATCTACGCACCGACACTATAAAAGAAGAGAGATTTAGTATTGCGAGTTGGAGAAATGCAATAACTATGCGTTTGCGTTGGCATATCGTCTTCCAAACTGCGCATGCTTATACGCACGCAACACCGCGAGCTTTACGTTCGTACATTCGCTATCTATTTTTGCGTGCGTACGCAGCCGCGTTCTGCGTTCCCTTCTCGTAGCTCTCGTCGTTCCCGGGACAGCGCGAGACTCAGATTAGCTTGACGTGATACCGTAGATTGTTTGGAGCAGCTTGCATGCCCACACCTAGATGGCGCTGCAATTGTTTGAGTATGCGTTTGCGCTTCGCTGTACTAACGGCGCTGTATTGACCTGCTCCCCAGCATTCCGCTGAGGGCTTGCGTGCATCGCACGCAGTGTTAACCCTTTCAGGCGCTATGTACACAATTGTGTACATTAAAAGAAAAACCGAATTTCGCGTTTAGAATGCAAATATTTTAGTTAAACTAAATTTGGCATAATTATATTTTAGTCGTCTAGCAACCATGACAGTTTTTGGTGCCATCTATCGGGATTTTCGGGAGATACGATGTAAACAAGAAGCATGGCGTCGAACACAACGGCAGCGGCAGGTAGGTCAACTTTTCTAATTTATGTAGCAAGCGTGGCATGAATTCTGGCCGAAGTAAAATCACAAGTTTTATGCTACATTATAAATATTCGGTTACAACAGAGTTTATGGCAAGAAGCATCTTGGCGGGCTTGAAAAGTCCCAATTTATTGGCATACACAATCGTGTACAAAGCGCCTCAAAGGTGGCAGAAACTTTGTCAAAGAACCAATTTTGCTTGTTTTCCAGGCTTTTTGACTCTGCCTTGTTCTTCTTTTTATGCAAGAAAAAGCCATGAAAAGACGGGAGAATCAGCTGGAAGGCTTTTGGAGCGGATTGCGAATGGAGACGTGTCTGATGTAGGGGAGAGCGACGAAGAAGATGACACCTTTGAAACCAATGCGTGCCAAACGCCGGAGCAAGCTTACGACGTGGAGAATGAAGAAGCTGCGGTGGAGGATGCAAACGAAGACGAGGAGAGCACTCCTGATGTCCCGTGCACAAGCGTGATATGGAAGAAAAAAAGGTACACACCACCTCAAGACACCGGCTTTTCTGCGCGAGGAGACTTTGATGTGACAGCGGATGAGACGAGCACACCACTCACTTATTTCTCGAGATATGTTCCCCAGTCTGTATTCAAGGGCATCACAGAAGCGACAAATGAGTACAGCGTGCTAACGTCACACACCAATGTAAACACAAGTCCAGACGAGGTTCGGAAGCTTGTTGGAATGCACGTGCTGATGAGCGTGATATCGCTTCCCCGAGTGAGACTGTATTGGGACAATACAGCCAAAGTTCCGCTTATCTCAGAAACAATGACCCCAAAGAGGTTTTTCAAGTTGAGGAATAACCTTCATATTGCTGTCAGTGAGCCTTCTGATTGCCAGGACAAGCTGTGGAAGGTGCGCCCTTTCTTGGACAGCATCAGGGCGCGCTGCTTGGACCTACAACTCGAGGAAGAAGTTTCAGTGGACGAACAAATGATCCCGTTCAAGGGGAAGCTTTCGATCAAGCAGTATATGAGGGGGAAACCAACACCTTGGGGAGTCAAAGTTTTTGCCCTTTGTGGGAGAAGCGGACAGCTCTATGACTTTGTCATTTATCAAGGCCAGAACTCGATAAGTGACGATTTGAAAAAGGCGTTTGGCCTCTGCTCGGGTGTCGTGCTCCACCTAGCACAACGGATCCCATTGGGGTGCAATTATCAATTGTACTTCGACAATTATTTCACTTCAATACCCCTTCTTCGACGTCTCAAGAAAGACGGCATTCTAGCTGCTGGTACGGTACGGACGAACAGGCTGGCGAAGTGCCCCATTTCAGGTACTAAGGCAATGAAGAAGAGTCCGAGGGGGTATTCAGAGGAATGTGTTACTCAAGACGACATTGTCGCTGTCTCCTGGAAGGACAACAACTGCGTTACCATTGCCTCGAATTTTGTTGGCATAGGAGAACAAAAAGAGGTCATCAGGTGGGACAAGGAGAAGAAGCAGCACATCTTGGTCAAGCAACCAGAAGTGATCAAGAAGTATAACCAGTCAATGGGTGGAGTGGACAAGCTCGATTTTCTCTTGAGCTTATACCGGATTAAAATCCGATCGAGGAAGTGGACACTTCGGGTCCTATTTCATTTTGTTGACATTGCCATCTGTAACGCGTGGCTCGAATACTTGCGAGACAACGAAGGCATCCCCAGGACGAAGCTGATGGACCTCATGCACTTTCGCCTCCAAGTTGCAGAAGGACTAATTAAGGCCGTCCCAAATGCAAGAAAACGAGGACGACCGTCTCTAGAAAACCTGGGCCTACAGGCAGCCGAGGCCACCAAAGTGCTAAAGAAGCCAAGGATGTCTCGTCCATGCGCTGACAGCCGGTATGATTGTGTGGACCATTGGCCAGAAGCCAGGAATCAGGCAGAGCCTTCACGTTGCAAACTCGAAAACTGCAAAGGAAGGTCGAGAATTTTCTGTAAGAAATGCGCTGTCCCACTCTGTCTCACAAAGGAACGCAATTGCTTCTTCAGGTTCCACGTGTGAAAAGTGCAACCATTTGAGTGCTTTGTACACAATTGTGTACAAACTTGTAAAAAATAAAGTTTGGCATTTGTATGCAAAATTCCATTGTTTCTGTGACTTTTGAGCATATTTCTTTTAGTTTAAGTGCAAAAACAATTTTTACACTTCGAAACAGCAGATGGAGCCTGAAAGGGTTAACGCAATGATCTTTACGCTATTCTTGAACTCTCTGAAGTGTTGGTGCGCCTACTTTTCCGCAAAGCACCCGGAGACCTTATATTCGCGATCTGCGGAGGGACCCTAACATATCGCTCCATTTAAAACTAGATTAAATTAAATAAAGTAAAATTGAGCGTGCCCTAATCACTTGATAAATCACGCTCAGCGACACAACGCCAAATTCGGGTTTCTGCTTTAATTTCGGCCTCATGGTGTGACAAGGTGTACTCCTATCAAATCGCCGTGATGGCTCCTCCAGTGCTCTGAGCGAAAGTAGGAGAAGGAAAATTTTTAAGAGTGTCTTGTCGCCAAACTAAGGTGTGAACTTTCTTATTGTGCTTCTCGAAGAATCAAACAATATTGCCCAAAGCCAAAAAAAAAAAAATTGTATTTCTAAAGAACGTGCAATTTTTGTCTTGTTGCCCTACCCCCGTTTTTTTTTATTTACTTTTATTACGTCGGTAGCCCTCCACACGACGCAGGTCATTCCTTTTACTGGATCCGTGCATCGTAATTGCTCGAGAACGTTTTCTCTACGCCAAGCGGGGGGACACATACCTCTCTTAAGTTCTGGACGGACAGATCGATTTCGCCTAAGTGGCCCGCGTAAGAATCCCGGACTCGCGGGCGGAAGAAAAGATTGATTTCGCTCCCCGGAAAATGAATGCCGGGCGTGAATAATTCGGAGCACCTCTGTTATTACCGCTCTGGAGGTGGTGGACTCCTTAAAGGGGTCATGAAACGCTTTTCCAACTTTTTCCTGTTTCGCTTTCCTCCTCAACTCATAAATCGTGCATTCCACCAAACAGTTCAAGAAGACGAAAAGAAGGGAGGCCCCTCTCGCTCGGAACCTGGTTTGTGTACCCGGAGAGAGCCATTGTCCCCCTAGAAGATTAGCCCGTCGCTCAAAACTCGGACAAAAGTTTCTTTCCCTACCCCGTTCACCCCTAAGCTGACAGTGCTGTGGAAGCTACGTGCTCCTTGACGCTAGCCACACTTTTGCCACGTGAGCGTGGCAAATGTGGCTGCAGAGAATGAGGTAAATTGATGAAACGGAGGCGGCTGATAGGTCCGGCAAACGCGTAGCTCCCACCACAATGTCAGCTTAGGGGTGAAGGGATTAAATGAGGTCCGGCTTCGTGTGACGTCAGTTTGGACCCGACGACGCGCTTTTGGGACCGCGGATGTATCGCAGTGAAAAGGCGGAGAGGTTACGAAGGGGAGGAGGTACGAAATAGTCCGCTGTGTTTTCAAATTTTCGCACTGAAAGTCAGGCTTTTGACTTTCTACCTTTTTCTTTTGGCCCACTGATTGATGTACTATTAGTAAAATCCCAATCTAAAATGATTTATCCCAAGCCAAAAATTGTTTCATGGGCCCATTAAGCACCGCCGGCGGCGTCGGCGGTGGGGAAACTGCGCGGCTGAAAGGGCAGATCGAAATTGCATATTCCGAAGGCTCCCACCTTACCGAAAGGAGCAGCTTTGCTTGCCCCGCTAGATGGGAAAACAGGCAGCGAGATCTGTCGGCCGGAATTCGGGCAGAGGGAGGCGTCGTGAGAGAGCTCGATCATGCAGCGGATATGCACGAGGTACGATGAAATCGATCCAGCGAACTCGTCGAATCGATGCTCGAGTTCGGTTGAGTAAAGAGTCGAAGTGCTGCTTGACCTCGGGACCCCGAATAAATTAAAACGCTCCCCTGACACTAATTATGATAGGACTCCTTGTGAGACTTAATTCTGAGAGGCCTTCTCGTGATGTTGGTGACGAAGACGGAGACTTAAAAGATGCGCGTTACAAAAGGCTTTGGCAAGAACTAGTGCTTTTCCGCATCCCCATGTGGAGAGCAAGTCGTCTGCTTTTTGCGCAGGAGTTGCGGTGACGTGAGAACGACGCCGAGCTCTGATTGGCCTTGATTGAAAAGATAGTGGGTATACCTCAATGCTAGATACCTTGAGGTTGTGAGAACCCATCGCGTTCCTTCCCACCGCATTGTGCTTTGCTGATCCCATGTGGCGATAACATCGAAGGGGCAAGGCCGAAGTGGACAATCTTGTGCCCACAGCGGCGTTGCCTGAGGATGACGGGGCTACAAATGGGAC
Source organism: Ixodes scapularis (assembly GCF_016920785.2). Taxonomy (NCBI): domain Eukaryota; kingdom Metazoa; phylum Arthropoda; class Arachnida; order Ixodida; family Ixodidae; genus Ixodes; species Ixodes scapularis. Next base: position 17,459,355 of record NW_024609835.1, read on the forward strand.
GAAGAGACGTCGGTTAGGGCTCTCGGCTGCTGGGGACGAACGAGAACGGCTGCCCGGCTTCTGGGCCGCGGGGCTTTGATTGCCGCCACAAGCTGGTGACCTTCCCGGAGCCCCTGGATGACAGTGCCCGTCGAAACCAACGCGGCCACTTGCCTGGAACCACAGCTTCCCATGTAAGACGTTTGCGCGCCTCCAGACCATCGGGAAGCCAACCCATGACGACGTTCGCGCGCTGCCCGCCGACTGCCCGGACATTGACGCGAGGCTTGCCTCGTAAATATTATATTGGGTTATTAAACCGTTAAGCTAGAGCGTGTGCCGTGACCACCCGAGGAAAATTCGTTAAAGAACCGCCCACAAGGTCAACCGACTATTTTTGTCTCGATGTACGGACACCATCGCAACCCCTGTACAAGGTGCCGACAAACGTGTGGTACCCACTAAATTTTCGCGTGGTTCTTGGCGGTAAACATTGATAGTATATATATACTCGCCAATTCAACAAGTCTTTTGCCGCGCCTAACGTTACTGACGCTTTCTCGTAGAAGCCCCTTCAGAATGCTACTCATAGCTTTTGTTATTTTGGTTCTTTTCGACTCATCAATATTCACCGCTACCACCACCGCAGCCGCTGGAGGTTTCCTGCCCTCTTTGATGAGCCATGGTTTTGAGAGCTACGGCAGCTTACGGGACGGCCGAAGACCCGCTGCCGGCTCGCGCTACGTCGTCGAACGCACATGCTACGACTACGGCGGACCCTGAGACAATCACTTCAACAGCCCCGGCAACAGCTACTATGATTGCTACCGGGCTCCCCCCAACAGACCCCAGGCCCACCACGGAGGTTCACTGGAACACGGCGGTGCAAGTTACGGCCCCGCGTGTGCCTATTTGTTGCGCAGGCGGCGGGCCCGCACCAGGAATCTCTGCTGATCGTGTACGTCCTCAAATCTGAGGAGATGTACGTCGAGAAGCTCTTCAGATTGCTCCGCTTGTACGGCAACGTCGTGAGGATCAAGATCCCGAAGAGGAAGAACGGCCGTGCCTTGGTAGAGACGCACGACTCCCTGGCCGTGGTGAGAGTGGTGGGACACACAACAACGCGCAGTTCTTCAACATCGTGTTTATTCCATGAAGGCGAAATTGGGAACCTCACTGCTGAAGGCCTGAAGGCGAGGCCTATACCATACGGTATAGGCCTGGTTCTTCAGAATTTGGGTGTCGCTCCAGGGTTCGCGTGCAAGGGCATATCCGGTCCTTTGATTAGACCCAAACCTGGTTGAAAGAGTTCTTGGTATTCTGACAAGACCTCGTTCAAGTCTTGACGTTTTTTTTCGCACTCCGAAAACAACAGTTGAGCTGGAAGAAGGCGGAACGCTCAAATAACGTCGCGGCCAACTAGTCTTGGTCCGTTGCATCCCAAAACTTTTAGCTAGGTGTCCACTTGACGTCCTTCGTAACGGACCTTCAAACTCAACTTCCCCATGATGGGAACTTTGCCGAGGTGGCACACACACAGCGAAAAAGTACACCCCTGGACGTGTAAACCGTTGTCCCAGGGCGGACTCCCCAAATGGTGTTCGTTTAACACGCGAGGCTCGGTGTATTTCGTTTGCATCCGAGGTCTCGTGTAAAATGAACATCTTTGAACGTGTACTTCGTTCTGCGATCACACGTCTAGGGGTGTTTTTTTACAATGGCGGCCGTTTGACGCAAGACGGGTTCGACGAGCGAGGCCCAGCGCTTTACACGGCTTTTCGCCGCAGCGAAAGCGTAGTTTGCGCGTGTTCGTTCGTAATCGTCCATACGTGCTGAACTACCGCAAGCATTCACCCGCAAGCGCCGACGCCGTATCCATTACGGCGATTACGCGACAGTGGGAGCGACCATCGACTGCATCCGGCAGCGTGCTTCCCCATCAAGCAGGTCTCGTTCGCGTGGCGGTTCAGCCGATCGCCGAGGCCTCAAGCCGGTTGCATTGTCACCGACGCCGGGTAATTTCCACAGCAGTTATCTTTTCGCGACCACAGACATGACCTTTATTGAAAAAGCCCGTTTGCCGCGAGCGACGACGAATAGCTCCGACACCGACCCGACCCGACCCTACCCGACCGGCGTTACCGACGTCCCGCTCACCTCTTTACCGCGAGCAAAGTTGTACGCGACGTTTCGACGTATCCACTCATATCTCGTGTGTACGCAAATTTTGCGGCTTTCCGGGTACGAATCGGCTACGGAAACGGCCAGCGAACGAAGACGAACTGAACGCCATGCGCCATTTAAACACGCGGTTACTTTTCTACTAGACTGTAGCTATGTGGTGTGATTCCTTACACATAAATGGACTACGTACAAACAAAGCTAAAATAAAATTGGGCGGCTGCTTGCGCCACCTAGTGAGTATGCGGAAAACTACAAAAGTAAAGGTAATTTTGGCATTTGTGGAAGTGACACGCTCGAACACGGACGGCAGCATACCAACACATACATCACAGCACATACATCACAGCACATACCACAAGATCAACATGCAAGCATCCAGATACACAAACAACGAACAGAGGCACTAACAACCCGACACTCCTACTATTCTAATAGAAACCCGCTCGGTATATATAGCAGACTTTTTGTTTCAAACGAAGGTCCGGTGACACCCCCCGTATTCTATATGAACGTAACGATATTACACAATTATTACTTATATAGTACGGCGACATAAATATAATTTGGGAAGGTACACATTTCTCTTAGTCTAGATTATAGCTAAAAGACACCCTATATTTAAAAAAAAATGTTTCGAGCTAGCCAAAATGTAGCAAAATCTGGTTTCGTTTTCGGAAGTTCGAGCGCTCAAGGCTGGAATGCGCTAGCGAAGTGTGTGCTTGCTTCTGTCAATTGTATGACGCTCTCAAAGCTGCTGGCTGCAGCCCCCGTCTTGGTTTAGGGTTTGATTTACACGCGCTCCCGTGGAAATGAAATTATGCGCGCTCGAGTCGATATTATTGACAGCGTGAAGTATAAACCGAATGTAAACGATTTTGCGAGCGACGAGAACAGCGACGGCGACCCGCTTCGCTGACGCTCGGTCACTCGCGCGACGACGCAAGCCGCATGAAAGCGGAACGATGTTTCTAGAAATCCAAAAACCGAGTGACGCGACGAGCGATAGTAAGAAATCTTCGTAATACGTCGCTGACTCGTCGCTGTCGCCGTCGCTCGCTAAATCGCTTTATGCAGTTCAGCCTTTATACTCACGCTAGTGCCGACCTGCATTACCCGCTGAGCCCAAGCAAGCGCTAAGGATATATTGAAATATGTCACAACAGTGGCGTGCATTCGCTAAGAAAACATATATCTCAAATTCCTGCAGTTTGAAGTCGGGATCCGTTACTTGTTCTGCTGTCACCTTGGCGAAACGGTCACTAAAGAGAAACTAGTCAGTTTGTTTTATCAGAAATTATAAAAACCTTATCTAGCCACTGTTATGCACAAAAGCACTCTGGAATTTCATATAAATAGTTTAGAATAAACTGAACACAATCGGTAACTTAATTTTCCAAGCATAATAATAAAAAAAAATCTTAGAAAACAATGTATTTTTAAGGTGTTTCAAATAAAAAAAACCGAAAAAGGAGCCTTATTTCAGCTGCACTATCACATAAATACTTTGGGAAAAAAATATCTATTGAGAAGTAGGTTTTGCAATCTCTAATTTGCTTCTTTCAACTTTCCAGTTACTTTATGCGTACTTGCAGATTGTATCCTGACAAATCTAGACAAAATTGTATAAAAAGTAACAGTCTATATAAAATTTATAGCTTAATTAAATTCACATTTGTTTGATAATGTTCAATCTTAAATATGAGTTTTAAATTTCACATCTATTATTACAAATGATTGAATTACATGCTGCTTGATGCATGCTGTGCCGCCCCCCCCCCCCCTTTTAAATATATATATCCTGTATATTTGCTGGTTAGTTGTTGTAAACCTCTTAATGTCGTGTTATTTGTTTGTTGTTGTAGGTGTGTGAATGCATATGTTGTACCCCACTCCTACTTGGGCCTTCAATGGCCAGTAGTATCCTCTAAATAAAATTAAAAAAACAAGTGAGCAGTAAAAATCTGGAAGACAAAAGTAAACACAGAGCCGTGCAAAAAGGCATTCAGTATATGAAACAGATACAGATATGGGCCTCTGGCGGTCCATCGGTTCAGCCTCCACACCGCCTAAAGACGGCAGTGTTGCAATATTACGAACCAGCGCACAGGTAGACAGTTACCAAAAATCCAAACACAAAAACTTCACATCAGCGCTGTGCGAGTGTATATTTTTGTGTATTTGGATTTTGAGTAAGTGGTCTACCTGTGCGCTGGTTCGTAATTATGCCGTACCAACTCGCCCAATCTGCCGTATTAATAGTGTTGCAAAATACTTAGATCAACTATAATGCTAATGACTGCAGTGTATAAAAGCAAGCTACTCGTCGGAACGAGCTTGACGGTACGAGAATAAAGAGAATGTTTTCACAGTTAAACTCAGAGTCTGTTGCACCGTCTCTTCCGTCCTCAAGATCGAAAGTGCTACAGATTGGTGACCTGGACATGATGATTGACTCCGAGCACCTGCTATCCAGGGGAATGTTCTTCGTGGCCAAGGGCACGGCAATGGCTCTGCCTTTTCGGACGAAAATGCAGTAGGCACATATTCAACTTTCTCAGCCTCCACATCTGCAGCGCCTCCGCAACCACCTCTGCTCTGTTGCATCTAGCACCGGCATCACCCAGCAATGGGCTGCGACCACCTTGCTTGCCCCACTGGCTTGGCAAGTGAATATTCATAGACATCTTCACACTGTTCACAAGGCATGTTGCTAGCCGACCAGGGTCTCCTCATCGTTGCCATGTCAGGCATTCGCTCTCAGTTCGGTTCCTCATCTTAGGGGATGTTGCATCGGCCCCGCAGTCGGCCGGCATCCCCCTTTCAGTCCGTGGCTGTACACTCCAAACTGATCGAGCCGGACTGAAAGCACGACAGGGTCGATTTCCCCCGTCTGCTGCCTCGTTTCCTGACCTCGGCGTCAACTACCATGCACGGCTTCCAAACGCTCTCTTTCCTGCTCTCTAGTATGTCATCCTGCTTGCGGTACATGTCAACAGCAACGACACCTCTCTGGAGCCGCAATCACTTCAACAAAATCGTGCCATTCCTCACAGTGCAGAGCTGAGGGCGATAGCTCTGTGGCAGTCTATCGGTTCAGCCTTGGCATCGCCAAAGATGACAGTGCTACTCATACTCGTCACCACGAGCTCAACGACATGAGAATAAACAGAATGTTTTTATTGCTCGGAGTCGGTCGCAGCATCTTTTCCGTCCACAACATCGTATACTCTATAGGTAGTAAGCAAGAGACACACTTCAGATGAAAAGAACAAATGCTCAGATCACACATGCTGCGGGTGTCCAAAATTATCCATCATGTTGAATATTGTTTTGGTTTTTTTAATTCTAACAGAAGACAAACATCATTATCGCGCAATCAAAATGAATACTTACGAAACACCTAAGTCGCAGTGTAAGTGCTCATCGCTGAGCTGCGGCTGTGGCATATATGTATTTATTTAAAAGTGCACCGATGATAAAACCTTCAGGTTTGGCAACAATACCGAGATTACAACGGTTGTTGTCCATTATAAAATACAAAAGAAATAAAAAATACCGGAAACAATGCAAGGTACAAATCTGCACAACAGGCTTCCGAATTCAACTACTTCGTCGTACTGGAGTTTGTTACAGTAATAACAGCTTTGGATGGGCTGTGAGGACAGCATTCACACTGAACTGGGTGCCTTGGTGACTATCACCAGTGTTGAGGAGTTGCCACTCCAGAGTTGGAACGATTCCGCACTTCCACAACCCTGGAATCGAATGCAAATAAAATGGTGGCAGCACTGGAATGGAATGGGAATGAAATTAGTAGTTACATTTTGCCCAAAATAGAGTAGGAATGGAATAGGCTTTGTTCTAATGAGAGCTGCTTAGATGCCATCAAAGGGGCTTTCGAAACGGTATTATTGCACTTAGGTAACTGACGGTTTGGTTATCTGACTGCTTATGTTCCTTCGAGGATGAAAGTGGCAACCCCAGTGAAGCAACCCAAACTGTAGAGTTGTAGGCTGACAAGGACAATTTACTCGATCATAATCCAGGGTAAGGGTTTTGTACCTCAGCGTTCCAAAAACTACCCGTGCCCAGCACTTTTCAATCTGTGTTGTCACGTGACACGACCCACCGGAGTAACTCGGATCTATTTGGGTAAGATTTGGAACACAGCCGAAGTGTCGTTCCTGGTGTTGCGAGATGCAACCATAAGGCTGTTGGGACCATGTGTGATTACAGCACCAGTTGCAGGCCACCAGGCAGGGACAATGTCACACCGCCCGCACTTCGTTAATACACGTGACTCGTCACTTATTATGTATCTCGTAAAAGTGGAGGACATATGCGGTTCTTTTGTGGAAAAGATGGGTGACTTAGTTTTCCTCTCTGTTACGAGGCTTTTACACCTGGTGGTGCGATCAATATCTGCAGTGCCCCCATACCAATTGCCACTAGTGCTATGTGCAACCAAAGCTCAACTTAGTAAAATCAATGATTGCGGGTAGGGTTTTGAATTTTGCAGTTGTCTACGCATTTCACTACGCCAGCTTTACGCCAACGTTATTTTCCGGTAACTTAGTACTAGCTGTCAAGTGCCATTTTCACAATTGGGAGGGATTGAGAGGAATGGAATGCAGCAGTTCAGCCATTCCAGGAGTGGGAATGGGCCCAGTTTTTCCTTTCCAGGAGTTCAAAGGAATGGAATTAGTATTAGAAAATTCCAATTCTCTGCAATGGAGTTGGGTGGAATGGGGAATCTTTTGTTTGTTTGCACGCCTAGAATGTTTGAGATGACTCGAGAATCTTGTTTGTTCGAGCTCGGAACCTTCTAGATACCTACGAGCTTACAAAAAGAGCTTCGCATGGCTGCTCGAGTCAGTCGTCCTTTTGTCGCTGTCAAAGTATGTGCGGTCTTTGTTACTTTATGTTTCTCGGCACAAGTTCGCTGCATTTAACATTGATCTGAAGTTTTATTAATCAAGTTTGTTTTTGTTCATGACATATTGGTGGATGTGCAGGGTAACGCAGTCTATGCCCATAAAGCGTACCATCTGTGAACACGATAACTCTGAAGACGACGATCGTGAAGGCCACGTCCTTGAAATCATCCAAGGACGACTCCAACTCTGACACCAACGACGACCTCAACTATGGCCTCGGAAGCGACCCGGACAATGAACTTGACAAAGCCCTTGGCTACCACCCTTAGACGAAAACATCATGACGACTTCTACGCTGATGATGAAACGGACGACAACTCCAAAGACCAAACCCGGCTACAATGTCAACAACCAACCTGACAACGGCCTCGATGACAAACAGTCTTCAACCGTGGTGACGAGACTGATGACGACACTGATGATGACCCAGGAGAAGACTCAAACAATTTCATGGAAGACGATCCCGACTACGGCTTTGACAGTTATCCAAGGACAATCCGGACGATGACTTTAAAGGGCAACTCCGGCCAAAACTCGAAATGAAAGAAATTACTGGTATCGCTGCAGTGACACAAAATACGACCCCAGCCAAATTATTACATCCGTGGGATGCCGCATTCTCAACTAATGCCGATAATAAAAATGTGACCCGCCGCGAGCCGCTGCACCTTAGCGGTCGGCTAGCGGGTTGCCGATCACTAAAGCAACATTGGGCCGTGACGTCAGTCTCGTTCTTTTTTTCCTCCAAGCGTTACGCGGAGTGCGCTTCTTTGAACCGCTACCACCGCTACTTGGACCTGTGATTGTCATGTTGAGCCATTGCTTTTATCTGTAGCCCGTGTAGCTTCGGTATAGCCTTTTGTTTATTTGCTTGTGAGGACTCAAAGACTGGTTTTAGCGAGCAACTCGTAGCGCCCAAGACTGCCCAGCTGCTCCTCGAAGGATGCCGAGTAGAACTTGTAGTGCTGTGGGCTGCTCAAACAACCCGCTGCACAACCCGGAGGTGCTTTTTCACAAGTTTCCAACGTACCAGAAATTGAAGGTGTGGGTAAACGCTGTTCGACGAGTGGACTTTGGCTTTTACATGCCCAAGGAAAAAAGAATGCAAAAACAGACATGTACAGCCCTAACGCAGCAGCCCGTGCCGGAAAGCCTCAAAGCTTCGTGTTTGTTACTGACCCGCAGCGCGAAAGCGAGAGGGCCCTTAGTACTGTACTTCACTGGCAGCGCGTCGTAGAGCAACGCCGCTCCATCCACGGAGCCCCGATGACAATTTAGGCCTAGCGACAGAGTACGGAAGACTGCACACACGGCGACAGCCGCTGAGTACGGTACTGAACGAGTTCACTCGTTTTCTAGTCGCTACCTTTTGGGTATACTAGCGACAAGTACGGCATGGCACACGCACGGCGGCAGCGGCCGCCGAGTACGGCACTGTACGAGTTTACGGGTTTTCCAGTCACTAGCTACTAACTCTTCCTACATGTGCTGGATGACTACCACATATACAGAATTAAAATAAAATCAGCTTACCTCCTACCTTTAGACGGCTAGCGCAACAGAAGTAGCTGCTGATCAACCTGCGTACTCGTTGAACGAGAACGATCCTGACGTCACGTTCACATAGCGGCTGATTTCTAGTGCTGCCAGGGCCTCGAGCGGCTAGTTTTGGTTTTGTTAGCCGTGCCCCAAACAAAACTTTGAGGCGTCCATATCTTTAAAACTACGCACAATAACGAGGAAAAAATTACACCTTGCAATTCAGGGACGCTGACTGCACTAAAAACAGTCATAATCCCAAAATTGAAAGTATGGTCCGGAGTTGCCCTTTAACGACAACCACGACTACAAACTTGACGGCAACCTTGATGATGAACCCGATGACAATACCTACGGCAAGTGTGGTATCTGTCACGAAGACGAACAGGACGACGACGCCTGGTATGTCACTCAACGAACGGAGGAAGTTTGCCAGCTTGGTCGCATTTTGATGCAAGCCACAACTTCCTCACGATGACTGCTACAATATTTGTCACCACGACGCCCAGTTTCAGCCTGGCTACCCACTGTGACTCATCGTCGCAGCAAGGAACTGTTAAAGTGGTGCTTCGACCTCAAGGTTATTCGCTACATGAGACCCAAGTTGTAAGTCGTTGGCCAATGGCACATCAACATTGTCACGCTGCCCTCTGCGACCCGTAGGCGATTCACATCTTCCGACTCAACTGAACTAGGTATGCTCGGTAGGACTGTGAAAATCTGCTATTTACGAGACTCTGTATTTTGACCTAGTCTTGTTTAAGCTGTTAATTTAATTTTGTGTTGCATAAAGACGATGAGTCTTTCACAAGAGGGGAGTAATGCCACGTGCAAATAGCCGAGTCAGCAGCGTGATCGACTCACATGCCGCTGACCCCGCCAGCGCATGTCCTTCTTTCTTTTGTTTGCGTGACTGGATTGATGAGACGACTCTAAATTTTTTTTGTTCGAGCTCAGAAACTTCTAGATACCCACGCGCTTACAAAAGTACCTTCGCTTGGCTGCTTGAGGCAGTTGTCCTTTCGACACCATCAAAAGTCTTTGTTAATTTATGTTTCTCAGCACAAGTTCGGCGCATTACACACTGATTTTAAGTTTAATAAAGAAGTATGTTTTTATTCGTGACAATATTTAGATGAATTTTGATAATTCAATCTTCTGATATTTCAAACTAAAGTGTGTGGCTTCCAGGGCCCGTTTGCTCAAGCGCTAACCGCGGCTAAAGTTAACCGCAGTACCTAGGAGAGGGATTTTGAAATCACGTGACTGGCTCGGCAGGAATGCAGGGAAACATGGCGGTGCCCCGGTGAGTGAGCGCCGCTCGCTTTGAAACTAATATGTCGTTGTAGCTGCAATATTGGGCGCGTTAGTCGCAATGAATGGTGCCAGAGGCTTTCGCTTTGCCTTACCTCATTTAAATCGCAAAGCATGAGCATATGACCTCGCCGCATTTTTTAGATAGTCTTTTGATTCTGGCCATTCCTAAGCCTAAATGAACGCGATAAATGTTAGCATGGCAATGTCTTTGGAAAGTGGATTGCCTTGACTCAATCGGCCGGGTATTAATAGCACACAAAAGCAGACAGCATCCCAATAGACCATATTAGACCTTTCTCTAAATTTCCCAAGCACCGAGGTGCATGCTACAAGTGTAGTTACACGCGTTGCACGTGCTGGCGTCTGAAGTAGTAACTGTTCTAAAGCAAAAAGTCTAAAACAAATTTTGTCTTGCACGTGCGTTGGTGAAATATTTATTATGATTATTTACTTTGAATCTTTTATAAGAGGAAGGCCAGTGCGAGCGGACCGCAGAATTATACTTCCAGCGTTCTTCTCGATGCTTGGGTAATTTAGAAGGTCTATAGGGATGCTGTTTGCTTTCGTGTGCAATCAATACCCGACCGATAGAGTCAAGACAATCCGCTTTCCAAAGATGTTGCTAAGCCGACAATTACCACATTCATTTAGGCTTAGGAATGGCCAGAGTCGAAAGACTATCTAAAAAATGCGGCAAGAGCCTTGCTCATGCTTTGTGATGAAGTGAGGTAAGGCAAAGCGAAAGCCTCCTGCACCATTCGTTGCTGACTAACGCGCCCGGTATTGCAGCTACAACGACATATTAGTTCCAAAGCGTGCAACGCTCACTCACCGGGGCACCGCCACGGTTCCCCACATCCCTACCGAGCCAGTCACGTGATTTGAAAATCCCTCTCCTAGGTACTGCGGCTAACTTCAGCCGCGGTTAGCGCTTCGAGCAAACGGGCCCTGGAGTTTGAAATAATGAGAGTCGACTGTAAAACACCATTTTTGCTACCCCAAGTAGCAATTTATTTTAGTGTAATTTCTGGAATCTTTTATTCAGACCGAACACTTCTTTTTCAATAAGCTTGTCGGCATAAAATTTAGACTATTTTTTATAGCCTAAACGTAGCAAGCGTTCAAAACAAATACAACCTAGTGCATCAGATACACAGAAAACACAATATTAGCAAATGCTACTTTTATTGAACACATCTGGAGTTTTTGTTGGATACATACAGCGCTGTGAAGAAGTACACCATTCTTATATGAAAATAAGCTTCCCACCAGTGAAATTTCTCAAGTTGGACAGCCTTGTTGTAAGTCAGGCACGTTAAAGAGAACCCTGCCCAAGTTTTCATAGACACTCTTACAAAGTTGTTTCATCCGTACAATAGCGACTTCAAGGTATATGTGTAGAAACTTCCCAAAGTGCAAACATTATGTGAAGAAACTGCATTTCAAAGTTGACGTCCTCGCAACCCCCCTATCGGTAGCTGCTCTACCGGCAACAATGAAAAGAACTATAAAAAGACCGCTGAGGCCACATAACGTAAGACATGGTGTCCAAGATTCGCCATGGACAGCATTGTTGGTAGTTGGACTTGTTTGTGCTCACTCTTTTACCCAGTCTGTCGATTGACAGCTATTTAGAGTGCATGATAGGAACTATTTGTGCTGTAGACATAAAAACATGTACATGTTGCCCCCCCCCTTTGAATCTGGCAGGCGAGACCACTCGAAAATGTTTGAGAGTAGCTGTGTAGAACTGACATGTTCTAACATTCTGATGACACAATTATTCATATTAAAAGGTATGCTTAATCGAAATTCGAAGCTTGCAAAACAACACTGGGGCGGTAGGCGGGACGCTGCAAAACCCCCAGAACATCACACATACAGCATTATTTCTAACGGATGGCCGTATTTTTGGAAACATGTGGGATTCAACAAGGCCGACAAGACATGTGATGTCGCGATTCTCATTCCCTCTCCTCTAGGCTTCATCCCCTTAAGCAGGTGAACCGAAGCGGGAATGAGAGAAGCGAGGCCGCTTCCCCTCATTCTAAAGTGTACCAGGAGAAGTATGATGTCACATTTCTTGTTCGATTGTGCCCTTTCCTTTCCAAGAATACGGCCATCCGTTTGAGATATTAATGTATGAGTGATCTTTCGGAGTTTGTAGAGCTCCCATTCAAAGCTTCCGCGGCCTTATTTTATAAAATCCAAATTTTGGTCCAGCATCCTTTTAAACAAGCTTTTTCAAATATTAGCATAATGAACATACAATTGGACAACTTGCTAACTCACAACAGCATCCTCCCGATGATGCCGTACAAAGGTTCTGTCACAAGCACCAACCGAGGGGATTGCTGCAAGTCCATCCACCCTCAACTTTAAGTCACCTTTGAGACTGAAGAACTGCTGTATGAGGCCCACCCAGCCACTGCGCACACAAAGAGAAACACGGGAAATAACACTCAGTGACGAGCAAAGTCTCTGGGCGGAAAGCCCTCCATGACAAATGAGCACTGTTGGGTTACGGCAACGGCGTAATACACAGGTTCTGCTTCTTGGATGCCTTCACCGCTGCGGTGGGTGGTCGTAGCTAGTCGTAGCAGATAGTGTCACGTTTGTTGCTCGTACCAAAACACCAAAGCCGTGTAGTATTCTTGTTGCCGAAGTTCATAAGCCTACGTTCCCGGTCTACACACACTACACAAAGCCAGCCACGAGCAAAGCTAGCTAACCCCGTTTCTGCTTCGGCGACAAGCCGCCAGGGCGGTGACACCGCCGCTGAAAATTCTGCCTCGGCTCTTCAAACCAGGGCCCCTCAGTGCACAAGCATGACACTTGTTAGGCTGCTCTGCCTGTACCAGGTGACATGCGCCCGCATGTTCCCTCTCATAATTCTTCTCACTGTACGTGCCCCGTATTGTGCACGGCCATACTGTGCACATGGCGAAAGTTCCCTTTTGAAAGTGCTCCACGGTCGGCTTACAATGCTGCGAACACATAGCACATGACCACCATAGGTGACGACACTTGGGACACTTGCCATCCGTCGTTGTGGCGCAAAGTCGCTTTCTCAGTCGTCCTCACAAGGGGCAAGGAAAGGCAGGCACTGCATAAAAAATCAATACATATTATAACACTGGCTGTGGCAAAAGATGATACAGTCATGTCTTCTTAATATGGACACCTCCGTACTATAAAAAGATGTTTTTTCTATAATGTAAGGTGTTTATATGAGAAAATTAAATTTAAAAAAAAAATTGGATAACAAGCATAACCAAACAAACAGTTTATTCAGCTAAAAGATAATGAGATGTGAGTTTGCTCTATCGCTTTAGAGCCGTTTAACATGTAGCACTACTGTCATTTACAAGAACAGATACCCAGGCTGTAAAGCGATGATCGGTTGAATAGCACAAGATGTTGCACTGTATGCACAAGCCGGATGTAATTGACACTTAGCTGCCGGCAGTTAGGATCCTATAATCTTATGATCGCAGACGGGAATTACATCTGGTGCCTACGGCTGGAATAATGTCTCGCTTCGTAATAGAAAAAGCACAAAAAAAAACACAGGATGGAGATACCGGGTGTCACAAATTCAGGCTTCTCTTCATTTTTTTAAATACTTTTATGATCTTTTTTTTGGACCACTTTAAGTGTTGGTACGGTCAAAAAGGGGGAGTGTGGAGCCACTTTTAATCTCAGTTCGTCCCGTCGTAATTCCTTTCTAAGTCCCTAACGAATTTGCTCGTTTGCGGAATGGGTTTTTGTCAACGGGCGACGTAGATCATCCCAGGTCACAGTTTGTGGCTTTGACCTCGCGGACGGAGGGGTGCGTATGCTGGCTCGCGTATGGTGCCGATTTGACATGCAGGGGCGCCGCCGGGATACAAAGATGTTTACGCTGGCTAGCGCGCTTTTTGAAGGCGGCGGCTTTGCTCAGTCTGCCGCCTGTCGTGTTCTATGTATCGGCGATAATTTATGTTTTTGGACTCGTACGGGGGAATGGATGGGCACATATGTTTGGTTGTCTGAAAAATGTAATAGGTTTTGCCATTTGGGTCGTTGCTGTGTAGCTTTGTTTTTCTTGAAAGTTGACTGACCCGAAAGGCGGGGAAACGGGAGGTTGGTCGGTAGACGAGCCTATAAAAGGGGGTTCGGGAACAAAGAAGGTAGTCCAACCCCAGAGCTGGCCGGGTCGCTACTCAACGCGGTTACTCCCTGCAGATGAGTCTTGGAACGTGTAATTTTTGGCTTCTGCCCTGCCTGTCGGACAAGTGTTTGAGTTTGTTGTGCTGAAGCGTGTGTGGCTGTGTGGTGCGCGGTGTCGACCTCATCAAGCCTCTAATTGGACCGCTGGACTTCGAGACGCCGTTCTTCGGCCGACAACTCCAGACTACGGACTGCTCTGGACTCGGCACCTACCGGAAAGCTAAGCCTGGTTTTCTAGGACTTGTCTACTGCATTCTCTGGCTCTGAAGTACGAATTGTTGAATGTTGGGAAGATTTTTACACAGTGCTACTTTCTGTCGCGACTGTTTTGGGGGATTATCCCATCTGTGTAGCGGTAACATTCGAGCTCGATCTCGGTTTGCTCTCGTTGTTAGTGTCGGGTTTTCGTCACTGTTTTGTTGGCTTATTCCGGTTTTATGAGCGTCGAGTCTTTTTAGTATTAGTTTCTGGCTCGCAGGGCTCCATAGCTTTGAGCTGGAGTGTGGTTTGTGTTGAGTGCTCTATTGCCGTGTACAGCTTAGTTTTTCACTTTATTAAACCTAATCTTTTGTTTGCTTATCCTCTCTGTGTCATCATCTTTCTCTACTGATTATACACCAGTCGTGGACCTAGCGCTAGTCAATGGTCGAACTTAGCTCTCTTGTTCTTTTCCCGTAATTTCTCGTTTATTCTCAGAGTGGATCATTGAATTATTTTTATTAATTTGAACCCCACTCCGTGACACCGAAACAGATGGGAAAGCACCACAACGTATTAAACTCGTCGAACATTAAATGTTCTTGAATTATACCTCACTCATGCTTGCTACGTGATGAAGCCCAAAGGTTAGTTCAATGCCAATCAATATTAAATGTCTTTAGATGGGCACCTGCTGCCCGATCATGGCCTTTATTGCAAAGCACTGTTCACACATTTGCGAGTCCTGCAGTGCCTTGTGGAATGGTGGGCGATACTTGCCGTTCCGCAAGGCACTGCAAGACAGATCAGGCTCAACTTTTGAATGTCGACGTGCTTACGGAATGCTGCAGCAAACCAATCATTCGCCGAGGGAAAAAGAAAGGAAGCTGCATGCCTCCGTGTGCTCATTGCCAGTGTTTTCTGCTCTGCTATGTACCCTGCTTGTGTGCTGTGATTTGCAAGCCAGCGCGGGATATATTTCCTTGATTTGTTTGTCTGCTCAGCTGTGCGACGTTGTGATTGAAACAACCAAGAAGTATAGACCGCCATTCTTTTCATCAAGCTAAGGCTTCGCTCATCCGAACCGGGGACGATGACTGCTGTTGTTTACACGATTTTCGACAGCTATGTGGAGTGGCTTTGTGCTTAAAATTGCAATCCTAAGTGCAAAAGGAAGTTACCGCAGACTATATTGTTAAAGGTTGATTTCAACTGGCAGGCTCTGGCTACAACCACCTTAATATTCATTCAACATTGTTTGCATTTCTACTTACCCGTGATCGCTTCATTTGCCAAACACGTTAGTGGCCGGTCACCTTACCAATGAAACTAATGTGCTGGTGTCTCCGGCGAAGAATTCCCTCAGGGCCACATGCAATGCACAACCCAGTTTGTAGCCCGTTGTGACTGAAAGCTTTCACACTGGGGAAACGTTGTTGTCACAAATGCAGTCAAAGAATGCGATAGGATTGAGGGAACAGGGGGATTGTCCAAGTTGACTGACTGCATGAGCATATGTTTCTATCGCCACCGTGTTTCCTCCACGCAGGCGACGGAGAAAACGATATAGAGACTCCTCGCGCTTGCCAATGCCAAGTTTCTCTAAAACGTCGAAATACGAGACACCCAGCAGCGAAGTGTCGATATTGCCGGAGAGAGCGGCGGGACAACGATCAGCGCAGGATCGCGGCTTCGCCACTCTTATGCGACGGTGTCTTCGGTTTCCGCTCTCTGCAGCTTCCACCGGGACGCTAGCCGTGCCTACTTGTGCTAGCTTTGAGCACCACAGTTCATAGGGTTCACAGCACCCGAGCGAAAGCTCGCGCAAAAGAACCGGCGAGCAGTCGAGTCGTTTCCAATCGACGGGGTGGCTAAACGCCGGTTGTGTGAATCGGGCTTAACGCATGAGCCGGCTTGCTCAAAGCAAATCTAACGTTCTTGAATGTCATGTAATAAAAATCTGAGACGTGCTACATTCTATACAAACTTGATAAAAAAAATCAAACACTCACCTTCGGCTGCTACGTCCGCCGTACCGCCAGTACCGCTTCAAGGCAGAAGCAACATGGCGCTCGACGTTTTGGGCGTTTTGGGGTGTTGGGCTGGGGTGTTTTCAGTGTTGCTTACACGCCTAGTCGTGTAAACCGAAACCGAAACACCAATTTTTACTACCCCAAGTAATTTTTTGACGATTTATCACTAGCAGAGCGTGTAAAAATATGCTAACGAGTGAAAATGGGGTGTAAACAGGCGAAATATTACATTTTCGCTAACAGTGCATGACAAACTTAACGCGGGGGGTTCCCAACAAGGCCAGTTTGCTTTGTTCTCTTCGTATACTATTTTTGGAATGACACAGACCGGGGAGCCGGTGTCCAGTTCCATGAGCAGGTCAACAACGCCCCACCCCCCCCCCCCCCCCCCCCCCCCACGTGAACAGCCGCTGGAGTGGCACAATCAAGTTGATCGTGTCCTCTTCATGCGGTCGCGGAAAAAAGATATCGATACCGCCGTCCTCATCAGTCCCTCTTTCAGAAAAGTCGTTGGCCTCTGCAGCCGCTGTTGTCTTACGTGAAGTACAGTGCTGTAAAACATGTCCAACATTGCAACAGCGAAAACGTGTATTTTTCCAAAACCCGCAGTCACTGGGAAGGTGTGAGGCTCTTCCTCAACGACAGCAAGGCTCTGATGTTCTCACCTTCTCTTGGGCCTTTGTCCAGAAGACGGCGTTCACCTGTCACAGGGGTCTGTTTGAGTTTATCCGCCTTCCGTTCGGATTGTCTAACTCGCCATCGAGTTTCCAACGGCTTATGGACATCGTGCTGGGGGACGCGAAGTTCAACTTTGCCATGGCATACATGGATGATGTAGTCGTATTTTCAAAGTCATTCGAGGAGCACCTAGCACACCTTGAGATTATCTTAAGCAGAATGAGGAAAGCGGGGTTAACGATTAATCCAAAGAAGGTCCAGCTCGCGGCGTCAAGGGTCAACCTCTTGGGTTTCGTCGTAGATGATGGTACCTTGAGGCCGAACGAGGATAAGTTGAGGGCCATTCTTGATTACCCACCACCGCGCGACGCGAAGAGCCTTCAAAGGTTCCTTGGAATGGTCGGTTTTTATCGGCAGTTCATTCCAGGGTGCGCTGGACTCACACGGCCACTGAACCTGCTGCTCCACAAAGGCTCGAGATGGGCCTGGGGCCGAGAACAAGAGGTAGCTTTCTCTTCCCTCACGAAGGCGATAGCAGCCACGGCCAGCCTGTGCCTGCCAGACCTTAACCGTCCGTTCGTGCTACAGACAGACGCGAGCGACTACGGCGTCGGTGCGGTGTTATTGCAAGAACATGACGGACAGCTGCGCCCGGTGGCATTCGCGAGCCGAACGCTTACACCGCCAGAACGCAATTACAACGTGACGGAGAAGGAGGGCCTGGCCGTCATGTTTGCTGTAAAGAAATTCGACCTGTATTTAGACGGGACCACCTTCGCCATTCAGACAGACCACGCTGCTCTCACCTGGATTCAAAGGTTGAAAGAGCCGGCGGGGAGGTTAGTTCGGTGGGCACTCACTTTGCAGCAAAACACCTATACTGTCGAGTACCGAAAGGGCTCCACCAAAAAGGTTGCAGACGCACTTTCTCGGGCGCCCCATGATAGTGGTTGGAAGGAGGAGACGCAACCAGGGGATTGCGAGAGACAAGCTTCCCGCGCAGCCGCTCATAAGCGAGACAGCGGGAAGGGATCGATGCAACAGGAGCTCGTCGCAGTGTTAGGAGGCCGCACGAGGGAACAGAGGATCGTGGCTTGGGGTGAAGTGGTGAGCAAGGAAGAGCTTGTCGAGGCCCAAAAGGCAGATGGTTTTTGTCAGCGGGTGTTGGGGAAAATTGCGGAAATGGCAAGCAACACCGGGAACGCTGGCGGTCAATTTAACAAACATATTGATTCATACCTGCTGGGTCAAGACGGCTTATTGCTCCGCTACGTTCCAACAATCGACGACGAGGAGGGGAACGACTCTCCGTTCAGGGTGGTGATTCCTAGGAGGCTACGGAGGCGGTTTATCGGATACTTCCACGACTTGGCTTTGGCTGGTCATGGCAGCGGCAGCAAGACTTTTCAAAAGTTATGTCGCGTCGCGACCTGGCCGGGCATGAGACAGGACACACTCCGATACGCCCGTAGCTGCCCAGCCTGCCAGAAAGCGAAGCCGCGAGGGGGAAAGCCCCCAGGCCTGATGCAGCCTGTAGTGAGTCACTACCCGTGGGAGATGGTTGCTTGCGACATCATCGGCCCACTTCCAAAAAGTTCCCGTGGGAACCAGTATTTATTGGTAATAACCGATCATTTCTCAAAATGGGTGGAGTTACACCCGCTGAGGAAGCTGGTCTCGGAGCGCATCTGGGAGAAGTTGTTGGAAACTTTCATGCGCTTCGGTACACCCACGTGTCTCATCAGCAATAATGCTGATAAGACACGGGGGTCGATGATGTCGCAAGCAGTGTGTTCACTGACTTCTGCTTGGCGCTAAACATAAAGCACAAAAGGACGACACCATACCATCCTCAGGCTAATACCACTGAGAGAGTGAACCGAAACTTGAAGAGCATGCTGATCACACTAACGGAGAAACACAGGGACTGGGACGAACACATTCTCGAGATGGGTTTTGCAAACCGGACGACCGTGAACAGATCGACTGGGTTAACGCCTGCGCTTCTGAACTTGGGTAAGGAGCTATCGTCTCCGCTGGAGAACGGGTTACGAAATAACCAAGGTTCGACAGAACGCCCACTCTCTAAATACGCGGCGGAGTTGAAAGTTCGCCTTTCGAATGCGTTGTACGACGCCAGAGAGAACCTCGTTGCAGCAAGGATCGAACAGGCGGCCCAGTACGATAAGACTCATCGTCACCTGGAGTACAAGGTGGGGGACTTGGTTCTCAGGAGAACCCATCCTTTGAACAATGCAGCGAACGGATTCGCAGCCTCACCTGCTCCGAAGTGGGAAGGGCCCTACGTGGTAAAGGCACGACTGTCACGTCTTACCTACAGGCTCGCTCAGGAAAATGCGAGCGAGGAGTCTTGCCCGGTCCACATCACAGACCTGAAAAAGTACCATCTTCGTGATCGGGATGACGATGAACGAGAACAAAACGAGGAATCCTCCGTTCCGCGTGACTCTCGCGCGCGACCGGCAACGCGGCCTAAGCGCGATAGCCGAACAATGCGCGAACCCGTCGGTGAGAGATCCGATAGGTGCTCTGCGCGGCGCTATAATCTGCGGCCTAGAACTTGATCTAATCTTTGCAAGATGTTGTTCTGTCCAGAAATGCCCCCCCGGAGGAACCAGAATGGGCGGCGCCATCCAGGAGGGCGACCTTCCACCTCCCGTGATACCGGCGGAGTCAGCCGGGCTAACTCCCAGGGTAATCAACCCTTCCGGCAGAAGACCAGTCAGCCCAACGCATCGGGTGGCCAACCCGTTCGGCAAGAGAATGGCCAGACAAGCCGACAGGGTAGTCAACCCGGTTGGAGGGGGAACGGCCAGACCAACCAACAGGGTGGTCAACCCGATTAGCAAGGAGCAAGACGAACCAACCGTCAGGGTGGTCAACCTGGTTGGCAGAGACGGGGTGAGCAATCCCGACGTCGACCACGTCAACGAAGGCAGGACGGCGGAGACGCGGAGGACCGGAGAGTCCCAGGGACTTGCTGAAGGACGAGGTGCTGAAGATTATGCCGATGCAGAAGCAGACGCGTGCCGGCCAGCGCACCCGCTTCAAGGCCTTTGTGGCCATTGGGGACTTCAACGGCCAGTGCTCCAAGAGCTCCAAAGAGGTGCCAGTCCTACCAAGTGCTCCAAAGAGGTGGCCACGGCCATCCTTCAAGCCATCATCCTGGCCTAGCTGTGCGTCATCCCCGTCCGTAACGGCTATTGGGGAAACAAGAGTAGAAAGCGCCACACCGTACCCTGCAAGGTGCGTGCTGATGCGGCTAATCCGGCGCCCCGCGCCACAAGCATCGTGTCCGCCCCAGTGCCCAAGAAGCTGCTGCACATGGCGAGCATCAAGGTCTGCTACACCTCGGCCCGCGTCTCGACGGGAACGCTGGGCAACTTTGCCGAGACCACCTACCTGGCCATCCAGCAGTCCTGACCCCGGACCTGTTGCGGGAGCGAGAGCTCATCAAGTCCCCCCACCAGGAGTTCACCAATCACCGGATGCACGTCCACCGCCACCAGCAAGGCGGAGATGGGCGATTTGGAGTCCAGTGACTCGGTCCAGGGACTCCGGATGCTCCGGACCCCCCCCCCCCCCCCCCCCCCCGGAGTTTGAGGCTTGAGGGGAGGGGAGTGTGGGAGACAACGAGCCACGCTGAACGTGGATGGACGGCCCCGTGAGCGGCGAGGAAGAAGAGAAAGGGACGCTCGTGGTAGGTGCGCGTGGACAGAGTTCGAGGGGCCGTGACGAACGAAAGAGGCGGTGCGGAACGAGCCCAGGGAAGACCCGGACCACAAGGCAGCCTTGGCCCCCGCAGCACAACTTAAGTATCGATAAAGTGTTTGTCTATCATAGCGCTCCTTGTGACACTTCCTCGGAGCGAGTAGAACTCGGCCTGATCGGGAATTGTCAGGCGACCCACACGTTTTAGAGCGCAGCTCTTATACTTCGTTTCACCTTAGGTCCGAGCGCTCCCGATGCTATCATCCGAACGGCCAATCAAACAGCGAAAAAGGCACACATCATTGCGTGCTCTCTGCACCTAAGAAGACCAGCTGTTGTTCGCCATCGCTCTGTGCGCGCTCGTCCGCCGGCTTGTCCTATCAAGCGAAAAGAGCACGCGATGACGTTGCATTTTTTGCGCCGTTTGATTGGCTCTTCCCTTCATAACATCGGCCGCGCCCGGACCTAAGGTAAAACAAAGTATAGGCGCCCGTTTCCGGCTTGAGCGGCGTCGGCGTCGCCGTCGCAGTCGCTGTCGGCGTAACCGCGCGGTGCATTATGGGACGTTTCCCATGATGACGTCACACATGACGTCACGTGTGACGTCACGAAGGTCACCAGTGACGTCATGGATGACGTCACCGCGCGTTGCGTTATGGGTAAATTTCCCCGGTAAATTTGGCGGAAAAATTGCCCCGCTAAACTTAGCGGAAAATTTTCCCGCTAAATCTAGCGGGAAAACTTCCCCGCTACATTTAGCGGAAAAATTCCCCGCTAAACTTCAGCTGAAAATTTTCTCCGCAAAATATAACGAAAAAATTTCTCTGCCAAATTTAGCGCAAACATTTTCCCGCTAAGTTTAGCGGAAAAATTTCCCCTCTAATTTTAGTGGCAAACATTCCCCGCTAAATTTAGAGGGAAAATTTCCCCGCTAAAGTTAGTGGGAAAAAGTTTCCGCTAAATGGCAGGCGAGCAGGAGAGGAGGAGGGGAGGGTACGAATGTGGAGGAGGGGCATACCTTCCTCTTCGTGTCTTTCCCTCGTGTTCCTCAAGAGCTGCACTCTAATTCGGCGTTACAGGGGATTGTAACCGTCTTTCCTTTTTTCTCCCTCTCCGCCTCTTGCCATCGATCTCGCAGATCTGCTTTCAGAGTTATATGAGGAAAAGGAGTCACACGGCCCTTGACACGAGTGCGTGCAAACCGAGGTAATATTTGTTGTGCTGTAAAAGGCAGAGGGAGCTTTACGCCATTCTAGTAATTAGTAGGGTTGAGAAGAACACGCTTCACTGCATCGCGATAAGACGAACACTAATAATTGGCCATCTGAAAAACCACTTAGTGCGATTTATATTATGCTTGGGTGACCATATTGTCGCAGTAATAGAAGGGGTTGGCATCCTTTTGATATATGGACACCGTGTTGCCAGCGGAAAGGAAAACCGCTTGTTCTTTTCGTTCGCTACAAGGATAAAGTAAGACGAATGATCGGTATTTTGCGGTGCATTGTGTTGCTGTCGACGTGGAGGAGCTTCTTAAATCGTAAGTTCACTTCCGTAGGAAGTTTCCTCTAAAACATCTTCTGTGTAAGGCAGTTTTGAGGAAGAACTATGCGCTATCCAGACCATACCATCTTCTGAAAACGTCAGCCAGCAAAAAGTAACCATAGAATATTTCTATTGACTCGGTAGCGATTAAAAAAAAAACGGCCGAAGAAACAAACATAAATTATCAATCAAGCCGGCGGGAATGTCTTTTTGTAGCCATGTTTCTGATTAGTACCAATTGTCCTCAAATCACACCGCTGGGCTAATCCCCGCCAGTAATGTCCTACCCTATTTCTTTCCATTGCTCTCGCGCAGAAAACCTCACCGCAGAAACTGAGAAGGGGCCTTATACGACTGTCGGAAAAGATGATATATCGCGGCGGCGACGTGAAAGATGGGAGCCTCTCTGTCATAAGTCGCAGTTTCCACACCGCACGAACGAATCTTGGCACTTGGAGGCAGCCATTCTTTCTCTGTTGCGTTTCCTTGTCGTCCGGACGAGGAACGGGCAGTAAAGATGAGGCGAAACATGTGGGCGGCGGAAGCTTTGTGTGTAACGACCGTGAGGCGAGCACATGTCTCGCCGACGGGAACGAAACGCGTTCCTCGGGGAGGGCGTTGCCGCGCACGGTTGTGCACACACCTAGCAACTCGTGCGAGACCATCACTCAAACGACCGTAGCTCTCGTCGCGGCTGGCGGGTAATTGCTTACTTGGAGCTCAGGGAAAAATGATCCTTGGAACAACTTACAGTGTTCGGAGTACGCTGGAAGTTACAAGCCTCGCTTCTTTCTTCTTCTTCAATGTGGTTTTGGCTTCTTCTTTTAAAAAAAACTAATGTAGCCCATGCGGTAATACGTAGAAACCACTTGCCACGACTAGAGCGAAGAAATAAGCTAGACCTCGGAGTAAAGGCCCTTTCACACAGTACTATTTGTTTACAGGATGCGTCGTGTTTCGGAAGCTTGTTGGCTTACGGCGAGAGTCACCGGGAAGTACGTGCCTTGTATAAAGCGTGGAAACCAATTGAAGGAGTATATTCCCACGCGGATTATAAATCACGGATGTCCTGCTGATTTGTAATGTAACGCAAGAAGATGTAAGCAAACGCTCCTGTGTGAATGGGGCTTTACAACATTTCAGCCATCTTGGTGCTTCAAATCATCGTTGTCAGCTACCTTAATCTTTATCTGAAGTCGTAGGAAATGCTTTTATGTCGTCCAAATATGCGAGAACAGAGCACGGTAGGGCACACCAATATCACCGGAGCTTCCTGATACCATATCTAAATCTCCAGTTATCCGCTCTCGCTCTCTTTCTCTATAAATGCGGTAACCACTAATCATGTCTTTTGCTTGTCTCGAAATATTGAAGTCTTACAGCGATCGAGCGGCGCCACCTGCAGCCATCGCTTGACGCGAGCAATTAAATGCATGAGGCTCAATAAGTAAGTGGAAAACTGCAGTTTGCTTTACATCTGTTAGTTGTCCTCGAGAATAAATCATTTATAGCCTTATTTGGGAATGCTGTCCAACACTTTGTGCTAAAAAATGTAAACCGACAAGGCAACAAGATTTTTTTTAAGAAAAAAATATATTTTTTTTTAATTTATCTTCGAGTTTGCGACTCTTTTGGGCAAAAAGCTTAGTAGGGTTCAACGAGAGTTGCCGAGAGTCAACGGGGAACCGTTTGGCGTTTTGAAGTCAGCTGAACTCAGCAGACGTCAAATTTCAAAAGCGTTTTTGTCGATTTCCGCCACTCTTTCAAATCCGTTATTACTAGGGCTCTGCAATTGATCGATTAAACTACCGATTAATTGATTGATGCTTTAATCGCGATTAATTTTTTAACCGCCTAATTGACAAAATTTTGACGAACTCTAAGAAAGTAAAAAGAAAATCATCGCTTTCACCACGCAGAGGTGGTCGTGTACACCTGTATAAAAGGCACACTTTGAGTAAAAATTTCACCAAACGTAAATTTCAGGGGCTAGATTGGTAACTCCAGACAATTCCCGAAGGTTACACGTCTGTCCTCCACTTCAACGCCGTTCGAGTGTCCGTTTAGCGGAGCAGAGACAATTGTGAACAATAAAGGGAAGTCGCTTTTGCAGGAGAATATCAACGAACCTCTTTGCCTCATGCAGCTGAAGTAATATTCTGTGAGTGTGGGGGCTTTTTAACAGTTCTAAACTACCTCTCGACGTTTATTCTAAACAGAATTGTATATTGCGCTGCTTGTGACATGTTCAAAAAAGATTCAAGACAAGTTTTTACGTATTATACATGAAAATGCAAGAGACCGGTGAATCGATTAATTAATCGATTAAAGCGCAGAACCTGGGTAAAAGTTTTAATCGACGCCCAGCCCTACATACTGCACCGCTTGTTTGAATTGAAGACATTGTGTATGAAGGCAAGCTAGTCTGGTTTTGCAGATTAGTGACAGGTGATCACAATGCGATCACAAGGTTTGGTAGTTTTGCCTGCATTAATTCCTTTTAACTTCAGATAGAGTAATTTCTACAACCGAAAAGTCATGATTATCTCACCATACGGCGCAAAATGCGACTGGGAACATTCGTATCGTTTCAATCGCTTGTGCCGAGTAAAGTCATTTAGACAGCGTGAAGTGCCCCCGATCGGCGTCTTGTGTCTCCGCTTAGACCCAAGCATCAAGGAGAATGCTGGAAATTTAATTCTACGGACCACGCGCTCTTGTCTTCCCCATATAAAACATTCGAAATAAATAACTAAAATAATGCGTTGAAGGACGCGCGCGCAAGGAGTGAAATATTTACCCAGTGCAGTACGGTTACTGTCTTAACGTATTTAACAAGAATCGCGCAGTTGTGATGCTCGAAAGCACACCGGTGCGATTCTTATCCGGATCAGAGTAGGCAGGGGTGTATATTGAACCTAGCATCGCTGGTTCTGCAGCACGGCCTTTCGCTCCAGGTGCTTGAGCTGCGTTGTGAAAACACAATCAAGCTCCGATACTCTCTATGCCAACGGATTTCTTGCAAGGCTTTGTTTGAAACTCAAGTGAAGGTTAAGCCGGTACCGCCTTTATGTCTCTGGCACATTAATTTTATTAATGTTTCTATAAAGTTCCTCAATTAACAGGTCTAATATAACAGGTACAATACCAGGTATAATAGAAAAGGTATTATATATCAGGTATAATAGCCGATACATAACAAAATATTCGCTGTCCAGCATTCTGCACTATACTCAATACCCTTACCTGTCTGTGTTCTTTCCATTGACTTGCGTGATGTCTGATGTCAAGCAGTGGCCACCGGTGGCGCCAGTGGCGGCCCTCACAAAAATATTTATTCACTCTCTAGAAGATTATTGTAGAGAATAATGTGTAGAGGCTATAGATATTGTAAAAAAATTGTATCCACTTTTCTATCCACTGTTTATAGCTTTTTAGTCGCTTTTTGTCTGGACTTTCAATAGAACCTGGTGTAGAGAGATTGGATAGACATTGCATAGAAAACAGGAATTCTAACAACTTTGTATGTCATTTCTATGATAATTGACCAGTTTTTCTAGCGAAAAACAAGTAGTAATTTCTATCCATCTTTTTTTAGACATCCATCGACTGCACGTCCGACTTGTTGCTTGTCCGTACACAGACACTACAAATACAGGCGCCACGGAGCACTGATAACACTAGCATCCAGTATTTTGACTGCTCCACCGCCTCATATTTCCTACACTTCAAAAGCCATTATTTAAATGAGGGCCTCCCCAAAACTCAAAACGAAGACCAGTGAAATCCTTTTTTTTCCTAATGATTTATACGAAATGTTCTTTTTAAGCTTTGGTGAACTGTAGCTCCAACTATAAAACATTGCAGGAAGCTATAATTATTTTCAACAGTCGGAAAAAAGCCTCCGCAAGGATGTTCCAACTGCGTGCGAAGTGGCTTCTCCGCACTGCACAATATTATTCTATCTAGTCCGGTGTATAGTAATTCTATAGGCATAGAGTGACAGAAACTTTATTGAGACCAGGCGATAGAAAACCTTAGCATTTCTATCATATTCTCTTTGTAGACTTCAGTTTAAATGAGGTCTGTACAAAATCTATTAAAAACTGGATACGACAAGACTGAATAGCAAGCTGAAAGTGTCGTTAAATGTCTATAAGATGTCTATAAACTGTCTGATATATTTATTTATTTATAAGGGGGACTTTCGCACCGTGATAAAGACTACTTGCTACAACAAAGGGGATTGGTAGTAGCACGGCTGCGCCGATCGTTTCCTTCCGTTGTAGTCGTGGTTGGCGGTTCCGTCGTCGTGTAATGTATCGAAGAATAGCAGATAAAAACAAAACAGCTCCGTTGCCAACAACCATCAAAAGGACAGCGAGCCAAACGAAGCGCTCTGGTGCTGTGGAACACGTAATCGCGGGTTTCGGTGATTCGCATAGTGCACGCGCTCCTCCTGGTGTCGTTTTGTTTCGTTTGTTCGTGCGTGTGCGTGGGACGCGGCGGGGGCATTCGCGCGGGCGCTAATTGGTAGCTGCGTTCTACCGTGTTAGCTTACCCCGCGTCCGCTCGTCCGAAAAACACAAGCCTCGCCGCGCCATTAGGCCACGGTGGACGGTTGTCATCTGCCCACTGTCTTTCTTCTACTTACTTGGCGCGAGTGGGGAAACAAATGTGTTGCACAAGCGACGCGTCGCTAGTATTCACAACTGTCGCCAGTTCGGCGTGCCGGCCACTGGGCAGTAGCGGTCGTAATGAATTTCGCCTCGCTTTCTTCTTCTTCGCTTCGTTTCTTTCTCTTTCACTTTTACGAACACCCGGCCAACGGCGAGTGAGAAGGATAATTACGGGCCCAATTATTCAAACTTAATCAGAGCCGCTTTTGGTGAGTTTCCATTGCCATAAATTAGTTTTCACCTTTTTTCACCGTTTTTTTTTACGTTTTTGTGTAAATGCAGATACTTTTTCTTTTTACTTTTTTAAGTTTCGTTTTTACTGCCATAGTAGACCTTTCCTTTTTAAGCAATGAGCTCCCTTTGATGATTTTATCACATCGTTTTTTTTTCTTTTTTAGATTGGTGTGTGTTTCGGTTCGTCCGCCGGGGAATTGAAACAGAAGCCAAGATTTTTCCATACCTAATTGTGAATTTGTACGATCGTATGTTAACAAAGGAGGAAGAATCCAGTTCAACGTTTCCTACATTCCACACCCAGATATGTACACGTCACCCGCCCCCCCCCCCCCCCAAAAAAAAAAAAAGTAACCAAATAATGTTACTCGTTACTAGCTCAAAGAAACTAAATATGTTACTCGTTACCTATTCTTACGAATAACGCGTTACGTTAGAAGAAAAATAATGATTTACTTTCCTCACTACTTTGGCGGCCATATACACAACTGCTTTTGTTTCATAATTTATTGTTTTCTTTTCAGTAGTTGTTGCACTTCAGCAGCTGATGCCTTTCAAAGTTTTCATCGGTTATATTTCCCGGCATCCTTGAGAATACATTTCCGGCGACGCTGAAGAGTCGTTCTACTGACACGTTTGAAGGAACGGCAGTGGTGTGCTTCAGCAAGAGCTGGTGAATCTGGGACTTCCCTCTCTTTTTTGTTCTCTCTGCTTCTGGAGCTTCAAGATGACAATGTATCTGTGCGTTCCCGTGTTGGCAACCTCCGGGTTTACATTCGGTCTGTACGCGATTTTAGAAAGGTTCAACCAACGTATCTCACTGTGTTCGCTGGGTGAAGGACATTCCCAGCTGTAGAGTTCCACAGGCGTGTTCAGCAATAAACGTTGCTATACTGTCATAATGTTTAGCCGTTTCTAAGCTTGTCCATCTGCCTTTGTTGCAATAGACGCATACTGAGGTTAGAATTAAAACGTGGCTGTTTAAATGTTGTTGTACACATTACTCCTAAAAAGTAAAGAAATACCGTTACTCGTTACTTGACATTAAAAGTAACTAAGTACGTAACTCTTTCCTTTTCTAAAAAGTAACTAAATACATTACCCCTCACCAAAAAAGTAAGTAGGTAGAAGTAACTCGTTACTAGTAACGTGTTGCACACATTTTTGCCCACACCGATGAAAAAAGCAGAAATAAGAGGTTTTGCCTAGATTTTTAGAGAATTACGACGTAGAAATATCAAACCAAGGCGTACCTATGAACAAAACAACTGAACCAACAACACATTTATATGGTCACCTAAATACAAAAGGTTGTAACTTAAAAGTGTAGCCGTCGCAAGGATTGCGAAGAAAACTTTATTCTAAAATAAATGCGTTCTTGAAAGGTTCTTCGACGCCCCGAGAACTCTTTCAGCTCGTTAAGAACGGTTAAGAACGTTAGAAAGGCGACTCGGCGATGAATAAATTTTTCGTTAGAGAAGGTTCTTCATAACCTTCGCGGTTGGTTGCTCGGAGCAACCGAATCACCGAGAGAGAAGCGAGAGGAGAAACAGGGAGACGTTGGCCAGATGTGACCACGTGACAGCGGACAACACTCACACTCCGGTTTCTCGACTTGACTCGACCCAACACTCGCCCAGGAATCGTTGTCAGAAACATGGTTACGCCTTCTTTTTTGTTATTAATTTTTATTTGTAAACTATAACCAACTACGGCTAAAGAATCAAATACTTCTAAAAAGAAAAGAATGACGTCATCGAGAAACGCTTTCAAGTTGAACCAGCTGAAGCATTTGAAGGGGTTGAAGTTTGAAACGCAGAAATATTTGGTAGAAATTACGTTCAAAGTGGAAAAAAAGGGAAGCGGTTCGATCATTGAAACCGTTGGAGCCCGATCGCTTGATGCTCGAAACGTGTCAGATTGACTGACGAAAAATAACTTTGAAGATTTCTTCCAAAGATTCGAAGCTTGAAGGTAAAAAAACGCCCCTCCTGTCGCTCTTCTTGTTTTGGTTGCGTCAAGTTGGTTTCAGCTGCCAAACGGAGTGCACATATCGGCGGCTCAGGGTATCAGTGGCCGCGGCTGCCCCGATCGCAAAGCGGCAAACAAAGCAGTTTTGATTTGTATGCACTGGCGCTATCCTACCCTCTATGTGTAAGTACATTTTAGCAGAATGTTCTTGTGCAACGCGGAAATGTACATGTGTTTCATCACGTGAGACTACAACCGGAATTTTCGGCATTTGAGGAGACTTGTCCTGATCCTGTGTGATCCCAGCATGAGCCACCGCTAGTGCAGTGTTTCCGTTTCCACCTCATAGTTATCTCAAAAAGCACCTGAAGATAGCTCGCAGCAACATAGGCTTTAGTTACGTTTGTAAATAATTCAGGTAGCGTCACAACCCTGATCTCCAGTGATCTGTTATTAACGTACAATTTAGATCAGTTGTGTATTTTTTAGACAAACAATTATTTTGATTCCTATGATTCTCTATTAAGCACCATATTTTCCAGTGTATAGACAATTACATACATGACGCCCCAACTGGTGCCCCATAAGTGCAAGAACGTGCAGCTTGCGCGTTAGAATAGCTTGGCCAAGCTTGAAGTTTCACGGGCTTGCCAGCACGAGCGAGACATGGCGGCCGCCAGTGGCCATGCTTGCAGTCGTCTATAAGTCATGCTTTTTTTCCCGAAATTTCCCTCAGTACGTTTTATACAACAGTGCGACCTATACCTGTGTTTCCCCCTTTCAAGTATGAAACCTTCACTGTGCAAATTTGCTGCGGGGGTGATATTGGGAGGGGAGGAGGAGGATGGGGTTAACGGTCAAATTGGCTCCCATTTGTGCATATATCGTGGCCACAATACACATATGCCGGATAATCAATAAGTTTTGCCTCTCCGTCCGTAAAAATATATAAGTGTGGCTCAGTACTACTTTTAGTGTGAAAATATCAGTTTATGGGGTCTTATATAATATCAAAACAGATAAGGAAGCCTTGGATAACACGAGACTTGCTAGGTAAGATTCGTACAAAAAATGTTCTGTATGGTCGGTTCGCCAAATCTAGAAACCAGAATGATCTGAAGCAATTTAAGAAGTACCTCAATGATTTAACCAAGGAATTAAGGCGCGCCAGAGAGCGCTATTATTTCGATGTGTTTAAAGCAGCACAAGGACGTACGGACGCCATGTGGAAAGAGTTAAATTCTCTTCTCAATCGTAAACGACCCTCAAACTCTATCGACAACATTTTCTTCAACGGTACTGAACTTACCGGATGTTCTTTAGCAAATGCCTTTAACGAGCATTTTATCAATATTGCAAGTAATGATGACACTCTATATTCTTCTGCTTTTAGCGACAGAAGAAACAATGACTCCATATTTTTAGAGCCGGTGGTCGAACCAGAAGTAATTTCCATAATTTTACAACTAAACAATAGTGGAAGCTGTGACGTGGATGGCATTCAGATAAGACCCGTCAAGTACGTTGTTCACTTGATAGCGCCGGCGTTATCTCATGTTTTTAACCTCTCTTTATCCACGAGCGTATTTCGGAAGAAAATGCAGATAGCTAAGGTGTTAGTATTGCATAAAAAAGGAAGCGTAAACGAAATGGGGAATTCTCGGCCTGTTTCAATACTCCCAGTTTTCTCTAAAGCTCTCGAAAAAATCATTTATACTCGAATAATGACGTTTTCAAACAAACATAACTTAATAAATACCTTACAGTTTGGATTTATGAAAAATAGGTCTACCGAGGCTGCCTTATTATCTATAAAAGAATTTGTTCTCCAAAACTTCGAAAAAAAAAAAGACTGGTTCTCGGTGTGTTTGTCGACTTCTCAAAGGCGTTTGACTGCCTTAATCATAAAATACTTCTAGCAAAATTAGACACTTACGGTTTCCGAGGGCATGCCTTGCAGCTAATAAAGTCATATCTGGAGCATCGATCGCAATACGTCTCTATCAATGGAATCTCCTCTGTTACCAAGCCTATTCACTCTGGTGTACCACAAGGTAGTATATTGGGTCCCTTTCTCTTTAATATATACATAAATGACATAATCAATATAGATTCAGAAGCGAAATTTGTAAATTATGCTGACGACACAAGTATATTTTTCTCTGCAGAAAATACCGACTTATTATTTGATAAGGCGAACCGAATGCTCTCGGGGTTGAATTTGTGGAGTACATATAATTCACTTCAAATAAACACAGAAAAATCAAAAGCAGTGCTTTTTCGCCCTAAAAATAAAATAATCAACACTACGAGAGATCTTAGTTTAGACTCAACCAAGATTGAGATTGTAAATTCCTTCAAAATTCTAGGCGTAATTTTTTCGGATAATATGTCGTGGGATGAACATGTTAACTACCTTATTACAAAACTGTCTAGAACTTTCGGCATGTTAAACCGCCATCGTTATACCTTACCGATACACGTCAAGTTACTAGTTTATAATTCCTTGTTCTACTCGCACTTAAATTATTGTAATTTAGTTTGGGGTACCACCATTTCAACGAGTCTTGAAAGGATACATTTGTTACAAAAAAAGCAATAAGAGCCATAGCCGATGTCCCATTTCAATCGCATACATCCGACCTATTCAAAAAGTTCCGCATTATCAATGTACACACTTTGTATGCTTACAGGCTCAGTACAAGCCTTAAGATAGAGCTAATTAGGAACACAAACTTTCTAGTAACCCTTGGCCGCCGCTCAAAAAATATTATTACTTATCCTACTCGTGGCGCTGAATGTTGGGGGGTGGTCACGCCAAGAACAAATTATGGCACTCAAATGCTGAGGCACAATATTCCTAATTTATTAAATCTTTACGAATCGAAAAACTTGGACTGGAATAAAATGTCAATAGGGGAAATCCGTTCATTATATATTATGGGTGGTCATGATACCTAGTTAAAACACTGTTCTCGTATTTGATTATATTGCTTTATCTGCCATGGTGAATTTTTGCGTGTTGCAACCTCTGTGTGTATGTATGTTTTTTTTTTCCCTGTTGTGCTCCGTCGCCGTGCACTGTAGGCGGTCAAGGGCTCGTCAAGCTGTGTATGCAGCTTTTTTCCTTGGTCGCCACCATCGAGTGTGATGGAAATAAATTATTATTATTATTATTATTATTATTATTATTATTATAAGAAGTGTTACTTATAGAACAGAAATGCAGTCCCTGTGATTATATCGAAGCAAAGGTCATTGTTTAGATTGATCATTGTTTCAGTGTCAGTATAACATCAGTAACACAATGTTTTCCTGACTTTCAATCATGTATGAATAATACCAAGAAACTGTGGAATGTCCGATCCCCAGAAGCAATGGAGCAGTGACCAGAAGATTCGGGACTGTGGATCCCGATTGACGAAGGCCCCGATACATTTTGGACACTGCTGCTGCTTCTGGGAATTTATCCGGGAATTCCAGAGCTTGTTGGTAATATGATTATTACAAGCTTCTCTTGTATATCAACATTTTGTCTATTGATGTGTGGATCTGTTTGTTATAATGACGAAATAACGGAAAATGGTTTACTGGCGGTCAGGTCATTGATGTAGCCGGACCTGCGATGATGGTGCATGCCACTGATCTGTCATTTTCACACTCCTCACAATTTACATATTTTTGTTATGGGGTATACGTTATATATACAATGTTTTGCGTTTTTTGATAGAAAAAAGGTTGTAGGAGCGAATTCTAAATTTGGCAGATAGAATAGTTGAGGAATTGCTGCCTATTATAAAATTGTGAGTCAAGCTGCAGAAGCTAATTGAATAGCCGAAGGACGACGGGTAGTGCAATTGACCCAATTTTAAAATGGAATTCCATTTGTTAAATTCAAGAATGTTTGAGATTGTATGGCTCATCAAGTTTGGTTTATGTCTGTGAAAGAAGCTCCAACTAGGTCCATGGAAGTTGCAAGGTATTTATGGCAACCAAGATTAGGCTTCTAGAATTTTTTCCGCTGTTTACAAAGGCCCTGTGGAATGAGTGAACTACTACATTAACCTCAGTGAAATGTAGCACGAACAAAGTTTGTAAAAGCCTCGTGAGACAACATTCTGACAAAAATGCAATAAGCAGCAGTATTGGGGATCCTTCCATTTATATTGCAAATGGAGGCTATAGTAACTTTTTTTTTGCGTAACACAAAATTGTGTACAACTAGATGAAGCTCTGTGTGTCTTGCAAGCACGCTAGTCCTTCCTGCATGGTCGACTGAACTGGACGCTAAGGTTAAGAAGACGTTTAGTCTTTTTCTTATATTGGTACACCTTTCTTCCTAGCTTAGTGCAAGCATTGTAGCACACTCACTGTAGTCCTAGTTACTCTCGTTGTAGGATTTGCTGTGACACACCCCATTAACAGTATGGAAAAAGGCAGGTCACTGCTTAGACATTCGCAGAAACTTGAGCAAAACACTTCGAAATAAGGTGGTGAGGGGGGGGGGGTGAAATGAAGAACGCTCCATCATTATTTTATCTAAAAGAGCAAATGAACTTTTTTGCAACCTGAATCTGTGATATAATAAAAAGTTTAAAACTAACCCAGCGAAAATAGTGGGGCAGTTCTGAAATAATATTAATATTAATAATAATAACAATAATTTTTATTTTTGGGTGCCCAAAAACAATCACATTGGTCTTCTCATTGGTGCAGCAACACAAACAAACGCAATTAGCAAGCAAATACACATGCTCTAAACACACTTACATAGAAATTGATGCAGTTATGTCAAGGTGGGGTGGAGCGACGGTCTTATATAATGACTTAATCCAAGAGATAGGTGAGGTATTACATGGCGAGCGAACTTCAAAACAAACAAGGTGTCTGGTTACTCGGAATGAAATATGAAAGTTCACTTTCGCAAGGAGTTGCGGCGAATACCCTACGCCATTTGCAACCTTGTGCATAAAAATTAAATCCCGAACAGTCCTCCTTTTAGACAGTAGTGAAAGTGAAAACATTTTCATTATATATTCATACGTATAATAAAAGCGCCGCTCAAAGTATATGTCATAAACGATCCGGACAACTCTTTTCTGAACATTTTCTATGCTCCTAGCCTCTGTCTTAAATATTGAATTCCATACGACAGAAGCAACTTCGAGTGTTGATCTCACTAAAGAATTAAAAAAGTGATTCAATGAATGAGGGTTTCTAAAATTACGAATTATTTGTAATTGTAGAATTAAAAGAATTATTCAGCTAAATTTACTTTGGAAAATATTTCATTCGAGCCTTTGAAGTAGGTAATTTCAGAAATCCATACTGTTTATATTTTAGGCAGATAGACATTTTTATTCTGTTCTCAGTTTTATTCTAATAATATCTAATAAACGTCCCTATGCTTCTCAGCAACTGTTTCTTCTCTATTGATTTCACCTCTGGCCAATGACAAGTTAGAGATTCTAGGGCACCTGTTGTTTTCCTTATATATCTTGCCCCGTACTGCTATAATTAATCATGATATAAGCAGCGATCATAAATGTGCTCCAGAAGCAGCATCGAAGCCAGCAGGTTTTTATTAGAAATAGAGCACCAGAAGAGAAGCCGTATTGTTCTAAACCTGTTTTCGGCCGTATCTGGGATATTAAATATGTTAAGGTTTTTTTATTGGCTTTTTGAAGCATTAAATAATATAGAAATATCATCATGGATGGCACTTTCTGAAAGAGGTATTTCGAAGCTTTTTTTCTAAAAAGTTATTTTTTTAGTCATCTTTGCAAGAGATTTGAGACATGACACAACATAAAGAAGGGGTAACCCACAACACACCTCTAACTTAGACGTGTTCTGTACAGCCCCCTTTTTTATCCGTCGTTTCCTTTTTCAAATCTCTTCAAGTGGGCCTCACAAAAAACTGCCTCACAAAGACCTGACTTATTAGAAAAAGAGCTGAAAAGAACTGCTCAATGGTTCTTTATGATGGAAAGTTTCTTTTTTAAAAAAAAGAACCTGTAAGCGCTCTCTATTGGTGAATTGATTCATCCAAAAACGAGCTGATATGAACTTTTCGAAGACACTTCATGAAGACCTGTTTAAAAAAAAAATACTTAAAGAACTCGTGAATTGTTGTCCTTAAACTGTTTTATTTGAAACGTCTAAAATAACTGTTTAATGGTTTTTCACAATTAACCTTAGCATCCAAAAAGCAGCTCAAAAGAGCCCCTATAGGCTTTTCACGAAGACGCTTTTTAGGGGGTGCTTAATATAACTTTTTTAGGTTGCAAAATTTGAACAAGCCGAGAACCCCCAAAAGCTCTTTTACGACCAGGCTTTTTTAAGTGTACCGACGCTTGAGACTATCCCATGTTTTGGTGCCCCTGGTCCTCTGCTGTTAGTTTAAATTACGTTACCATTACATACAAGCAAGAATAATAAAAGGTAACATAGGCGGCGTGTTCATCTCATATTCAAACACTTTGCCCGAATAAGTAACAAAACAAATTTTCGGGTTGCCCGACCCTCTAAAGGAATACTGAACTGTCTGTTAAGTGCTTGGATAGGATGCGGATGTCATAAAAAAAACTGTCCAAGAAGTAAACATTTTTACCGCCATATTTCTCGCTCGTGAAACATCTTAAGTTAGGCCCAATTTTGATACTTCGCGGCCCGAAACAGGGGCTTGTTTCAGAATTGTTCCCAGAGTATTATTGGTATCTTGATATTTTATCTCATACTTCTATGAGAAAAACACACAAAAATGCAGCCGCCAAGTGAATTGACGAAGGGCAATTTATTGTCATGCAAACAGCCTGTCGACAATAATCGGCTACTGAAACAAACAATATGGAAAACGCCATTTTCATATATTGCAGGTCGCCAAGGCGGTAGTCGCAATGCTTGCTGGAAGGCCAAGTTGCGGTACGCTCTAGTATTTATATGTAAATAGCAAGACGCAGAGAGTAATACAACCTTGTTACTTCACCTTACGCACGCGCTGTCATCCTCCAAAACAAATATAACTATCTATTTTTTTTTAACATTGTCACATTGACATATTTGCATATTGTCTCATATTGTCTGGTGTGTGAATACGTTTTGCTTGTCAACGCATACAATGCATGCTCAAAGGCGTCGGCAGAATATTGGGTGTCGATATCGGAGTTAGGGGAACGGTCTACTAAAACTCTCCAATGAAGCTCAGTGATGATCTTTAACAAACTACGTGTAATGCTATTTTGTACATATTTTTGCTGGCGGAGACAACACTACCAACAAGTGACAAAACAGAGCCGCATCTCGCTTCCCGTTTCAAGTAGTCCACGAACACCACTTCAAAACCATTTCAGACGATGAAGCAGTACCAGTAAAACGCACAAACACGCACTCCATGCACCCTTTCACGTCCTTCAACACAGCACAAACCTTGATTCAACACTGCTTATGAGATGAAAGAAGATATCAATTTTCCTCGACTCTCGATCTGTTTTAATTTTTGGTTATTTACTTACATCCCAAAACCCTCTTCTAATTAGATTTCCGTCTAGTTATTGCAGGAATTCTTCATAAGACTATGGTGTCCCTTTGAAGAACCCGAAGATCCGTATGGCAACACGCGAGAGAAAGAAATCGGTACGGGCTTGCTCGCTGCCTTCCACGTATAGTAGGCGAACGGGAGCGTAGGTTAATGTGACACAAGATCTTGCTCGTAATGTAGGAACCGTGTTACATTATGTTTGTTATTCTGGCTACCTGCATATATGTGAACCGATCACATACCCCCCACAACGAAGTGTTAAACATGTCGCAATGTAAAAAATAACTCTCTAAACAGAAACAGAGAACGCTTGGCAGCGCTCTAGCCACAAATTATCTGATTTCGTCTGTCTTTGTGATCCCGTAATTTTTCTTGTTAAATATCTTCGGTCCTTGTCTTTTCTGTGAAATGACCAACTTTCTGTTGACTAGCGTAGTAGAAAAACAGTTTCTGTTCTTGCAAATGTGAAGCAGAGTTTTTATTTAAAAAAACGGGTGTTTGTTCTGGAAGTTGAAAAAAACAGTTGCAGTCTTTTCCAGATTACAAGAAAAGTATTACAGCGATAAATACCAGAGAACTGCGTCGCGGGTATTTACCTCGCCATTCGAGTTCTAAATACAAAAAGAAGCGGGAATATAGGATACAATGAAGTGACATATACAAACAGAACAACACACAAATAACAGCAACACAACAAGCAAACCGATCCTGCACCCTGCACGTTCGTATGAAATGTGCACCCAATCACCCTATATGGCAGTCTTCTTTTTTAATCCGCCTTTTGTCGCGACAACTGCGACATTTGTCGCAGAAACACGTAGAGAGTGACAGAATGTTGCCCTCGCTTAATATGTATTAAAAATTTTCAGAGGGAATAGTTTATATCTCTTGTCTCTGAACTGTGGAGTAGCACAGCACTGCTCACTTTTTGCAGATGTCTCTGCGCGCCAGGTGTTTGTTTATCTTTGTGTGCTTCGTCGTCTAACTATATATATTACGGTATGGAATGCACTTGCACTCTGCCTGTCGACCATTCCCGAAACAGGTTACTCTCGTCAAAATTGCGCAAAAAATAAGTGCTGCCTGGATGCACCTTTCTTTTTTCTTTTAATTCTTTGGGCATCGTAGTTGGCGCGGTTTTCTTCCCGACTCCGACAGCGAAGCACTACTGAACTTGGCGACAGTGCTGTGTGTAGCTGTTGCAATGGGATTGATTTAATGTAACGCGGAGTCGGCGCAGCGGTCTTTTGACGTATCTCAGTAAATCTAGAATGAAACGTTGCGTTTAAAATGTGTCTCAGACGAGATTTAAGGAACGTTAAAGTCGCATACAAAGCGACTCGTGGGAATACATTTTAATGAGGTCGAGACCCGGGCTAGATTGGATTTATTATACATGATCTGGATTAAACAGCGCAAAAAGCAAAATTCAGGTTGTGCTTATGTTTATACAGCCTGGAACTTGGCCTGCCTCGACGGGCGATGAGTCTCCCAGCTGTAGATCAGCAATTTAGCCAGTGCAGTACAACCGCTAGCCTGGGGTCTTTAACGTGCTTCACGCAGTAGTGATACACGACCGCACGCCGGTACGATGCTCATCCAGATCGAAACGGGCAGCGGTGGGGATTGAGCCCAGGATCCCTGGGTTCTGTAGCGCGAGCTTTCGCTCCACGTGCTCCGAGCTGGTGCGCGCTAGCCCACTCGGCCAACGATCCCCCAACGCAAAAAGCACGAACGGGGAGCAAACGATCAACACAGGACTAGCGCTGACTCGGAATTTGAAACAGTTAAAAATAAGGCAAGAGCTATAAAAACACAGTATAAGACATGCGTCCCTACATCACCCAGCCACATCAGTGCATCTTGGAACGCAAAACTTCTACATGTAATTGACGTCTTGCTTATACATAGCTCGCCCAGACAGAGTTTTGAGGGAGGTTTTTGGAGCCGTACATCGATTATCAGTCTGGACGAGCTACGCATAAGCGGGACGTCTGTGACATTATATAAGAATGTGTTTCTATAGCTTCTTCTTTTATTTTTATATATTTGAAGTAATCAGCTCCTAGTTGCGAGTCAGCGCTTTTTCTGTGTTGATCGTTTCCTTCTCTCCGTTCCCGTTTTTTGTATTGTTTAAAAAATATAGCGTAGGATTAAAAAGCCTCGTATTCTAGTTTTATCTCCAAAGTCGTTAAATGCATACAAGGTGGTACTTAAATCGTTCATGAAATGAATTATGAGCTAAGCTAAATAATTTTAGAGTGGAATGTTACTAATCGCATATCGTTTATTTTAGTGGGTCAAAAAGAAGAGGGCAGAGGGTAAGAAGGCTGATTTTCGGCACGAAAGTTAAAAAATACAAAGCACTATTTCGTACCTCCTTTCTTGCGAAAGCTTTCCGCCTTTTCACCGTGGTATATCCGCGGCACCCAAAGCATGTCAGCCCAACCCAGCTCACGCATTGCACGCGAACACTGCTTAACTCGGGGGAATGCGCTCGTTAACAATCAATCCGTCGACGAACATTTGGAGTCGCGGTTGTGGCCACTGAGTGCCGTTACGGCACTTCCCATCACTTGCGAACGATAAAGTCCATGGTGTGCTTAAAAAGCACGGGGGAAGCTTGCACTCATCGTACCGTTGCCCAAGCACTTCATGACCGCGCGATTTCCTATTTCGCTTTTGAGTTGAGGAGGAAAGCTAAGGAGGAAGAAGTCTCAAAATCGGTTCATGGCCCCTTCAGGGAGGCATCGTTTAAACGCGTTTACAATATATTAACTCTCGTTTTGCGCACTTTTCCTTCTAAATTTAGTGGGGAAACTGAAATGATTTTTATGCCATATCACGTTTATTACCCCGCCAAATTTAGTGTGTAGAGTGAATTGCTGTATAGGTTACGTGTCGTCAATCTCCATTTTACGTGAAATGCAACGACGGCCGGACGGACAAATTTTCTGGGACTAGGAGTTCCGCTGAAAATTGGAGCAACTGTCCTTGAGCGGAAAGGATTTTCTTTTCGTGTGTCGTCAGTTTTCTGATAGCAACGGTTTCGCTCAATTGGTGCAGCCGTAATGCATTGTCTGACTGTACTTGATGAACTCCATGCGACTTTATTGTACATCGTGCGCACCTTCGCGATTTGCGGTATGAAGTAAACAAAACAACCCGAAAAAGGTCCTGCCCCCTTGTTTTCTTCCGGCATTTGCTTAATTGGGAATTCGTCGAAGGGTATTTCCGGGGGAATTAATTTAATGTTACTTTATTTTTGAATCAAATACTACAAAAAGACAGTGGTAGTTTATATTTGGAGCCTTTTCTTTTTCTCATTACTCTTTCACGAAATAATTGCGAAACTAGGTAAAAATAGTATACCAAGCACCCACTCAATATTAATGACAATGCTAGAACAACTTGGATGAGCATGTTGACTGAAAAAGGATTTTTCATTTTCCGTTTTCACTTTTCCTCTTTCTTTCTTTTTTTCTGCTTGAATGAAATACCAACCGTAAATATTGGAAACCCTCGTACCTATTTTTGCCGCTGCAAATGGTCATACGTTGGGGAAAAAGGGTAGGGGGGGGGAGAGCAATTTTAATTAAAAATGCATGAGATGCGTCCGGTCCTCGGCGCAGACGTCGAAGCGTGCCTTTTTAAAGTACTTAGAGTAGAATCGACGGACTTCAACTTCGCTTTTATTATTAAAAGGTAAACAAGTTTACTTCCTTTTTTTTTTTTTTTTTTTTTCTTACGGTCGAAAGGTCAACTAGGCGGGACACGAGACCTAGCTGAAAGGCCGGAATCTCTACCCGCCCCTTTCATACACTTGATAAGGACCGGCTCTGCCTTCCGGACGAGCGCGGTGATGGATCGGACGCACAGTGTTTGCAGACACGATGGTCGCGTCCGGTCGGAAATTCGACCATTACGGCGCGCGTATCTGGCCGCATCTCGGAGCGCACAGCTCGGCAAGAGTGGACGCTGCGTACGAATCGCGGTGCACCGGTGGAAGGGATCGTGGAAGGGATCGTCGTCTGCTCTCGGATACTGTAGCTGACGTCACGAGCGCCCCTGCTCATTGTTGCCAGTAGAGTGGCAGTCAGAGATTCCGAGGTGTACGCCTGAACTTCGCAATTGGTTTTCTCCAAAGATAATGATTATTTTGATGAGACACTTTGTATCCATACTCAGGGGTGGATATTTAATGCATTATTACAATTTTGTAAAAATCGATGACCATCAACAGCGAAAAGGGCTCGAAGCGTTTTGGCCGCTGAAACGTCTAACCGATTCCACTGGTTACATTGGTTAAAATAAGGTCACTGATTGATGACCCGTCTGCATCGTATTGGAATAGGCATGCAGAATACATAGAGAGTTTACAGTCAGCGACATTCCCGCATGTTTAGTTCCCCGTGGTGAGCACAAAACATCAATCACGGGTCTTTGTTTAACCAGTTAAACCGATGAGACTAGCTAACTGTATCCGCGTTTAATCGTCGTGCAGTAGCAGTGACAACGTGGCGTCCACTCCTTTTGCCACTGAAACCACATAGCCACTGCATCACGATACCTATTGCCCCCCTCACTGGTTGAAATGGTTAAACGATGGCCAATGATGGGTGTTTCGAGTGCGCCGTGAGGAAATATACATGCAAAAACGACTGAGGGTTTGGATGACGACACCGGACTTGTACTTGATGTCGTTACAAGTAACGCATTGCCTATATCTAGTTAGTAGAGAGTTTTAGGGAACCGATTTGGCACATCCGACACGGTACGATCAGCCCTCCGGTACGAAGTGCGCATATGCGGCTTTTCTGTGGTAGCGCACGCGCAGTTGGAACCGGAGGGCCCCTCGCACCGTTATCGGATGTGCAGAAACGGTTCTTCAAAAGTCTCCAGTAGTGGGAGCCAGGAGCGCTTAGTTGGGATTACGCAGTACAAGCAGACACGAAATCTGCGTTTGACCGCAGCAGGTGGGGACTGCGCGTGCCCAAAAACAAGATTACCGTGAAGCGTCTGCGCATGCGTTATGCCGACAGCACCGTTACCCGGCTTCGAAATCCCCCATTTCGCCGCAGTACGGCGTTGCGAGAAGGAGGCGCTTGCGACTCAACGTTTCTAGATTAGCTGAGTTTCGCTCATTTCCGGAGCAGCCCATTCGCGGCGAGAAGTTTTGGTTACGCTATCTGGCGCATGCCCGGAGCACAACCCAAGGTGAAGTCTCTTCCGACTTTCCCTACGAGCTGGCGCTTCTCAGAGCTCAATGGGCTTTGGTTCAGCCTCGAACTGTGTATTGTTGTGTTTGCGTAATTTAGAAGTCGTTCTTGAGCAATAGACTGGTTGAAAAAGTTTTGAAGTGGGGATGCGCTCAGCTAGTAGGACCTAGATTTGAATTTTTATTATTTCGATTGCCGTGCTTGTACCAATCAGTAGTGCGACAGTGCGAGAAAGGTTGTCTGAAAGCCGCCTACCTTTGCACGAAATGGGTTCGTGAAAATTACAAGGAATGACACAGAGCGGCGCGGGCCCGTTCCTCTGCTTTAATTAAGCCAGGAATGCAACTCGAGCAATAAGGCATGCCCAAACATTACAGTCCTCTGAAAGTCTTCAGTAAGAGTTCAAGTAATGACCCTCACAAAACAAAGTGTTGATTAAAACACTGCTGAAGACAGTCCAAAGAACCATTTTTTGGAAGGACAGCACTTTTCCAGCGGTCGGTGACAGAACACGAATAAACTCAAAGCAATGGTGATAAATTGCACTGGGAAAAATAAACCGCCTCTAAGCGCCGTCATCTTCGGGAGTTGTAAGCCTACCTGTACAACTGGGACAGGTTATTAAACGTGATTAGAATTGTAGTCAGAGTTTAGACAGGAATAAGACCAGTCTTGTACCGTACGTATTACAAGTAATCAAATTATATATAATCGATTACTTTTTGGAGTAATTTTGTAATCAGTTAAATATATTTATTAGGCAGTAACCACAAGAATGATCTGATTACTTTTAGAAGTAATAACAATTAGTTCTAACCGTTACTAGTTTTTACTATATTTTTACTATATTTTTACCTTTTTTTCTGAAATGACAAAAATAAAATTTACTTAATTTTTCGAACGGAAAGAAAAAATATTTTTTGCAGAGGTGTAGAAAACGAGGTAAACCCCTTTGTATGTACAGTTTCTGTGGAATGTCCGTTTTTTTCGAGCTGGGACTGGGAGTGGAAAGCCCCAGGAAAGCACCAGTGCGTGACAAAGGCCATTCAGGGTGAAGTTTGAGGGAGCCCGAATGTAGCTTTGTAAGTCCTTCGTTCAAACTAGGCCCCTCGCGCACACACAGTCCGAAAAAAACAAAACAATCCTGCTGATGGTACGTACTCGCAGCCCGTAGGAGAACCAGAACCCAAGGATATCTAAAGTGGATGCAAAATATAACAAAGCCAGTTCAAATGCACGTCACGATCACGTATTTCCCCTACGTGGTCTTTGTGACAAGCAAGGTTTCGAGTTGAGAAGTGGTCGGGGCGATCTCTTCCGCTAATGGATACTACGCATGATCCGTTTCAAATCTTGCAGCTGATGCTCTTATGTGTAACATGCGAGTTCATCCACATGTGAATAATATCTGGAGAAGCGCGTGTGTGTGCGAAAGAGAGTAAGGGCCTCTTGGTTGCCAGTACAAGAAAATATATAAATCAAGAAAACAAATACCTTTTATTTGGAACCAGAGATCCCAAGAACGTGCAACGACTACGAAGAGGGACCCCGTGTTTTCATTTTTCAATGCTTGTGAAAATGTGAAATATAGGTTGGAAGTCGTTCAATGTTATGAGCGCTAAATGTGTAGGTCTATACACAATAAATTAAAAAAAGAGGAACGGTTACCTCTTAAAGTAATGTCCAATTACTTTTGCTGCCCAGTAATCAAGTAATCTAATCGAATATTTTTAGCCAAAAGTAATAGTAA
Source organism: Ixodes scapularis (assembly GCF_016920785.2). Classification (NCBI taxonomy): domain Eukaryota; kingdom Metazoa; phylum Arthropoda; class Arachnida; order Ixodida; family Ixodidae; genus Ixodes; species Ixodes scapularis. The sequence goes on from NW_024609835.1 coordinate 17,503,102, forward strand.
TTGTAATCGATTACTTTTTTTTAGTAACGTGTACAACACTGATTAAGAGTGCCAAGTGCTGCGGGAGTGCGTTCTTTCCGAGTTTTTTTCTTTTGCGACAACCTTGTTTGGATCCTCGGAGCGGTGTACGCTATCAAAAGTCTGGATGCCGTAGTACGTTTTCTTTCGGCGAGTGATTAGAGGGAGAAGTGCAATGTTCTTTTGAAATATTCTCGTTGAGTCCCAACTCGATGTCAAAATATCTCCAGAAAAAAGGTCAGGAAGAACCACACAAGCATTTTTACATCAATTCACTAGCTACGCTGTCAAAAGTTCCCATGGGTGTATACTGTCCGGAGGTGCACTTGGAACATTCATTATTGGTCATGTTTTAATCATTTCACCCAATGGAGCTGCGAGCGTAATGTGTGTTTTAATGGTCAAACCGTCTCAGTGTAAAAGAGAAGGTAACCTTTTTTATTGCAATTACTTTACGATTGGAGCATATTAAACATCTCGCTCTTCATTGACTGAACCGGTAAAAATAAACCCAATGATTGGTGTCTCGGTTGCACCGCTGTGCAGTACACTTGCAGGCACTTATAAGAGTGTAGTGTTTACGGCTCTCACGGAGGTTTGAAGCGCAAAAATTAAAATCGTAAATATGCTCCACGGGACTGCTGTTTAGAAGACGTGCCGTAAGTAATTTAAACGTACAAAAATTACGACGAAGTTTGATTTCAGTTTACATGACAGCAAATGTACTTCGATACTGCGCGTATAAATTGCGCGCATACCCTCGTAGTTTCAATATTCTCTAATTACGATTGCCCTTCTTTTGCCTGGGCTGATCTTAGAGATGAAGATGGAGTATTGCAATCGAGCCGAAATTGCACTGAAAGGCTGTTGTCGAGTTTTACCTAAAAGTTAACTGCACCGGAATTTTGGGGCACAACCCTGCCGTGTTCGATAACTTTGACGCGACTTTTAATTTCTAGTTTTATTTTTGCTAAAGAAGCAATGCACACCGAGACAGAGTTCTTGAAAGAATAATATCGCGTAACATACGAGTAGGCGTGAAAGCTTCGACTTGCGCAAGGAAGACGGGCAGTGCACTTCGATGATCAATGTCTGTGCGGTGCGGTCATCGCATTTCTAGGCCTAGCCTTATCATCTTAGCTAAGCTAGAAACCGGCTGCCCTCGTGTACTGAAGAACTGGATACGCAAAGGTGTTTTATTGGGGCGTATGACACAAACACGTTATTAGAGCCAGTTTTGTATGAAACGTAATGATCCGCGGCACATTAGTCGCCGAATGAATACGCGTCAAAAGTTCATGCTTTTCTGCAAAGCTTTTATATGCTTAAAGATGCTATAGATAGTTAACCCGAAGTCACACTCACATCAATTCTTACATTTAGCAACATCCGGTCGTCGGGATCCCAGACGGACTCGAGCAAGATGAAATTCGCAGTAAATCGGCCCGGCCCAAGTTAGTATAGGGCTCACCTTTATTTTCATTAGAACTGAACCAACACAACCTATACCCGTTTTCACCTCAAGAACCGTAGTAAACAAATTGTCGGGCTTCTGGCAGAGCATTACTGATTTCCCCCTTTATGCAGACAATTAAGATATATGCGGTGACATTTGAGAATAGATATATGTTGTCTTATTAAGACGTACACGTTCCAAATGGCAAAAGCATCGGTTTTTCCTCCGACAACCAAATATCGTAAGAAGTAGTTCGCGCCGCGTATCAACAATGCGCAAAACTTGCTTTTTTCTTGAGGTGGAAACGGATATAGGAGACAAGGCTGACGCCTTTCCTCTCCCTAAAACGTCACTACTAGTGCGTCAGCATCGCTGCGAGCGCGTGGTGCAGCGTCTCATAACGTGTGCGACGCTAGCAGGCGGTGACGCCCAGAGGAACGCGTCTGCCACTTTGCGGCGTCTCTCGTCCAGGTTCGGCGTGTTTGCCGCTCGCGGCGGGATCCACTAACGATGACGTCATGCGCAAGCCTTGTCTGCCAGGTGCTATTGACTGGACTCGGCTGATTTGGGCTCGGGTTTTCGAACTTGTCCGAACGGGCGCAGGTCTCCTAATATAAATTTTCGGGCTCCTCAATAATACTCCTCTTTTAGCGCGTTCTAATGGCATTCTAGTGCACAACTTGCCCTTCCTTGTGTATATAGTATGGACCCTTTTAATCAACAACCGTCAAGCTACCGCTTTCTTTTTAGGCAAAACAGCGCTCCGTGTATTGTTTTTTTTTTTTGTTAGGAACAGACACAGCCCTGCCTACATTGTTTTTTTTTTGTTTTTGTTTTTTTGTTTTTTTTGCGTCTCGTTTTTGCGCTGCTTTATCCTATAAGATGATTAACCAACTCGCCCGACTTTCTCCTACCACTTTCCCCATTTCTCACGAGGGTAGCTTTCGATTGAAGTTGCATTGTTCCCATGCTTACCTACCGGATTTTTGGCTTGATCTCAGCTCTAAGATTTTTAGATGTGGACGTAATCAGGCATCTTTTGTATGCCGAGTGTAAGAAATGAAGAAAACCGGCTTTTTCATATTTCTCCTTTTGCTAGAAAAGAGAAGCAAGGAGCGCTTGTTTGCGTCGAACATCAAAAAAAGGTTTACATTCTTGCCTTAATTAATGGGGTATCCACACGAAGGACAAATCCGCCCCTTTCCTCCGTGGAGCGCGCATCACGTGAGACATACGTCATCCTTTTTTGACGCCACGCGGCGCCGTTCTCCTCCGTGGCGGAGGCGCGGAGGCTTCGTGCTGTCAGCACGAAAGCTCCGCAGGTGCACGCGGCGGAGCCGGGGACGGAGTTTCCCAAGTTGTTGACGTCACGACATCCGTCCGCGGAGTTCTCCTTCGTGTGGATACCCCTTTAAAGAGCGGAAGCTATATGCGCCGAGAAACAGAGGAAGAAGGAGTCGAGAGCGCGCGGGCGACGTCAGAACGCCAAGTTCTGATTGGAAGGATTAGGGGGTAGACCTAAAGCTAAGCTGCCTTTGTCTCCACTGCACTCGTCGAACGCTCTCGAATGATGGAGCCAAACACCGGACGCCCGCGTTCCGGGTTCTAACACGTTCGGCGAGACTGCAATGGAGACAAAGGCAGCTTAACTTCAGGTCTACCCCCTAATCGGTCCAATCAGAGCTCGGCGTTCTGATGTCACTGCGCGCTCTCCTCTCCTCCTCCCCCTCACTTTCCTCGACGTATTGCTTCTTTTTATTTCCAAGAGAAGTTTTCCATAAGTGGTAGTATTTACCTCCTACATTGAAGCAACGCTTTCGTGTGGTAAGGAAAGCAGTACTCTGCTCGGCAATGTATCTTTGTGCAAGGTCGGTGGCACTGTGATTACTATTTTTAAGTTCTTATTAACTTTAAGAACAACCGTGTTTATTTTTTTTTTTATTTAAATGGCTACAAATCAGACCTCTATTGCACCTTTGGTTGGTATTTTTTTAAGATCATCATATGCTAGCGGCGTCTTCGTTTTGTTATGTACACCATATCAAAGCGATGCATCTTTTAAAAAGCCGATTTTTGTTAGTGTTTAAAGTGTAACTACAAAACGGCTGGTAGTATCACGCACTGGCGAAGATGTGAATGCTTAGATTGATGGAATGATGGAACCTTGGAGATTATGCCAGTTTTGGCTATTGAAACGTACTTGCATATTTAGCACCCTCAGGCATTTATTTCAATGGCACTAGAGTTGTAACAGCGCGCAGACAAAGTCTTTTTTCGTTGTTTTAGGTTTTTAATTGTAGGGCTCGTATTTAATCTCCAGTAATTAGCTATAAACAAAACGTAAAAATACACGCGGGAAATGTCTATTCCTTGGTGCAAGATCGAAGGTAACCCTTCTAAATTGTAAAAGCTAATTCTCTTTTATAAGTTCGGCGCCTATCTTGGCTTTTGCGATATTTTTTTTTCTCTATTTTAACGCGATAGTGCTCAGGAGCTCGTGTCGCAGAAAATCACGCGTCGGCGTCAGCGTCGGCGGGACCGGAAAATCCCGGCATGCACCTGGTGATGCCACGAGGGCTAAATTTCCCGCTAAGTTTGCGGGACATTTCTCTTTAAATTTGGAGGAAATGTTTTTCACTATCTTTAGCGGGTCGATTGGGTCAAGACGTCACAGCCATATGTGACGTCACGCCACATAACCTCGCGAGGGAATTTTGAACAACCCGCAACAATCACGTGTGACATCACGTGACATGTGGCGCTACCAACTAGACCTCGCAAGCACGCCTCTATGGCTTGGGAACGAGCGCGAGTGAAAAGGCTTTGCGAACGGGGCCCAATCACGCTATTGCCTTCCACCCTTAAAGGAACACTGACAGGGTATTTATGCTCGCCGAGGGTTTTAGTTGTACGTGACATATGAGAGCTGAACTACCCAGAACAGAATTTGCGGCTCGAAATTCGGTTTCTTTCCGCCCGAAAACCGCCGATCAAGCACTGGCCGGTTCGAGTCTCGCTCACTCTCTTTTCAGCGGTCACGGGCCGTTTTCTAAGGTATCGATGCGACCACCAAATTTAATCAAAGTCGTGGGTCACTGAAGGCACACACCTAATATTGAAAATAGAAAAAAATATGAAACCCATTTGTTGTGGCTTCTAAAAAGCTGCAAATACGTTGATTGAAAAAAAAAAGTTCCACAGACAACCGGAAGCATTCTGTGCGTTCGTCGTTTCCCGTATCGTGGGACTCGCGGGGACGGCGATGGCAGCGGACGACTGGCGTGGGACCTTTATTTGAGAACTGTTGTTCGCGGTACCGGCGAATTCTGTCTACCTTTAAAAGAGAAATTTGGAACTGATCAAAAGAATTGGTATTCATCCCGTACGACACGCCCGACCACCAAGCCGATTTGCACGAAGACGTCGCCGAGCCGTGGCTCCCTTCTCGTGGCTGAAGACATCGCTCGCGCAAACGTCAAGCACGACGTGTCTACTTCGAGTTGAATATGCACGCGTACGATTTCTTTACTAGGTGTGAATGTCGCCAATGCGTGGTGCTTCCCGACTTCGACCCGGGAGTGCTTTTGCTAGAGGAAAATCGGCAGCAAACTTTCGAACTTACAGTTTACCGTTCATTACTAAGGAGAGAGATCCACCAATGAAGATGTGCGCCGGTAGCTCAGTGGGAAAGACGTCCGCTTCATACTCGGTAGGACCGAGATCGATCCCCCGTGCAACTTTTTTTTTTTCAAACATTTTCCGATGTTACATATCTTTTTTTTTTTTTTTTCAATTATCACTGAAGAAACAAACAAAAAAAATAACAAACAAATGTTGTGGACGACTCTTCGCCGAGTTAAACGGTATGGGATTTCCTTTTTGACACTTGCGAACTCAATGTATTCACTTTCCACAAAATGCAAGGAGCATATAAATCAGGAAGCCTGTGCTTTCCGAGGTGCCCGTAAATGTTGAATTGCAGCCAGCCATTGGTCCCGATCCCGTTGATCTTTCGGAACCTCTGTCGCACAATGCCGCTTTTTTTCGGATGCAGGACATGTGAGCCAGCTCTTCACGCAACATCTTGGGTGTATTCTTTTCGGAGCCGATCATGGAGATTCACCACGAGCACTCACTACTCATCTCCAACTCCTCAATGTACAAAACAACTCATCTTGGAGTTCAGAACAACGAGCGGAACAAACATAACTGCAAAAGCGAACAGTACCCGTACGCCGCATGTCGTGTCATCTGCTACGGCGAGGAGAAAAAAAAAAAAAGAAAAAAAGAACGCACGGTCGGGTGTAGTCACGTGACTTCCGCCACTCACTCTCTTCTCTCCACTTCTCCGACCTCCGTCGGGTTTCGGTTTCGGTTTCGAGCAGTTGCGTCTTTTGGCTTTATTAAAAAAATACGCTACTCTGTTGCAAAATATTAATTGGGTATTCCTCCGACATTATAATGAAGCGCCTGGCAAAAAATGGAAAAAAAAAAATTTGGGGGTGTCAGTGTCCCTTTAAAGGGGCGATGCAGTAGTTTTCCTACTTTCAATAAGTAGAGCTTAGAATTATTCCTTGACATTTATGACCTATAAAACACACGTTGCTTTTTGTTTTTCTTTTTTCTTTAGTAAATGGAAGTCGCAGAAAAAATCCGAGAAACGCGAACACCGTTTACCTTCTCAACTTGCAGCCAGAAAAAGCGCCTACGAGACCTGAACCGATTATAGACCTTTCCACTGTTTACAAAAATCACAGTTCACAGGTGCTATTGGCGACGTGAGCGATCGAAAGCGCGGCTGTGGTCTGTCTTCCACGATAGGCTGAATGCTCACTATGACGCCAGCAAATTTATTTCCCATCGACGGAAATAAGAGTAATGTATGAACTTCCATTTTGACGGTGTTTGCAGTCTTGGTTTGGGAGTGCTATGACTTCAAGCTTCCATAATGCTCTTTACAAACAACATGAAACTTGTTGTTCACAAAGTAATGACGCCACGAGAGGTAACCGTAGGAGAGCGCCACCAAAACATCTCGCCGCCAATACCGTCCGTTTCACTTTAAGTGACAGTGAGGCCGAAGCTACAAGCGTGAGCATGTGGCCCTGAACAATACTTGCCCTGCACAAGCGCGCGTGCTTCACAGGGACGCTGAAAGCCCGGAGCTCGCGCTTGTAGCATCGGCTGCGTCTGAACTCAAGCTGAAACGAAGTGTAAGCCAGTCCAGCCAGCACTCGCGCGCAGTTGCGGCCAGCCAGAAAGTGTGTCCGCATAAAACAGAAACACAGCAATAAACGCACCCTCAAACGCTTTAATGGAAAGATGCATATGCCGCCAATGTTTTTAACATAGCCACGCGTCGGAGTTGGCAGTGCACAGGGCGCGCGCTGAGTTCCACGCACTGCTCAAGTTCGGCTATCCTCGTCATTCCAGCGATTCTGCACGAGCAGCTACACGAATGCGCGTCGAGGCACTGACTGTCACGGGCCAAAATCAAATGCCTATGCAGTCTTCGTTTCCACTGTGTGAGCAGCATTTAAAGATCTTCGCAGCGGGGATCGCAAAGCTTGATGACGCACTCCTGGGGATCGCGTTGTTGGCATTATCCCCACAACACCGTCATAAAGTTTTGCGAAGGAGAGCCCGTAGGAAAAGGTTCACTTTTATCCTTGGAATTCCACCGCAACGAAGCCTCTTGGTCAGTGGCGTTGCGTTCGAGTGTTCTTGAGCCCTACTAGTGCCAGTAAGCACGTGTAAAGTGAGAAACTTTCCTACACAATAGCGCTGTACAGCCCTTGAACCTTAAACGTCCCTCCAAGTTTCTTTTCTTGCCGACGTTGAGCGTTAATTTACTATGGGGGTTTAGAGGTAACATGCAAAGGAAAAAAAACATTTTTTTTAATGCAGCCTGGACGGGAACAGGATGCCATAAAATGAATTTACAACGAACAAATAATATTTTAAGAGCTATATCTACGACGCGAAGCGCATTTGCAGTTGGCACATGCGGGAGCCGCCACTGGCCACGTGCTATAGATCTGTGCACCGCCTCGCCGCACCGCCGCCACTGCAAGCAGAGCGTGGTGCGCCACGCCGCCGCCGCCGGAAGGGAACACTCCTGCGCGCCACTGCCGTCAATTTCTGACCGACGCACAGGGCTATCACGGGGTTTTTGCGCTCTTTCAGGAGCTTCATTTAGTCTATAGAAGTTGCTTATTAGCCTTTTTTTTACACTTTAAATGGAGATTTTAAGTAAGTTTTAGAGCCTTTATGAAACTCCCGAAAAAGCGCAAGCACCAGGTGACCATAGTGGCCATTCACGTGACCACAGCGGCCTCGTTTCCGCGTGCTTCCCCGTTCGCGCGAACTATAAATTCATTTTGCGCCGTAAATATAGCTCTAAAAGTGTTTTTTTTTTTTTTGTTGTTGTAAATTTTGTTGTATGACATCCTTTTTCTATCTAGACTGTTTAAATATTTTTTTCCTTTGCATCTGTTTTTTAGTTAGGTTGATTACGTACACCATAATAAACATACCCACTTCAATTTTGTTGGGTTTTTTATCCCCCCTCCCCACAATATCTTGTCCAAGAGAGATAGAGCTCATGTTGAAACTTCGCCAACACCCAGAGTTCCATGATTTCAGTTCAGAAACCCAAGTAAGGTGCGACAAACGAAAGATTGTACAGTCTTTACCTTTATATCGCTCTAAATTCCGCGGGACCTTCTCAGAATTTGGTTATCATTGATGACCGCGACATGTGCATAGCACACCGATCCTAGGTGAATCATGCGCTTAAAATAGACTTCATATCTTAACTGATCTCTCATTCAGAGCTTTTCAAAATAAATATTCCCACTTTATTCCGCAAACATGATTGCCCAACTGAAATATGAATTCTTTAAATGACCGTGAAATGAGGTATCCTTAGCTCCTGGGCATTGAAACAGAAAACAAATAACGATCACTCGGAGAAGTTGGTTTCTTTAGAACCAAAACAAACTCACCGACTCAAGAATACCTTTGCTCGTACACTTCATAAAAAAGACGAACACGAGTTTTGGCAGTCATTAAAATTATACTCTCAGCCGTGCCTGCACTGTACTGGCCTACTTTGCACTTCCCAAATCGATCATTATTATTTCTTTAGTTCGTATAGCAAATTAAAAGGATATCGGTATCATGCTGCGATTCATGTTCAGTCTCAATGGCGAAAGGGCCTGACGCCTATTTTTACCAGTGACACTGCACAGCCATTGGGTGCTATCCGATTAGCCCTTCTCATTGGCTATACGCTTAAAGAAAGGTCAATGATTGTTGTTCCTGCCGTGCATCTTGGAAGGCAATATGGTGCTTTTGAGAGCGTAGTAAGTTCAAGTCGTAGAGTTAAGACTGACACAGTCATATCAAACAATAACGAATGAACAGTGAAAAGGGCGCACGCCTCAACTTCACTCAGAGATAAGAAAACGAGGCTTTTGCTTTGCCCATACCACATCACATGAACTACGTTACAGCTAATAACGGAAGAAAGTCGCCTCAACCCTGCAATTTATCGGGGTTTTCGACACCCAACAATAAAAGCACGACGCACACTTAATTTCCCTGCAAAAAAAGAAAAACAACATAAAGTACACAACCGAGCGACACGCCACAGCGGTTCATAATCACAGATCGACGACCAGTCCTTGCGGCATGATCCTTCGTACCAGGACGAACCACGAGAACCGACCAGTACCACCCTGTCCCCGTTCGCAGTCGTCGCACTGCGCGATCACCTACACGTCGACATGGCGGCCGCCGCCATACAGGACCAGAGGAGGCTGACCAGGCACCATCCGGCGTCCGTCAGCCGACCGGAAGCAGCCCCGTTGCCCCTGTGCTGCTGCTGCCCCCTGGATGATGACGCCAGCACATCCGCGCCCTTTCGCTGATTCAAGACGACCTCGATGTCGTTCTTCGTCAGCTGCACATCATCCTCGTTGCCAGCTTTGTTCTTCTCGTCGGCATCGATGTCGGGATCTGGAGAGGCCCCGTCGTTAATCCTGTTTCCGGACTCGTCCGCGGCTCCCTTGTCTCCTTTCCCGGCGGCTGTCGGCGGCGGCAGGGCCGAAGCCTTTCGGGTGGTGGAGTGGGCGATGGCGGCGGCGCTGCGAAACTCTGGCCTGGCGTAGTCGGCGGGGCAGCCCAGCTGGCTGGCGCTGAGTTGGGACACCTTGCTGCTGCTCAGGTTGCCGCTGGCTTGGAAGTCGCACTTGACGTGCCTCAGCTCGCGCCGGAGCTTGTCGTTCCTGGTGGCGTTCTCCAGGTGCAGCATCCACACGAGGCGGCAGTCGCAGCTGAACTTGTTGCCTGGAGGAAAACGAGAACCGTTTATCGATCGATTGATTCACTAGATTGACTAATCGGCAGATTATCTGTGTCACTGACAAACTGCCTGACTGAGCTTATACTTTTTATAACGTCCCAATTGTTATGTCCCGCCAGCATCATGGGTTGCATGCACATTTAAGGGGAATAAAAACAAAAGAATTATTGTAAAATTACTTGTTGGGCTAGTTGCGGATGATTTTTTTCAACCACGGTTGAAAGCCCTAAAAAGACGAACACAAATAAGAAGTAATCAACGGCGCTACTCACAACTGTATTTAAAAAAAAAAAAAAAATGAAAGCCGTTTACAACTCCCTGTAACACCGAATTAGGGCGCAGCTCTTGAGGAGGAGGAGGGAAAGTTGCTGAGGGTCACGTGTTCTCGGGGGGAAAGGGGGTCACGTGACGTGACCCACCAGAGAAAATTTTCCGCTAGATTTAGCGGGGCAATTTTTCTGCTAGATTTAGCGGGGAAATGTTTCCGCTAGATTTAGCGGGGAAATTTAACCATAATGCACCGCGCGGTCACGCCGATGGCGACGCCGACGCCGCTTAAGCCGCAAAAGGGCGCCTAAAGGACTGTTCACACATGTAGCGGAGCGCTACAAGCGTAGCGCTGACCTCGCGCTAAGCGAGTGCTGACGGGAGCGTTCACCAGCTTTCTATCGCACCATCAATACTGTTGTTCATGGCAGACAATAAGTAGCGGACGACACGTGAGAAGCGCTACATCAGCGCTTCGCTGCATGTGTGAACCGGCCTTAAGAGCTGCGTTCTAAAACAACGATAGAAGTACATATATATAATTATATATATATATATATATATATATATATATATATATATATAATGTATATATATATATATAAATATATATATATATATATGTTAATAAACCTATCGTCCCCTTGGCTATGCATGCGCCAGGATACACGCCATTCAACCAGTTTACATAAATGTATATATATAAAAAGGAAGTATCTCGGCATCATAAAATGCAATCGACGTGTAGTTGACGTGTTGGGGCCCCCTCTTCCTGATAAAGTACGCCTCTTGCAGCTCGCCTGCTCTTTGATTCTTGCTTCTACCTACAATCTTGTTGTCACCGAAGCGTGGCTCACATTTGCAGACCTTACAGGGCGTGGATGAGCGGGCTTCCCTGATACGGCCTTGATGAATGTGGCAGGAGCCATCCTACAGAAAGTAAAAAAACCGCACAACCCGGAACGTGACGCAGTTGGCACCGAGCGACATGAGTCCTGATGTCGTACCTTACGTTTACAAAATGTCGCATAACCTCAAGAGGGTCGCGAACAGGCATGGAGTGCCTCTCGTGTTTTCAGCTCCCAAGAAACTCGGCCAAATTTGTCCTCGAATGGCTAGTGAAAGCAAAAACGAGCGAGCATGTGGTACGAAGCACGTCAGACCGTATATCGAATGCGTCACGGGGTCGCGTATGAAATACCGCTAACGTGTGGAAAATCTTACGTTGGGCAAACGGGAAGTGCACCAATGACCGTTTGAGGGCGCGTGCATAACATTCGAAGATAAGTGATGGGGCACCTTTGCCCACGAACTCTAGGGCCTGCGAGGCGTACTTTATCCCTGCGCATGCGTAGCCCGAGTGACGATAGGTGTGTCAACATGTACATATATATATGTGTGCTCCTATCTTCTTTTTTCGGATACATTTTTAGTAGCGCCCTTGTTTTTCTTCTCTTGTGTTCGTCTTTTTAGCGCTTTTAACCATGGTTCAAGAAGGATCCATTGGCGAATCACCGTTGCAAACAAATTATATTAAGTGTAAATAAGTTTTGTATAACTGACGCGGGTGGTCCTAGAACGTCAAGTAGCTATGTATTGTTCCGACATCCGAGAAAAGGATATTGACTGAAATAAATTAGATCACCTAGAGTTCATAGTCTCCGAAATTATAACATGTTGGGAGAGGAGGTGCTTGAAAACGGCTACACTTGGTGTGAAAGACCTATAGTCAACGAAAAACATAAAAACTATAAGGTCTCAGAAATTACGCACATTTCACGTCACCCAAAATAAAGTGGCTAAGCAAGCCGATGCGTGAAGCGTTCGTGCCATTCTTCTTGGTTACACGCGGAACATTCAATCAAGAATGTACGGAAGGTCAAACGTCCGTCAAAACTATCACGAGATACTTCATCAGCTTCCGCGCAATAAATGCTCTGGGAAGTGCAAACAAACCTCGAAGGCAGCAGACACTGGTAAGACTTTGAAAATAAACCTCCTGCAGGAGGCATCACAATGGAGGAACTGTTTTGCTAAGAGACTTAGTTGTGTGCCTCTTAAGCCGCGGTCACACGTTCTTCCCTGCAGACATGATGACAAACATTATCTGCGGGCACGCCTCAACAGCTTCCAAGCATGTTGCTCCATGCATACTTCAAACATGGCAGGCTTTGTACGTACAATCTAACAGGGAAGTCGCATATAAGACACCCCTCAGACGGTGTTTGCACACTCTATGTATTGTAGGAAGTAGGAACTATGAACAGTGTGCCCGTGGCTTTAGAGAAAAGCCGGCTAGTGTTCTCACTGTGCGGCGCGCCTAGATGATGCCTAGGAATAAATTAACCTGCCCTAGAGGCTTAATGAAGTAAAACAATAATCTGGCGTCATTACCCTTTCTACATTGATTCGGAAGAAGTACAGCGTACATGGATTCCCTCCTCGCAGAAGCTCCTGTATGTATATTGCCTCAAGATGCACGCCGAACGTCAGCCATCGATTTTTCTTTAATCAGCTCTGCTAATGAAAAGGGCGAGCGGTTTCGCCAATGAGGATAGCGGACCGCATTGCGCCCCTCCCAGCAGCATGCAGTCTCGGTAGCGGGTGCTTTCCAAAAAGAAAATGGAGGCATCAAGTTAGAAAGGGAGAAGACATCGGGAAGTGGCAATACCAGAGCAAAATAATAAATAAATAAAATAGGTAGCCGAAAAGGTTGGGGATGAGTAAAACGAGAGGGAAGCCTAAATTAATGTCTGGAAATTATTAATTAGCGGGAAATGTTCTCTACACAACAGCAGTTCCCCTAACCCGGGAAACTACAACACGTTCAGCAGCGGGCCTCGCACCATGCGAGTCCAACCGGTCAAATGGCCTCTTCAGGAGGATTTCCAAATCTAGCTTCAGAAAATTTGTCCAAGATCAGGCGACGGTGGTTCTTGGACTATACGCGACTGAAAAACGTCGTACATTTGTTGGCAGTCCTTCTGGTGGGGACAAGACAAAGTCTGCAAGATACAGAAGCAAGCGAAGCATCCATCACGTTCTGCCACCGAGACAATACTGATTTCATACCATGATACCTATCACCTTTCTCGTTAGCTAATCCGATTAATCGAAAAGCCAGGAAAAGTGTTCCGTGTCCTTTTCGGTGGAGTAGACAAACGGAGATTTTTGAGGGTGTAGACAAAACAAAAAGCACCGAATAGAAAAGTAAAGAAAGGAGGCAATTTCTCTTCTGCTTTGCCAATCTTGACCTTTCTGCGGTCCGCGGAAACCGTGTTTGAAAGGTATTATAAGCAAGACCAAGGATTTGCTGAGTTTATGAAGAAATATTACTTTCCCTCTTCGGTTCAATGTAGGCCTCCGATAGGAAACGCCTTTTTTGCTTTCCATTCTTTTCTGCCCGGATCAGCGATCGAATCCGGCGGCTCCGGAATGATCCTGGAGGCCGAACAATGCGCCATCAAGAAAGGAGATTAAATGTAACTCATAAGAAAGAACCTACTTACTTCTTGTTCATCCGGGTCGTGTTTGAGACCATAAACAAGGCCGACATACGACATCCCCCAAAGTAATCAGAGAGGCGCCGTCTTTTTTCTTCCAGATTGCAAATTCAGAAGCTATGGATTTGCTCTTCTCAATGTGGATACAGTTTAATTTGCGCTTCATCTGTGGATTTGAAAAAACCTTACAACAGTTTCTGTGGTTTTTTTTTGTTTTGTTTCTTTTTATCTTTCTTTTTTTTGGGGGGGGAGGGATACTTGGAATAAGTAAGAATAAGTAAACAATAAGTAATGCTTGGAATATTCTCTCCAAGTATATTTGCGTCTCCAGCTCGTTGCTCGCCCTCTCGTGGCAGAAACGAGAAGCGCTCTAACGGGTGTTCCCCGGGTCTCTTTGAAGGAAAGAGGGGGGGGGGGGGGGGCTATGGAATACGGCGAGACAAAGGGACCGGGACACTGCCGCCTGCTGCGATTGGTCAGCGCCACGCCACTGACCAACCGCAGCAGGCGGCGATGTCCCCGCCCCAACATCCCGCCATCTTGCATAACCTCCCTGCTCAGCGGGCACGGCGGAACACCTCGCGATCATGGCTCGCCAACAGCGAGTTCTGAATGCAAACAGCACTCTTCCCTGTGCCAATGTAATGTTGTAGCCCGTATGGGATTTGTACCATACGGTCCCGGTGGTTTTCCAACATCAGTGAAAGGTGCCGGAGTGAACGTACAGTGCTAATCACACTTGTCTATAACGCGCGAGCGTGCGGCTTTCTCCGGGGAGCGCTAGACTGGTGGCATTCGAGGAAACCAAGCTAGTCACGTGGCGCAACATGGAACGGCCCGCTCAGGGGGTGTCCTGCCCACTCTATCAGTTTGATAAGCGATAAAAGTAAAGTGCTTTATGATATATTTTTGTTTTTTGATGACGACATCGTTGATACGCCTTCATGCTTTAGTTTGTTTATCGTTCGAGCAATGATGTTTGTGAAAAGCGTGCGAGCAACCTTCCGCGTTCGCCGCCAGCAGAGTGGGCAGGACACCCCTCGAGCGGGCCGTTCCATGTTGCGCCACGTGACTAGCTTAGTTTCCGCGAATGCCACCAGTCTAGCGCTCCCCGAAGAAAGCCGCGCGCTCGCGCGTTATAGACAAGTGTGATTAGCACTGTACCTGCAAGCGGGTAGGCGTTCCTCCGTAACCGAAAGGCTGAGATTGGCAAAACGATTGCGTGCAAAAATAATTAAAAAAGGCTGTTCTGGAAAGTTTTGCAATTTGAAAAATAACGGAATCACTTTTCTCGGCACATTTGTTCCAAAATAACTGGTGTCGAATTTGTAACCTTTACCGATTATAAAAGATCGTGACTTGGATAGCCCTAAGCACTTTACCCACAATTAATGTCTTGACATGGATTTGTCGTACTAGACAGAATATTTTAGTTGGTGTTGCACTTTTTTTAAATTTAAACCTAAATCGAAAATGATACATTTGGCACTTGTTGATAATTTACCAACATTGGATTGCCATAGCTCTTCGCCCGTTTGAAATGAGATCATAAGAACATATTATATTGGAGCTTGAAAAGCTACGTGTGAGGGTACCTTAACTTTATTATTATTGATACTAATTGCGGGCCCCGGTAAACGCCATACCCCCAAAAATACGACGTAATACTAAAATAGATTTTACACAAATACCTCAATCTCTTTTCTTTTCAGCGTGTGAAAAACTGACATCGTTATCAAAATAGCCATCGCCTAAAAAAAGAAAAAAAAAACTTTCGTCGCTTGTTTTGAGTTTTGGTTTTGGATTGTGGACAGGCGCCGAAAAACGCCAGGACAAGAAGAAAGAAACATTGGCGCTTCTTCTTGTCCTTATGGTTTTCGGCGCCGGTCTACGATCATGTACCAAGTGGCCGAAATTTCCATATTAATGCTAGTTTTCGATTTTCGTAGTGAGAACAACGTTTCTCAATTCATATTTTTATATTATAAACTTATTACCCGTATCGATATTTTGTTAAACTTTGATTGATTTCAAAATTTATGCGCTGGTAATGATTCTAAAGTAAATATTCATCTAGATGCCTAAAAATACATTACAGGAATAAAAGGTTGAAAGCGCGAAAGAAACAGGGACAAGGAAGATACACAGACGACCGGACAGGCGCTTTACTCTCAACTGTTGTGTTTTTAACGGCAGCATCGACACCTATATATACACACATTATCGCCCAACCCGCATCACACCCAATCGCACACTCAAGAGCAGCCATCCAAAAACGTCCTTTAACACTGCAGGGCCCGCAGTTCATCGTTCCACAAAAAGGTTAGTAAGGTGCTAGGAATGAAAGAGCCATGAAAATGTTTCGTGCGACTAGAATGTCACACGAAACATTTTATGACTCTGTAATTTCGTGAAATGATTAGAATGTCTGCCGGAATGGCATTTCATCTGCAAAGAATTCTTCGGAGACGACACCACGTTCATGCATGCTCACCTAGGTACCGCAGACGACCAGCCCCTCCGGCAGATAAAAAACAGACAAGTGCGTTGCTTTGACACACTTGTCGCGACAAGGCCTTGCGAGTAGTTGCCTCGACTTTCGAGATTGGAAACTACGTCGCGGGAAAGTGCGAATTGTAAGTTGTGTTTCTTGCGCTAGGAATCCCATTTCCAGAGTCAGGACTGTCCACATCGAAAGGCGCGAGTGGATGTCCGGCGGCTCTCCAAATTTAACGTGGGAGCTCGAGAGGCATAAAATGGGAAGGGACTGCGCCGTCTATTCCTGGGAAGGAGAATGAACAGTCCAAGTTCGTCTGCGAACCGCGGGCCTGGCTTTCCCGTGGGGAAACTTCTTGGACGCGGAACGTGGGGAGGGGCACGTGGACACAGCACTCTTATTTTCGGTTTGTTCGGGGGTGCTGTCACTCGGGAGAAACTAAGTGTGAAAACCTTGTCAACCGTGCACTTCAACTTGCAGCGTTGAAAAGGTGAACCCTGGAGCGGAGTGAACGGAAATAATTTCACAGTCAAGGCAATTCTAATACAAAAGACAATCTGCAGTGTTTCGTCTGCTTTCTGCGCAGGAGGGGCGGTGACGTCATAACGACGCCGAGCTCTGATTGGCTTAGATTGAAAGGATAGTGGGTAGACCTGAATGCTAGATGCCACGAGGCTACTGAAAATATTGTTTTCAATCAGCCAATAAGAGCTCGGTGTTCCGACATCGTCACAACCCCTGTGCAAGACGCAGACAAACCTGCGCTCCGCATTCTAATACAAAAAAACAGTGTGAAGAAATTGCCGGAGGCATTCCTTTTACCCTGACGGTCACATTGGTAACACTGTCTGCAGACATGTCCGAATCGTAATAATGAGGCGTGTTCGCAGATAATTATGCCATCATGACTGCAGCGAAAACCCTGCCTTTTTTATAATGTATGAGCAGTGCGACCGCCCCGGGGTCACACTGCTTATACACAAAAGACAGTCTGCATACAGATTCGACAGCGAGTCGCTGCGAGATCCGTGCTTCGAATGCCGCATACCAATGAGTTCGAGGATAACTTGGCACTCGGCATTCGAACTAGGGATATTGCGGTGACTCCTGTTTGCAGACCGTCTTTTGTATGATGGGAAGTCGCAAACACAACTTTCGCGTGGCGCTCGGCCGTGCGGCCATTGCTTAGAAATTCTAATGGGCACTTCGGCAGTCGCTGCCATATAAATAAGATCTCCGAGACCGTACCTACCTTTTTAGTGCTTCCCTCCGGCTTTACGTGAGTTATGTCGAAATTTCACTCGCTAAATCCACTTGGGGTTCTAAAGAAATCTCGACTTTTATTTGAGAACTCCGATCATCAAGAATCGTCTTGTATTGCATGTTTTTTTTAGAATACATATTTTCTTAAACTAGTCGACAGGAAAGTTAGTTATTTTCTATAACGCAATGCACGAACTGATCGCTATACCTTTTCATTTCGAGCCCTTTTCCCATCCGCAAACCGTTATTCTTGTCGTCCATCCTATGCGGCTGCTCTCACAACGTGACAGAATTGCAGCAAAGCAAAGGTATACAACAAGTTGACCGATTGCTGAGGAATATCTGTCGAAGCGTGCATCGCATATCGAAAATGTTACCGGGTCAATGGGTTGAAACGCGAACATGGCGACAACATGTTGCTTCACTAGACTGGGCTACGCTCCCTTTCACCTTGCGATACCCTGCAGACGATGCTACGAGCCAAGAAAGCCAGTCCAATGTCCTCCGAGTGTAACGCGACTTCCGCCAGTGAATACTAAGTAAATACTCCATATTGGTGACGCATGCGACCAAAGTTGACCGTGTGATCGGCATTCGAGATTGGTCAAACGCTTTCCACGATGTCCTTATTTGGATTCATTTTGCTTCCATCGACGGAAATCAGAACCTGCCCCAGGTCGTGACGTCGCGAACGTAAACGCCAAGAATGCGCCACCGAAACACGATAGGTAACTGCGACATGGAAGTGACTCGATCCGCTTGACCTTACTGGCGTCGGCGGCAGTCTCCAGACTGTGTCGAGTGTCACATCAAAAGACCGCAGTGCGCGGATGCGCTTCGCTGTTGGAGCGTGTCACTAACGTGTAACTGTATCGGACTCGAGACGTCGGATCAAGGGAGGCCGCCGACGGGTCGACAGCTTCCCCGAACTCTTTTAGCTTCTTACCAAACAGAACACACGACAACAAACCCAAGAGGCCACGTACGCTTCGAGCTGACAGAACCGACAGAAAAAAGTTGCATCTGCAGGGTGCTTGAGCGCTGTGCAGGCGTAAAACTATTCGTGTAAATAAAGCAATCAACAGAGTCCATTGAAACTTTTTCCAGAGTTTTTCATAGGCCGTGCATTCATCGTACTAGTTTTATGAGGGCTCTTTACTAGGAAAAAAATTAGGCCTATAATATATCATTTTCTTCTTTTCTATGCACCGGGAGGAAGAAGGTAAAAACCGTCTGGTTGACGCCCCTAGACAAAGATGGCACCACACACAGTCGGATCTGCTGGACATGTTTTCGGAAACTCATCTAAAAGAAACTTCACGTTTTTTTCTTCATGGCGTGCCATCTG
Organism: Ixodes scapularis; assembly: GCF_016920785.2. Lineage (NCBI taxonomy): Eukaryota > Metazoa > Arthropoda > Arachnida > Ixodida > Ixodidae > Ixodes > Ixodes scapularis. The sequence continues at coordinate 17,521,822 of NW_024609835.1, forward strand.
TCAGTATGGGAACGACAACCAGTCAGTTTTCGCCGTTTTCCTCCCTTGCAAAAAAAAAAAAAAAAAAAAGCCTTTTTACGTTTATTTTTTATTTTTTTTTTATGAAATCTACACTCCACAAAATTAAGTGTGCTAAATACACCACCCAAAGACACCTTAATGAACAGTTGTATTGCGCTCGTTTCGATTGGTTTATTTATACAAAAGGAGTTTGCGCCCGAATCGGCGCTCGGAAAGCACGCTGTAGAGTCAAAACTCGTGGGGTTTTCCCGGCCGAAACTAACACGCACAAGAGCAAAGAAACCGCCCCGTCCCCATGACAGACCCCCGGGTGTGACGTGAGGATGTGACGTGCATCTGATACGAGTATGCGACCCAGGATTATCGCGGTGCTGCCTCGGTCGTCTTCGCAACAAAAGGCCCAATAATAGTATTAGCCGAGTGGCTCCTGACACCATGCGGTAAAGCTTCGAAATACTTCCAGACCTCACGTCTCCTATACGTTTCGTTTCCTTTTCTTCTTTTCTTGTGCATGTGTTAATGTGGTGTTTCGCGGTCATAGCACGCCTCTGGCGTTCTCATCTGCTGTGCTGATTTAAGGAGTTACGACCCTTCGTCGTGCCCATGGGCCTAAGGTATGCTGCTCCCTGTGAAACTTCAGGGTGCAGTGCCCGACGGCTAAAGTAAAGGAGCCTTCCCACGTTGAGTCGCCCTAGCGGCACCGCTGTTTTGTGCCATTGAGGGGGCTGTAGCAACGATTTCGTAGTCTTGAGGGACAAACCACGAGTGTATAAAACAGGTCTACCAACCGTGCGTTGTCGCCCGCCGAAAACTGTGCCCTTATAATTGACAGAAATTAAACGGGCACTTAGACTGAGAAAATATATCACAGAAACGAAACATCTATTTGCTGCGTCATCCTATTATTTGTTCTACGAAATAGTCGAAGTTGTGTTTCACAACCTCTATATCTTTTCCGTATGGCCTACCTAGCCAGTTGAGCATTGCGCATTGTCATTGCCACCGAGTGGGATGCCGCCATCTGATTTTGATAACAAGATAAATATATCGGTGCATCGATAAATCAATAATCTGGATGTTGTTTGGCCAAGATCTATCGACCTGATCTGCCGGTTTCGGGGATATCAAATATCTTCCACAAAAGTTGCGACAGTCATGGGGCGGGGGGTAGTGAAAAAGACACAATGTGGTTCCTGTGCCCGATTGGAAAGTGAGAATACAAGTTCCCAAAAAATAACCTAAAAAGAAAATATCAATTTTAAAAATGTTTCGCAGATACGCTCCCTCCACTGGAGATCGTAAACGTACCCGATGAAGCGGAATGAATTAACTAAGTCGAACCACCGAAGAGGAGGCAGATTCCTCTCGGATAACCACAAACCGGCGCACACCTCGCAATGGTCTTTTCGAGCGACGATCTCCACTTGCCCCTCGGCCTCTTAATTTTGGGATGGCCCTCGGACTTACTTAACTCTCCACTAATCGCCTCCTCCTTCTCTCTTTCGCACCAATGCGCTACAAACCTTTCGGTCGATTCCTTTCCTTCGTCCCGTAACAAGCGAAAGGCGCGTCAATTGAGAAGATCTCGGCCCTGACCGCTAATTGTAGGCATCGTTTCCGGCTGAGAAGCGACGGGCTCACCCAATACCACCCAACAGACAAGGCCTGTGCGTGACGTCATTATTTGTGGCTCCCGGCCCCAAGCGGCCAACTCGTCGAAGCTTTACCAGAGTCCCTGCAAAGCGGCGGACGCCTTTGCCGTGGCGTCGCCGTCTGCTAGCGACGGGCTCGTTGTGGAACGCTGCAGGACGCGCTGGTGGTGACGCTGACGATAGCTATATATATCTATATATATAGGCAGCGTTGCCGGGGCCCAGTAGTAATGACGTTCGGGGCGGAAAGGCGCGGGCCTTGTGTTCTAGGTGGCATTGGCTCGCCCCGGGTGCAGGGAGACTTCTCGCCCGAATGCTCCCCGTGCGCTCCGCGGGTTCGCGCTAATGGCCGCGCCACAAAGGAAAGAAAGGAAAAAACAGACAAGTGGGCGCGATCCGACACGCCATATTTGTTGTTTACTCGGGACCAGATGAATACCAGAAACCGAGCTTTTTCTGTCACTGTGTGTGTCTGCGTATGTCTGTGCTTGTGCGTGCGTGTGTGTGGGGGGGTAAGGGGCGGGGGAGGGGGATGCAACAGTAAGATTTTTCAAAATTTCGGATGACAAATGTAACACGCGTAGGGATACCTGCTCTTACACGAAGCGTGCAAAAGTAGCGTCTTCCCCTCCGAGTGACGGTTGTAAACGTGCATTGGAAAGTGAACCTATACTGAAAACCTCGCCATTGCAGAGGACTTTTCACGTAGCCTGTAAAAGCCGTGGTCACACTGCTGATACGTTACACAAAAGACAGCTTACAGAAACAGCTTATAATGCGCGTATATTTTTCTTCGTCACATTGGTGATACAAAATTGCCTGCAGACATGTTGGAAGCACAGATGCGTATGGCGTCAACCTACTTCGAACATCCTCGAAGCGTGTCCGCAGAATTTTCTCTCTGTCTGTGCAGAGAACATTTTTGTATGATGTGTGAGCAGGGCGAATGCTGCTTGAGGCTTTCATGAGCACTTCTTGGGCAGAAACTTCGGGTGGGGGAAGGTGGAGAGAGAGCCACGGTATAGAAAATAAATGGATATGTTTAGACAAATATTTGCGCGACACGCCGAACCCAGACTGTGCCGTGTCTCTTGTTCACAAAATCTATCTGCAGCTATGTTCAAAGCATGTACGAAGTAAACATGCGTCGAACATGCAGGAAGCGTGTTATGCTGCATCATCATGCCATGCAGGAATAACTGCGCTTGCGATGTTTTTTTATGCTGTATCATCAGTGTGATTGTGGCTTCAAACATCGTTTGGAACATTTCATATACTGCACAGGTGTATCCCACTCTCATAATACACGACGCTCAATATCGTGCCATAAATTCCCTCCGATAAAAAAAATAAATAAATAAATAAATCTAGAACATCGCCAGTGCAGTTACTCGGCCAGTTTAGCTTCCTTCTTTTACTATACAGATAAATTGACTGAAACTGCTTCCGATGTAGGGTCATGTGTCATCCCGACGCGGCGCAGGCTACGTGAGCCACCCGTAGTCATCTTAATGGGTCAACTCGGGTTAATAGTTTCAAAACTGCGATTACGATTGTACCTAAATTACGAGGTATCTTTCTTTTTCGCTCGATAGTTTGTGTAGTTTAGTAAATATTACGACTCGAGGGTTGGTTGCAGGCGTCTACGGCAAAAACCGCAACTATGGGAGAGGGCTGGCAACGCTGGTTATCAGGCGTCATGTCGGTGCAGGGGTACGCGGTGCGACTTCCGAGTGCCGGCGCAAAGCACGCAGCGTGGCTGCAAGTTTGTGTGGCCAAAAAACCAAAGCTATGGGTGCCTGTGTGCTCGCACATTTTGAACACCGAATGGCACCGATGAAAACTGTGCACTCGCAATCTTCGCTTTTGAAATGCCACAGAACGTTGACCCAGAGTATGAATATATTTCTGTTTCTTGCTCGCGGAAATAAAAATCTATGGTAAAAAGTTCTTTTTTTTTTTTTTTTGCTTTACAGATTTGTTTTAAAAAAGCCATGAAAGCTACACTTATGCCGTTTGTGCAAGGGAGTTATATGGCCAGGGGAACATTATCTGGGTGGCTAATCTTTGCGATAAGTCGGCTAATTAATTCAGATTCGTTAACTTTTTATTTAGTGAAAATTGACATATGGTTCCAATTAGAAACTTGCTGAGCGTCATCAAAAACCACTACATCAATCATTTTCAGAAAGACCTTGAGCGCGTGAGAAGCGGTGTAGTGCACTAAAGTTACCACTCGTGGAACAAATACAAGGCTGAAGCTAGATAAGAGACGGAAAAATGGCGCGGGCGCCTTATTACAGCCGCTAGCTTTGTACGTGCTCCCTGAGTGGCAACTTTAGTGTACTACTACGCTTCTCACGCGCTCAGTCTTTAACGCTCAGCGAGTATATAATTACAATCATATGTCTATTTTCAATAATTACAATGTTAATTAACGAATTTCAATTAATTAGATGACTTATTGCAAAGATTAGCCAGCCACATAATGTCCCCCTGGGCGTATAACTCACTGGCACAAACCGCATCTGTGTAGCTTGTGGGGATTCCTCTGGTCTCCCTTCCCCGATGGCTGTGATAACGGCCGCGGGTCAGAACGCTCGGCCTCCTTCGCCGTGAGCTCCCACCTGTTCGAGAGGCGGACGGCCACCTGGCTTGGGGGGCTCTCCTCTCACTCTCTCCCAGGGGGACCTCTTTCCGTCCCCCCGCTCGGATGCGGATCACTGCTGACAGGCGAGGAGGCTTTCGCCTCGACTTTTCCCGCTTTCGGGAAGGGACTCGTCCGGGTGACCGCGAAAGAGATAGGACGTGTGTCGGCGACTTCTCTGATGCTTCCCCGGTCTTGGCTCTCCGGAACCTCGCGTCTGGCCAGGTAAGGACCTTTTCTTACCTTGCCGGCGCGGGGGGCATTTGGGATGGGGGCATTGTCGTTCACTTAGAAGAGTATCTTAATAAATGCTCTTGGACTCTGTCTTTGCTCTGGTACATGTGTCTTCTCTTCCGCTATATTCGAGAGAGTGAGACATGGTAGACGATCATTGGCAACGACGGAGGTAATTAATCGAACCGACCCGCGGTAATGGAGCCCTAAACGTCGTCTACATTGCCGTGGAGATGTGGGGACCGCGCTACTAGGTTTGACGTCTCCTTTGAGATATCGCCGCTGTTGAGACAATTCTTTAGGTACTCTATCGGTACCTGTGTTGGTAGCTAGCAATATCCGACAAGCTTTCATGGTGTTTTTTAAACAAATCTGTAATGAAATTTAGAACAAAAACACCCTGTATTATAAGAACAGAAAATTAATACAGTTGCGTCATACGATTGAGCGGCGCGAGTTTCACACGTTGTATGTCTGCTTGTAGGTGAGAGTTTGCAGGAAACGTACCAAAGCACCGACGGTATACGGTAGAGCTTGGGTTCTGTGTTTTCGAATAAATGAGAAAAATTCCGAAAAATGCTCGCCGTTAAATTTTCCGTCACTTCATACGTACCAAGAGAGAAAAAAAAAAAGAAATTTTGAGGTGATAACCTTAAATTAAACCCCCCCCCCCCCCAAAAAAAAAAAAAAAAAAAAAGAAAAAAAAAAGACGGTGTTTTAGAAATAAATTTCACCAGAGCACAGGATCAGTGGCCCTGAGGAGATGGAACTTCAGTTTCCTTTGAAATGTCGAACTACTGACAAACAAGAGTTGCCTTTTAGCTCGTCAACATTCCTTCGGGACAACGGGTCAGGGTACGCAAACTTTAGTCATGTTGTTCTTTTTTTTTTATTATTGAAACTACAGGTAAATGGACATTGAAGTTCACAGAATAGGGAGTCTTACAAAAATGAACTCAGATAAACCTCGAATTTCCAACCAATATTAAACTACCAAAAAACACCCTCCGAATTTCGCGATAAATAAACCCCAAAAACCCAGCATACTAGTTATAGCCTAGTGTTGCTGGACACTCAGCTAACCCACTGGCCGGTATACTAAAGAGCGGTTGGTCGCATCTTTAATATTGGTTTTAGCGGAGTATACGCGACTTCATTTTGACCAAATATTTCGGCCGCGATCATATTTCGTGCCTCAGAGACGATACCGCGATTTTCTTTTGATTCGATTTTCGACCGGAGTTGTCCTTCAATCATCGCAACAAGATGCATTTAATTGCATTATAATTATAAGATTCAGAGTTCATCGCGATTCGTCTCGTGGTCACGACACCATATTGCCTCTATTCTTAAATCACCCAGAAGAACTCAGCCTGTTCGCTTAGTGTCTAGAGACACTCGAGTCAGTATAATGATGATCTTTTCTTTATTTTTTTTTATTTTTATTTAGTTTTGTAATGATATAGTCTCGAAAAGGCTGTCGTTCTCGAAGTTCAAAAGGCGTTAAAAAAGCTTCGCAAGATGGTCGCAATAGCCATCTTGCAAAGTTTTTGGTTTGTTGTTTTCGCTACCTGTTGCATAGCGCACGGTCAGATCGGAATACCAAAGAAGTAAAAACCAAATGTAGCGCGACGCAATGCCACGCACAACCGGTTATGAAAGCAAGCAAGACTTGGTCGGTGAAAGCCGGGCAATGCCCACAAATGACGCGCCCAGACAGACATGGCACCGCCGACGCCGCCACCACCAAGCGCACTTCGGATTCCGACCGCTTTCGCCGTGTCCATGCCCGGTTTCACATCAAGGGAAGCTGACTGCGAGGAGCAACCTGAGCTCGATGCTTGGACCAATCGCCATCAGGCTTCGCGTATCCGGATGCCGCAAGCGAGAGTGGCCCAGCCTGTCTCGTAGGCTCCGCTGTGGTGTCACGACAGCAGCTTCGAGACTTGGGATCTGTTCCGCCGGCGCAGCCGCTGAAAGCTGGCGAGTCTGTCTGCAGTGCCGTGACCGGGCTCCGTCCCGTCGTGACGGAGGGCCGACGTCTGGGACGGGGGAGGAACCGGAGCAGGAGGAGGAGGGCACTGCTTACGGGTTGCCTGTGCCGTCCTAGGGCCTTTCGCTGCTCTCGGTATCCTATACAAGATGCCCTCCGCGGCTCTTCTGCTTCTCGTCCATCTTCGCGGTTGAGAAGGTCAGGAGGCAGCGTTATTCACCGGCGCCCCGCGGATTTGCACGTCCCCCCCCCCCCCCCCCCCCCCCCGCGCTTCGCACCTGTAAATACTAATGTTGGAGCGATTAGTGTTTTTCTCTTTCTTTCTTTTTTGTTATCTGTGTGCGTGTATGCGTCTGTGTGATGCATCTTCCAAAGATATACGTAAGCGCGCGTTTCGTTTAAAACCTGCAAAGTGCGAAATTTCGCTGTTTTTCTTTTTTATTTCTTTTTTACAGACATGCATACAAATTGCACTTTCTTCCGTATGTTTCTTTTTTGTTTTTTTTTAACGTGAAACGCTGTTTCGGTAGTCGCTCCGGATTTCGTGAAGCCCTGGCCTGTCACGTAGCATAATGCACTGATCTCTTTGCAGTAGGATGGATCGCGGATCGGGAGCCCGTCGGTGTCGCCACCGGTGGCCACTGCTTGACACCAGGCAATACACGGAAGTCTATGGGAGAAACGCACAAAAGTAAGAATATTGAAGCATGTACGCTGTGCTCGGAGGCGAGACTTTTATGGCGTGCTGCGATCCTTATGTCGGGTGTTTGGAGATCGAATCGGTATTTGTGAAACGTTCGAACGACGATTAAAAAAATCAAACGGACCGGAGCACCTACGGCTGAGCTGGCAAGCTTGCTCTCGTAGTGGAGTAAACAGAGGAACTTGCCGTCCATGAGACCGTTCTCGGGGAAGCCCAGAGGTTGATGAATGACAAAGAAGTTCCACCTCGACAGCGGCTTTCAGGGAGTGAGCGAATTCCGCTTAGCAAAGCCTTCGAGCTTGTCGTCTGCTATACCCAACTCAACGAAACCGCCACCGACTCCGCGGTGACTCTAGGTAACTCTCGCCTCATTGAGCTGCACTACAGCGGAGTCACTCTCGACCACAAAATATTTATTTATAAGAACTGCGAGGGGCTGTCAGCTTTAATGTTTGTACGCAAGCTATTTGACAAGCTTATCGAAAAGCATCCAAGAAGTTTCGGTGCCAACAACAGCTTAGAAACGGGGAAAACGGCACTTTTTCTCGTTCTTCCCATAGAGTCCCATGCATTGGCTGGTGTCAATCAATGGCCGCCGGTGGCGACACTCGGCCCCAGGTGCCGAAGCCGCGGTCCGTGATCCAGCCTACTACAATAGAGATCAGTGGCATAACGCAACGCGCTCAGTGTTGCAATATGGGATGTCGCAGACCTGCACACCAGTTCGGTTTTCCCACTAAATTTAGCGGGGAAATTGACGTCACGTGACCTGGTGTCACGTGATCCTATAACGTTTCCCGTAAAAAGCGATTTTCCATACAATTTTGTATTCTCTCGGCAAACTGCCATACGTCAGCCTCGTCGACGACATTGACGTCGCCATGACTGATTTCTGCGCGCGATCCGTGAACACGAATCGGTTACGTGTCTGACCGCTCCCGACGCCGCCCGTGTCATCTCGTCTTGCCTTTCCTCGGTAGAAGGAAAAGACAAGTTGGCGCTTGTTTCCCTGTAACTGCGTTCCCCTTCAGGGACTACCGAGCGTCACAATAGTATAGGCCCATTCATTTGTTCCACATACTGATCGTTTCAAAAACGTTCAAGATGTTCATCCCAGCCCGTATTAGTGGAACAACTCAACTGGCAAAATTGGGAGCAACGAAGAGCCCAGACCGCCCCACCCGCAGTCGCCAGAAATCGTGTTACTCCTATGACGGTCACATGGGTCATACAGAAACTGCCCGCAGACGTGTTGCTAGCATCTATGAAGCAAACGGGCTTCTACGATGCTTCAGACATGTCCGGAGACAATTCTGCAGTCACGTGTCCACCAAACACCGTGCCTTTTCTAAAAACGTACAAAGTAAAAAAAAATCAATTTTAAAATTTGTTAAAATAGATTTGTTTTATTTAAATCGTACATATTTTATCTAATCAGATTATTTTGATTAATATTAGCTTATTTTTATATAAAGCACTAGCTAAAAATATTAGTTTTTTTCTCGCTAGATGCACTATTAAACTTGGCATACTGATCAATTTACTAATCTGTCCGATCACTGAAAAAAATACGGAAGAAAAACAAAAATGCCGTATAAAGGTACTATAAAAGTAAGCAACTGCTTTGTTTTTCTTTTTTTTTTTAATGTAAACCCCGCTATGCAGCGTGATATTTCTAATTGCAAGCTTTCTTTGTTTGTTTGTCTTTGTCGTGTTCAGATTTTCTTGCCATATGACATTATTTCCTGATATTTGTTTCTTCTTTTCGCTTTCTGATTTTCTTCCCGTGGGACATTATGTATCTGAAGAAGTAAACAGAAGGTAGAGAGAGATTTCTATTAACGCTCCCATTTGCCCAGAAGAGCGCCCCCCTTTGCTCATTTTCAGCCCGCTATAAATATATTTTGTTCGATGATTATTTGATTTAAGTTAGCAAATGAACATAGAAAGCGTCAGACGATAGGCAAAACAGGAAATAAAATGTGTCTTGGGGAATATTTGGGCAGGAAAGGTTTGATGTGGATCATCGGTGTAAAAACGGCCTGATTAAAACCACATATTAATTCACGATTTAAACCATATTGATCCTCATTCTCCACCCTGCCAAAAACACGCCCCCGTTACACCCTGGGGCCGAAAAAAACAAACAAAAAAACTATCCCAACGGTGTGCAACTACAGACTCGGTGGGAATATCTAGCGCGGACACGACAGGCTGCTCTCCGCACCGGAGGCGTGAACCCGCTGTTCGAAACAAAGGGAGAGCGAGACATGCCTCGCTTGAAAACCCCGAACGGGGGACGACAGCGGCGACAATGAATAGCGGGCCCCTTTCCTCCGGTCCGCTCCCTGTACACTAAAAGCTCGGAGGCCCGCGGTAGCAGCGTCCGCAGCCGCCAGCTGCAGCGTCCACCGTCGCAGGTCGCGTTGATGTTGGCTCATCGCTCCGGAGATAGCGCCAACACGAGGAAGCGTCTGTTCAAACTCGTCGTTCGCATGCGTCTCTCTCTCGCCATTCGCGATCAATGCGTGTGTAACAGTGCGTGACGTCGAGAGCGGGCGAGTTCTCCGATGGCCTGCCCCGCATCCGCCGTAGCGCACTCATTGTGAACGTGCGTTTACTTGGGAGGCCTCTGGCACGCAACGTGCAGATTGATTTGTCGCGCGCTGTCAATAGTCGACGCGGACCGCCGGAGTCGGCGAGACAAAAGAGTACACTGAAACCTTATTCGTGGTACGCGTGTTCGTAATTTTCAGTGCTGCAATTGTGCCAACTCGCAAAGTTTGTATGAACTGTGCCCCCAGGGGCCAAAAGCGTTTCCCTACGGGTACGGGCTCGGTCCCTGCCCAAAGTGACGGCACGAGCTCCCCAAGCAAAGTTTTTGCGTAGGATGTATGCAGAAACTCTAATGAGCTTGTACCCATTTCCCATAACTTCTGTCTCAGGATAAGTGCCAGCGAAGCCGATGCTACAAGCCCGATATATATAGTCTAGCACGAAGCTTTCACCCCACGAGAGCGCGTGCGCAACACCTAGGCTCAGAGCGCTCCCTTTTGTGGAATCTTCGCTATTCACTAGATAGGTTCCCAAAGTACCGAAACTCACCGCCGAATTCAGAAACCTCACTCAAACTACACTCAAACTGAAGGGCCCCTCCACTTCCTCGAGGAAGGCGCGAGGGCCGGCGCTGTCCAATCGCGAGGACGGATCCGCCGTCGCGATTGGCCAGCGCCGGCCCTCGCGCCTTCCTCGAGGAAGTGAAGGGGCCTTTCAGTTTGAGTGTAGTTTGAGTGAGGTTTCTGAATTCGGCGGTCACTCTTCCGGCATATTTTTTTATTTATTTATTGTACCCTCAGGGCCCGAGGGCATTACAGAGGGGAGTGGGTTACAAAAGGAAAATCACTAAAAACCAAAATGACAACCTAAGTATAGAAACACGAACATAAGAAACTTTAACTTAGAGAATTGGTTAAACAACGCTTAAACATAATGGAATCTGCTACAAACACAACTGACGATGGAAGGTGGTTCCACGTGATTGTTGTTTCGGGATGAATGAATTATAAAACGTAGTGGTTTTACAAACAGGTAGGCCGATTTTGTGTTGGTGATCGACGCGTGGCGCGACATATGAGGGAGAAATTAGTAACTTTTGATGCAAGGAAGAATTGTGATGATAAATTTTATGAAACAGACAAAGACGGGATAACTCACTACGTGAAGAAAGGTTAGGTAGGTTTAAAAGCGTTTTCATGGATGTTACCCTTGCACTACGGTGATAGTTAGTCAGAATGTAGCGAACGGATCTACTTTGAATAGCTTCGACTGCTGTTGTAAGTAAGTCAGTACCGGGATCCCATGTAGAGGAGGCGTATTTCTATTTGGAGCGGGCAAGGGTTTTGTATAGTAGTGGCTTGAGAGAAACAGGGAAAGATGGAAAATTACGTTTGAGGAAGCCAAGCATGCGGTTAGCATTGTAAGTTATGTAGCGAATATGAGGCTCCTAAGACAAGTTCGATGAAATATGGATCCCCAAGTACTTATACGATGGTACACCTTCCAACAAAACACTGTTCAGATAGTAGAAAGAAAAGTGCGAGTTAAGTCGAGAAACAGTCATTACTTTAGATTTGTTACTGTTGAGCTGCATGTTCCATTTTTTTACACCAATTAGAAACCCAATCAAGGTCAGACTGAAGGATAGCAACATCAGAGGTGTTAGTTATTTCACGGTAAAGAACGCAATCATCTGCAAATAAGCTAATAGAGGACGAAACGCAGGAAGGTAAGTCGTTGATAAAGATAAAAAAAAAAGAGCAGGGGACCTAACACTGTGCCTCGAGACACGCCAGATGTCACGGGAGCTGGACTTGAAGAAGTATTATTCACAGACACAAATTGAGATCGGGTATTACGGAAAGCACGAATCCGTGAAAGTACATCCTGATCAATGTTAATTTTGCTAAGTTTATGGAGTAATAGATTGTGTGAAACGTTATCAAAAGCTTTAGCGAAATCAAGGAAATTGCAATCCACCTGGGAATCACGATCAAGAATAAGGTGAAGGTCACGAGTGAAGGTGAGTAGCTGAGTTTCACACGAAAATGATCTACGGAAGCCATGTAGTGCAGGAGCAAAAAATGAATTGGGTTCTAGGTGTTGAACGAGATGAGAAAAAATAATATGCTCAAGAATTTTACACGGAATGCTTGTTATGGAAATGGGACGGTAATTGAGGGGAGAATTATGATCACCGGTTTTATGCACGGGCACCACTTTACCCACTTTCCAATCGTCAGGTAAACAGCCTAGAGAACGTGATTGCTCAAATAATTTAGACAGTATTATCGAGGAATACTCTTTTGTGCTTAACAAAAATTTAGAATTAATTCCGTCAACTCCCGCGGAGCAGGATATTTTTAACTGTTCAATTATCTTTAGAATTCCACTTGTTTGAATTAAGATGGGATACATGGGCAGAAAAGCACGTTGTTGAAGTTGAGGTAAAGTTAAAAAAATACAGTTTGAAAATGATTAAACAAAAGTAGAATTTAAAACATTTGCACAGTCATCGGTGGAAACAGGTTCACCTGATAAACTAAACAGAGACAGTGTGGTGTTTTTATTGCCTTAATCGCATTCCAGAACTGTTTGGCGTTGTTGGTTAGTAGTGATGGCAGGGTGAATGAAAAATAAACTGACTTTGCATCCGCGATTGCACCCTTGTAAGCATTGGCAGCCTGGTGATACTCCAGCCATTTAACCTCGGAATTTGTTAACTTTGCCGCACGAAATTCGCGCTTCTTTTTATTGGAAAGTCTTTTTAGGGTGTTATTGAACCAAAGGGAATTCGAAACAATTGGTATGTTACGTAGCCGTATATGTTTATTGGTTAGGAGCTCAACCTGCGTCTTAAACAATGTCAATTTAATTCTAAAGAACGGTCAGAAAAGTGATCTACGTAATCGTTAAGAAAAAAGCCAAGGGCACCGTTAATAGAGTCAAAGTCACCTCTACTAGAGTCTCGTATTTTTTTAAGAGTTCGCTGTGCTGTTTTGGCTGTCACATTGAGTGAGAAATGTAGTAGCGAATGGTCGCTGAGAGCCGGCATGAAAGTAAAAGAAGAAATAAGTTCAGGTGAAGCTGACAAAATGAGATGTAATACGTTTGCAGTTGTAGCAGTGATTCGAGTAGTAAAAGACACCAGCTGCGAAAAACTGAAATCATGACATAACTTTATAAAATCTTCCCCATCTGATGAGAAAGGGTTAGAGAAAATATGCGGGCGAGACCATTTTATTTGAGGATAATTGAAATCACCAAGAAGGAGTATAGGAGATGAAGAAAAGCGCACTATTATTGAGTTCAAAACATCATGAAGATTGGAAAGAAAAGAAGAATTCTTAGCCGTGTGTTATCGTCCGGCATCAGCTAATTCAATTAGCTGATGGCGGACGATAACACACGGCTAAGATAACTTTTTGGAAATTCAAACACAAGCATCAACAAACTATTTCTAAATCAGTATTCAAACGCACACAGAAAGAATCAACGTGATCGGGAACTGCCAATAAAACGCCAGCTAAATTTCGTGCACCCTTATCACAACGGTAGACATTACAACACTTATCACAACTAAATAATTCACAATTCCGAACATTCGATGACAGCCACGTTTCGGATAAAACTACTAGTTCAGCGCTACAAGAATCAATAACTGAACACAATTCATCACGATGACGTAAAATACTCCTTGTATTTCTAAAAAGTGCGGATATATTTTGGCACTCTGGCCAACCCACGTCCATCCTGTAAACGTTTGACAGCGGGGTTTGTTTTTAAGCATTCTACTATGAGGGAGCTCATTGAAATTCCCGGTTACAGGTTGTTTTATCAAAAAAAAGTCGTACACTGTCGTTTTTTTGTGCCTGAAATTGATCGCAGCACCATGGAAACCAACATTGGTTAGTGCTTACTAGCCACAAAACTTACAAAATATATATAAATATATATATATTTTTTTTAATTTTGTTACAAAAAAAAAATTCTCAAAACTGATTACAGACGCCACTGAGGAGACGCAAGTTGTCCCGCCTCCACTTGCCAAAATTCAGTGCCACTCGCGGCACCGAGTTTTGGAGGTTGTGGTAGAAAAAGTTCTTTAAGAGATATTGAAAGCGTCCACTATCACAAACTTCATTTTCATGCAATCAAAGATATTCGTCGTAATAATAATTGTTACTACAGTCCTGTCTCGTTAATATGGATCCCGTTAATATGAATGCCCCGCTATATGAAAACCATTTTCGGGTATATTGTGTGAAAATGGATGCATATTTGTCTCGTCAATATAGGCAACTCACATTATGGACGATTTTTTGGAAGGAAGGGAGGGGGAGGGGATGGTAGGCATCCTATTAACCAGGCATCACTGTATTCTTTATTTTTATATCTTCACAAAGCTGCATCCCAGACCACACATTACCTGCGGTCTCGGGTTCATGGCCTGTTTTTGTGCTTACATAGATGACAGGGGACTTGGCTGGAAGGCGCGAACGCCGATCGCGCTTTTGTCCACATAATAGGGAGACCTCAAGTGACGTTCACTTGGCTCATACTCTTGCAAAGATCCGTACTTGGGAGCCTTGGCCTTACGCCTTTCGATGAGCGGAGGCAGTGTTTTTTTGGCTCGCTCGAGGTTCTTTGTGTGGGAATCGATTACACCCGCCGGTCGAGTCGGCGGCACAAGAGAGCCTCGACCGGTACTCGGTTTTCACAGACGCCGGCTGCTCTTCCGAGTTAAGGCGAGCCGGCGCTCGAGCATGTTGGCTAGTCGGAGTTGGCTTGCCAGGTACCAAATCAAAGGGGAAAAAAACGAAGTCAAGCCATATTTACAGGGTGCGATATGGCTTACGAATTCGCAGCTGCGACTTAAGGAACCAGAACTTCCCCCAAAATCTTTTTTTTTTTTGCCGCACGAGCGATGTCGCAATTGCGAAATCGCAAGTAAAATCGCACCATGTGATTCAGGCTTAAAGGGAAGCTGAAGCGGTTCTGTATTTGAGTAGAAACACTTAAATCGTCTCCGTTTGACCTCCAGGGTCAAGAATATCGAGATTGTTTTCCAATTCGGTGCACGCGGGCTGCAGAAAATCCTTTCCAATGTACCGCAGAAGGTCCTCTTCCCCGGCGCGTGAAGTCATAAAGGGATTTTCGGGAATCATCGCTCTGGCGCATCTTCAGTGCACATCAAAGCTATGCACACGCATTCTTTCTATTTTCAAAAATATTAGAAAGAGACGTTGCCACGGGTGTCAGTGCGGCGAAATATACCTGGCAAGCTTGCAATTGCGCGCGCTGCCCACACGAGCGACACACGCTTGGCGGCCGAAAGGTCATTTTATGACGTAGCGACTGGTCGGAGGCCTTTCATCTTTTCTCGCAGTTACATCTTCGGGTAAAACGATCATAATATTTAAACTCACGGGATAAAAATACTAAACAATTCACTTTTTCGTTTTTTTTTCAATAGTTTTCTCAGCTTCCCTTTAAATGTGGCTTCATCTGGCCCAAAACACTCTCCAGTGTGGCTTCCGGAAGTAATTGTCGGCGTAGCCACCTTTCGTGTTTCGCACAATTGCCAACACCAGAAACGTCCCCAGCAAAAAAACATTGCTTCCGTGTAAACGAGAAAAAGCTTACTAAAATTATCACGGACGGCTTGCCTGAAGTAACATGACCCTCTTGTGAAACCGCCGTATAAGGTATCTCGGACGAAAGACGAAGAAAGAGAGCGAGAGAAAGAAATACCATCTGTTCTTTGGCGCTTTAACATCCGCAGAGGAGGTGGCAAATACGCCGAAACCCCGGGGGTCTGGCGCACGTCATTCCGAGCGGAAACATAAACATTCAGCCATAAACAATTGATTTCTATGATGTATACATATAGCAAAAATTATAAGCTCTTCTCTCTTCTCTATATTTATATATATATATATATATTTATTTTATTTTTTTTTTGGGGGGGGGGGGGGGGGGAAGGGGGTTGAAACTATTCTGCCGCCGTGAGATCCGAGATACTTTCTGCAGGAATGTGTGGATGGAGGCAGGGTTGCCCGAAGCGTGTTCATTTAGTGAGCAGTATTCGTACGGAGAGACGCTGTTCGCTGTTGGAACGCGGTTCACCGGCGCCTTCCCAGAGAACAGAGGGGCCGCCTTTCTGCGCTGCGTCAAGCGGAGCGGCCGAGGCCCGAATTTATGGACCAGACGTGCCGAGGGCCGCAGCTTTGGAGCCGCCTTCTCCCTTTGAACCGGGCTCAGAGATACGGCCGAGGAGAGAGGTCCAAACCAGAGGGTACCGACCCCACGGGCCGCTGGGGCAAAACTATTCCAAATGAGCAGGCTGCTCGGTGTCAACTCGGCGTAGCTTCATCCGCTGTGGTAGGGACGTAGCGAAACTGCCGAAGTTGCAATTCGACTAGGTTTTACATGTTTCAACTTTCTAACTCAAAGTTCTACCAAACGTTTGGCATTAGTTCAGCTGTTCAAAGAACGCGCGTAAATTAGCTGACGTTGAGGAGAACTGTGCGCCAGCCATTTTTTGGCGAACACACTAAATAATGAAAAGTTGAAATGTCAGCTTCTATATTGTGCAAACGTTAGTAACTATTCTCTAAAATTCATGAAACACGATATTGTGTGAATAATTGTCCCCCACATTTAGGGATGTTTCGTCGAAGTCGGGCAACACTGTCTGAGAAATCGAACCTCTCCAATGTTTCCATCCGTTTTGAAGGTTTTACGAAGCGGGAGAACCTCGAAATTCGAAACTCAGATGGGACACGCTCACGCAGAAACGCAAGTTTTCCTAAATTTGTTTCTTTTCTCGGGACAAAGGCAGTGTAGAGTAGGTGGCAACTGCATCTTTTGGTTTTGTCGCTAGGTTTGTGTGAGAGTGTCTATCGAAAAGGGTGTCAGGAGACTACCCAATCAATCTTTTGCTACAGATGTCACGTATATTTTAGTAAAGCCAAAACATCCAACTGATCGAAACTCAAACCGAAATATGAGCATGGGAGGCTCGGAGGTGAGAGTTGCCGGAAGTCACGTGGCTATCGCTCCGTCCCAGATTTTCTCGCTCCTCCACTTCTCGGGCGTGTTAGACAGACGACGACGACGACGAAGTTGCGTGCACCATTTGACGTACGACAGTTTCGCACTTATATCCTTTATGCTCCGTGTTCTGCGCTTGAAGATCGATTGGCAGGTACCACGAGCGACAGTTCTGAAGTAGCTGCCGCACGTCCATCGCAACGTTAGTCCGTCGTGCGCCGCCATCGCGTCGTCCAGCCCGCGGTACGTCGCCATATTGGGAATGACGTAGTCTTGTACTTCCTGTGATCTGTGCAACATTTTTTTTTTCGATCAACGTCTTCAGAGTTTTGTGGAAGTCACAAAAGCTGGGGTTCATAATCTTTTATATTTTTATATTGAATGCGTGCTTAGATGACCCACGGCTTTGAATATATTTGGCACGCATTAGTTTGAACGGCACGCGACCATTGAAAAAAGAGTGAGCGCGCCTGGAACGGACAATTATCGGCAGGCGCCTTTGTGGCGGAAAGAATACGAAATTCGGGCTGCAAATTGCATTCTGGGTAGTTGGGCCCTCTCATAGGTCATATTCACACAAAAAATCGGCATTCATAAATACCCTGTCAGTGTCCCTTTAAATTTTAGGCAAGTTTGGCGGGCGAGGGTAAGGCCACTCGCTAGTATATCTCTATAGGTAAGTCCCAGATTCGTATTTAATTATTACTTTTTTCAGGTAAAATGAGGACGTCTTACAGGGTGTACGTAAAAAAAGCTGCGTTTTTCTCTTTAAAATAATAAACTATCATTGACAATAGCTCAACTTTACCTGAGTGTAGCCTTTGCAGTTGTAAAAAAATACCAAAGCTCCAAAACTTAAGGTTCGGGAATGAATACTGATCTGCTAAAACCTTATTCTGTCTAAGATAATACAACGTTATACAACAGAACCAGGCGCAGTGGCCCTTTTTGGATGCGGTCTCTCTTAGATGACTCCACCGCTATCGACTCCATGCCGTCGTCTCCCTCTGTGTTCAGATCTGCTAATTAACGGCGACAACTATAAGTTAATGTGAAAAACGCCGATATGTCTGAGGGGTTCATGAAAACGTTGCACTCAAGTAGCGAGGTAATTTAATTGGACGGGGATCTGTTGAAATAGGATGGGGGGAGGGGGGGGGAGGGAGGTCAATAAGAACAACACTCGCATTTCAGACTTTACCAGCGGGGAACTTCGGTTTCGCCATAAGCTCAGCCCAAATATTAATTCGTCGTTGTAGGCGATCGTGCGCTCTTCACAATGTCCTTGACCTTCGTCTGGCTTCTTTTCCCAGCCGTGCTCCCCACTCTGTCCAAACAAGCTTCCTAGAATAAACGTCTCCAGCAAACCTCCAACATCCTCCTCCAAACACTGAGCCCCAGCCCTCGCCCCGCTGTCGCCATCGCCTAAACAACGCGAGCACTGTATCTTTCTCTCCAACTCGGGGTTACTAGAGGAAGAAAGAGAGCGAGAGAGAGATAGGGACCATCGAATAAACGCTCCCATCTTGAGCAACCCGTGGCTTTCGAGTCTGATATTGAACGGTGCCCCAGCTGCTACTGTATATTGACTCGCAAATACTGCCCGAATAGGAGGGGGGGGGGGGGGGGGTTGTAGACAAGGGCGATAATGTGTAAACGTTCTCCGAAAAAAAAAAAAGAACATATTTAACAATATTGTACGCCCTTTGAGCGGTCAAGAAGAATAAAATTAAAATATGTTCTCATAACTTAAATAATTAGACGTGAAGCCTGGCACAAGGACAAGGAGAGGTTTAGATATGGTGTTTCCTGATCAGCTCGTCTGCTTAGTTTCGCTTCCTGGGAAACATGTTCCTCGCTGCTGTTCACGAGAGGTAACAAACTCCTTGCTTCGCCACATAAAAAAGAAAAACGAGTAAGGAGTAACGCGTTACTATTAATTATTAACGTTTGACGCGTAATTGATCACGAGGCACGCACCCCTTGTACATCGGAGCCTCTAAGAATTAACGAAACAAGGCCTGGGACTCGCCTGTGTCGACCCTAAAGAATAAATAAAGGGCGCCCGTACTTGAGGGAAGAAGAAGAAGAGGTTCATTTAGAAAGACAGAGGTCGCTCCATGCAGTTTGCATTAACCGGTTTCTCTGTGCCGGGGAAGGGGAATAGGGGATGCCAAAGAAGGGCAAGAAGATGAACGTAATAAAAACACGGCGTTGATAGCAGCGGCAGCCGAAAGGGACCTGGTGTTTCTTTGGGCTGTCGGGTCACAATCGTCCACAATTTTCAGTCGGGCCACAATTGTCCGAGACTGGGTCGGAATGGAGGACGAGGCGGAGCTTCAAGTTCCTCGAACACTTCCAGGAACTTCAGAAACGTCAGGAATATGATTACAACAAAGACGTCCGTCGGAGTACAAAAAAGAAATGGTTCTCATATCGAAGAAAGCTCTACAGGATGTACTGGAAAGAATACTCAGCAGACGTCCCTTGCTGCCCTTTCATTCCTCCGCAGAATACAATTTTGCTTCCCGGGTGGGAATCGAAAGAGAGTCCTCTCAAAACGTTTCCTTTTTCGAAGCGCATAAACCCAATTGCGCACACTCGTACGTTACTGCGTCTGATCGGTGATCCGTGTTCTGAGCATGCGCAGTACCGCTCTACTGCGGAGACACGGCACATGTGCCCGCAGCCCGGTGACTGGCCATTTCTTGCCCGAGTGACAAGTGCTGGCAAAGTGTTTGGTGCGCCAGCCGCGTCGACCTGTACTCTCGTCGAGTTGCAACCTGTTCCCCTCTTCCGATGGGTCGGAGACCCGCTATGTCTACTGCGCGCGCATCATCTTCACGGTGAAATTGATTGACTGCACCTCCGCGCACTTGTAGCACCAATGATGGGCGTCTCTATGTAATCAGCCCAAACAGTACGAAGGGAGCAACCCGTGCCAGGGTCCAATAGTCATACGGTCATGCAGCGACAGGGATAGACATCCTCGTTTACTGGGACTGTATAACGATTGGGGAGCGATAGCACGCGCCCTCGTGATGGGTTGATCTTATCGAGGGACGACCAATGAAAGAGTCGATCGTGGCGCGGCATACATCTTTTCTCATTGTTGAATACCTAAAAGGCGCAGTCTGTGGCCAGCACTTGTCACCTCATTGCCACTGGGCAGAGAATCAGATGGTTGCGTCTCGCCTTGTACAACGCAAAATCAGTCATGAACCGACGAACGTCGTTGTAATTAACCCAGGCTCATCTTTACTGGCGACAGCAGTGACAGGCAGCGGTAAAGTCACTCCCGGGGTAGCTTCTTTAGTGGAAAACACATTAAGGTTCCCTGACCTGGCGGTGTTGCCGGGCTCATTAGACCCAACTTCTTTTTGCTTACTGCACATTGAAGAAAATGTAAATTTGAAGACAGTGATTAGGTCGAAAGGTAATTGGTCTACGGGTGTTTTAAAATAACTGCGCTTTTGTCCACGCCGGGTGTGGGCAGTGCGCGTGCTCAGAAACCAGACACGCGGCATCTGACCCGTCTGCGCGTGCGCTGCGGCGTCAGCAGCGCCACCGCTTGAAGCGTAACGTCAGAGACGTGCCTTTGGTCATACAGTGAGGTGAAATAATTACGCATGCCTCAACAAAGAATTTCCCCCCAAGATAATGGGTTTGCACAAGCGTCACGTTAGACCTCGGCAAACGAAACAAGCATCGCTTATAATCTGTGAGAAAAGCGATAGATCTAGAAAGCTATTCCAATATCAAAGTATCGCAATTAAATTGGCAAAGCAAAGGCAAAAAAAAAAAAAAGAGATAAGAACAAAACGAAGCTAAAATTCGATTCGATTTCCGTCTGTTCCCTTCGTGTCAAGAAACGCTTAAATTCGCGTGTTTGCGATTCAATTCGTCGATACAAAAAAGAAGACGGAATGAAAAAACACTAGCAGGCTTATTTCGAAATCGACGTTGGCGTAAAATCGAAGTCAGTCGTAGCTCGCTCGGGACATTCCGCCACTGCCGTGACAATAGAACCCGAGGAGCTAGGAGGCTCGCGTGCAACCCTAAAGAGGCTGAAACGGGAGAAGAACTTAACTCGGCTCTGCACGCGTATTTTAACCCCCCAACTTCTGCTTTCCCCATTCCCTATCTCAGTGGGACACACCCACTCTCCTCTATTCCTCTTTTTTTTAAACTCGGCTTGTAGTGTCTGTTTTTGTTCTTATTTATTTTCCGATCCTTCCTTCGCTGGGGAGGTTTCCTCCCCAACTCGCCAAACGGCTGCTGCTGGAAGACATGTCTCCTGATTTCAACTTTAGAGGGACCTGGGCGCGAAAACAAAAGTCAGCAATGCGCCCTTACGACAAATAGGAAAGGGAATAGCGACCTTTCCCAAAACACAGAAATTTTCCCGTTCGTTTCCTTCTATTTTTTCCCCTGCCATTTTCTTCTCAATCTGATTTTTTAATTGCGCTCAAAATCTCACTCTCCTTCCACTTTTTTCTTCATTTCTTGTTTTCGGTAGAGACCACGTCATTTGGAGCCCCCAAAAGAAAAAATAAAACTAATGGGAATCTTAGCAAATCGCTTTCTACGTCATGCATTGAGAGAAATGTAGTTGTTTCGTTTTCTGTTCATTCGTGCCCTTTTATCTCCCCCTTTTGTTTTTAGAACTAGCCTGTTTGAAGAACCGAAAAGAGCGAGTTCCTCCCATTACCTGAATGACGACCATTCCGATGTGCAGTGCAGTTCCGACTTGGGAACATTTCAGTGGCGTTGCCGAACGAAACAATCTGTTAGCGAGCGAATGGTTCTGTCCAAGAGAGTAGGATATACGTTTTATTTAGTTTTCTAATGTTCCGCATTGTGCCATCAATAGAAACGTAGCCAGAGCCTTTTCAGAAAAGAAGTGTGAGCAAGAATAAGCTTGCAAGTGGGTGTAACGCAATGGGAGTTTCGCAGGTTAGGAAAATACATATATGCTCGTATCTGTCCCAGCGTCCTAACATAATTACGAAAAAAAAACCGAACCCACCGAAGAGTATTTCGACGAGTGTATTTACGTGCTTTCTCTTGAGAACGAACGCAGAACATAAAAAGGGAACGATGACAGACATGTGCGGGTTTCCAGCTTTGACATAGCGAGCTTTAAGCGTACCCAAAAGCATAGCGCAGGCAGAGAAATAGCGTTGTCTCGTGGCGACGACGCTTGATCTTCGCGTACGCAAAGCTTCTAAGTACGCTATTCTAAAACTCACTGTTTATATCACACCGGACAAAGCTCCAGCAAATGCAGCTTCCGCATTCGAACCTCTTATTAGTCTTTCGGACGTTATAAGCTTTCTTAGAAAACCGAGCCGGAAATTTATCAAACACTAGAGTTGTTCGTGTTACCTTACACGCCCACAACCTGTGCACCTAAGACGACACAACTCAGGCGCTATCTTCTACCACGGGACACACCGTCTATGTAATAGATTTGTCAGGTTAGTCACTTGATGAGTTCGCCGATTTTTCGTTTTATAAATTAACTTGTGACGTCATCATGGATGATTTTCGTATATTTTAAAAGTCCTATAGATTGCGCATAACTAATTTCGTTCCATCTAAAATTGAAGTGATTAAGCGCAAGCACTCAGAGTTGAACACGGACATCCTTGAGCTATTCAAAGTCGAAGCGACTGGTTCAAATAAAAAAAAAAATGTTAGTGTAAAGTTTATAACTTTATATAAACGCACGCAGTTTTGTTGTTATTTCTTTAATAAAGAGGGATTCCCGAGGTCGTCTCCCCGGCAAAGTGTCGGTCCACAGAAATCGTGTATTGCATTAACTGTAAAAAAAAAATGATTACGGAGGAATTAAAGGGAAATATTTGTTAGCTGTTTGATTGAACACTTTATATTTAATGGTGCTCTAGATAATGAACAGATGTAAACAGCACCGTTGATCCAACTCTCCCGGTTTGTACTGGTCTAGTTTTAATAGAAAAAGGCATCTGTCATTTGCTTATTATTATTGATTTTGGAAGTTTAACTGAGCCTGATTTACTCTTAGACTCTTTCTTGATGCGTCATCTAGAATGGGGGAGGGGGTGCGGATAAATATTGGTTAATAGACATTAACAAATCTTTAGTCTTGTGCGAATAGTGGATTTTGAGTTCGAAGCGAATAGTGGTTTTGACCGAATATTTTCGATTCGAATCTCGAATAGTTTTTCCACGCCTTTCACTAACATAGCACAATGCTTAGACGAAAACCCAGCTAAACTTGTGAAGGTTGTTTCACTTGTTCATTTATAAGCCAAGTTTAATGTATCTATATTTATGAACTGTGACCTCAGACGGTCTGGTGTCCTCGAATGGCAAGTAAACGACGGATTTGACATAAAATAAATCCTGTAAAGGTGGCCAACTATACCTAATGGTGTTAATTTACAAATCTTGCTATATAAAATATTCTTTCTTTAATCTCGAGTTAAAAGGAATGAATCGTGCATTGTGAACGCAGGTTTTAAGGGAATCTCTGCCTAACATAGTATACTCTTGCATAACAGTTTAATTTTAAACCTTTTACTGCAATGTAGATATACACATTCACAAAGCTTTAATTTATTTTCACATGCAGTCGGCACCGGTGCACCATCCCGCTTTAAATGTAAGCTTTACTTCCAAGCACGCAATTACGATATCCATACTTTTCCAAGTGCTTATCACGGCGTGTTACCCCGTTTAGTGCGCTTCTTACCAAGCACCGGTTGGCTGCGGAGAAGCAACAACCGCGGAGCTCGCTTCCGCGGGTATTGCTTCTCCGCAGCGCACCAATGCTTGGCAAGAAGCGGACTCAACGGGGCCAACTCGCCGCAGTCAACACTTGGGAAAACGCGAATAGTGCAGTTCTTCTCGAAGCGAATATCGAATAGTGCATTATTCGGAACTGCTATTCGAAATTTCGAATATTTGCACAACCCTACAAATCTTTAAAGTAAACTGTTCTTCTCAATGAATATCGAAATAAATCTTGATAATCCCTAGAGTTATCACTGCAGTGAGGTGCTGTTCCGAAATGCAGGAAAAATAGGTAATACCTATTCTTAAATAAGACGACAAGCACATGTGGATATTAGGCACATATTGATAACCAGTTTTTGTTTAAAGTTATTAGAAAATAAAAAAAATTGAGATTTATTTTCTGTTATGCAGTGAAATTAACTGTCTTGACATTCATATTAAAAATCGCACAAAAAGACTATTTTTTGCGCTGTTTTTAATGTGAATGTCAATTACCAACTTGTTCAGCAGACCAAGCTTTTAATTGTCTTTGCCGCTTGTATGCACAGACTTGAAATATAATTCTATAAATTCAGTATTTGTTCATTATTGAAAGATTACCCCGCACAGCCCAAAGGCGCAACGAAGGAG
Source organism: Ixodes scapularis (assembly GCF_016920785.2). Classification (NCBI taxonomy): domain Eukaryota; kingdom Metazoa; phylum Arthropoda; class Arachnida; order Ixodida; family Ixodidae; genus Ixodes; species Ixodes scapularis. The sequence continues at coordinate 17,546,097 of NW_024609835.1, forward strand.
TTACAGCTTCAGGAAAAAGAATTTTCGTTTGAAGAGAACACTAAAAGTAAGGCATGCTTTGGGTAAGTGAATAACTAGCGGGGGTCAGATGATTATTTTCCCCATAGATCTATACAAAGCCCGTGACACAAAGTTCCTGACAATAAACTTCTTCGCAAACGAAATGCCATCTTCAACACGAATAAATTATTAAAATTGTCTTTCGCATTTACAAGAGGGAGAACCGAATGTATCAAAAGCCATAAATCTTACTATCTGCCTTTTGAGGGGGCCCTAGCTCTTTTTCATTGGGCACTTGACTTTTTTACTTTTCATTACCGATATTACAAATATAGAAATCAAATATTGTATTTATAGACTATTATGTTTTGTAGAATGCAGGTAAATCCTATCAGAAACAAAATTATGTTAAGAAATATAAGGAAAAAAGAAAGCCCACCTGGTGTCGGAAATGGCAAATGGTTTAAATAACTCAAAACGGTGAAATGTGCTATTACGCAAAACGCGTGCGACGACATTCTCATATAGCATTGATGTGTAAATGCTTCGAAAACTTTGAGTAGACATGCACGGAGATAAATATTAGTATTAAATTTATGAGATAAGGACATTCGTGTTTTGAAATGCCTCTTCCGGTGTACCCTTCTTCAAACTAAAACTATCGCTCTTTGTGAAACTTTATGAGAGCAAATATTAAATTATAAACATGCTGGCTGTGATTTGTTAAATTAAGAAGCTAGAAAATATGTACACAGGTTGTGGTTTATATACAACAAATATGATACGTTAAGCTCTCCTTGGGCATCATTACGACCACCAAATGTGCTCGCGCCGAGAAAAAAAGTGTGCCTATAAATTAATCGAAGATTTTATTTTCTTATGTACAGATAAAACTCCACACATCGAACACATCATGTTTTCAGGTCAACTAAACAGAAGACCTCGACACGGATGTTTGTTTAATAAAGATCCAAGTTAGACTGGGCACATTCAAATATTTCGTTTAATTTTTATATCCATTTTTGATATTTAAAAGAAAAACAACATTCCTGCATATTAACGAAGTTTCAAACGTATTCTTCTTTAGCATTCATATTGGGTGTTCACATTGTTTAATATCTTGTATTTATCTTGCTCGCTTTTATATACACGTTCCCAGTACGTGCCCATTTACTGGGAAACAGCCTCATCACTCATCTGCACAAAATCATATTTTGTAGATAAGCCCGTTTATCGACGGAAAGTTTAGAGCCACGCCCACGTGTAGCCGACTTTCAGAAAACCAAAGCACCTGTCCATGTTCTGTTTTAGAGCCAGCGCCACCCTTCTGGCATAACGCGCGAAACATGAACTGGTGTATACCAACATACACCCATAGCTGTTAATCGGAAAAGCTCTATCCTCCGCCTAACCTGAACATGGAGAGATTGCAAAGGCTACCAGCGCGAGAAGAGCGGGAGTGCTCATGCGCTGCATGAGCGCTCGTGCAGCCGAGGCGCGTTCCAATGCATGGAGCTCGCACTTGTAGCCTTTCCGCTTTGTCCATGTTAAGACGAGGTGAGTGTAACACTCCTCTTAGTATTTATTTCCCTATTATTTCTCAGCAAGCCTCTATACCAAGAGAGTAGCCTTCGCTTTTCTAATTTCAGCTAGAAAAACAAGGAAAGTTGTCCGGCCTGGCGGTAATCTAAAACGGCGTTCGCGTCGTCTCTCGCTTCCGTAGATTAGGCGCGATGTGCTCACTCGGGAGCATTGTGCTCATTCGAGCCCATCCTTAAGAGCGTCCAAGGTCACTTGCAATGCGATGCACATCCGCCTTCAAAGCTGTTCTCAGCCTCTCTTACGAAACGCCAAATGCCATATTTAAGAGCTCTCTCGAAGGCGTGCTAATCGCCGGATGACGGCGACGTTTAAGCCGAGTAGACAGAGTTGATTTGCGTGGCGCCACGTCGAAGTTATATATGGGAATACTTCATACCTATTCCTATCCGAGTGCGCACTACCCCAATGATTCATGCCTGCCCTTCGGAAGACATAGGGAGAGTCAGTATAACGCGTTACTTGTAGCTTGTTCCTTCTTCGGTGATCCAGTAAGTGTCTGCGCTAATTTTTGTTGTGTGGAAAGAAACAAGGAACCCATTTGACGTACGTGTTACCAAATAAAAATTATTTTTATTTTTAGTTTACGTGCTGCCATTGCCGCGGCACCTTCCGGAACAGTAATCTTGAGGGGTGTGCGAATATTCGCCATTTTCGAATTACGAATCCAATATTACCCTATTCGATTCTTTAATCGAATCGAATAATAATTTTCGAAAGTTTCGAATATTTTTGAATAATTTCCGAATAGTCGCTATGGTGTGGCGCCGCGAAATTCCCTTCACAGGCGTCCCACAACGCCCCGGCAAGACTGCCATACATGCCCGCAAGATGGCAATACGTACCCTCTTCTAGACAATGATTGTCGTCATCGGCAGCAGCAGTTACTCTCTATATGTACGTTGCTGTTGCCTCCATTATAAACCACTGTGTTAAGTATAACCCGCATGTAATCGGTTTGCTGAAAGACGAGACAGGCGACGTCGACCCGCTTCGCTGTCGCTCGGTCAGTCGCGCGATGAGGCAAGCCGCATGAAAATGGCTTGAGCAGGCGACCAAGGCGATGAGGATGTTTTCTAGAAATTGAAACACCGAACGACGCGACGAGCGACAGTGAGAAACATCCGTCGCTCGCCGCTGACTCTCGCCGCTGACGCTCGTCTCGTCGCTCGCTAAATCACTTATATGCGGTTCAGCCTTTATTAACCGCTTTCGCACGAGACTGCTTGCACGATTTCGAAAAGCGTGTCGTGGAGACGCTTCAGAACTGGTTGCAACGGTACCGCCGCTCTGTATGAGCGAAGTAGAAGTAGTAGAAGCAGGAAGTTGTACCAAGAGAAAGCGCAGTCTGGAAGTTTTTCGGCCGCTCCCACGCAACCAATTAAAAATACCACGACAGCCGCGTGTGTCAAGTCTTTCCCAACACTTTCCATGGTTGTTCCACTTGTTCAGCGTGTCAAGATAACGTAGTGTGCATCCTTAAGCTCCCCCCCCCCCCCCCCCGCGAAAATGTATCACGACAAAACTTACGTTCAGCCGCTAGATTTATCAGGACGTAAGCACGCACGGGAACTATACTCCGTTCACACCTAAGCTGAGACTGCGGTGGAGGCTATGTCCTCCTTAGACCAGTCCTGCTCTTCTCCTTCGTCGCGTCATCACGCTTCCGCCCTTACCCACGCGCAGAAAGCCGGGTCAGGTCATAAGAGAGAAGCGGCTGATTGGTCCGGCGGGCACGTACCTCCCACTGCAGTCTCAGCTTGGGATTGAGCGGAGTATAGTACCTAGATCTCCCTGCGCGACCAGAAGCCGTTCTGCTTGGGGAGTTAAACCAAATTTCCTATCCACCTATAAAAGAGGAGTCCTGCGCCTTTCCCCCAAAACGTCATGATCCACGCAGCGCCACCAACCTGGCACCAGCATCGCTGCCAGAGCGTCCCGCAGCGTCTCGCAACGAGCGCACGCTTGCACGCTGCGACACAAAGACGGACCCGTCTGCCGCCTTGCGGTGGCTGTAGTTGATATTCAGCATGTTTACCGCTCGGGGCAGATAGAAGATTTCCTAAAAATGACGTCATGCGCAGGCCATGTTTTTACGTGCTAATGGTTCCACGCTCCACACAATTTTTTTATTGATTCGACATTGTTTTACGCCGTGCCTTTTTATTAATAAAGAACAGAAATAGTTTCACGCAGTTTTTATTAGATTATTTTGCTACATCAATTCCTTATTTGTACTTAGCTTACTGGTTTTGTTTTCTATATTTGTAGGCTAATGCACTCTGCTGCTATGAAAGTGCACCAAAGACAAGTCAAAATGACGACGTCTGCTTCTTTTCATTTCTTGCTTTTATTGTTGGGTGGAAATAATTCAATATTAAGCGTTTGATTGATGGCACTCGGCTACTTAAAATTTCTAGATAAGTGACGCACTCCTCCGTGCTTCTTACTATACTTCCTTTCATCTTACGTCCAGACGCAGCCGACGCTACAAGCTGATGGGACCAATCAGACAACGTCTAAAGCGACCATCATAGTGTTCGTCACGTTTTTGCGCGTGTTAAACAGAAAAGGCCTGGAGTATTGCGCTTTTAACGCTGCTTGATTGGTCCCATTACCTCGTAGCGCCGACTGGCGCGACGGCGCAGTGTGTTCGAAATAACGTGGCGAAAATACCATGGGGCAATATCTATGCAGAAGCTTCTTCAAGTACACGGGAACAGAAACAAAACAAAACAAAAACACTGACCAGTGAGGCTCATGTCGAAGGACTCGGCGTCAATCTTCCTCAAGTCCTGGACAGTCCTCCAGGTAAGCGTGACCAGCTGGTTCTGCGACAGGTCCACGGTCACAAGGTTGGGAGCTCCCATGAACATTTGCGCCGGCAGGACGCGCAGACGGTTGAACGAGAGGTACACGATGGTCAGGTGCGGTAGACCGTCGAAGGCCAGTGGATCCACCTCGGAGATCTCGTTGTACTTGAGGTCAAGCTCCACCAGGGACGACAAGCCGCCGAAGACCCGGGCTTCCAGCCTCTTCAGCTTGTTTCGAAACATGTCGAGCCTGAGGACCCGCGACAGGCCCTTGAAGCTGTGCTCGGTGAGGGCCTCGATAAAGTTGTCGCTGAGGTCTAGCTCTTTAACCTTGCCCAGGCCCGCGAAGGCGAAGTCCCCTATGACCGTCATCTTGTTCCGCTCCAGGAACAAGTGCGTCAGAGACGGTAGGTGAGACAGGGCTCGCGCAGGCACCTTCTTTAGCTTGTTTTCCGCCAGTTCCAGCTTCTTGAGGCGAGGCAGATGCGAGATGCAGTCCGCCTCCAGTTCCGAGATCTCGTTGGAGTCGAGGGACAGCACGGCCAGTTTTGTCAGGTTGTAGAAGGCGTGAGTCCTCAAGACACCCAACTCCGCCTGGGAGAACTTAAGACGCTCCAAGACTGGAGCATGTGGCAGGACGTTGGAAGGAACAAACTTTAAGTGGTGGTCCTCACTGAGCGAACTGAACACGATCGATACGATGGACGGCTGCTTCGCGAGGGCCTTGAAGACGATGTCCTCTTCGGCGATCTCCTTCACCACGTAGCAGGTCACTTCGGTCGCGTCATCGGTGATATCGTCTGTGTCACAGCGGCAGTATAGCGCTTGATCGATGCGATTGCAGAGATTGGGAACGAGGTTCTCGGCTTCTGAGGCTCGCGCTTGAAATGTTGCCGTAAGGAAGATTAGGAAGAGCGTGAGATACCTAAACCGAAAGAAAAGCGGAGACATTGTGAGTATAAGATGATTATCGAACATACTCGATTAGTAAAACTGCGGATACAGTACACTTTAAGGTACCGTTTAATTCATGTATGATTCATTGCATAGATTAGTCCCGGGTGCATTATATTCATGTAGTATTTAAGATATAATTCTGTATGCGCTCTCACAAGTCCCTGAGCGTAAGCTTCCGTAATTTGCTCTCCAAACAAAAATCATCGGTATTCCTTTAATCGGCTTAACCAAACAGAATGGTAAATGGCACAGTATACACCAACGAGCAGTCTCCGTGGCAAGACAAGTTTTGCCGCTGAGACCGCATGACGAATGGCTGAACAACTTTCTCGTTGTGTGAATTAAATAATGGAATACCAACAACTGCAGTCGTATTCACCAGGCGTGACTACTCAGCGAGAAACGAACGACTAGGACTGGTAGTATTCCTGGGAGCAAACTTGATCGCCGCAAGGTGGGATATTGCTCAGGAGTAACAAGCGAAAGTGACTGGAAAATAAAGTAACGCAGGCGTGTACTCAGGAAATGCTACTGGGTGAACGACACGTTTATCACATAAAACGTAGGCAATAATTATAGTAAAAGTAAACGTTACAACTATAGGGCTTTGTTAAATACAAATCTGATTAAAAGAAAAATTGAACATCGGAAGACAACATGAAGAAAGCCGGATTGTAAGCGACGTAATTAAGATGGAAGTACTCTTGAATTGCAGCCTCTCCCGTCGTTCAGTGACCTGTTAGGATCATTTTAGCGGCAGCTCTGTCCTCTAGAAAAGGCGATACCCAGAACATTAGCACTCTAAGAAATTCCTACGCGTCTACTTACTCGCAAAACGCTCGAAGAGCCAATCTCTGCGATCTACGAAATCAGCTCAACGAATGATGAGGCGGAACATTTGCTCAGAGCTCAAAATGAAGTATACGCTCTGACGTTACGAGATGCAAGCATGACGCTTTGCATTGCGTAATGCCACAGCGCGGACTTCATTATTATGTCTAAACGGATGTTCCGCCTCATCCTTCGTTGCGCTGATTTCGTAGATCGCAGAGATTGGCTCTTCGAGTGTTTTGCCGGTATGTAAACGCGCAGGCATTTCTTAGGGTGTGTTGCTACATTTCCTACTGGAGTTATCCATCGGCGTTCTGAGACAATATTTGTTTCGTTCAAGATGGCGATTGGCGGTGATGGGAGTCGGACACGGCGCTGAGCGCTAGCCACCCACTAAACACAGGCTAAACTAGACCTACTCCTTCACTAAGATTTGTTAGGCACATTCTATAGGGGGCCCGTTTTCATACTTGCGTTTGCTTAGAACCGAGCTCTTGGGGTCTCTCTCGACAAGAGTGAGCGCTTGCGTTATTCATGAGGTGGCCCTGGAACTACATTTGACTAGAGCGAAGGCATCGTGATATTTGCGAGATCAAATGTACTTGCGTACAGGGGTCTAAAACACGCGGCCCGCGACCTTCTGGGATGCGACTGCGAGCCCCGTCCCTGTCTCAAGTGCTACATGCTCCGAAGTCATAGGTTCATATCGTCGATTTATTTCCGCTCGGTAAGAGGCACCGCTCATATAATGTGTTCACACATTTTTCACTTCCTCATTATCTTTTGGACTAAATATTGCATTGTATAAATATTTGCTTCTCACTCAGCGCTTTCTCAGAAATTAACCGATACGGCAATACCCCTACTTCGCTACAAGCGCGAGCTCCTTACTCGAGGACGCAGCTCGACTGCACCAACTCTTTTTCAGCAGGAGGAACTACCAAAATTCGCCAGGAAAGCAAAAAGTGTCGTATGAAGAGATACTTAACATTAAAACGAGCGTGTTGGTAAATATGCTTAAACAATCAGAAAGAATAAACACGAATTCGGAACGAAAACAGACGCACACATACAACAGACGCATACAACAAAGAGTAAGATGCGTCTGTTGTATGTGTGCGTCTGTTTTCGTCCCGAATTTGTTTATTCTTTCCGATTGTTAAAGAGATACTGTTTTCGATTCTCGTTGAGTCTAATTGTGCGACAGGGCAACAACAGTATGGTCGGTCTCGTTCTATCAAGAAATACCAGCACATTGACGTTTTCGATTGATTTTGTCGTCACATCAGGTGTTGGCCCAAATTAAAGCAAGTCAAAGTTAGAGATGTTACTGGAAAAAAGGCAAATTTACAAGAAGCAGAGAGCACGAGTTTCCTTCTTTCGAAACCCAGAAAAGGTTCCTGAAACATGAGCCGAAACTACGAACGTGGTACTAGATAACAGAAAGTATAAAACAGGGAAAGGACGAAACACTGTCTGTTTTATACTTTCTGTTATATAGTACTTCGTACCAACACGCTCGTTAGAAATATAATACGAACGTAGGCTGCGCGTTCTCCGTTAGGGTCAAACTTCCCACGGAGCAGTGTCCACGGTTCTTATCGTCCACTCGGTCGTGGCCGCGGGTGCGACTGCAATCACGAGAAAGATAGAGTGCATTCTGAACGTCGCCGCGACGACACCGTCACTTGCGTTGCCCTTTCAGTTACAGAGGGTCGCAAATTTCAACTCTAGCGTGCTGAAATGAAATACTTGATTACATCCTTACCTAGAAATTATGATTGGACAATATAGGTTAAGCTCACTGCTTCCACTAAGGAAGTATTCGTGGCTAAGTGGTTGGTCAGAAGAGCTATCAATTAACGCGCCCAACCTCATTTAAAAATTTTCGGTCAATGATGTGTTCTTATTCTTTCCAATTAATGACCACACTCTCTACATAAACGGCTCTGGCCTTAAGGCGCTCGGGACACGGGCGGTAAATACCGAGTACTTACAGTACCTCCCGCTACGCTATCGCTTTGGTCAATGACGTATTTAGTCGACGGCGACAAGCTCCTCCTTCAACGCCCTTCACCCTTTGCACTTAGTGGAGCAAACATCGGAGAGGAGGCGAGTCCCTCCTCGCCTCGTCTCGCCTCCGCTCAACCCTTTTCTCCAGCGTTCGCTCAGTTAGAGGGGGGAAGGGTTAAGAGCTGAGCAGGGGCAGCTTGCCCTGCTTTTCTTAACTATCAACAGGGTATGGTGACGTCTGCTGCACACGTCTGCTGGTGTTTTGATCGAATGGCGTGCTAGTGCACACCAAGGAGCTTCTGAAAGGAAAGAGTAAGGTTGACGTTCGGGTCCGCTCCTAGAAATTTATTCTAAGAAACTTCAAACTTTTTCGAATTATCTAGTGTCGATGGTCTGCCACTTCGACTGAAAATTCCAGTAAAGCCCTATCAAGTATTTTGTTCGAACGTAGCAAGAGTGAACACGCACCAAAAAACATTTCCTGCAAGGTTCAAGAACGATTGAAGTGTTATTTATCTTTGTCGCGCCAGTTTCATTCGCTATCATATGTTCAAATTATTTTTGTATTATACTTTATCGCAGAAAAGTCTACTGCACGTAAAGAAGAGTTTCACGATTGTGAAAACAATTTAACATAAACGTGCCTTTCAAACTTGCATCCCTCCCCCCACACTTCATTCCATATCTCGAGTAAGTTCGTGTTCTACCCCGTCAGCCTCATTTTATTATTTGCAATGAAAACTGTCTTGCCTTTCTAACTTTTCCCGGGGGCCTTTCTGACGGGAGTTTAACGCCGCTTTCGCGGCATGAATGTTGAGGAATGCAGTCTCTACTGACAAGAAGACAGCTTCTTTGAGACGTCATACTGGCTTTGTTCCAAACGCCGTAAAGATTAATCGAACCCCTCTTCGGCGAGCCGGGGCAGTTTTCTAAACCTTCCAAATTTTTCTCCAAGCTGGGCCCCGTACCGCCTTCGCTAAATGGATGAGCGACGCCGTAAATCTTGCCGCGATGAAAAGGAGGCGCATCGCGAGATGCGAAGGATGAAGTAAAACTATCCGTTTACGACAGAGACATAATTTAAGCGTCGCGCTATAAAGTACACGCTGTAATCTGGTTATACAAGTCAGACGCACAAGCAACTGCTTTCTCATAAATTACGACCTTTGCTACGAAGAGGAAAATACTTTCGAAGTTCCTCGCATCTATGACAGCTAGCGCGACTACATGTGTGCCTGAAGCTTTTAAGCTTACATAAGAGGCGTCCAAGGTTATTTGGCTCTGCACTTGTGGAGTGCTGTAAATGTTTTCTGCCTGAAAGGTCGATCAGCAAATCTCTCAATCTCTCATCCTTAAATTAAATTATTGATTTCGTATTTCAAAAATATTCCCCCAAAGATTGACCGGTATCTTTTTTTTATCACTCATTATTAAAATTTACTAATAAGGAGTTAGTAGATTGTTCCAGTACCTCCGAAAACGATACCCAATAATAATACTGTCCCGTAGCCGTGCTTGTGCACGTGATTAATTTAACTTCTCTGTGTATTTTTTTTTCTTTTTTCGTGGAATTCCGAGGGTTTTTTTGGCCGATGCTGATCGTCTCTACGGCACGTTGCATGGTTTCTACCGGGGTCTGGAGGCCAAAAATGGAGGTGACAGTCGAGAGGCACCGACGAACGTGAACGCTGCAATGGTACACTTGTTTTAGAGCTCCACGTCGGAGGTGTTTTGTCATGTACATGCCTGGTTTTGAGATCTCTCCTTAAGAGGGGAGGGGGGGGGGGGGAGTTAGTTTTGTCCTGTGTATAACTGCTCTTGTGATCCTGGCTTCGAATGTCTTCTGGATTTTTTATGCCACTCTTGCGAAATTTGTTCGATGGTGTTTTGCCTTGCGTGTGCTGTTGATTTCGGAATGTCCACGTCTGCTTTGTAATCCGAACCCTTCCATTGGTGCTAAGAAAAAGATTGGTCGCCTAGATGGCCCCCGATTGCTGCTAAGCCCACGGATCTCCGCCATAGGGGGCTGGATGGCGCATAGCTGCTTTCCCAGCCTGGCGGAAGTGAAGCCACCGGAAGTTCGATGCTTGTCCCGGAAGTCGGGCGTGTGCTGGGCTTCCTAGTGCATTCAGTCGATATTTTGGACCATGCTTTTTTGTGCCTTTAATTAGGTTTAACACTCCCATTCTAAATTAAATCCTGAGAATAAGGCATTTGAGCGTGGGACATACGCACACTTGATCAACTAGAACCTCAAAACTTTAACATCGAATGGCTTCTCAGGAGACTTCGCGGGTCCGCATCTGTTGTTACTCCGCAAAAATAAAAAGAAAGAAAAAACAAGGCTTTCTTGGAATGACAAAAGAAAAACAAATCCAGCGCCCTGAACGCTGTTTGATCCAGCACTCGGAAGAGTAAAAAAGTCTGTCAAGCGCTTACTCATGGGATAAGCCGCTTACTTCCGGTGGCTTCATGCCTGCGTGCTCAATGCGTCATCCAGCCCCTATAGTGGATATCAGTGCTAAACTCAATGTAAGCAGCCGCTAAGCTTTTGATCGTCACTCTGCCTCTGAATGCAAACCTGCACGTCCGACACTCCTCCGGCTGTGAAGTCTTCCGCCCGCTATCTCACAAACTTGTGACCCCTTACTGCCGTGGAGGAGTTCGACTCGCCCGCCTCTGTGTGTATGCCTGCTTGTCAAGTGAGGCTGTAGCCGGGCCACCCGCTAGAAGTTTGTGATCGAGGAGGACGGCAGGGGAAGTCGCCAGAGTTAGGACTACTTCCCCGAAAGGTTTATTGTCCGATTGTCTAATGTATTGTAAAAGGGCTTTTCTAACCTTTTTCGAATAAACAGATGTATTTGTATCAAAGCAATTCAATTAAGTAGAAAGAGAAACCATTCAAGTTTTCTTCGCTGCAATACGGTGCATGGAAAAGGGTGCCTGACGAGTATGAGGTATCGTTATCGGAGTTATCGGAGCGATCTACTAAAACTCCCTAATGTTTTAGTTTATCAAAAAGCGAAGCGTATCATCGAGCACTCGTTTTTCTTTCTTTCTTTGTCAAGAATCTTTGGGATGCAAATTTTAGTACTACAACTCGTGAATATAAAAGAAACACCATAGGATAGAATTCCTTTGCCTTAGTTTCTATACATGTCATGCACTTGACGTCATCACTCTCTGACGATACTTCTGGATCATTCCTACTTGTCCTTGTTGAGAAAAACAAATGCATTGCTGCGAAACATGTGCTGCGGCATGACAGCAGATGTGACGTCATTGCGAGCCATGTATCGTTGCTTCCATCGAGCAAATTTTCGGAAGGGCGGAGATCAGTCGCATTGTCCTGGTCTAAACGAGCGTCGAGGTGCCGTAGTCGCTCATCGAAATCGGCGTCATGCGGGCAGTCGTGTTCGACTTGATTACGGCAGGGCAGAGGCCATCCCCTGATACAGGGCAACCTTTGCGCCGCATAGGGTGGAAACCAGAGCGAGCAAAGGGAACATATGGTTGCCAAAGAAATATCTGTCAAGATGGGAAAGATGTTGCTCACAAATCAGTCATTATGAGACTGGTTGCAACAGTGCCCTGTCGCTCTAACTTTGTGTCTTTTTTTTTATGCCGACAGAATTTTTTTTTATCCAGAACGAAAAACAAATAAGCTAATTTTCATAGGTGCTCACGTCGACGATTAAAACCAGTATATTATTATTTACACAGAAGCAAAATTAAATTAAAAAGGCCCAGCGCAAATTACGAGATCAATCTATTGAAGGAGCAACTCCGAAAAAAATAGGTTTGACAAAAATGTCAAAGAAGTTTTATAAAGACAGCAATACGTAACGGAACCCCAAAGCCGTATTTTGATCATATAGACACTTCAGCGTTCATCGTTGATTTTTAGAAGCAATTGGTAACTAGCAATGGCATTATGGGTTCACACTATGAATAATCTTGAGGAGCGTGTGTCTCGAACTTACTATTGTTGACGTGGTTCTCTTCACGAGACGCATGCCTTTTCCAACGGCTGCGTAGACGTTAAAAATGTAACCAATACGCATGTAATGTCATCAGCATAAAAAGTTGTTATGCGAAGCACGTACAAGTGCGCTGTGCATGTAAACATTTCACATGTACTGTTGGGAGGAGCAGATTACTCAGTCCCATTTTTCTTTCTTTCTTCCTGTCATACATTAGAAAGAAAAGTAAACCCGAAAGATCAGAATTATTACACTGATATAATCACGGTATTTTGATAGTCAAAAACATAAGCAGTGCAAAGTAAAGTGTTTCTTAATCGTGTCAAAGAAAATTCTGAAAATGTTGAACCGCACGTTCCGCAAGACCCAGCCAACCGATAATTAGCTTAGCCCTTTCTTCAGCTTCAGAAGTAGAACCATAATCGCCTCGAGCGAACAACGCCAAAAATTAATATCAATGGGGAATAATATCTCACAACCGTTGGACGTCGCACCTATACTATTAACTAGGCAATTTGAGGGCTAGCTTCTGAGGTATAATTTTTCTGTATTCCGCATATATATTTTACCCGTAACCCCCCATTATAAGACCTGTGGCTCATTTTGTTAACCGGGTTCAAAATCAGCGCAGACAGCGTAGCCTTCCTCTGCTTGGCTCTGTGCAATGATTTCGGGGTAATCTTTACCTCAGCCTCGTTCCGAGGCCTTCACTTTCTACGTGCACAAATATCCGTGGGCGTCTACACGATGTAGCTGATTACTGGAGCAGCGATTTCCGGAGGCGACACCTCCATCACGGCTTAACGATTCGACCGCACACACTCTCCAAGATAGCGGTTTCCTGACGCTCATATGTGCAATTGGTTACACAAAACGTAGTAAAACCGTGGGATTATAAAAAAACGGCGGGTTGGTTGTGGCCAATATCGGAAGTTGAGAAGATTGTCCTTGGAAAAGGTCGAGTTTGCAAGGATGACGCAGAAATCAGGCTAGTTAACATTTTACACCAATAATATTTGATTTAATATAATTAGAACACGAGAAGCCATTTAGACACAGTCAGTGCAAAGGCGAGCTGGTGGAAGTTTATCATGATGACTTGAACGCGAAACTGGGGTAGGAGGAGGACAACGTTTTACAGCAGTAGAAAAAGAAACAGGGTCAGACACGTCTCTATGAAAACGGGCCTGTCCCTGTTTTTTTGATTTCCATCACTGTAAAATTATTTTTCTCTTTTTGCCCAGTCTTGAGTTAAAGTCATCATGATAAGCTATTGAGCCATGTGTGGTTATTTCAGTTGCAAAACTTGTTCCTTCTATGGAAGTCTTTCAGCAATGCAAAAGGGAGTAAAATAATACATGGCGATCGAGTGAGCATTTGTTAGCTTCAAGCATTGGTTGCCGCATTTTATACGTCACACTATGACTTTTAGAATATTAGTCATTACTTTGCTGGTTCTACAATGTCCTGCTGCTTCCGTTGTACTGCCTCATCCCTCCACTAATGAGGAAACATTGGATACTTTTTTTTCATTAAAAGTTGACATAAGGCTTTGATCAGAATTATTGAAAAGAGGGGGCATGTGATATTCATAAGAATTTTAAGAAATATTTAGTACATAATTTTTGTATCGTGGTCCATTTGTCTAAAGAAAGTAATGTGAACTGGCATTAGTCAGTGTTTCAAGTGCCCCGTCAGTCCAATTTGCACAAATATGTCAACTATTCTGACTAAAGAAACAGGAAGCATGATAATTACATGTCTCAATTAAATTTTAGACTTCGGTCTTCCTCACGAGAGGGGGAAGCGGTAACCTAACGGAACATCACTGTGCTGTGCAATCAGTACCGGCCCTACCGCATCATGGCACCTGGGCAAACTCTGGCTGTGGCGCCCTCCCCCCCCCCCCCCCCCTTTTTTTTTTATACGCCCCTATTTACTAGGTACGACATCAAGTTGTTACTGAACATGTGAGTTGTGGCCCAGCACGAGTGTTTTGCCAAACGAGAGCCGCATTCGAAAAACGAGCCGTGTCCAAAATAAATCCAACAGCTAAAGCGGAATGAAAATGGATGGACGCGGCGGCGCCCCCGTTTTGACAGCGCCCTGGGCGACCGGCCAGGCCGCCCACCCGTATAGTGCCGGCCCCCTGTGCAGCACACAAAGCTCGCACTTGAACTCATCGGACTAGTCGTTCTTGCGATGAAAGACAAATTCAGCGATGGAAAATGGGCGCTGCAAAAGCTACGTGCACAGCATTAAAACAACTATGGCAGCTGGTCCGATATTGGGCAGGTTTGTTTAGGGGGTATACACAGGACGTCGTATAGGTAGTCGTTGTTTGCAGCGCAGGCTCCAAACTAGCTCCTGTTTTTTGTCTGCCAAGAACACGGATCATGATTGGGTCGCAATGCTCGCTAAACGCGCATAACCCTGCATTCCTCCCAATCAAGTTAGTTGTTCTTTGTGGACGAAAAATGGGCATAGTTCCCAGCACCCGCTGACAGCGATTTTCATGGATACGGCGCCACGTGAATACCTCCGAGAGCTAATTAGCACTAACTTAATTCCGATCTGTCCCAGTTTCTACGCGCCTGACTAGATATGCATAACCGTGAGAACTTAATGGCAAGAGGTAATGCGTTAATGTAGAGAAAAACGCAGGCAGGTTTCCTCGGTGAAATACAAATGACACCTTCTGGGGAGATTGGAATTCCGCCCGCTCCGAATCGAAAACGCGCGCGACCGCAAAAAGAAAATGAAAGAAGGCGTATGCTATTTCCAAACGAAAAATTAAAAATAGTAATCAGCGTAGCGATCTGGTTGTTAAAAGTTGTTTGGCCTACTTTTTGGCCAAGAAAAAACTTTGGAGGCATTATTTTAGCAACTTCACCGAGTAATGTATTTAAAATTTTGAATTAATCAGCCCAGTCCTTCACCACAACATGCATGGCTTTCAAAATAAAAAAAATAAAACACCTGAAAAACAAAACAAAAAAAAATTGAAAACGCAGGTGGGCTGCAGCGAGTTTAACATTAGAAAACTTGGCAAGAAAACGCAGCAAATTTAAATAAAATAGTGGTTTACCTAAATTGAGGACGCGATACAAAAAAAAATGCTTTATCGGCAATGTTGAGAAGAAGAAAAAAAAAAAACGCACGAAAACCTTTCTTTCGCTTTCTGTATCCGTGAATGGCAGCGTCTTATATCTCGTCTTAAGCTCGCGATACCCGAGAACTCGGATCAGGATCCAAACATCTGTGCGCTTCACACACACACACACAAAAAAAAACACAAACAACAACGAGGTATTCTCAGTTACTGCTCGGTGTACCAGTAACTACATATGTAGTGTAGGTTATTACCCAGTTTCAATAAAAAAATTACCTCACTTTAAAAAGTAAAATGTTAAATTCCTCGTTCTTTCGCAAATTGGGTAACAGGTGGTACTCAACATAAAACTAGAAAAGAGAGACGCGGTTAAAAAAAGGAAAACAGATTGCTGAAAGGTCAACTGAAGGGAATCTAGCTACATCTGTTGGTTCTCCAGGTCAATACAATAACTAGGAACAAACAGATAAAACTAATCTGCTGAGCAAAATCTGCGGTGTAATCTCTATTGTTATGCCTACGCTTTTTTGTTGTTATTGTTTTGCGGCGCTTCCGTGTTGTGACGCAAATACGGCAGATGCTTGAGTGAAAACAGCGTTGGTGTCCCTTACAAAAAATTTATATATGGCCAGATCTGAAGATTTCAGATATGGCCATGTCAAAAAAGTGAAAGCCGTTTACAACTTCCTGTAACGCCGAATTGGAGCGCAGCTCTTGAGGAGGAGGAGGGAAGGGTACTGAGGGGAGGGTATATTCCTCCTCCTCCCTCGTGATCATGCCTGCTAGTCCTCCCGTCCTCCTCCTCCACCCCCTCTCTCTCCTTCACCGCCTTATCGTCCTTCAAGCTCCCCTCCCCTCGCCTCCGTCTCCCCCTCCTCCTCCCCCTCCGCCTCCCCCCTCCTCCTCCTCGCCCCCAAGGTCGTGACCCCCTCCCCCCGAGGTCACGTGACCCCCGGACCATACTAGACAATAAGGGGAGAAGGAGAAGGAGGGAGAGGAGGAGGAGAAGGAGGGAGAGAAGGAGGAGGGGGAGGAGGAGGAGGGGGAGGGGCGTGGTTACGCCGACGCCGCACAAGCTGGAAACGGGTCATCTGACCCCCTCCACCGAGGTCACGTGACCCCCTCGGACCATACTAGATGATGAGGGGAAGAGGGGAGGAGGAGGGGGAGGAGGAGGAGAGGAGGAGGAGGGGGAGGGGCCGCACAGGCCGACGCCGACGCCGCACAGGCTGGAAACGGGTCATGTGACCCCCTCCCCCCGAGGTCACGTAACCCGCCCGGACCATACTACACAATGAGGGGAGGAGGAGAAGGAGGGGGAGGACGAGGAGGAGGAGGGGGAGGAGGAGGAGAGGAGGGCGCGGTTACGCCGACGCCGACGCCGACGCCGACGGCGACGCCAACGGCGACGCCGCTCAGGCTGGAAACGGGCCCCTAAGAGCTGCGCTCTAAAATTGGCCACATATAACCTGATATGGTATATCTGCCAGATATAGCCTCATAACGCCAGATATAGCCTGATACCCCTGGCCAGATATGGAAATCCCAGATCTGGCTAAGTAAGGAAATTCCAGATCTGGCCAGGCATTTCAAAAGTACAAAAGCCTGAAATCAGCACTTTATATCTTTTTATTGTCTACAATTCTCCGAAGTGCCCCGGCCCGCACTCGAGGAGTTATGGAAACGGTGGTCCTTCAGCTCCTTAGTGATCGCTACTTTTGACCAATTTCATGATTACACAGGTTCGAGTGTAATTCGTAGTCACCGTGAACAAGCCTCCCATAGGGCTCAAGTACCTATCATATCACTTTTAAGTTTTTCGTCAATGGCAGCGTTCAGGATATTGTGCATTCTGTCCAAACTTCAACCAGGCTGAGCCACCGAAATCTCTTACCATATTATCATTCTCGTGATTGCTGTTTTAGCAGGAATTACTTAAAAGCTGAGAAATCACAACAACCGAAACCGGGATTTAGCTCGGATTCCGAGGAGCTGTTTATGACATTTTTAGCGTTTCTAACTTAATATCAGCGTCTTTGAAGTTGTACGAGAATGATAATAATGTAAGAGATATGTCTGCGGCTCACCCAGGTTGAAGGTGGGACGGAATGCACAGTACTGACACTGGCGGGACATTTTAAAAGTGGTATGGCAGGTACTTGGGTTCTGTACGGCACGTGTTCAGGGTGTCTCCGACTTACGCTCAAATCTGTGTAACCATAGAATTGCTCAAAATTTTCGATCACTAGGCAGCTGAAGAAACACTGTCCCTATTCTTCCTCGAGTACAGGCCGAGGCACTTACGGGATTTAGCAAATTGTCTATTCGGGCGTAATGTTAACACTTTGAAATAATTAAGCTACATTGAAATCCTAGCGAAAACTAGCACAAATAACCTTAAACTTACGCTTGTCGAAGCTGAAGTTTGGAATTATTTGTGCTAACATTTAGGTCGCGAACAATAATTCATTCAGAGCTTTCTAACAAAGAATTATTTTACTTGTTTTAGCTTTTTAATATATTGAAAACCGGCCGCCAGATAAGTCTGTATATACGCCAGATAAGTCTGTATATACGCCATATCGGGCTGTATATATGCCAGATCAGACTGTATATACGCCAGATAAGTCTTTATATACGCCATATCAGGCTGTATATACGCCAGATAAATCTGTATATACGCCAGATAAGACTGTATATAGGCCGTATATAATCATATAATGTTTGATATGGCCAGATATGGGCCAGATATAAGATTTCCATACGGGGTTACACATGTTTGTCCAGAGTACAATACCTAAATATAGCATCAACATTACTCTATTGAAAGCTAACTTAAATTGGTTACTTCTTCCCGTTCCCGAAGTATAAAGAACTAAGAAAGTAATTTCATTATTACCGAAGAAGTACCGAGCTACAGAAAACGCCCAACTACACATAGTCTTCTTTTTTCTTTTTAACGCGCTTTGCTTGCATTAGCATTGGCGTTCGTCGTTCGAGAACAGCCACAGCAATGCCACGCGCGGGCCGACCACGATGTTTTGCCGGGACAGATGTCGGCACGGTGCGACGCGCGCCGACGCGAGGTGCCGCTGGAGCGGACGAAGCCCGTGAAAAATTGCTCACGGGGTTCGGGCTTGAGCTGTAACGCTTCACGTACACTGCTCTCTGAGCCAGGCGACATCGGGCCGGGTGCCAGCAAATATGCATTAATCTAGGCTCGTAGCAATTACTACTGTTTTGCGGGATACTCCGGCGGTATCCCGCAAAACAAAGTATGAAATCACTCGAAGTAACTTGCTTAACGTACAAGGCAAGTGCAGACAAGACGCTGTCGGACACCCTCATCAACAAAACGCTACCGACCAAGCAACGGAGAAAGAACATTGCTCGCATACACTCCCGCCTAAATAACATCTAATAAAATCAAACGGGAATTGAACTTACTTATCGTCGATCCATTAAGAGGCAGCACTCGGTTGGCTAATTTTTCCACTCGAAGATGCAGTTAGGACGAGCGGAACATTACCCTCAAGCAATGTCGATCCCCGAAGACACCCTCCCGCAAAGCATGCGGGCCTCTTTTTTTTTTTTTTTTCTTCTTCTCTTATTCAGGGTCTGCGAGCGAGGTTCGCGATTTATTAAGTGCCCCGGAATCGGCCTAAGTGGGTAAAAATTCTAGGCGTGCGACTGGACTATATACAAGCGAGAGGGTTCCACTTCCGGTCCTGGTCGCCCTCAGAGCATCCGGGGGCAGGCGCAGTGTCCCCCGACGCAGTCCGCTTTTAGGAGGGCCAACAAGTCGACAAAAAGTCCTCGAAACCTCGGCATCCGCGTGTCATCTGCAACTCGCTTATCAAGAGTACGGTTTGGCGCAAACCACTCCACATGATCGTCCCCTCGACCGTTGCAGCACAAGTTTGAAAAGAATCTCATTAGGAGTGCGCGCTCTCGATCGGTTCGTCGGCGCGCCCATACTGAGGAGAGCGCCCTTCTCGTGAAAATCGCTTAATCCGTTTTCTTCGAAACGTACGCTTTTCTTGGCGGCATTCGTATAAAAACCCAATATTATATGATTCTATATTATCTTTGCAGAAACGAATACAAATGTGCGAACGTTTGGGCCTTCGTTTCTCCCTGGGTAAATCAAATTTTAGGTTTCAAGACGTTGAATTCATTGTTCCCTTCTCCTTTGAAGAATTGCCTTCTTCTTTAAATGTACGCTTCAGACAAAGTTCTTGAATTAGAAGCCAGATTTATTTCAATTATGTTTCATTTTAGGTACAATAAGGCGAGTAGGTCTCTCGGAATAACAACAAAAGTACTGAAAAGTTTCCCATTAACCTTCATCTATCGCAAATCGTTCGAGCATTTTTGTGAACAAGGCCCGGCAGCGCTTCAATTGTACAGCAGAGCAGAGGAACAGAAAATCACGTCCATTTACGGAAAGACGTCTGCCAATCTCAAGGTACCGTTAGTTATTAGATTTCAACGCGTATTGCATTTCTGAGCTAGAAAGCTCTCAGCGCCTCATCATTCGCTGTTCTCTTTCCGTAAATGGCGATGATAGGTCCGCACGTGTCCTGCAAGAAAATTGGACGCAGACTGAGCAGTAATTTCTAATTGTGGGCATTTGACGGTAACTAGACGGTTCCTTTTTTGTTTTTAGTTCGAGCGGCTTGTTCCTTCTAATAATATAATTTTTTGAAGTGCAGCACACACAAAGCCCGTTCAGATGGGACACTAAACTCAACGAGCGTGTTTTTGTATTCAGTCGCGTAAAATACGAATTGCTACATTCTTTTTTAATTTTTTTTAAACATTTTTGGCGACACAATTGAAATTGTATGGCTTCTGCGATGTACCCTATCGGAGGAACAAACATAAGGGGCAAATCCGCACGCAGCGATCCGCTTTATTTGTGCGTAAATTTATTTTAACATCAACAATAGAGACCTGTTGTCTTTTTTTTTTTAAGGGGACCGCCATTTTGTGAATTGCGGTGCCGACGGTGCCCGTCTAACGGCATAAAACTTGAAATGGCGGCCTGTTCTGGCAGAACAGCTATCTAGGAAGAAGGGGGGGGGGGGGGCACTTCTTGACTAGACTTGGCTATGGTGGGCTACGATAACTTGGCTGCAACTCGGCCGGCTGAATCGAGCTGGCTAATGACAGGCCAGAACCTTGCTTTCTCGAAAGAACCGGGACGAAGACTGTGGGGCGCTTTGGTCGAGTTTTTACAATGAAGTATACATATGAGGCAGAATAATGTAGTTTACGAAAATAAGCTCTAGGCATTCGATAACTGCGTCTTGAGGGCTAGCACGTAGACGGTATCATACCTTTCCCGTGCAGTGGAGTAATAGCATTCTTTGCAGTGAAAACCTCCACGCAGTTGGAATCGGTCCTCTTGCCGTAGACCAAGTAGATGTGAGCATAAACGTGACGACAGGTCTGACACAACGCCCTCGCGATTCACACTCTCAATCGACTGACTTCATAAACAAGGGCCACTGAGGAACACGCAAAGCTGAATAAGAACGCAGCCACACTGACGCTGCAGCTTCTAGCGCTCATCGCACACTTTTCGCGATTGTCCCTACGCTTATTAAAATTACTTGCGCGCCAGACGACGACACAGCGATTTCCAGACAACCGTAGATTTTCGGAGATTGTAACATGGTAAACAGAAGAGCTCGGAGCTAACTCACGCACGACCTCCGTTTTTAACATTTTCGTCCATACCCTTGGCGGTTACATATACCTGTGTCAGCGGGCAATCCAATAATACAAAGGGTCGAGGGTACGTCAGTTGCGTGCTGGTATGGTTATGAGAAAGAGGTCTATGGGTTGTCATTCTCTTTGGCTGCATTTACATGGTTGCGACTGCAGAGCATCGAATCGACATTTGACTATTTTGATTGGTAGCAGATGAGTAGAAGAGGAAAAAGTAGGAAAACGGGCTGCGTGCGATTGGTCCCTGCTTGATTGGATGCGCTACGCTCGAATTCATAGAAACGTAAACTTTGTCACACACCGCCCGCAATGTGTTTCCCGAAATATTGCAGCGCGCGCCGGATATCTTCTGTAGGTAAGAAAGAAAACCAAATGCTGCTTCGAAGGGCGTGCCTATCAGCGTCAAACAGGAGCGTTCAGCGACGACATTGGTCTAGCGGATATAGACGACGTAAAGTTCTATGGGTTGGGCTGGCTGAATAGGTGCCAGTGATCCTTTCAAGCGCGTGACCCTCACTCAACTTGTTGCTTAGAACGCCAGTATAAGTGGGTGGGGCGCCACATCTTCGTAACTGGATGTTAATTCCAAGAATTAGGAAGATCGCGCATCGTCTTTGCACGCTATTGTCGTTTCGGTTCTCCAGTGGTTCAGACCAAGGACGTCATCAGCAATAGAAAATGTGCTCAAAATTTTTAACTTATTTTGCCTATTTTGCACAGAATGCATCAGATTTTTTTTTTTTATTATATATTTAATGGTTGCTAAAGTCCCACAGACCAGTCCAAAAAAGCTCGATGCAAACTAAAAAAAAAAAAAAAAGGCCAGAAACGCTTTGCAGGGTCCCTTTAATTACGAGCCACGCGCACCCTTCCTTTATCCTATAATAGCATCACATACTCGACAAAAATATTAGATTAGGTCATCGTGATTTTGATAAAAAATGTAGCATAAGTGCAAAGTTTCTTTTTCTCTGTCAAGAACGATAATTCAGTTGCGAGAGGTGATGTGTACATCGCTGCAAATAAGTTTGATGGGTGCGCTTTAATGCTAGTGCGAGCCACGAATTGACAAAAATAAACAAAAATAAGCGAGGTACCAGGTTTAGAAGCAGCTACCCATGCGCGCGAGTTGATTTCATAAGCTTCTAGTGGAAACGCGATGTGGACCCACTAGAGCTTGGTGCGATGTTTAAAAACATCGTATTAGTAATTCGCCAAAAAGTAAAAGAAGTTAGTCGTGATAATACTTTGCGCACTGCCGCTGCATTGTTCTGGTATATGTGTCAACTTTAGTGTGTGCCTCTAACAATATGATATAAGCTTTTTTTCAATTGGCGTATGGCTCGGTGACATCAACCGGCAATCCAGTCGTCGATAATAGCTAGGAAGAAAACGCTACTGATTCTCGAAGAGTTTTCAATATTATCGAGTAGATGAGTTGGCCTTTGAAGCACGCGTCGTTGCGTATCAAGGACAGATCCACGAAATACTAATAGTCCGACGCCGCATTGAGACGATTAGAAAATACTAACTAAATCTGCTTAACGGTATGTTGATTGTGCCAAGCGCAGCTAACATGCAGCGAGAGCAACCTACTTCCATTTGGAAACCCAGATGATCGAGAACGGGTTTCGCCGAGTGTTCTCTTTTTCCAAAGAGCGAAAATAGGTTATTTTTATAGAAGTACAGGCATAATGTACTCAGGTACACCTTTCTGTGGTGTTTCCGAAAAACAGGAGGAAAGGGCGCGTACAGCCAACAGGGCAGTTCTGCAATCAGCGTATGTAAGGTGGGCGAGGCCACGCGTTCCCTTATCTTCGACCACATTGCCACAGAACGTTGTTCCCGAGGATGAAGTGCGGAGCCTGATATGTGTACGCCAGGAGAGCACGAGTTATTCGCAGGAAGAATAACAGGACACACTTCTGCTTTACCTCTGAAACCGTTACATGAGTATAAAACATTATTTTTAGCTTCAGCTCCTTTTGTTTTTTTAACTTTTGTCCTGGGCCGGCATTCCCTAACGCCGACCCTGCTCCAATCTTACAAATGACAAGTCGAAACAGATGTGGTTAGGCATTTTTATATCACCTGTTTACGTTGTTTTTGTTTTTTCTTCTATTATTATTAACTGCTATACATATTTATTATTTTTTTTATGTACCTTTGTTTTTAACTTTTTGTTACTTTTTATTATTGTTATTATTATTATTTTTATCCTACGTAATTTCGGCAAGCCCCTTGCACACAATTTTGAGCTACCAGCTTGGAAATTTACTATATTCGACGGAGTTTTCTTGCAGCCACTAGGGGCATATACAGCGAGCCACAGATAGTGGACGTGTGTTTTAGTAAATTCTCAGGTGTGCTTCGTCAGGCACGAAAGCGCACTTGCGACCGCCGAGTCTCTTCACCTTCGCCAACCGACCGGCGCTCCACTCCTGTCTTCGGAATATGCATCGGCGAACCGCACCGCGACTTGGGTATTTAATGAGAAACGAATGAAATCCGTCCGGTTGCGATTAAGAAACGCTTTTGCATAATGATTCCAGTTGAGGAAGAATAAAAATTCTTAAGATACTAACATTTTCCTGAAACCGTGAACGACTACATTAGCAATATATAAAAGGTATTACCAGTGGAGGTCGCGCGTACAAAGGAAATTAAATAATGTTGTCACTTCCAGCAGAAACAACAAAACAAAAAGAAGGTGAGACACAGGCGGGAATATGTGTCGTCCTCTTTCCGTTTTATTACTTCTTCTAGAAGTAAACTTATTACAACACGCAATATACGGATATAATGTATTATTTTTATAATATAATGTTATAAACTACTCGATATGCTTAAAGGGACACTGACACCCCCCAAAATTTTTTTTTTATTTTCTGCCAGGCGCTTCATTATGGTGTCGGAGGACTACCCAATTAATATTTCGCAACAGAGTAGCGTATTTTTTTAATAAAGCCAAAAGACGCAACTGCTCGAAACCGAAACCGAAACCCGACGGAGGTCGGAGAAGTGGAGAGAAGAGAGTGAGTGGCGGAAGTCACGTGGCTACACCCGACCGTGCGTTTTTTTTTTTTTTTTTTTATTTCTCCTCTCCGGTAGCAGACGACACGACATGCGGCGTGCGATGCGGCGTGCGGGAACTGCTTGCCGTGCGATTCTTTTGCAGTTATGTTTGTTCCGCTCGTTCTGTACTCCAAGATGAGTTGTTTTGTACATTGAGGAGTTGGAGATAAGTAGTGAGTGCCCGTGGTGATTTTCAATCATCGGCTCCGAAAAGAATACACTCAAGATGTTGCGTGAAGAGCTGGCTCACATGTCCTGCATCCGAAAAAAAGCGGCATTGTGCGACAGAGTTTCCGAAAGATCAACGGGATCGGGACCAATGCCTGGCTGCAATTCCTCTATAACATATACGGGCACCTCGGAAAGCGGACGCTACCTGATTTATATGCTCCTTGCATTTTGTGGAAAGTGATTACATTGAGTTCGCAGGTGTCAAAACGGAAATCCCATACCATTTAATTCAGCGAAGTATCGTCCACAACATTTGTTTGTTGTGTTTTTGTTTGTTTCTTCAGAGATGATTGTAAAAAAAAAAGATAAAGATATGTAAACATCGGAAAATGTTTGAAAATAAAATAAAAAATAAAGTTTCACGGGGGATCGAACCCAGTCCTACCGCGTGTGAACCGGACGTCTTTCCCACTGAGCTAATGGGGCATCTCTCCATTGGTGGATCTCTTTCCTAAGTAATAATTCAGCCGGTAAACTGTAAGTTGGAAAGTTTGCTGTCGATTTTTCTCTAGCAAAAGCACTCCCGGGTCGAAGTCGGGGAAGCACCACGCTTTGGGGACATTCGCACCTAGTAAAGAAATCGTACGCGTGCATATCCAACTCGAAGTAGACACGTCGTGCTTGATGTTTGCGCGACCGATGTCTTCAGCCACGAGAAGGGAGCGACGGCTAGGCGACGTCTTTGTGCAAATCGGCTTGGTGGCCGGGCGTGTCGTACGGGATGAATACCAATTCTTTTGATCAATCCCAAATTTCTCTTAACGGTAGACAGAATTCGCCGGTACCGCGAACGACAGTTCTGAAATAGAGGTCCCACGCCCGTCGTCCGCTACCATCGCCGTCCCCGCGAGTTTCACGATACCTACGCGAAACGACGAACGCACAGAATGCTTCCGGTTGTCTGTGGAACTTTTTTTTTTTCAATCAACGTATTTACAGCTTTTTAGAAGCCACAAAAAATGGGTTTCATATTTTTTCCTATTTTTAATATTGAGTGTGTGCCTTCAGTGACCCACGACTTTGATTAAATTTGGTGGTCGCATCGATATCTTAGAAAACGGCCCGTGACCGCGAAAAAGAGAGTGAGCGAGACTCGAACCGGCCAGTTCTTGATCGGCGGTTTTCGGGCGGAAAGAAACCGAATTTCGAGCCGCAAATTCTGTTCTGGGTAGTTGAGCTCTCATATGTCACGTACAACCAGACTTGTACACGTTACTGAAAAATAGTAAAGAATTACATTTACAATTACTCAAGGCTAAATTGTAATTTATTACAATTACAATTACCCTCCCATGAAAGTAACTGACCGTTACCCCAAAAAGTAATCCGTTACTTTCGTGGCGTTACTTTTAACATTATTGTCCTCAGGTAAGGAACAAAGGCAAGGGGGCCTATTCAAGTTCTTACTGTTGCCACCTGTTCCAGTTAATGACCTTGAGTATTTTGAGGAACAGCTGGCTCTCGAAAATCTCGTCAGACATTTTGCGTTATTTTTTGCTCAATATGTCGACTGCTACGCTGAACACCAATTGAGCTGAGGCACTGGATGGGAGTGCCAAACTGTTCCTCGCGAATGGTTCATGCTCTACATTGAGCTTTTTCGGCGCAGCAAGGGAAGTACTATTTACCTCGAATGTAGAGCAAAGCTTCGTCGTTGCAGCCGTTGCCTGCTATTCGAGGGATTTTGTAGATCCTTCTGATACCCGCGATAACGATATATATTATGCATAAGCAAAGACGGCGGCGAACTATCGGATATCGTTATCGGAGTCATCGGACCGATCTACTAAAATTCTCGATTGTCTAAATCGCGAAGCTGTGGAAGTCATCAAAAGCAAAACATAGTTGTAACAGTAAAGTGATAATTAAATAAAAAATAATGTTTGGCTCGATATTCTTCTTCCTTTGGTTCTGAACAGTTCGAGCGTCACTTGAGACTTTGGTGAATAAAAGAAAGTTTCCAGTATATAAATATAAGTAATAAAAGAAAAAGAAGGACACTCATAACAACAATTAATTAGAACGTCGGTTAAAACAAGGAAATGTAAACGCACGTTTGCCGTGTGTACCTTTCTTGGTGCCGTTCAAAAACGCACGGAGCACGAACCGACTGCAGTTTACTCCGGTGTTCTCCAGATAAACGTCCGCTGATGCCACGGGCAGCAAAGGGCAGAGTACTAAGTAAGCCGCGCTATGGCTTCACTCACGAATTTCACTCCTTCCTGGAGCCCAGAATATCAAGGCTACGTCAGCCACCATTATGTTTTATTTGTAAAAATATCTGCTTGAGATAAGATGGGCCCTGCTGGGGCAAAACAGGAAGAAGAAGGGAAGACTATTAGCATTCTCTAAGTGCTCGCAAAAAGCTGACTCACAAAAAGGGTAGGGTAGACGGAGCGTTGTCTCGTGTTGTGACATTATGAAAATGGTCGTAGAAGGACATTGTTAATTCTTTTTAGTGCATTTACCGCCTCGAGCTTCTCGAAGAGGCGCACAATCACTTGGTGTCCTCCTCTCCCCGTTTTCAATCGGAAAGGAAAAACAGAGGGACTAAAAAAATGCGGAAATAGCTTGCATCCTCCGCCCTCCCCCCCCCCCCCTTTTTTTTTGTAGAAATGTTTTTTTTTTTTTTTTTACATTGTTGTTAGGGTCTAAAAAATAATAGATTCAGGGGGTTGGTGTTTGAAAAAAAAAGGGCTTTGCGGAACTGAAGTGTCAAGCCTCCCCTTGCGCTGGTCAGTTCGCGTGATAGTGCACGTCACTGCGCTCGACTTTACAGAAATGAGAAAGAATAAAAAAAAAACTTTATTTAGAAGGGGAAGGGGGGTTGTTCTGACAAAAAAAAATGTAACGGATTACAAGGAATCCGTTACGTCAGAAATGTAAGGGAATTACTTTCAAATTACTCTAGAAAATAAGTAATTATTCCGTTACTAAATTACTGATAAATGTAAGGGATTACAAGTAATTTCGTTACTTGTAACGGATTACGTACAAGTCTGCGTACAACTAAAAACCTCGGCGAGCATAAATACCCTGTCAGTGTCCCTTTAACAAGGGTCACAATATTTCCGACTGTACAGTCGCCGGCCATATGAGCTCCCCCGGCCGAACGCCGACCGGATCGGCGAAAATCCGATCCGGTCGGACGGCTCCAAATTTTTCGAGGGGCTTGGTAGCCGTGTGGTACAACATTTTAAATAGCAAAAGTACGTATCAAACACCACATAAAGAAAACACAGAGTTTTTACAGTAGGGCCAAGAAAACCCCGATTATTTTTCTTGCTGTCAGTAAAACGTACATTAGCTATTTTAATAAGTTGTACTACACGGCTATCAATCCCCTCGTAAAATTTCGGGCCGTCTGTTGGACTGTAGGGCGCTGTACGTCGAATTGAAGTTTGGGGGTGTATTATATGGGACAAAGGGTGTAACTATACAGCCCCTGACACCCTTTTTTTCTTGAGAGTGTAGGAAGTTTGATACCGATTCGTGTTTTGAAATATGAATCTGAACCACGGCCGATTACAATCCCGCTTCCGGTTGTAGGTAAACGCAAACGGCTTATCGAAATTCTTCACTGCATAATATCTCTGACGTGTTATATGGTACTTTTTTTATTTGCGAAACCGGTTTGTCATTTTAAATAGTTCCTACCCGAACAGTAATCCTACGCACAAGAGCCCCCCTTTCTTAAAATCTTTCTTAAACATTGACTAGACAGTGGCAAGCAATTTTGAAATGATTTATTTAATTTATAAGGATATGCTATAGGTAACAAAAAGAAAATTTTTCTGTCGAAGCAGAATAAAGATTCAGGCACTTTTCACGAACGCGCTTTATCGAGGAGATTCCATTGTTCTGCGTTCAGTAGCGTGTTGCTTCGCCAAGGGTAATTCTCTACATCATGACTTTGCAGGTGGCTTCCTGTTCGGCCACTTCTCGCTTGCCGAGGGATCATTGTTGTCATGCCTCACATCATATCAAACATAGGGTTTTTACATTTGTAAGCATCGATAGGATACTGCTGCTTTATCCACGCCTAAAGCAAGCTCCAGTTTATCAGCAGTTATAACATAATCTCCGAACAGTTTGGGCCAACAGCCGAAAACGACACTTCTAACCGGCCTTTTTTTTTATTATTCACACTTTGAAAGGCTGGAATCCCGATAAAAGCTATGCGTCCTGCGTCCACCCCTTTGATAACGAAATGGTTTGGTTCCAATAGCTCGGTTCCCAAAACGCGGCAACGCTCGACGCGCCGCGTGCGGGATTTTCGCCGATCCGGTCGGCGTTCGGCCGGGGGAGCTCATATGGCCGGCGACTGTACAACTTGCATCATTATGTTTATACAAGTTCTTTTTTTTAATTCTTTATTATTCGATTACCATGACAGGACTCCGAATTAACCTGGCTTTATAAGTCTTGCGCGCTTGCGTGACGATACCCCGCGAGCATAAATGTTAAAACTTGTTGACACTGTGCAGATAAAAGCGACCCTAGATAAACAGTAGCTATAGAGTGTACTTGGTATCTTCTGAGCAACCTTAACTTGCGTCGTCGCAATAATGTTACTGCAATAACGTTGGAACGTTCACGGCTCTACTTTTGTTTGTTCTCCCCCTTCAGAGGTGAGAGAATAGCAATTGGGCCGGCTCGCTCGAAGTAATTTGTACGGCAATAATCGGCATCATCCCGCTAACCGGTCTTATTGCACTCGCGCTGAGCACCTCAATCAGAAGGACGTGAACGAGGGACTCTATGAGAGCTTCAGAAGGCCGTAATTTAGAACAATATTGGTGCTGGGCACAACTTCTCCGAAGCACGCTTAGCGCACGCAAGTCGGAGAAAAGGGTTCCCGAATATGCTTTACTGTAGCTCCCTATTGTTTCATTGCTGGCGTTTGCGAAAAATGGGAGTATGAGCATATGCTCAGTATTATTTCGACAGCTAGTTTCATGAGGCTGCTGTGCCAAAAATAGTGGCGCGATTCTGATTGCCGCGGTTCGGTTGTCGTTAACCGGCAACCGCGCCGTTTTTGTCGGTGTGACCAGTTCAAGCGGGGACAGGTGCCAGCGTTTGGTTTGGTATGAAACAAAACTGAAACGTATAATTACGCAGGAAATTTTCACTACTATATCCACTACCACTGCTCGACTGCATAGTTAACCCATCGAATGACATTCTGTAATCAGCCAATCAGTGCGTGCCACTCCTGCACAACCATAAACTCGTAACGCGCGTAATCATTATCGCGAGCTGATTCGCCGATAACGTAATGTCATTCAATGAAAACGTCATGAAATTTGCCGTGCGGCGAGGGTATTCGAAACTAAAATGTGAGAATTGTTATTCGTTAAAACAAAGCTGTTCTCGTGTTTTGGTTTGTTTTCTTTACTCAACTATACTCCATCTAATAAATGTCCACAATGCAGACAGAGGTGCAGGAACAGTGGTCGCGAAGGTGTTTGGGCCTGGCTCAGTAGAGTGTTACATGTACAAAAAAAAAAAACTCGCGTATAAAAGACATTTTCGAAAGTGTACGTGCTCGCCCCCGTGCCTTCATCGGCAGTGCTGCAATGCAGATGTTCATGAGATGTAGTATGGTTGGGATGAAACAGCTGGAGAAAGACATAATTTTGTTTTTTTCGGCACTTTCGCCGATTTCGGACGTCAATTATATATTTACTGGGCCTTGTTTTGTTTGTTTCTGTTAACAACGAGGCGTTGACGGCCGGCAGAACTGTATCCGTTTCACCAAAAAGGGGGCACACTCGATGCAACAATAAAGGCACATCATTAACTTCCAAATTCAAAAATCGCTTTCAGCGCGCTTTTCAAGCGGTCTGCGTGGGTTTATGACCTTCGCCGAAACCAAAAGGGACTTCCCAAAATGCCGTAATGCGCGGTCCCAAAAACAAGACAATAAGCCAGCTTTCGCTTCGCCCTTCCGATCGAGCGAATGCTCTTGCTCAGTGGTTCGGAAACGCCGAACACCTGTCGCCGTGCCCCTGGGGGGAGAACCGTCGACCTCCGTAAACGTCGGCCGACCCCCGCCCACTGGAAACGGGTACGGACGCCAATAAAGCTTATCGCCGCCGCATCGAGCACGCGTGATCCTCGATTAGGAAAGAGAAGGAGCCCGACACGCACGGCCGGAAAGAAGGGGAGAGTGTCTGCGCGAGATACGGGTCTCTCTCCATTCGACTCCGCGGTGTCTCGATAAGGACAGCGACCGGCGAGCGTCTGAATACTCACGCCTTACAGACGGCCGGCGGGTCGTGCCGGGGCTTTGTGGAGTGAGCGCTCATTGTCGGTTTCTTCGTGGCTTTTATAATGAGATTGTCGAACGGAACGAACTGGCGAATTAACCGCCACGGTAGTCTTCAGTCGGTGGGGCCTTTTCAGAACCCCATCAAGCCACATTGGCCGTCGCCATTTCCCGGGGACGATGCGTGAGATTTGATCAGAGTGCTCGGCGAACGCAGACGCACTACTCGTGTCCGATTCGTGGTCAGATTAAATGCCGCGCACTTCTGCAGAGCGTCTAATTTGCGTGTACATGCTTATTAGGCTCTTTCAATAGGTGCACACTTTAAAGTACCGACACCAACCCAACATCGAAAGTACATAGTCGAAGCTGGTTCGCTCCCACAAGTTCCCGAGCGTATGCACCACTGCAATGCACTCGGTACACCGAGAGTTGATA
This sequence comes from Ixodes scapularis, assembly GCF_016920785.2. Taxonomy (NCBI): domain Eukaryota; kingdom Metazoa; phylum Arthropoda; class Arachnida; order Ixodida; family Ixodidae; genus Ixodes; species Ixodes scapularis. The sequence continues at coordinate 17,577,156 of NW_024609835.1, forward strand.
TAGGCATGTTTGTACTTAGTATTTAATTTTTTTTTTTTGTTTCAACAAAGCTCCGAAGACTGCATTACTCCGGTCTCTGCATGTTAGTTACACAGCCGGGAAGGCATAATGTAGGAGGCTAATCGTCATGATAGGTCCGATAATTACAAATACGTGTTAATTAATGTCTTAGTTAGGGAAAGTAAATATTTGGTTCTCACCACCAACTTGCTGAGCGTGCTCGAAAACCGCTAAATAAGTAAATATTAGAAAGATTTGGAGATCATGAGAAGCGGTGGTACACTAAGGTTACCACATGTGCTAGAGGCGCCAAGATGGCGGCAAGGAAACGGAGAGGATGGACGGAAAAACTGCTCGGGAGCGTCGAAGTTGGATGCATTTTCGGAACCCAGGAAAACAAAACACACCCACCAAATCTTTTTTTTTTTAATTTTTTTGCCAGGTTGAATTTTCGTGTTTTATCGAGAGAAGAATATTTGATTTACATCATTAGCCCTCACCCTAAGCGGCCACGCTTCTAGGGCGAACTGGATTTTTTTCAACCTCAACGGAATATGCGTGTTTAGGCGAGGCGCAGCGGTCAAAGATAAAACCTCGAATTGAATGACCCTGCGTAGCCTGAACGCTCTCTTCGCAGTCAAGCATATGCGTGTGCAACACAACGCAAACCGTAAAAAAAAAAGGAAACAGAGTAATCTAGTGTTTCATTGCTGCTCCAAAGACGTCCCTTATCCTGGCGCTTGAGTTCGGTCGTCGGCGAGAGCGCTTGCCATATCCCCAAATTTTTCAAACACACAAAAAAAGACGCGAAAATTCGCTTCTACGCAAGCGAAGATCGCTTATACGCCAGCGAAGAGGGTAAATGGCAGAAACTGTTCACCACCATTTTCAGAAATCTACGTAACTGAACCGACTCGGCGTTTCAGTTCCGGTAAGTATTGGTATTGTATAGAGAGCAACACGCTGTTAAAGGGACGTTAGAAAGTTTTAGTAGACCGTGGTTTCCCCTCCGCTACGCCCCTCCGCTACCCGGAACTCTACAGTCGAGGCCATCGGCACGCCGGCGCAGTGGCGGTTTCTTCGTTGTGGAGGGTTAGCGGAGGGGGAAACACGGTCTACTAAAGCTCCCTATTGACAGGGTATACATGTTTGCCAAGATTTCTATTGGTACATGAGATATGAGAGCCCAACTACCTTAAGCACAATTGGCGGCACGAAGTTCGCTTTCTTTCCGCCCCAAAACCACCCGTCGAGAACTGGGGCACTAACCTGGACATTCGGCGAAAAAGTCGGCGAGCAATCCGGCGGCCAGGATCGGCCAGCGCAGCGCTTGACTTTGGCGCCGTCCAATCGCGGCCGTTATTTCCTCGAAGTCAAAGTGTCCAGATTAGAGACCCTGGCCCCTTTTGGTCGCGCTCACTCCCCCATAGAAAACTGCACGTGGCCACGTGCAGTTTTCTATGGTGTAGTAGACACACGCACCAAATATAATCAAATTCGTGGGTCATCGAAGGCACACACCCAATATTTAAAGAAAATTTTAAAACAAATATGATACCCATTGTTTGTCTAAAATTACGAAAATACGTTGAGTAATATAGAAAGTTGCACATAGAACCGGAAGCACTCTGTGCATTCCCTGCGTAATCCTCAACATGGCGTCGTACCGCGAGAGTCGAGAGTTGCATGATGGACGGCTTAACGAGGTGGACGAAGCGAGGGCGGTGGACGACGGGCGTGTCAACTCTACTTCAGAACTGTTGTTCGCGGTACTGGCGAACCTGTCTATCTTTGATTGAGAAATCGTTTACCAATCAGAACACTTAGGATGTATTTCTGTACGACACGCCCGACCACCGAGTTGATTCGCGCGAAGACGACGCCGAGTCGTCGTCCCTTCTCTTGTCTCAAGACATCGCTCATCTTACGAACACGAATTGGTATGAGAACTTGGAAAACGCACAAACGTTTTTTGTTGCGACGTGCGAATTTTTCAACTGCCTCGCACGGCCGGGAAAGCGAAGGAAGAAAAAAAAGAAAACGCGGTCGGGTGTAGCCACGTGACATCCGGCAGCTCTCTCCTCCGTTACATTTCTTCTTCCTTCCCAGACCAGTTTCGGTTTCAAGCAGTTGCGTTTTTTCTTTACTATTTAAGAACTACACGTGGCGCTGTAGCAAAATATTGATAGGGTCATCTTCCGACACCATATTAAATAGGCTGAAAAAAAAATGAAAAAAAAAATATTGGGGTGTTGTGTCAGTGACCCCTTAACTATGAAGTTTGGAAGCTTCTGGAAACGACATGACGCTACCAGAAGTGAAGCAGAGGGAGACTTCCGGTTTGAAGGGGCACGCCCGCAACGATGACCAAAAGCAAAAGACGCCATTGGGCGGAAAGGATAGCTGATGTGGCGCCAACAGCATTTATGTGCTTTTTTGGTCACCCCTGGTGGCGCATTCTCACTTTTACTTCTGGCTTCAGTCAGTGTTTTCTCGTCTGGCTGGCTTGAGCCGGTATGTCGCCTCCTCTTCTTCCTTCCTCGAAACTGTCAGCAAACAAGCAGGCGGTTGCCCACACCAGGTGGGGACACTGCGCCTGCGCAGAAACCAGCTTTGCCCGAGAAAAAGCGTTTGCGCATGCGCAGTGCCGACCGCAGCGACACCGCAGTGGCCTCACGTCAGGAACTTGAGATCGTGCATGCGGCCCTACGGTAGCCAAGCACATTTGTTATTTTCTTTATCGCGAGTCACCGCAATTGAGACCGAATTGTGCGTCATCTCGGTAACGAGTTCTTGACAAAGCAAGAAGCCTCGGCTTTAGGGACCCCTCTTTGAAATGCGTAGCGGCCTGACCGGGAGAGTGCGTGAGATCCTCGAGAAGCGCGTCACGTCGGCGAGACGCCCTGATCTGCATGCCGAGTGCCCTCGTCCTTACACCTGACATTAAAGCGGAGGCTACGTGCGGGCCTGCAGACCTGGAAAAATTACTTTTAGAAAGTAAATACCATACCATTGCAGTTACTTGACCTGTTATGAAATTAGCTACAAAGTACACGTAGTTACGAAGTACACGTAATTACACTCGTTCTACAAATGTATCTATATCTGACCGAGTTCTACTCGCTGAGTGCAGGTTATGCAATCTAATGACGTCGATGCGTGCTGCGATATCTGACAAAGCGTTCAGTTTTGAAACATGATTATTTTTAGATAAATCACCTCCTGTACATATCGTCACTTTTTTTTTTTAGATATAGAAGTGAGGGAACGTACAAATTCCTCCAAAAATCTTGTTATCTTACTGTTGCAGTTGGGGCTATTTTATTGTAACAAAATTAATATTTAGTCCCTTAACTGCTCATATTAATTTATTAGTTTATAACTGAACTGGTCGAACCAATGAACTGTCAGCAATAAGCCCCTCGATCTGAGCACACATTGTACGCACAGCACGCAGCGAGTGACATCACTCGAAGAATGCAAGAATATCTGCTCTGTGTCAGACGGCTTGCAACCTACACATCAAAGTGAGCTTAGCTACAAAAAAAGAATGTAATAAGATCTGCGACCGCGAAGGCAACAAGGCGGTGTGAGTCGCCTGGCTTACAAGGAAGTGATCGATCATCTTGCAGTGTTGGGAAGCTGCCCTGCCTAAGAAGCTCGTTATAAACTAAAGGACGTTGGCATTTCAAAACTTAATAGAACGGATTAGACATCCAAATAATGACTAAATGGCCTAATTAAATCCCTTCACTGACTATTAGGAGAAACACGTTACTTTTTTGCTTATATATTAAGGTAAAGTGAACAGTGGCTAGCATTACTCACTAGCATTACAACTTGCGTCGCATCTGTCGTTTCTGACAGATGCGACTCAAGTTATTCAAATGTCAGCATAAACAGAGCTCACTGTGCTCAGTTGATTTGAGACTTGCAAGTAACGGCAATAAACTCTGCAATGCTCAATATCACGCACGGCGTTTCTCGTTTTCCCTGTGGCGCTTACGAATAGTGACGCAAACACGCAAACAAAAAGTGGTGCGGTACCAATACCACTTGGAAGACAAGGCCTGTGCCTTTCCCCCCAAGCGTAACCGTAATGCCAGATTCAAAGGGTGCGCTTTTACTAGAAATTTCTCATTAACCGACTTAAATATGCGCAGTGCGTGTATGCGAGTTTTAGACTCACGTATGCGCACTCCGCATACGTGAGTCTGGCATTACGGTTACGCTTAGACTTACATATGCGCACTGCGCATATGTAAGTCTAAAACTTTCCACTGTCTCATAACGAAGGCGACGCGAGCACGCGGCAAAGCGGCAATGAAGAACGCGCCTGGATCGTTGCGGCGTCTCTCGTCGAGCTTTAACGTGCTTGCCGCAGTGGGCCAGGTCGGAGATCCACTAACGATGACGTCATGCGCAGGCCTTGTCTTCTAGGCGGTATTGGTCGTACGCGTGAACGTGCAACACCTGCCAGGTCTTCCTCGGGGCGTCAGACGACTCGGATCGATGATGAATAAAAAGGACGAGACGACTTCGCTCCGCGCTGGTGCGCGCGGGGTTCGTTCACACCGGAAGAAAAGGGACACTCAAGACCGGTCTCCCGAGCCAGACATCCCTGCTTGTTATTCCGAAACACTCCGATGCTGTCCAACGAGGGACGTGCGCCATTGAGACGCCACCAACAGACCCGCCATTCCGAGACGCATTTACGAGGGACATACCTTTCTCGTCACTCATTATCTCAAATAGACGTTTTCTAATCGCTCAAGCTCAGAGCAGTAATCTGCGCTGGAGCTCAAAGTTTTGGGATGAGCAAAATTAGCACTAGATTTCGAAAGTAGTCAGTAATTTGAGTAAAAAAAGTTACCTGAAACACGTACTTAAATTAAACTACTAAATACCCCCAAAAATTTGTAATTGAAAGTTACCAAGTTACTCGGAAAAGTAGTTAAACTACAGTAGTTTGAGTAGAGTAGTTGAACAACGTCCAAGTCTGAACGTAATGCATGGTTTAGTAAACCACTTTTTCAGTAATGTACTTCCTGCTCTATTAGAACTAAGACAGTCAGACCTTTTTATATATTTTAAAAGCTTTATTTACTTTTTATTTCGCATTTGAGTTCTGGCTTGTTTATAACAGAACATTACGTAGCCGCCGAACAGAGTTAACAGAGTGGGCGAGATAGCACTCCAGGCATGCGGCCACGACCTAACCACCTGTTGTTCGTCATCCAGGTCCTGTCATCTTGGGTTCTGCGGCCAGCTGATGACGGTGGATTTACAACGTTCCCCGCTTCGTACAGCGGTTGGGATATTATCGACGAAACAGCTTGTTCGGACCACGTCGGGGCCTGCGGATTCCCGTTGGTTCTAACGGCCGCCGGGACATTTCATCTGGCAACGCCGTTCTATGTGCGTGTAGCCCCAGTGTCATCAACATCACCGGAACCTTCCTGCAACGCCCCTTTTGCCAACCTCGTCAGTGGGTGAGATAGCACTCCAGGCATGCGGCCACGACCTAACCACCTGTTGTTCGTCATCCAGGTCCTGTCATCTTGGGTTCTGCGGCCAGCTGATGACGGTGGATTTACAACGTTCCCCGCTTCGTACAACGGTTGGGATATTATCGACGAAACAGCTTGTTCGGACCACGTCGGGGCCTGCGGATTCCCGTTGGTTCTAACGGCCGCCGGGACATTTCATCTGGCAACGCCGTTCTATGTGCGTGTAGCCCCAGTGTCATCAACATCACCGGAACCTTCCTGCAACGCCCCTTTTGCCAACCTCGTCAGTGGGCGAGATAGCACTCCAGGCATGCGGCCACGACCTAACCACCTGTTGTTCGTCATCCAGGTTGGTAAAGACCGTTTTTATTTTGATGTGAAAAGCAATAATGTCTGCCTGGTAGTGCTGCCTCGCCCGAGGGCCTTCTTGAAGTGTGTTGCCGACTGTTTTGATTCGCTCTGTCTTATTGTTCTTTTAATGAGCGGTGACGTTGAGCTTAACCCGGGTCCGTTTTCTGAAGCTCAGCTTGCGGCTATTCTCGATGGCCAGAGGGCCCTTAATGCCAGCATATCGTCGATTGGAGACAGATTGGACGAACATATTCGTCAAACAAATCAGCGGTTATCTTCAATTGAAACGAAAGTCGAGGGATTTTCGCAACTTGTCCCCAACCTCGAAAGATGTGAGAACTTAGTCAAGGACCTCGGATGCAGGGTTCACTCCTTGGGTTCCAGGATTAGCTACCTAGAAAACGCGGGCAAACGAAACAATATTGTCGTTTACGGGGTGGCCGAGAGTGAGGCTGAAACGCCCGCATTGCTAAACGAAAAGGTGATTTTAGAAATTTTTGAAAAGAAACTTGATATTAGGCCGTCGGTTATAGAAAAAATTCACCGGCTTGGGAGATACTCGGCGGAAAGAGCACGACCGGTGTTAGTGCGTTTCTCGTCCCTCGATGAAAAAAAATGCTATCATGAGAAAAGCATACAAGTTAAAGGGTACGTTCGTGTCTTTGTCTGACGATTACTCATTGGAAGTTAGAGAAAAGCGACGTCATCTTTGGGCGTACGCTAAAGCTAAAAGGGAGGACGTAACGAACAAAGTAAAACTAACGCATGATAAGCTTGTATTCAACGGAAAAGTGTTTACTTGGGATACCGAGACCGAGCAGGTTGTACCCGTGAAACGTGCCTGACGCCCCTCTGATAAAAAAAAAATAGTATCACGGAGGGATGTTGTTTTGATGGTCGTGAATTGCAGAAGTGTAAAAAACAAAATAGAGGAATTGTCCGTTAACGTCGGTTTGCTGCAAGTTGTTTGAGCACATTTTATATTCCCAGATAATGCAACATCTCACGTTTCAGAACTTTTTTATTGATTATCAACATGGATTTAGAAAGGGTTATTCTTGTACTACACAACTCACTGAATTTTATCATGATCTTGTTACTGCCGTTGATAGGGGTGAGCAAATTGATTGTGTGTTTCTCGATTTTAGAAAAGCGTTTGATACAGTATCGCATTCCCTCTTACATTCAGGCGGAAAAATTTGCGCTTAAAATTTCTATATAGCATTTATAATAAACACACTGGTATTAACGGTTTTCATTACCTTCTACCCCCTTACTATATTTCCCAACGTAAAGATCATATCCACAAAATACGCGAATATTCTACCAGGACGGAACTGTGCAAAAATTCTTTCTTTGTTAGGACCATTAGGGATTGGAACAATTTAAGTGTTGAAACTGTTTGTGCCGCAAATGCAGAAATGTTTTTTGCTATGTTGTTCGCCCCCTGCAATAATGCCTCAACGGCGCTGCAGGAGCTACCTGAATAAAGAATGAATAAAGAAATCTAGCTCAGCGCTGTGATTTAACAGAAGAGCTAGTTTTTTTTCTTTTCTGATGTTCAGTCTTGTATAAATCTTGCTTGAATGTTCTTGGATTTAAATACAATAAAAATGCACATAGAAAGCACCCAATGACAAACGAACGGTCAATAAAAAAATGAAAGACGTTTACAAATTTCTGTAATGCGAAATGAAAGAGCAGCTCTTGAGGAGGACAACGGGAGGGGAGGGTACAAAGGGGAGGATATGCCCCCTCCTCCTCCTTCCTCCTCCTCCTTTCCTCCTTCTTTCATCCTCCTCTCTTACTCTTGTTAGATTTCCCCGCTAAATCCAGAGGAGAAACTCAATTTGTTCATAGGTGACGTGAACGAAGACATGTGACGTCATTTTTTGCGCTAAATTTTGCAGAGAAACTGAATTGATGTTGAAGTCACGCGACGTCAATTTCCCCGCTAAATTTAGCGAGAAAAAAGTTTTGAAACCGGTGATGATTTTTTTTTTTTTTTGGAAACGTGGTAAAAAAACGTGCGCCCTGTCATAATGTCTTTTTCTTAACTAATTTGTTTAAAGATATCCGTAATTCCCCTCGAAACTAAGATTAAAACTGGCACTGTCTCTACCGATTAAAATTATGACTTTTCAAATCTTTTCAAGCACTTCATTATCCCAAACGCTGTGCACCTCCTTACCACGCAACCTTGGCGGTGACAAAACATAATCTTCAATACTGGTCTTTTTTTTTTTTTCCGATGCATAATTTGCTTGGCGTTCAGTGAAATAGGTTCAGCATAACAAATCATAGCTTAACTCAAATCGAACACTAATATGCACCGTAATAAACAGCCTGTACAGGTCCCCAATCAAACACTTTATATCTAAGCATCATCCGAGTCTTCGCAAGGCACTTTAGTTTTCACGGACACTTGTTGGAATTCTCCAGCCGTGCACCTCACCCAAGGCACGCGAGTTCTCCTCCATCCTGCGGCCGTGAAGACTAATTGATATTCCGAGCAGAGCATTAAACGCGTTCCCTGACAGTCCCGACACCCCGAACAGCCCCCGTTCTTCGTCACCGCTTCCCTTTATACACGTCCCCACCCTCCACTCGTTATTTCGAGCACCCAAGCGCTGGGTGAGAGGGCAAGCGGCGGGGTGCCGAAAGAACGGGGGCTTCGCCGCAATCGCTCAACTTCACATTGACCTTCGCACATTTTCTTGCTCTTGCTATTATTACGAGACTCGGTCGCACACTCTTTTGCTCTCCCTCCCCTCCCCCTCCACGCCCCTAAAAGAAATTTCCTACAATACAAATTCTTCTTTCCGAGTTTAGAAAAATGTGTTGTGTCTGATGACTCCGTACCCCCGAGTTTTTGGTAATTCTGAAATATGAGCGGTGATTTGAACTTTAACCCGGAAAGCATGTGTCCTACCGCGAACGATATGATCTGAAACAACCCTCAATGTTCCTTCAATTTCCCTGCCAGTTTGTAAAAAAAAACAAAAAAAAGAAAAAAAACTTTTGTTTAAAATGGATTTGGAAGGCGAAGCAATTAGGTCTTTGAACTTTTTGATAGTTTCAGAGGTACCGGATGCTTGTGGAGGGAACGGTAGGCGTAGCGAACGTCGAGATCGGGCGTTTCAGATCATAATGTCCGATAATGTACATCGTAATATAAATTCAGGAGTCAGCCTTGGCAGGGCGTTAAACTCATGTTCTGTATTTACGTATTATTATGTCGAATACGTTTTTGGGGCTCCCCCGACTTCGGTCTAGAATTGGAGAATGTAGCGATATAACGCAACGTACGTTACACTTTCTCCAATCACGTGAAAACCGCTATGCTTGGCGGGTGATCTGTGGCTTGCAAAATTTGCCGGATTTCGGTGACTCCGCGTGCAGAATATTAATAAGCATTAAAGGTACAAAACTTTTCTCAGGCATGAACAAGACAGGCTACAATTTTCATACAAACCCTGCTGAACACAGTTCGTATTTTTTTCTATTTATTTGGCCATTTCATTTTGGGGTGGCAGGGACAAAAGGTGTATTAAAACACCTGACCCAGGTCCCGTACACCATGCAGGTTTCAGAGCGGCGCAGCTTTTACAAGGAACACACAGTATATATACAAATGAAACACAAGAACGTAACAGAATTACTACAAGAAATTTGTATATTTCTAACGCAATGAAATGTCTGGCAGCATTTCTACACAATAATTTATGTATGCTCGAAAACATAATCCCTTATTCTTTTTTCAAATACATCTCCAGATCTTGATTTTGTTGCTATGTCGGTAATTTGTCGATGCATTTTTAAAAGTTGCATTAATTGTTGCTTTAATGTTTGTTCACCATAATTACCACGTATTTGGCCTCTATCTTATTGCACAATTAACGCAGACACATCACCGGAAATAGTTTTTGAATTCTATTTTGCTCGATTACATCAACTTTTGCCCACTAAGCTAAATGTACAGAGGAGCACCTCGCAGAAAACCAGCAGGGACAGTGACTACTGGTATGTTTATTTCTTTTGTTAGAATGATAAACAGAAAACGCGGCTCGCTTCTTATTTCAAGCTGTCCTGTCTGCGCACTGCCGAGAACTATTTCTATAGGTAACTTTTTGCGGCAGAATAATTTCAGCGGAGCTATTCGGAACTATACTCAAAAGCTCAAATAACCTAAATCTCTCAGCGAATCAGCGAAGCATTGGCTCTCAGTTGAACGTTTCCCAAAAATTGCTTTACAAAGTTCTTTTTTTATTGTTACTCTTGGGTTTTGTTGGAAAAGGTTGACTATAGAAAACCGCCAGTGAAATAGAAGAAAAACGTTAACACAGAGGTTCGGGCCAGTTGGTTGCTCATGATGTACAGGGGGAACAGCACACCCGGAGAACAGTCACTCAAGTCAACCTACACACAAAAGAAAGAGACACTTACTCAGCGCTGACTGACCAACTCTCTGTATATTTACACTTTCTCTTCTTCTGCTATTTGTACTATATGCAAGGGCCAGAGAGAATAACTGGTCTTTTTTCTTTTCTTTCGATATGATGCTAAATAGTGAACTAAATTGAAATTAATGTAAGGCTAGGTAGTCTAATACTTTTTGTGACAAGGTTAAAGACGGAGTACTAACACATCTGCCGTTATGTTTCGCAATGTTCTCTGCCTCGATAATTTCTCTTGTGAGCTGGTTGTGGTGCTTGCCAAGCACGCCACAGTTACTCAGCAGCACTGAGCAGCCACAGTCTCGACAGTGAATGAATAGATGACCGGAGCTTTTGTTGGTGAATGTGTTGCTATGCTCAAGAAGGCGATCGTTAAGACACCTTCCGGTCTGACCTATGTAGAGTTTTCCGCAACAGAGGGGAAAGGAGTACACCACCTTATCTGTACAAGGGACAAAGGTGTTCTTATGCTTCTTTTTGCAGCCAACAGTTGTAATTGGTGGAGTATTTACGTTCTTGCATAAGCTGTGAAGTTTGTTAGGAGCTGAGAAGATGACTTCCAAGTTTACTCGGTTAGCTATTTTCTTCAGTCCGTGAGAAAAATTATGAATATATGGCACAATGATGGGTTTCTTTGTTTTGTCTCTTTGCTTTTGTTGAGTGCATAGGTCTTGCCTGATTTCGTTGATGAGCTTTTCGGCCACTGATGTCAATAACGAGTTTGGGTATCCTGCGCGCTTTAGTCTTGAGACTTGCCCGTCAAAGCTCGTTGGAATGGAATGCGTGCAGGATTTTATGAGTGAGTTTTTTAGGCATAACCGCACGATGCTTCTTTTAACAAGTTTTGAATTGGCCGAGTTGAATGGTAAGAGCGGTTTTTTCCCCTGGGCTCATACGACCAGCATAAATGGTAGGGTAACATGAAGATTCGGAGATAGAGGAATCTTAAAGAGCGCTAATTTGGAAGTTCATGGGTGATTTCTAAATGACTCATGCAGAATTTAAAACTGTCGAGCGCGTCAGCAACCATGCTGGTTAAGTTGCGATCGACGGAAGCCAGAACAATTAAATAATCGTCGACGTACCGGAACACTCTTATAACTTTGGAGGTGTCTAATGATTATTTTAGCTTCCTGTCGTTGTGTGCTAGATAGAGATCGCTAAGGACTGGGGCAATGCAGGACCCGATGCATACACCTCTAGCTTCTGTAGGTATGATTGGCAATCCCAGGTAGCAAAGGTCGACTTGAGGTAGATGTTAATCAAGGTCAAAAACTTGCTTTGGGATAAGCCCGACGCATTTTGAAAGGCAATAGCACCGAAAGCGTCTATGCTGTCCTCTATGTACCTGAGGAGGCGGACGTGGGGCAAGGAATAGTACAGATCCTTAATGTCGATGGAGAATATTTTCAGGTCTTGGTCACGATGCTCTTCTAAAAAGTTGAAAACTTCATAGGAGCTGCGGATCAGGTATGGATCATCCATGTTTAGTAGGTTTAGCCGTGTTTACAGAAATAAGGCAACAGACTTTTGCCATGTTCCCCTTTCAGAAATGATAACCCGGAGAAGGCAATCCACTTTGTGAGTTTTGGCGCTGAAAAATAATTCTAGACTCAGATTTTTACTGCGATCGATGTAGGAGCAGAGTTGTTTTAAATCGTTCAAGTGACAAAATTGTTTCGCTTCCCTTTTAACTTTTTCCAGGGAGATCTCAGAGTGCTTGCTGAAAGCGGGTTCGACTGCTGGTAATGCTTTTTCTCGAAACGTGTCCGTATGCATGAGGACGAAACCTCCTTCTTTGTCAGCGGGCAGAAGATATCATGAATTCTCTTTCAGGTACCTTTCTCCTCTCTTGATGGGCAGAGGAGTAGATGGTGGTTTGTACCGCATAAGCATGTCTACACCTTCAGAGGTGCAGCGATCCATTTCGGTCTCCGGAGCTCGTCTCGAGACTTCCCTCACAAGGAAAAGTAACTCCGGTGCCGTCTTCTTAGGTTCCACCGCAAACTTAGGGCCCAGACTGAGAACTTGCTGTAATGCGTTTGGTATATGGATGTCTCCTATTGTGCCTGCAGGGGTTATTCAACGCTTGTTCTTTACTTGGTCTGTTCTTACGGAGATGCCACAAAGTGAGTCTCCACAGATGGTCTGTCGTTCTCTCTGCGAGGGAGGCGATTTCTCGCCTGGCCCTTAAGGGATTTGTCGGGTTTTTACGCAGCTGCACGAATAGGTAGTGTATCTTTGTTTTGTGTGTATGTTGACTTGAGTGACTGTTCTCCGGGTGCGCTGCTCCCCCTTTACATCATGAGCAACCAACTCGCCCGAACCTCTGTGTTAACAAGCTTCATTTCTAGTACAGCGGGCCCTTTTAAGCATCACTCTTTCAGCCCCGACGTTCTGGTCATCTTAATAGCCAGGGATGGGCAGTATTTCAAATACAAGTATTTGAAATACGTATTTCAAATACTCTGTGTATTTTGCATTTGCATTTAATTACAAATTAGGCAATGTATTTGACGTGTGTATTTAAATACTAAAACGTGGGTATTTCAAATACAATTGTAATTTTATTACAATTTTGTGGGTGAAAATACATCCCTCAATTTTATTGTCACTGTCCAGAGAAGGAGGAAAAGTACGTTCTGCACCAAATGCAGTGTCTCTCAATCAAGCACAAGCGTTTAGTGACTTTGTAATTACGGTGCTAGTCGAGGGCAAGAACAGTGAAGAAATCGACGTTCACAGGCAGACTGGCTAAATAAGTGCCTGTGACAACTTGTGATGCTTTCCAGCCTGATTTCCATCCATATTTTTGCCTAAAACATTCTAAATGCGCCGGTCGTCCAGATTTTCGTAACCGGTGCGAGTTGCAACAATAAAAAATTTTCTAGCTAGAGCTGCGCGTCTTGGTCGTTTCGGTTATTCGTTGGTCTATACCAAACTGTAATCGACAAAAAAAGCTGCTTGAAGCTCTGTAATTGTTTCACCTCTTACGTCCAAGCTGAATAAATTTTATTGTGATTATAATTCTATTACGTTACAAGAGCCTCACACACTAACTCCCGAGTGTGCGATGCAAAATTAAAATGAGATACCCAGAAACCCGTTGCAGATGTCCTGAAGTCGCTGACAGAAATTTTGAGGAATGTATTTGGAAAAGTATTTGGAGGAGACCAAATACGTTTGGTTATATTTGTATCTTGTACTTAAATGCTTTTTTGGAAAAGTAATTAGATTTGTAATTAAATACAGTTTTGACGGAGTATTTTGTATTTGTATTTCGATACATAGTTGCATGTATTTCGCCCATCCCTGTTAATAGCCATCTGCGTGTGTCAAGCAAGGAGTTTCGGGTATTGTCTACGAGTACACATGCTGCCTTCGGAGGTCAACGCCTTATTCGGAAACTTCACACCATCCGTAGGTCATGGAAAGCGAATTTGCAAAATTCTTCAAGCCGAGTGGCATCGTCAAACATGGCACTACCGGAACTACCTATTTGTGCAGCTGCGTAAAACCCGACAAATCCCTTCGGCAGAAGGGCCAGGCGAGAAATCGCCTCCCTCACAAAGAGAACGACAGACCATCTGTGGAGACTTACTTTGTGGCATCTCCGTAAAAACAGACCAAGGGAAGAAGAGGCGTTGAATAACCCCGTATGCACAATAGGAGACATCCATATACCCAACGCAGTACAGCAAGTTCTCAGTCTGGGCCCTAAGTTTGCGGTGGAACCTAAGAAGACGGCACCGGAGTTACTTTCCCTTGTGAGGGAAGTCTCGAGACGAGCTCCGGAGACCGAAATGGATCGCTGCACCTCTGAAGGTGTAGACATGCTTATGCGGTACAAACCACCATCTACTCCTCTGCCCATCAAGAGAGTAGAAAGGTACCTGAAAGAGAATTCATGATATCGTCTGCCCGCTGACAAAGAAGGAGGTTTTGTCCTCATGCATACGGACACGTTTGGGGAAAAAGCATTACCAGCAGTCGAATCCGTTTTCAGCAAGCACTCTGAGATCTCCCTGGAAAAAGTTAAAAGGGAAGCAAAACAATTTTGTCACTTGAACGATTTAAAACAACTCTGCTCCTACATCGATCGCAGTAATAATCTGAGCCTAGAATTATTTTTAAGCGCCAAAACTCACAAAGCGGATTGCCTCCTCCGCGTTACCGTTTCTGAAAGGGGAACATGGCAAAAGTTTGTTGCCTTATTTCTGCAAACACGGCTAAACCTACTTAACGTGGATGATCCATACCTGATCCGCAGCTCCTTTGAAGTTTTCAACTTTATTGAAGAGCATCGTGACCAAGACCTAAACGTGTTCTCCATCGACATTAAGGATCTGTACTATTCCTTGCCCCACGACCGCCTCCTAAGGTACATAGAGGGCAGCATAGACACCTTCGGTGCTATTGCTTTTCGAAATGCGTCCGGCTTATCCCAAAGCACGTTTTTGACCTTGATTAACATCTATCTCAAGTCGACCTTTGCTACCTGGGATTGCCAACCATGCCTACAGAAGATAGGTGTCTGCATCGCGTCCTGCATTGCCCCAGTCCTTAGCGATCTCTATCTAGCGCACAACGACAGGAAGCTAAAATAATCATTAGACACCTCCAAAGTTATAAGAGTGTTCCGGTACATCGACGATTACTTAATTGTTCTGGCTTCCGACGATCGCAACTTCAGCAGTGGCCAAAAAGCTCATCAACGAAGTCAGGAAAGACCTATGCACTCAACAAAAGCAAAGAGACAAGACAAAGAAGCCCATCATTGTGCCATATATTCATAATTTTTCTCGCGGACTGAAGAAAATAGCTAACCGAGTAAACTTGGAAGTCATCTTCTAAGCTCCTAACAAACCTCACAGCTTATGCAAGAAGGTAAATACTCCACCAATTACAACTGTTGGCTGCAAAAAGAAGCATAAGAACACCTTTGTCCCTTGTACAGAGAAGGTGGTGTACTCCTTTCCCCTCTCTTGCGGAAAACTCTGCATAGGTCAGACCGGAAGGTGCCTTAACGATCGCCTTCTTGAGCATAGCAACACATTCACCAACAAGAGCTCCGGTCATCCAGGCATTCACTGTCGAGACTGTGGCTGCTCAGTGCTGCTGAGTAACTGCGGCGTGCTTGGCAAGCACCACAACCAGCTCACAAGAGAAATTATCGAGGCAGAGAACATTGCGAAACATAACGGCAGATGTGTTAGTACTCAGTCTTTAACCTTGTCACAAAAAGAATTAGACTACCTAGGCTTACATTAATTTCAATTTAGTTCACTATTTACACGGTGGAAGAAATACATTCAGGTGATGACTCTCTGTCTCGCGCGGTGACCACATTATGTTCGGCGCACCGGGCGCGCTTCACTCGCACGGGGATAGATGGCGCTTACGTATGGAGGGGCTCGTGAAGGCTTGTTTATAGGGCTTGTGAAGGAAATTATGCATTCTTTACTCGGTCCCTGTGTACTGTGTGGTGAAATGATGAATTTATGTTGGCGCATTGGCACTGACTACCTATCCCCCCATGCGGTTGCCGTTGTTTTTATTTTTTTTTAAACGAGAACATTCCGATGATGACTCAGCACGACAAAAATACTCGTATAAATATAAAACATCCCGGCATAATCTTCTGGGCCTTCGTTAATTTAGACTAGATTAGAGTAAACACCTGGGTCGTGCTCGCATCTTTTGTCAAACAACATGTTTGGTAACTGTTCCGCAAATTGTTTACACACATTGCGTGGCTTTATATGAGGTAGGGTGCTTTTTTCCACCCTGCTCCCTCCTTTTTGAAAAAGTAAATTTTAATAATGCTACATAGCGGGGCCTAAACAATTCTTCACATTCGCACAAAGGTTTTAGCGTTACAAATGGTTTATACATAAAATAAACATGGAACATACAAACCTTGTAAGCAGAAAAAAATCATATAGTGACTGAAACGATGACACAGTATGATGACATATTGATTGACATGATGACACAGTGACTGAAAGTCAAACAATAGTAGCGTTTATAAAACATAAATCACTTTTCATCTATGCTCTCAGAATATGGTGGCACTCCATCTTACAGGTAAAAAAAAATACCTGACAAGAATTTTTGCTTTAAAATGTACATAAAAGCTGAATTCACTGCGTACTACCAAAGAACGCCACCTCCTACATCCTGTGTTTCTCGCCCATGCCCTTAAACTAAGAAGAGCGCTGCTTTGCTGATTTCTTTATTTCTTGAGCTTGTTTGTTGATACTCATCGTAATATGCTTACAGTGTTGTTGCATTCGCATGCTGAAGTAGTAGTGGAGCAGCTGGGCAGTTGTTTCTTCTTCGTGTTCAGCGCATGGAAACGTTATTGTGCACGTGTCAAGACCACTGTCGATCGTGTCCCAGTAGACAGTCTGGTGTCTTTTATTTTCCACGAAGAACTGTTCCCCTTTCTTCAGTAGCTGGAAAAGGTTCTTGTTGGGGTGTATAAGGCTTCGTCTGTTCTTCACGTTGGTCTTGACGTTTGTCAAGAACACTTCAGTAGAAGTGTTCTTGTCGATGCTGAAAGTAGATCGGCATGCAGGGCAGCGTGTAGCATTTTTTGTTTCACGCTCAAAAACTTAGTTCCATAAGATAGCATGCCGTCCACAGCCTTGGTTTCTTGAGCCTTTCCTGTGCAGACATCTTCGCATTCCCAGTCTTGGACAGAAATTAGAGTGTCAAGCTTGGCCTTCACTTGGTCTTCACTTGGTCAACGAGATGAGGAGACTAGCTAGTAACTTGCGATCGGCCCTCGGGATTCCACGACGCCATTGCTCTAGGCGAGCGCCATTCGATTGAGTTTTAAACAAGGACAGTCGCTCTGCGCAGTTCCGGTACCCCGAATTGCAGTTGGGAACGAAGCACATCTTTCCGATTTTTATAGCATAATTTCTTCTTCGGGTTAAGGCTCATCTTCGCGCACAATAGTGGCACCGGTGATTGACAGCACCAAAGCAAAACATGAGGCCAGCCACTGATCGTACACCACCACCACACTCCGAAAAAGGCGAGCCAGCTACGCCCCCGACGGTGCTCACACCTCAGCGCACTCCGCGGCGGCGCGGAGCAACTACACCTCGTTTCACCTTATGCTGCACCGCAGCGAAGGCTAGAAGCGCGAGCTCATAGCGTTGGCAGCTGCTCTTAAGTCACGAGAGCTTGTGCCGCCGGGATGGACACCAGAGCAAGGAGCTCGCGCTTGTAGCCTTTCCTGCGGTACATCATAACATGAAACAGAGTATACTCCTTGTTCGAGGCTAGCTCCGAACACAATCTGGCCGCTCGCTCCCCACGTGAAGAGCGGCCAGAGTCACCACCTAAATGTATTTCTTCCACCGTGCTATTTAGCATCATATCGAAAGAAAAGAAAAAAGACCAGTTATTCTCTCTGGCCCTTGCATATAGTACAAATTGAAGAAGAAGAGAAAGTGTAAATATACAGAGAGTTGTCAGTCAGCGCTGAGTAAGTGTCTCTTTCTTATGTGTGTATGTTAACTTGAGTGACTGTTCTCCGGGTGCGCTGTTCCCCCTGTACATCAGAAGAAAAACGTATTTCACGTTGTATGTGATATCGCCTCGTGTTGTAACATAGCAGTTGCAAACTTGCCATAGCTAGTGAATGAACAAATATTTTTAAGTTTTTGCCGCTGCTCCTGTCGATCACAGTAGAAAGCTGCCTAATGTCACTGTCGCACAGTCTGATCAGATGCTGAATTTGTAAAATATTTTCCGGGAATCTCTTTCTGCGCCATGTGCTCTCTTGCCTCCTCTCTATTAGTGTAGAGCCCACATATGGAACATTTAATGGGAATCAACTTGACATCACGGTATTAATAGCAAGGCATTCGTGCAGGTCTTTGTTTTGTAAGCAAAGCACATAGATAACGCTTGATGCTGACCTTCATTTTCCTCGAACGCTATTCGTTAAATCTAACATCAGCTCGTGTTTGCTCCTCTTATTCTTTTTTTTTTTTTTTTTCATTATCGGGTACTTCTACAGTTTCTGAAAAATATCTAAAGAACAACATTTCCGCCCTGAAAACCAAAAAAAAAAAACTCGTACTCGCCGGTTTCTCGGCCCCGTGTATGTGGAGTGGCTCTTATCAGAAACAGTTGTAATTGATGAAGCACGACACAGGAAACACGGAGCTTATCGGAAGCATAGCTAAGCGGCGTCGAGCAGTTGCCCTTGACATTCATTGGCTGTCGACCGACTCCGCGAATCACGAACATACCGCAGCACCATTAGGAAAAAAAAAATAAAAACAAATATCGAATTCCAGTTCCATTTTACTTTCATCCGCTCACTTTTGTTACTTACAAGATCAGCTATATGCGCTCGGCTTTTTTTTTAAATTTATTTAATTACCGAAAGCGAGATGTTCGTAACACTAGACAGTTCAAAAAATTTTGAGGAGAACGTCAAAGTAAATGGAGAGAAAAAGTAGAAGAATGTTTTCCTCCGGCAACAATGTACCCCGCGCTAAAATTTCTACATTCAGATAGTCTCTAGCAATATTAATTTGGTCCGGTTTTACTATTTCTTCCTCTCCGTTAAGTACCCGAAGACGGGCTGCCTAATTTTCTACACTAGGGTAGCTGCATTTTGAGAGCGACCTTTGACCGAGAAGAGAAACGAGAGTTCTACTAACTAATGCTTATCGTGCGACATGCGAAATAAAAGAGACTTATAAACAAAAACAAAAAAAATTGCATCCTGTCTTTGTTTCGGTTTTTGTTGGGGTGGAAACGTTTCTTTACCCTCCCTAGGATACGATCAAATGAATTATGTTTCGACTTCGAACACATCGTGTCGCTCGTGTAATCTGCAAGAACCCAGCACCAACAACGTAAGTCGCGGAAACGTGAAAGCAAGGATCCTTAAAACCAGATTTGCCCCCAGCGATAAAGAAAAAAAGAGAAAGCGAAAGTCGAAAGTAGCAGGACAGAGCAGCAGCGAGGTGCAAGCGGGGAAGCACGCCGCCGGTCCAAGCTATAAAGAGACGCCGAAGAGTAACGTCGTTACTCGCGGTTCTTCCTGTCCGGCTTAGCGCATCCGGGGGTCAGCAAAACAAACACACTCGAGGGTGGATCCGTAATTCGCTTAGGGCAGGCTCGGGGACAGTGGCGAGCAAACCCCTTTTCAAGGGCGGATCCGGCGTGCCCTGCAAACAAGGGCGGCATGTTCTGGCCGTCTTTTTAGAACTTTATTTGTTTATTTGCTCCCATAAATGCTTCTTATCAATCTATAGAGCAAACAAGGACTTAAACGAATCTGCGCTTAGACCCTTTAGTGACAAGCAACGAAATTAAACATATTGAAAAGTTTTTGAACGCAAGTATGGACAAAGGACAAACAATGGCGACAGACACTGTGTGTCCTTCGTCCCCCCCATACTTGCCTTCAAAAACCTTTCAATGTGGTCAACCAACACGTTTTCCTATTACTTTCAAAATTAAAAAGGAATTTCACAGAAGACCGTTGTATGACGTTCCTCCAACCCGTATACTCTCTGGCTTGAATAGCTTCAGTCGAAGCACTTTTGTTTGTCTGATTTTACTATTTTTGTGTATTGGCGCCTAATTCGGGCCACTTTTTTTTTTAAATACATTGTGTAGTTTATATCTCTAGAAATACGCGGTTTAATAAAAGAAACCTCGGCGCCTCTCTAAGGCTGTCCCGAAAAAATGACAACGCTGGGAGTCGAGGAGAACGAGGTTGAACGTCCTGCATGCTTGAAAAGAATCGGAAAACAATAGTGGTGGTCGATGTTTTTTGCACAAGATTACTGACTCCCGAAACTCAGCAAAATCTCAGCAAAACGCCCGATGTCAATTCGAAATTTGCGCGAAAGTTATATTTTCAAGTTATATACTCCCAGCTTCGACATCCTTCGTAATCTTGCTTGCTGAAGCTTTTCTTTTATGCGCCAGAGAGGTGCAAGTTGTTTTCTCTTAAACGCACTGCAACTTGTTTGTTGACCCATTTTTAAAATAATTGTGACTCCTAAGCCACGGTCAGGTAGTCACAGAACCTGTATCTCTTTTCAATAGAGATAACCGACAAATCTATTTGTATTTCCTGCGGGTGTTAGAGGTGGGCGTTGGCTTGGTAGCATGGTCGTGCTATTCTTTAAGATTCCACTTGCATTAGCTCCCACTGATCATTTACCGACTGTAAAATTTGGTGCGGAAAATGCGGCTGTTATTGATCGACTGGCTGCCAGCTGTTGTGAGACCTGAATTGAAATAAAGTGGTGGTAATGCGGAATGAGAAAACTTCCGTCTATTGTGAAAGGCTCTAGTTTAATTCAGCGTATTCTGGGATAATTAATTATACGGCCGGACCGTGTGTCGCCCTGATACACACGCTGCCCTTATTCGTAACTGGCAGTTTGGAAACTCGACCGAGCAGCTGCGGGCCTTGTTACACAGCCTCAGCACTTTCAAGCCTGCAACTTCGCTTTCTATTGTTTAAGGAGGAAGGGGACGCGAGGCAACTGATGGTGGATGGTGGCAACCCGCAGATGATTGATGGTGGTTTGGAAAGGTGCGAACCAGACACGTGCGCGGTAAAGACAAAAAAAAAAAAAAGAAAAATCACAAACCTTTACTGTTTACTTGCTCAAATAATAGTTTCTTACATTACCAAGTCCCGGGTGCATGAAAGACGTTACTGTGCGTTGACTGCAGCGCGTGACTTTACTTATTACTTCTTAAGATGAAGCGAAATGGAAAACTGACGGGACACTATATTTTGTTTCTGCATATATCGGCATTTGTCAAAAGCCACCGGGCTCCAACGAGCCAAGGGGAGAATCAGAATCTACACAATTGCACTGCTGCGTTGTCACGTGTCTCTCTGCCAAGCGCTGATTGAACAACTGGGGCCGTGGCCACTTCCCAAGATATTCTGAAACGGAGAACAGCAAAGGAAGGTGCGGCTGTAAGAAAAAAAAAAAAAAAACGAAGCGCTGAATTGTTGGTGCAACACACCTCGTGTATTTTACCCGTTTTCTTGGTGTTATTCTTTATTGTTTCTTGGGTACCGTGCGACAGAGTTGGTGTATCTAGCGTTGAGCGCAACGGTACTGTCCTATTTTGTACATACGCTTTTCAACTGCCCTTTCTTTGCGCTTCAGAACATTTATATAAATAAACATGTTGCGAAAAGGCAACGGCCTTCAACGTATTCGTCAACCGATTTTTGCCGTTTTGTCAATCGTTTTGTCAACCCGATCTAAAAAAGTACCACCTGAGCCCTTTCCGAAACTGACATACTCTTCTCAGGCGCTCGTCACTAGCTCAGCAGCGCGACGGCGGTGCATCCACTAAAGACACTATGCCGAGATAGGGACGAAGTAATTGAAACGACCATTTCACTTGACTTCAATAGAGGCAGGATTTCCGGCGTCATTTTTGCTTCCAATCTCAAAATCTGTTGACAAAAACGTGGAAAATGATCGATTAATATCCTAAAACCGTTGTTTTTTCGCAATCGTTTTTTGTTCTAATGAACTTGTCACTAATAGTAATTTCCGTCAATACTGCAACGACCCATCAATCCGTCAATCCAAAAATGAAAAACATAACTGTGATGTACCGGTTAATTTGGGATAATGCAAGGATATATTTATTTAACTGTTTAGGTTTCAATCGGTAGGTGTTATGAGAAGCGTCTTGTTTGGTCATGCGACCGCGACCAATCTGTGGCTTCCAGGCGTCTCGTGCTTGTCCGTGGCTCGCTGTCCACCGCCGGCGCCTCCGGTGTTATCCGCCGTCGTTGCCTGGGCTAAATACGACGCGCAGCACATAATACAAGTGCCCGGCCGCGCAGGTGGCTGCTGCGTTTGTCTTGATCTTCTCAGAAAAGGAGGGCTGCTTTCCGTGCCCTGGTCACGGGTGCCAGTAAGCGGTGTGGCAGGCGAGCTTGGAGTGCCTGCCTCCGGTGCTGCAGGATCGTTCTGACTGTCTTGAATCGGGGTTGGAAAGTCGTCACTGGAAATTCGAGAGGGTGAACCGTTTCGCTGACTGATGCCGCGGGAAGGGGCGAACTTTCTCCATTTGTTAGCTCGCCTGAGGCTATAGTCTTGATTCATAGATATCCCCTCTTCCTTCTTGGGTACATGTCTCAGCTGTTCCATGAACAGTTTCCAGGTATTTCCGTCGTTCGTGAGGATCTCATATGTTCGGTTTCCTAGAACTCGGACGACGACGCCTTTCGACCATTTCTTGCCGTTCCTGTTGCCTTTCCCCAATCCTGGTCGTTCTGAAGTAGGTGGGGTTCTATAGAGTTGCGCGAGGCGTGCCGCTTCGCCTGTTTTGATCGCACGACATCAGTTATTCATGGTCTAAGAAGCACGAACCTTGTGCAAAATATCTCACCTGTCATCATTTTGGCAGGTGTTGAGCCAGTTGTCGTGTGCTGGGTCGTATGGTATGCCACCAAGAAGTTATGGCATGCCTCTTTCATGGTCAGCCCCGACTTCAGGTTTGCGTTTACAGACTTCGTGAATGTTCCCACGAAGTGTTTTGCCGCACCATTCGTTGCGGGATGGTTTGGGAGTAAGAATGACTGCTGCACTCCGTTTCTTGTCATGAAACCCCGGAATTCGCTTGATCGGAATTTCGGGCAATTGGTTGTCATAATCCTTTCTGGCAGTTTATATCTTGCAAAGAGAGTTATAAACACTCTTATGGTGGCTTCCGAAGTCGTCAAGGTCATGGGCACTGGGAGGCACTCACTTGATCGAATGACGTTTTAACGAATACCAACATTTCACCAAATGACACTTTAGCAGCGCAGCGCGGGGGCGGGAGGGGAGGGGGGGGGGGGGTTACCATAGGGTGACCACCCGTCCCGCGACTCGCGGGACTGTCCCGCATTCAGGGCTCGTGTCCCGCGTCCCGCAAGAAATTCCCAAATCTTCAAAATGTCCCGCATTTCACAATGTCGTTAAACTCACTACGCAGCTTAACGGGGCACAGAGATGCGCGCAGATCGCTGGTGAATTTGTGAATCACGATCGTGGGAAGCGATCGAAAGCATCGTGGGAAGCGACCGCTGTTCTTGCAGGATATCTGTCGCGCATGCGCCTTCGTGCCTCTCTTCCCTTGGTGGCAAAATATATTGCAAGGGACAATTGCTCACCAAAAGTTGAAAATACATTATTTTAATTATTTTCAAATCGTGCTGCGTCAATGCAAAAAGGTTGCTGTGGAAAGCTTTTTTTTTTTTCTTTTTTCTTTTTTTAGTATAAAGACGATCACATAAGGCAAGAGGACTGCAACTTACAACGATCAAAAACAACAACGTAAAATTCGAATTTTGTGTAGGAGCATGTTGGTAAAAATAGGAATCGAAAGGAAACGAGAAGGCATACAAGATTTACTGCTTACCGCCGAGACAATGTCACTTGTGGTGAAAATTATTCGAGTTTAATTGCCGCAATACAATTTGCAGCTGTATAATATGCTTTCAGACAAGAGAGGATATCAAATGTGCTAGCAGAGCCGCATCTCGTGGCATGTGTTGATAAATTTCCTCGAATAGTTATTTTTTCCATTATGTTTTTTTTTAACCTGAGACTGGGGCAGAAGGCGGAAAAACAATTTTCCTCCACCTGCCCCAGTCTCTGGTTAAAAGGCAGCATGGTAAATTTTCATCCCCCCCCCCTTCCCCCCCCCCCCCCCCCCCCCCCCCAAGGTCAGCGTGTCCCGCATTTCGCTAGCGGGAGGGTGGTCACTCTAGGTTACAACGAGCTTCCGTTATTCGATAAAACGTCGATTCGCTCAAATGTCGCTGTTCGCTAAAACGTCATTCGCTCATGGTATATAGACCTGATGGACACTACCTCGGGCCAAATCCTTGAAAGGGTCCTGCAAAGTCTGCATGCAAACGATGTCTTTTTTTTTGGGGGGGGGGGAGGGGGGTATTTTAACGGGTGTATGGGAACTTAAGGTGCCTCGTTGCTCACTTCCTGGCACAGCCGACAACTTCGGACCATCGTTTCTATGTCATGATCCAAAAGCGGCCGCCACACGTAGTGTCGTGCCAGTCCCTTTATCTTTGTCATATCCGCATGACCTAGATGCAAGTCGTTCAAAACCTGTTTTCAGTACCTCGAGGGTACGATGACGCTTGTTCCCCACATTAAGCATTCGAGCTCCACGGTTAGTTCCGTTCTGCGATAAAAGTAAGGCTAGAGGTCATCGGAATTCACTTGTACCGGCCATCCAACCATGGTGAGTCTAAAAACTTTGGTGTACATTCTTGTTTCTCCGCTGATCCGCTTATGTGTCAGCGGAAGTGCATGAAACTTTTCTAGGTGGAGACATTTGATTTCGCCGATTATTATAGTTTCTGATTTTGTATCGCCCTTGTCATTCATCGGGAGCCTTCACTGTATGTCTGCGACTAGGTTCTTATCGATCAACACATACTTTATATTGAAGTCATACCCTTACGAGATGGTTGCCCATAGCTGCATTCTTTCTGCAGCCGTGACTGGAATTCCCTTACTAGGATTGAAAATCGATACCAGGGGTTTCTAGTACATCCACACGTGACGTGTGGTCCAAACAAATACTGGCGAAAGTTTTTTACACCTTCAACTAGTCTGCACCAATGCCATGGCTCGATGCGTCTCAGTGCAGTTTCAGAGGAAGATCAGGGTCATAGTGCACTACAGTGTGTCGAACCGAAAAAAATACGGGTTCGGTTACGGTTCAGGTTCAGGTAAATTTATTTTGTTCCGGTTCAGTTCCGGTTCGATTAATTCGATCCGCGAACCGGTTCGGGGCGCTGAACCGGTTCGCGAACCGGTTCGGAAATTATAAATGACAAATTGCAACATCAAAATAACAAAATCAAAATAACATAAAAAAATTGCAACATCACGTTCTAGAAACGTGTAATGAAATGAGTACACAGCAGCATTTAGGATTTACGAGATTGTAGGAAAATGAAATCCCGTGAAGCGATTTTTTTTTTTTTTTTTTGCACAGCCTTTCATTTTTTTTTTCCGTGCAAGCCCCGCCGAGCGCAATACTGGTTCCTATGTCAAGATTCATGGATGCAGCGTTTGTCAAGATTCATGGATGCAGCGTTTATATTCCTAAGACTGAGTGGAGAAGAAAAATATGTAAGCGAGGGTGTGTGTCAGTTGACGGTACTTAAAAAACAAATGGCATTGATAGCATATTCATTGTCAACAGCGCGTGGCTAAACCGTTTTGACATGAGCCGGTAACCGTTATTTTTTTTCCGGTTCAGTTCCGGTTTGGGTTCATCGCGGTAACAATATAACGGTTCAGGTTGGGGTTCAGTTCCGGAAAAAATACCGGTTCGGTTCCGGTTTTCGGTTCGGTTCGGTTCCGGTTCGACACCCTGGTGCACTAGCAGACTCTGCTCGGTAAATCGCTTCTTCGCTTCGTTGAAGGCTCTCGGGCATGATTTCGACCGTTCCCACCTTTTATCTTTCCGCAGCAGTTCATGTAGCGGATGCGGGATGTCGGCTGCGTTGCTGATGAACTTTCCATAGTAGTTCAGAAGTCCCAGAAATTCTCCAAGTTCCTTTTGATCCTTTGGCGCCTTCGCTTGTAGGATCGCGTCCACCTTCTTGAGATTTGGATGGATTCCTTGCTTGGGCCTACGACACGTCCTAGGTACTTGATAGGGCCCTGCATGAAGCAGTATTTTTCCTTTCCCAAGCGAAGGCCACTTTCCTTGAGCTTTACCAGTGCGACGTCCAGGTTCTGCAGGCGATGGTTATCGTTCTTACCAGTTACCAAGATGTCATCATGAAATGCACCTGTGTACGGCAAGTTCCCAACGAGTTCTTCGATGACGCTTTGGAAGATAGCTAGCTGATCCTGGGGTTATTCCAAATGGCACTCTGTTCACCTGATAGAGGCCTTTGTGTGTGTGGATCGCAGTGACATTTCTTGATTCTTCTGCTAAAGAGATCTGAAAGTAGGCTTGTTTGCAAGCCTACATGTGCAATCTTCACAAAGAGATCTTGAGTCTTCGGTTGTGGGTACCTATCTGACTTTAAGGCTTGAGTGTAATCTTGTAATCCCGCATATGCGAACTTGTACGTTTGCCCTCATCACTGGAACGATTGGAGTCACCCACTCACCCTTCATCACAGGAGTGAGTATGTGTTCTTTCTCAAGGCGACCGAGCTCCTTCTCCATCTGTTGTCGGAGGGCATATGGAACTGCACCTTGGTCTGTAAAACATTGGTTGAGCATCATCATTCACACCGAGTTTCACGGCGTAGTCCTTCAGTTCTCCCGGACGTTCAAAAATGGGACCGTGTTTCTGGATCACACTCGCGAGAGTTAGGGTTTCTGCACGCACGTTATGTACTTCCTCCCAGTTCACTTGAAAATTCTGAAGCCATATCCTTCCCAGTATGGGAGGTCCCCCATTCTTCACACCTGGATTTCATGACACTTGAGTTGCCCGTTGTACCGCATCTTCACTTGAACCATTCCCTCTGGAATGATGGGCTTGCCGGTGTACGTGTCTTCAGCGCTACTCCCGAAAGTTTCAGCTGTATGTCTGGAAATATTTCTTGAAACGTCTCAAAGTTTATAACAGTCACGGGTGAGCCTGTGTCAATCTCCATCTGACGACCCTATCGAGAAAAAAAAACGCTCAAGCTGGTCCCAGCATTTCAGCTTAATGCTGGTTTATTGCTCCAGCATCCCAGGTCTGGCACGCCGGTCATGCTGCTTAAGCTGGTCATGCTGACTGATTTGGTCCTAGCTTCAAGCTGGGTTGTTACGCCAGCATGCCCATTTTGATATGCTGGTCATGCTGGCTGAACTCGTCATGTTGGTTAAGCTGGGGTATTTCCCCACCAGTTTAACCTGTTTAGATTGATAAACAGGATAAACAACCCAAATTCTTCAGAAAAGCCAGCTCGGCATCCAATTTATTATTTCGTACTCGCGGCCTGCTCACATGAGCTCAGATGCTAGACATCCTCTGCGCTGACACAGTACTAGCCCTCGCACAGAGAGTGCTTCTCGGTACAAAAAAAAATGCTATAAAAACTAGATTCCTTATTTCTCAACACGAAAAATACAGACACAAGCCAAAAACAGGCAGTAACGATAAAAAATACTACACGGATGAGAGAAGCGAACCTGGGTCTCGCCAGTAATGGGGGCAAGCGACCGCTTGCGTAGTTGACAGAGGCGGGGAAATTCGTGTGGCTTGGATGGCATTGGCGATACTCCTCGGGACCACTGTCATTGACGAGCACACACATGTTCGAAGACATGAAACGATACCTCAGTTCGGGCGTCCGACTTCATCCCGCGCTGAACGGACTGCCGCTCGCTGTCTTCTCAAATTCCGTCCTGCATGCACCGTCGTTCAAGTAGTCTAGAGACAACGCGCAGGCAGCCGTCCCTTCGAAACTCTGCTCAAGATAGCCAAACGTAACTAAAATTCTCCGTTCCTACCACTCTCTGTCTCTCTTTTCTCGCACACAAAGGAAGCTCGCAGCGCGCCTGAAGCGCCCGGTTGTCTACCAAAAACGGGAGCACAAAGAACAGGACGTGGCCTCGTCCCAGCCCAAGCCGTCCTTGGCGCGCGCGCTCCAAGCAATGCGAGTTCGACCAGCTCTAGCCCACCTTGGTGTGCGCGCTCCCAGCAAGGCCAGCTTGACTACTCGAACCAGCTTGGGCCAGCTTCAGCACCAGCTCGAACCAGCTCGAACCAGCTCAGTACCAGCTTGCCCAGCTGCAGTACCAGCTTGAACCATATTGACCAGCTTGAACCAGTTTGACCAGCTTGAACCAGCTCGAATCACCTACACTCTAAACAAAAAGGGTGTAGTACTTACACCCAGTGGGGTGTATGTGACTTGTCCCATATACGACACCCCCATGGGTATATATGCGACACCCCAAAAAGGGGTGCATACATGCACCTCATTTGGAGGTGCACATGTGCACCTCAGCGGGTGCATAAGACACACCCCACCCCGGGGTGTACATATATTCCGTTTATCACTTACTGGGAATACTGATGCACCCCATTTTTAGGTGTACATATATTCCGTTTCTCACTTGCTGGGAATACTGATACACCCCAATCTTAGGTGTACGTGTATTCCGTTTCTCACTTACTGGGAATACCGATACACCCCATTCTTAGGTGTACGTATATTCCGTTTCTCATTTACTGGGAATACTAATACACCCCTCTTTTAAGTGCACATATATTCCGTTTATCACTTACTGGGAATACTCATACACCCCATTTTTAGGTGTACATATATTCCATTTCTCACTTACTGGGAATACTGATACACCCCATTCTTAGGTGCACAGATATTCCGTTTCTCACTTACTGGGAATGCAGTTACACCCCATTCTTAGGTGTACTTATATACCGTTTTCCACACCGTTCTCACTTACTGGGAACCGATAAACCCCACTCTTAGGTGTACACGTGCGAAGTCAACAAAACTAACACTAGAACATTTTCCATCAAATTGACAGGAAATGTCTTTGCAGCTCTTTTCCAAGCTTTTAACCGTCAAACGACGGTGTTTTGTGTCATTTTCGTGTCCCATTTGTCAACCCGAAAACAATTAAGCTGGCAATCCCACATTCTATCGTCATTTCATTATGTGGCCTGGCATCATTTTGACGTCCTAACTGTCAACCTGAAATACAATTGAGAGCTTTTGTGTCACTCCTGCGAATATAATATTGTTAGGATCATGCAATATTTTATAAAATAAGCTACGAAAATTGGTATCTGTTCCTACATATTTATTGCTCATAAACACTGGGTGAAACATATACTACAAAAATACACATTGAATGCATGCGCCAGAAACGTCGCTTGTTTCCTTTCTTCTTCTTTTTGCATGTCTTATCTTTTAGTCTTGTGCCTTGGGTGTTGACCACCAAAAAGAGCCATGGAGCATTCCTGAAAAGCAAAACCCAGTTGTATGCCATGATTAGATACATATAGGACACTGTCAAGGCCCCACACCTTACTTAATGAGCATTACCAAAAACCAGGAACTCA